>NC_141172.1:45327692-45961923 GCF_055505025.1 Bos grunniens | reverse complement strand
CCTCCCAGCATCAGAGTCTTTTCTAATGAGTCAACTCTTCACATGAGGTGGCCAAAGTACTGGAGCTTCAGCTTTAGCATCATTCCCTCCAAAGAACACCCAAGGCTGATCTCCTTCAGAAAGGACTGGTTGGATCTCCTTGCAGTCCAAGGGACTCTCAAGAGTCTTCTCCAACACCACAGTTCAAAAGCATCAATTCTTTGGTGCTCAGCCTTCTTCACAGTCCAACTCTCACATCCATACCTGACCATTGGAAAAACCATAGCCGTGACTAGACGGACCTTTGTTGACAAAGTAATGTCTCTGCTTTTCAATATGCTATCTGGGTTGGTCATAACTTTTCTTCCAAGGAGTAAGTGTCTTTTAATTTCATGGCTGCAGTCACCATCTGCAATGATTTTGGAGCCCCCCAAAATAAAGTCTGCCACTGTTTCCACTGTTTCCCCATCTATTTCCCATGAAGTGATGGGACCAGATGCCATGATCTTCCTTTTCTGAATGTTGAGCTTTAAGCCAACTTTTTCATTCTCCTCTTATACAAATCCCTAGTTGCTCTTTATAAAGATGTCTGAAGCTAATAAATGCATTGATAAGTTATAGTACTTTAATACAACTAATTAAATTATTGAAAGTATCAGTAAGAATCAGAAGCTTAAGAACATGCTAATTGTCTAACTTAAGTCTTTGTGGAAATTTTAATTTTACACATCAGAGTTAAATGTATTACATTAATGTACTTGCTTTTGGTTCTTATAAAAAAATAAAAGTTGTAAAATAGCAATAACAAAAGTCATATATGCATAATTTCTTATATTTAAACATTATTGAACACATGACAAGTGAGTTGGACATCAAGGGTATTATCTGCCTTTTGTTGTCATTCAGTCACTAAGTCATGTCTGACTCTGCAACCCCATGGACTGCAGCACACCATGCTCCTCTGTCCTCCACTATCATCCTGAGTTTGCTCAAACTCATGTCCCTTGAGTCGGTGATGCTATCTAACCATTTCATCCTCTGCCACCCCCTTCTCCTTTTGCCTTCAGTCTTTTCCACATCAGGGTCTTTTTCAATGAGTCAGCTCTTCATATCAGGTGGCCAACATATTGGAACTTCAGCTTCAGCATCAGTCCTTCCAGTGAATATTCAGGGTTGATTTCCTTTAGAACTGACTGGTTTTATCTGCCTTCTTCTGAGCATAGTAACTAATTACATTTGAACTTAATAGAGTTCAGCTCAAGCACAGCCTCTTGAATCCCAGAGATGACCCCAGACAGAGCCAGCTGCTCTATTCCTCTGCTAAAATCATAGCTTGTTCACATTTATTTTATTATGAATTTCACTGTAATGTGTTTAATACAATATATTAAAATATAGTATTTTCCTGTATAAGTACATGTGTGAATCAGCTGTAAGGCACTAGTCCTGTTACTTGTATCTCAGGGCCAGGCACATAGTGGAAGCTCAGTAAATGTTTGTGTGGATAGATGGATGAATGAATGAAAGAATTAAAAATATGCCAATTTAGAGCAGACATTGAGGCAAGTTATTTGCCTGTTGGCTTTAAAGTTACTGTAACATTAAAATATTTTCAAACATCATTCTAGGATGGCACAAAGGACCGCACTTGGGTAGATGTCAGGATGCCATATGAAGAAGAGGAGAAGATAAGAAGAGGTAGAATTAGACAATATTAGACAATTAGGAGGACAAAGAAGGAAAGGGAAGTAACTATTTTCAAACACTATGCCATTTCTTTTGGAAATGAAAGACACTGTAGAGCAGGGATTTAAAACACTGGAGACAAAGTGCCTGAGTTGAAATCATGCCTCTGCCACTTCTAGCTATGTGACTGGGGAGGTCAGCTTTTCTTTCCTTCATCCATAATTTGCTTCATAGGGCTGTTTATTCTAAAGCATAAGCTGCAAGTAACAGAAAACTTACTAGCTGCTTAAATACTAAAGGCACTTAATTATCTAATGTAAGTAGAAGTCTCAGAGATGGTAAATTCTGGGTTGGGTCAACAGCTCAGGATATGAGGCCCTGGGTGCCATGTCTGTCTGTCTTTTGACCACTCACTCATGGCTTCAAGATGATTGTTACAACTCCAGGCTCTCCATTCTCAAATGACAGCATCCCAAGGTAGGGACAAGTGGAGGGACAGTAAGTGGCTTGGCAAGGGAGTTGCAAGAGAACTTGGTGCTTTTCATGTTTTTCAGGAAGGGAAATCTTGTCCCCAACCTGCACCTAATTTCTTTCCCTTTTTGATTAGAACTAAAGGTAAAGGAAGCAAGAAACAAGTATCTTGTTAGAAGACAAGTATCTTTTTCTTAGCCTTTCCAGCAGAAGAACAAATAAGAAAGTGGTTATGAATGGCAGGTGAGTCACCAGCAGAGTATAGGTCAATTTTGTTATAAGGATTATTACTGTGAATTCTCATGCCTAGCACAGATTTGATGTTGTTATTATTACTATTGTTATTATCAATACTTATTTGGTAAGTATTGTAATTATTACTATAATTACTCTGAAATGCATTGAAGAGAATAAATCCAAAATTTAATATAGGTGTTCAATGGTAATATAGACTCCTTACTGCTTACAGTTATTTTTATAAATTATTTACTAACTCAGACGTTGCTATTATTCTGAGTGTTATCTTCACTCCTGCCCTTTTTTTTAACCCCCTACCACTTTGGTCCATGTAAATTGCCAACTAAGAGAAATAGTCTGTTCCTGTTTTCAAGACTGAAATGTAAACAATGGTTTTTCTAACATACCAAATAAAATGAGTGAAGACTTTTATTTGAATTATTTTTCCTATATCCTCAGGAATTAAGGTTGAGTTTTACCTCAGAGTTTCACAATGTATAAACTGTTCATGTAGACCTCTTGAGGTAATAATTTGCCACACTGCCATTTCTCTGTGGATTATTTAGCTAACAGGAAAATTCATCTCATATGCTGTTCTCATCAATTTAATATTTGAGGATGTCACTTATTTCAGTTACAACATGAATTGTGGTAAGAGAGGATAGCATTTGGGAGAGATTAAATAGCATATATTCAGGGAATCAAATAAGAATACCAAAGAGGTAAACAAAACAAACAAAATGAAAAATAACCTCTAGAGAAGAGACAAAAGGATGAAAGTAATAAAATCTACAACCAAGTTTTTATGCTAGCCAATTAGGAGACCTCTTTCAATGTATTAATCACTAGTCTTTTATATGATACAAATTATACACTAGTATAACTTCAAAGTCAGAAGCCTTGAGCAGTAGTGTTTTTTCATGTTTGTAAGTAGAAAAACAAATAATCACATTTTAAATCAATTTTTATAGCAAGCAGAAACATACATGACTATTTGAAATATGTATCACAGATATACTCTAGGATCAGAGACAATTACATTGTGACTTCCATTTATTAAATAGTTGAAGTATTAGGAAAATGGCCCTAAAACATAAACCTATTATTTGTATACTATAATCTGTTTCTTTTTTAAAAAACAGTTTTATTAAGATGTAATTTTAATACCACAAAGTATACCTGTTTGAAGTATACATTTCAATGGTTGATTTTATTATTTTTATGTGAAGCAAACACACTGGAAAAAAAAAAAAAAGATTAAAGAGAGAGTGCTTGGAAAATGCTGATTTCCAATTAGAAGTTAAGGTAAATACTAAAAAAAATCAATTGGAAGACAAATTTTTCATTTAAAATCCCAAAACATATGAAAAGTAATATCTACACACTGTATCATTCTCTGTCTCCTAAGTTCAGGCACACTCAGTGTTAGCACAGGATCACCTACCTGGGAAGATAAACGCGCCAGCATTTCTCCTCAGATAATTGGGGCAAATGTAAACAAAAATAGAGAGGGAAAGCTGAAGGTGGGGAGTGAAGGAAACCAGGAGACTTCTGGTGTGTGAATTTAACAAAGAAGATTTTGTTATCATGCTTAATTTTCTTCTTTCTTGATTTCTAATATTTCCTCTTTCCAAAGTTTCATAGTCTATTTCTAATTGTGGAAGTTCCTTGAACATAGATTTTCAGCTGCTTAAATAATGTAAAAAGGTTACTTTCCTAAAAATAATACTTGAAATGTGTCATCCAAGCCTGAAGCTTCCTTTTGGACATTTTATAGAACTCATGAGTCTTTTGCATATGAGCCCTTCAGTGACATATCAAAAGTGAGGAACTGATGAGGATTACAGCTCAAAGTCATGTGCTCTTCCATGTGGAAAATTAAAGAAAAATAAGAGAACCATCTTCTTAAAAAAAGGATTAAAATAATTGGAATTTCTTAGCCATTTTGCCAAAGTTTATGTTGACACAATTGCCAAATATGTATGTTGTCTATAATCCCACTAATAACTCTTTAAAACTCAGTTATCATTTCTTCATGTTATTGTGTTATGCTCAGACATGCTTGTTTTAAGTATTTACTTAAGTGCTAATGATAATCTGTTCACTTGATATTTGTTGGACTATTAGATTTGTATTTGCTATTCATTCTTTATACAGCGAAGAAGCTGTACCAAATGTAATAGATTTTTTGCCTTGGTCTAAAGCTGTGAAAATGGTGGCATTTAATCTTTATTTATTTGAAGTAATCTTTTTTCCTTCTTTGCCCCGTGCCTGTGCTTAGTCGCTCAGTCGTGTCCAACTCTTTGCAACCACATGGACTGTGGCCCTCCAGGCTCCTCTGTCCATGGGGATTCTCCAGACAAGAATACTGGAGTGGGTTGCCATGGCCTCCTTCAGGGGATCTTCCCAACCCAGGGATCAAGCCCAGGTCTTCCACATTGCAGGCTGATTCTTTACCATCTGAGACACCAGGGAAGCCCTCCTTCTTTGTCTATTTTGGGTGAATTTCAGTGCTGTTTTAAATGAAGTTTTAGGGAAAAGACACAACATAAAAAATAACTTTTGCATTATGAAGTACATGCTTGGAATATTATGTTTACCTCCACTCTGGAAGAAAAGTTTACCTTTGGATCTGAAGTTAAAGGAAAATTTGGTATTCATCAGTAAAAAAATGAATTAATATTTGTTTTCTATAACTGACATGGTTTTCTTTCCTTCCTCTAGTTTTGTCTCACTCTGATCTGTTTTCTGCAGATGCACGCATGCTAAATCGCTTCAGTCATGTCCGACACTTTGTGACCCCATGGACTGTAGCCCGTCAGGATCCTCTGTCCGTGGGAGTCTCTAGGCAAGAATACTGTAGTGGGTTACCACGCCCTCCTCCGGGGGATCTTCCAACTCAGGGATCAAACCCGCATCTCTTACGCCTCCCGCATTGGCAGCCGGGTTCTTTACCACTAGTGCCACCTGGGAAGCCCCAGGAGTAGAGTCATTTTCTAAAACACAATCCTGATCACAAAACCTGGAAACCTCTCCCACCCCATCCAGTTTAATGATATAATTCAAGCATTTTAGTTCAAACTGTTACTATCCACCTCAAGCCTATTGTTTTGCTACACAAAATTTCCTGTATTCAAAAAGTACCATGGGTACTCTCACTTGTTTGTCTTTACCAGGGCTGATCTTACTATCTAGAGATTATCTTACTCTGATATCTGTGGCTAAAGTGGCCAAATTCTTGTGCTTCTAGAAACTGCATTTCTCTCTATGCTCCAGACTGAGAGGCTACCTCAAGATACTCCTCCTCCTGTCTCCCTTCAGCATGTTGTGTGTGTCCCTATCTAGATAGGGATTAAGGGGCAAACCTGGGAATACATACCTAGTCCCTGTTCTGTAATGGCCATTTGATTTTCTTAGACATTAATAATATCACTGGAAATGTTCCAAAGAGGAGGCTTTTGCATTTATTAGAGCTCCTTTCAAGGAGACCAAGGTGTGTGGTTGGGAAGCATTGATTGAACAGTAAATAGGGTTGAAGAGTGAAAATTCCCAAGAAGTAGATTCCAGTTGTTAGATGATCCTTGTCCCAAACTACCTTCTCAGGTATATGAGTCTCAGTACCAGACACTTGAATTATCAGATCAAGTATTTATATTTGATGTTAGAGCTGAATAACAAGGCAATAGAGAAGAGGCTATAGTAATCTTAAAGGAGGAGAGGCTCGGCCTAGTAATCTTAAATCATTCCCCACATGATACTCAACCTTACTCCAAAGTAAGGCTTAAATGATTAGTGCTTCTTGAGCCACAACATAAAGAATTTGTGTCTTTAGCTTGTCTAAGAGGCTGTCTCTGTTCAATTTTGCCTTTAGTCTGGCACTCAACATGCTTTGTATACTGTTCATTTTCTCAAGTAATGTGCTGATGTGTTCCATCATTATGTGCACTATATATTAATCATTTTATATCTTCAGGACCTGGTATGGTTCTGGGCACATAGATGCTCAGAGGGATTTGGTTGGATTAAAATATCTGTCCAGTGAGTTGGTCAAGGTTAATTAAATCACTTTAAAATGGTGTCTTCATAATTCTGCTAAAATCTTAAATTCAAGGTCAAGCTACAAGTGTGGCACCAACTTCCAGACCTAGGGACAGATATTTATGTAACTGCTCAGAAAACAATCAGTAGTATTTGTAATATGTTAATAGCTCTTAAAATCCTACTCTATCTGAGAAAAATTAAAGCAGACCTAAAATTTGCAGATTTTTTTTTCTTTTTCCCAAAGATAAGCATATGCTGAGGTACATCTGGCCCAGATGTTTCATAGCATAAACTCCAATAGAATAAAATTCTCTAGTTACATCTATAATGCCACTTGGCTGTGGGTGAGTTTACCCTATGAGATTGTCCTATTGTACAGACACTGTAGTAAGTGTTAGGCAATGTTCACTTTATATTCAAAATAGATAAGCTGAAAATGCTTTACTTGTGGCACAATTAAATGGATGGAAACTATCTAGGAAGGAATTAGTACTAAAATTAAAAATGTTAGCTCCAGAAAAAAACTCACTAGAACCATCACTCACTGTTTTCTAAAATTTATTTTTTGAAATGTGGTTGATTTACAATGTTGTATTAATTTCTGCTGTATAGAAAAGTGATTCAGTTATACATACATATATATATGTATGCTTAGTCTCTCAGTCATGTCTGACTCTTTGCAATCTCATAGACTGTAGCCCACCAGGCTCCTCTGTCCATGGGGATTCTGCAGGCAAGAATACTGGAATGAGTTGCCATGCCCTCCTCCAGGGGATCTTCCCAACCCAGGGTTCAAACCAAGGTCTTCCACATTGCAGGTACATTCTTTACCATCTGAGCCACCAGAGAAGCCCACAGATATGGATATGGATATAAATATAGATATAGACACATTCTTTTTCATGGTTTATCACAGAATATTGAATATAGTTCCCTGTGCTATACAGTAGGACCTCATTTAGACACTCTTTATAGAATTTGCATCTGCTAGTCCCAAACTCCCAATCCATCCCTCCCCTACTCCCCCTCTCCCTTGGCCACCACAATTCTGTGCTTCATAGATAAGTGCATTTGTGTCATGTTTTAGATTTCATATGTAAGTGATATTGTATGGTTTCTTTCTGTCTGACTTACTTCACTTACTATGATCATCTCTAGGTCTATCCATGTAGCTACAAATGGCATTATTTCATTCTTTTGTATGGCTGAGTACCACATCTTCTTTATCCATTCATCTGTTGATATATATTTAAGTTGCTTCCATGTCTTGGCTGTTGTAAATAGTGCCACTATAAACATAGAGATGCATGTATCTTTTTGAATTATAGTTATATCAGGATATATGCCAGAGTGAGATTTCTGAATCATATGACAACTCTGTTTTTATTTTTTTGAGGAGTCTTCCCACTGTTTTCATAGTGGCTGCATTAATTTACATTCCCACCAACAGTGTATGAGAATTTGCTTTTCTCCACACCCTCTCTAGCATTTTTTTCATAGATTTTTTTGATGATGACCGTTCTGACTCATTGTACTTTTTTTGCATTTCTCTAATAAATAGCAATCTTGGACATCTTTTCATGACCATCACTCTTATTTTATACCATTATCCTGGGGCATGGAGGAGGGAGGTGCCCTCACTATGTTCACACTCCTACTTAGTAGAACAGGCTGGAGAAAAATCCACCTGCCTTGGTTTCCATACTACTCCTGTTCTACAAAATCATGTCTATATGGCTTCAGCTTCTGACTCTCCTCTCTACCACTAATCATAACTGGAGAAGACAGATGGCAGAATTTGTATTGCAGAGGGAAATAGGGAGCTGAAGTGTCACTGAAAATTTACTATCCAGTGTATGAAAAATATGCCAACAGAAGATGAACTTACAGGTCCAGAAATAAGTTTTGGCACCAGGTGAATGCTTAAAGAGTCACTAATGTAATTCAGGGATGCTGGAAATTGTCATAATTGATGATTCCAGAAATTTTGGATTTAGCTATATATTTTTTAAGGTTGTATTATGATGAGTTCCTTTTGTTGACTTTCTTCTTTGTCATTTTGCCTCTTTTTGCAAATCTTGCCCATCTTTCCTATTGTGAGGGTTTAGTGAGTTTTCAAGTTGGATTTTCCCCCAACTGGTTTGCTGCCAGGTTGACAGCTCTTAGGAACAGACGTTCTCTATTTTTCTGGCTACTAGTCTAGAGAGCTTAGTTCAAGGTATGGACTTCTGATCCTCAAAGTCTCTAGTGGCTTCAGTTCTGGCAAACTCAGAAACCCAGTTACATTTATTCAGCAGCCAGCCAATGAGATAGCATTCAATTCATTCACTGCTTTTGCCAGTCTTTTTTGTGGCAGAGATTTAGTCCCATTAAATCTGCAGGATTGCATCTATCAGAGACTGAAATGACAGAGATTTCATAGCATTTGGATCCTTCATTCTATGGAGATAGTGATTGAGGTAAAAAAGAGAAGCCATAATAATATTTGAATATATGAAGCAATGGTATTTATTTAGAACAGATTGGATTATATCATAGAACAGACAATCCCTGTATTCACAGTTGCTGTTTAAGGAATTTTATCACACCATTTGGAAAGGCTTCTAATAAAAAAGAGTAATGTACAACTGTACTTTGGTTAAGTATCAGCAAAGAAATATTAGTCCAAATATTTTAAATACAATGAGAAAGAAAGAGAAATTGAGACAGGTGTGCATGTGTGTGTGCACATGCACATACCCATGTGTACATATACACACAGATTTTTATAGATAGTAGGCAAAATAATGAGGTCATAAAAGAAGGAGAATGGACCAAAGATGGTGTTAAGAATTGCTGACCATGGAACAACTATAAAGATACATAAATGACTATTTATCAGAGTGTGTATTGAAGTTGGCTTTCCTTTGGCTTAATGTATGATAGGAGCTACAAAGGAAATGACTGCTAGATTTTAATGTATAAATGTTAAAAATTTTTAGAAGTTAACAAAAAGAACATAAACAAAGTAAAAGACAAGTAGAAGGACTTCCCTAGTGGTCCAGTGGTTGACTCCATGCTCCCACTGCAAGGGGCATGAGTTTAATCCCTGATCAGGGAACTAAGATTTCACATGCTGTGAGGTATGTCCAAAATAAATTTTTTTTAAAGTGGAAAACTTTAAAAATGAATTCTTATGATGATGGGTTAATAGACATAGTATAAAAAGAGCTGTTACAGAGTAATAGGAAAAACAAAATTCTGTTATAAAGAAGCAATTTACTAGAATAATTACAAATGGCCACAGGAAAATGGAGGTTTATAAGTTATCTAGTGAATTCACAATACATTTCTTTTTCTGTGATCAACTTGGCCAAAAATTAATTTAAATTAATGATAAGCCTGGTTTTGTAAATGATTCATTAATAGGGACATTTTTGTATATTGCTGAGGGGCATGTAAATGGTGCATTTTTCTGGATAGCAATTTGGAAGTACCTGTCAAGAGCCTGAAAAAATATTCATAACTTATGAACCAATTATTGTCTTCATTCTAAATTGTATCTAAAGGAAATGATCAGAGATGTGCCCAAAATGTATGAGCAAGTTTATCCATGCTGCTGCTGCTGCTGCTAAGTCGCTTCAGTCGTGTCCCACTCTGTGCGACCCCATAGACGGCAGCCCGCCAGGCTCCCCCGCCCCTGGGATTCTCCAGGCAAGAACACTGGAGTGGGTTGCCGTTTCCTTCTCCAATGCGTGAAAGTGAAAAGTGAAAGTGAAGTCGCTCAGTCGTGTCCGACCCTCAGCAGATAGTATTATTTATTACCATAAAAATGGAACCAGGTGATGCATATTTTGATTTCCTTAAAAAGGAAAGTGGGAACATGACAACCCAAAATCTATGGGATTCAGTAAAAGCAGTGCTAAGGGAAAGGTTCATAGCATTACAAGCTTACCTCAAGAAACAAGAGAAAAATCAAATAAATAACCTAACTTTACACCTAAAGCAACTAGAAAAAGAAGAAATGAAGAACCCAGGGTTAGTAGAAGGATAGAAATCATAAAAATTAGGGCAGAAATAAATGAAAAAGAAACAAAGGAAATTATATCAAAAATCAACAAAACTAAAAGCTTGTTCTTTGAGAAGATAAATAAAATAGACAAACCAGTAGCCAGACTCATCAAGAAAAAAAGGGAGAAGAATCAAATCAACAAAATTAGAAATGAAAATAGAGAAATCATGACAGACAACACAGAAATACAAAGGATCATAAGAAACTACTCTCAGCAACAATATGCCAATAAAATGGACAACTTGGAAGAAATGTATGAATTCTTAGAAAAGAATAACCTTCCAAAACTGAACTGGGAAGAAATAGAAAATATTAGCACAACCATGGAAATAGAAACTGTAATCAAATATCTTCCAATAAACAAAAACCCAGGACCAGATGGTTTCACAACTGAATTCTACCAAAAATTTAAAAAGAGCTAACACCTATCCTATTCAAACTCTTCCAGAAAACTTCAGAGGATGGTAAACTCACAAACTCATTCTATGAGGCCACCATCACCCTAATATCAAAACCAGACAAAGATGCCACATAAAAGAAAACTATAGGCCAATATCACTGAAAAACATAGATGCAAAAATCCTCAACAAAATTCTAGCAAACAGAATCCAACAACATATTAAAAAGATGATACATCATGACCAAGTGGGCTTTATTCCAGGGATGCAAGGATTCTTCAATATCCACAAACTAATCAATGTGATACACCAGATTAACAAATTGAAGGATAAAAACTATATGATTATCTCAATAGAGGCAGAGAAAGCCTTTGACAAAATTCAACACCCACTTATAAAAACTCTCCAGAAAGCAGGCATAGAAGGAACATATCTCAAGATAATAAAAGCCGTATATGATAAACCCACAGCAAACATTATCCTCAATGGTTAAAAGATTGAAACCATTTCTACTAAAGTCAGGAACAAGACAAGGATGCACACTCTCACCACTACTATTCAACATAGTTTTGGAAGTTTTAGCCACAGTAATCAGAGAAGAAAAAGAAAGAAAAGGAATCTAGATTGGAAGAGAAGTAGTAAAACTCTCATTGTTTGTAGATGACATGATTGTCTACATGGAAAACCCAAAGACACCACCAGAAAATTACTAGAGCTAATCAATGAATATAGTAAAGTTTCAGAATATAAAATTAATACACAGAAATCCCTTGCATTCCTATACACTAAAAACGAGAAAAGAGAAAGAGAAATTAAGGAAACAATCCCATTCACCATTGCAATGAAAAGAATAAAATACTTAGAAATAAATCTACCTAAAGAAACAAAAGATCTATATATAGAAAACTATAAAACACTGATGAAAGAAATCAAAGATGACACAAATAGATGGAGAAATATATCATGTTCATGGATCAGAAGAATCAATATACTGAAAATGAGTATACTACCCAAAGCAATGTATAGATTCAGTGCAATCCCTATCAAGCTACCAATTTGTTCTAGTTCTGGAATTTTCCACAGAACTAGAACAAATAACCTCACAATTTGTATAGAAATACAGAAAACCTCAAATAGCCAAGGCAATCTTGAGAGAGAAGAATGGAACTGGAGGAATCAACCTGCCTGACTTCAGACTATACTACAAAGCCACAGTCATCAAGACAGTATGGTACTGGCACAAAGACAGAAATATAGATCAATGGAACAAGATAGAAGATAAATCCATGCACCTATGGGTACCCTATCTTTGACAAAGAAGGCCAAAATATACAATAGAGAAAAGACAATCTCTTTAACAAGTGGTGCTGGGAAAACTGGTCAACCACGTGTAAAAGAATAAAATTAGAACACTTTCTAACATCATACACAAAAATAAACTCAAAATGGATTAAAGATCTTAATGTAAGACCAAAAACTAAAACTCCTAGAGGAAAACATAGGCAACACTTTCTGACATAAATCACAGCAAGATCCTCTATGACCCACCACCCAGAATAATGGAAATAAAAGCAAAAATAAACAAATGGGACCTAATTAAACTTAAAAGCTTTTGCATAATGAAGGAAACTATAAACAAGGTGAAAAGACAGCCTTCCTAGTGGGAGAAAATAATAGCAAATGAAGCAACTGACAAAGAATTAATCTCAAAAATATATAAACAGCTCATGGAGCTCAATACCAGAAATATAAATGATCCAATCAAAAAATGGGCCAAAGAACTAAACAGACATTTCTCCAGAGAAGACATACAGATGGTTAACAAACACATGAAAAAATGTTCAGCATCACTCATTATCAGAGAAGTGCAAATCAAAACCACAATGAGGTACCATCTCACTCCGGTCAGAATGGCTGCTATCCAAAAGTCTACAAGCAATAAATGCTGGAGAGGGTGTGGGGCCAAGGGAACCCTCTTACACTGTTGGTGGGAATGCAAACTAGTACAGCCACTATGGAGAACAGTGTGGAGATTCCTTAAAAAACTGAAAATAGATCTGCCATATGACCCAGCAATCCCACTGCTGGACATACACACTGAGGAAAGGAGAATTGAGAGAGACACATGTACCCCAGTATTCATCACAGCACTGTTTGCAGTAACTAGGACATGGAAGCAACCTATATGTCCACTGGCATGCAAATGGATAAGAAAGCTGTGGTACATATACACAATGGAATATTATTCAGCTATTAAAAAGAATACATTTGAATCAGTTCTAATGAGGTGAATGAAACTGGAGCCTATTATACAGAGTGAAGTAGGTCAGAAAGAAAAAGACCAGTACAGTATATTAACACATATATATGGAATTTAGAAAGATGGCGAGACAGCAAAAGAGAAACAGATGTAAAGAACAGACTTTTGGACTCTGGGAGAAGGCAGGGTGGGATGATTTGAGAGACTAGCATTGAAACATGTATATTACCATATGTGAAATAGATCACAAGTCCAAGTTCAGTACATGAAACAGGGCACTCAAAGCCGGTGCGCTGGAACAACCCAGAGGAATGGGATGGGGAGGAAAGTAGGTGGGGGGTTTGGGATGGGGAACACATGTACACCTGTGGCTGATTCATGTCAATATATGGAAAAAACCACCACAATATTGTAAAGTAATTAGCCTCCAATTAAAATAAATAATTTAAATGAGAAAAAAAAGGAACCAGGTTAATCTGCAGTGAATAAAATAGCACAATAAAAGTCTATACACCTATTTAATAGTATTATTTCTAGGAATATTCAGTAACATGGAGGTCAATTTATGATATCATAATATTGTTATATAATAAAGTATAATTCCTAAAATACTTGATTAAATTTCTGAAATCACAGCAATAATTATTTATGGGTAATGAAAGAATAGGCATTTAAAATGTGTTATACTCCTATGAATTAAAAAAAATTGTATTGTAAAGTTCTTTGTTATAATCAGGGACAAATATATTTCCCCCAGTTTTACTACAGACAAAAAATTCACTGATTTTATGGTCTTATTAATTGTAGCAATTATATGCAGTTAAGTAACTGAAATTACAGTTAAGATATGCCCTATTTTCAGCACCCTAAAAAATTCCTCATGTCCTTTTGCAGTCAATTCTATCCTCAAACAATTACTGGCGATTGCTGCTCTTTCTGTCACTATTGTTTTGTCCTTTCTAGAATTTCATACATCATTTTGAGGTTCATGCTGCTATATATGCCATTTTATTTTGTTCTAAGAACTTTATTTTGAAAAAGTAACTCAGTATATGATTCACTCAAAGAATTAATCCAGGGGTGAAGGTGATTAGACATAGTAAAAAGAAGAAATATTGAGACTGGAGAGTCTAGATAAGTCATCTACATCTTCTGATTCTCAGTTTGCTCATCTCTAACATGAGATTAAAAATAACATTTTCCTTATCCATTCTTCAGCATCATTATGGGTAACAAATCAGAAAATGCTTATTAAACCACTTTGTGAAGCATGAATATCAATTTCTGACTCAGTTATTATTGTATGATATTGATGTGTAGGTCAGTGTACCTATCCTTTTCAAAAGGAGATTTGCCTTTATGTATATAAAATAGAGAATCTCCTTGATAAGGGTATATTCTAACATTAAGTTCAGTTCAGTCATTGAGTCGTGTCCAACTCTTTGCGACCCCATGAATCACAGCCCACCAGGCCTCCCTGTCTATCACCAACTCAAGGAATTTACTCAAACTCATGTCCATCGAGTCGGCAATGCCATCCAGCATTCTCATCCTCTGTCGTCCCCTTCTCCTCCTGCCCCCAGTCCCTCCAAGCATCAGGGTCTTTTCCAATGAGTCAACTCTCGCATGAAGTGACCAAAATATTGGAGTTTCAGCTTCAACATCAGTCCTTCCAGTGAACACCCAGGACTGATCTCCTTTAGAACAGGCTGGTTGGATCTCCTTGCAGTCCAAGGGACTCTCAAGAGTCTTCTCCAACACCACAGTTCAAAAACACCAATTCTTCGGTGCTCAGTTTTCTTCACAGTCCAACTCTCACATCTATATATGACTACTGGAAAAACCATAGCCTTGACTAGACAGACCTTTGTTGGCAAAGTAATGTCTCTGCTTTTGAATATGCTATCTAGGTTGGTCATAACTTTCCTTCCAAGGAGTGAGCATCTTTTAATTTCATGGCTAAGCATCTTTTAATTTCATGGCTGCAGTCACCATCTGCAGTGATTTTGGAGCCCCCAAAAATAAAGTCAGCCAGTTTCCACTGTTTCCCCATCTATTTCCTACGAAGTGATGGGACCAGTTAAGCCCTAATAAATTGCTGTCACCAGAGATGTTTGAGAATGGACCAGACTGTCAGCAGTGGTAAATGATTGAATTCTCTAGCATTAGTTATTTTCAGATTCAAGTTCTGATATCCATACTTTCCCCTATCCTCTTTCCCTTTTCTTTTCTAGATCCCTCTGCATTCAGAACTTGTTCTCTATCAACAGGTTAGAGTATGAGAATATACTCTTTTATTAATTTTTTGACATCTAGGAGGTTTTTCTTAAATGTTTAAGATTTGCAGAAACAAAAAGGCAGTGAATACCCAATGTGTTCCACCCAGTTTGCAGATAAGTACTTGGCACCAGGAAATAACTTTAAATGACTTGAAAGAAAGAATACTAGCAAACCTGGCTAGGTCATTCCTTTAATATGTATTCATTCTACAGTCACCAAATTTTGATTGAGTTTCCATCATGTTCTAGACTTTCTATGGGACCTGGGGTATAGTTGGTATTTGTCCTAATAGAAATGACATTCAAGTAGGAGATGAAGACAAAAAATAAATAAATAAGCCATTAAATAGTTGCAAATTCTGATAAGAGTAAAACAAAAAGCTGCAGTGGGTGATGAAATAGGACTAACAAAATCAAGAAAAGACTCTCTAGGGAGATTATACCTAAGCAAGACCTGAAGCATGAGGAGGAGCTAATCTTGGGAAGAGCTGGAAAAAATAGCACGAGGAAAAGAAGAAACACTATGCAAATATTCTGTGACAGGGAATACAGGAACTAAAGAAAAATCAGTATGGTGGGCACATGATGAATACAGAAAGGTCCATAGTTGAAGCTGTAGAGTTAATAAGCTCTATCACATCAGACTGCAATGAGGAGTTTGGGTTCCATCCTAACTCCCTGGGGAGAACTGGATGGTTTTACTCATGGGGGTGTCTTGATTGTCTTGACCTGTTTTAATCCCTATTGTTTTCATAAAATTAAACTGGTCATTCTCTATTCTGATCTGTAGTCAACAGTTTGCTTGCAAAGAATTTAATTAAGATGCAAAGAAAAACTACACATATTAAAGCTTTTTCTACCTGTTTTCTAAAGTAATAATTTAAGATTTTCTCTTTGAGATAATTTGAGTTACTATAGAACATTCTAGTTCTTTCCTCTATTATTATATTTCAAATTCCTTATTGGGGAAGATTTCCTAGGGACAGTTGGGGGTCCCATGCAGTCAACCAGATACCCTTGTCAGCACATGTATTATTTAGGCTTCTGTGGGTGGCTTCAGCTAGATTTAGAATGACAGCAATCAGAATCTGATTTATTAGTCAATTTAGAATTGACCGTAAGTCAAATTTTTCTTTGCTACCTAATTTTCTGTTTTAGCCATCTTCAGGTCAGTAGTAAAGTTTTAATATTTTGTCTTCTCCCAAAATGCTATATACATTTCATATGAAGGTCAAGTAATTTTGAATAATCACCATAAATTTATATGATTACACAGATTACACATTACTGTGATAGTTATAAAGTTTTCTGGCCAAGTGTATTTTACTGTATAATTGAAGCTTGTTGTTAAGTAAAAATATTGTCTTTCAGTCATGAAGACCATTGATTTTATGAGATATCTAACTGAAGTTTCTGAAACGAATTCTATTACCTTAAAAATAGATTTTTACTTTCAATTTGTATATTATAAAATATTAAACAGTATCTCAAGAATTTATATTTGAATTAAAACCATGGCTCTGAAACTTTGTGAACTTGAATAAGTATTTAACATTTTGTGTCTCAGTTTTCTCATCAAGAAAATGCACATGAGGATAAAAGCAAGATAATAATGAGGATTAAATGAGTTCATATATGTATATATGGAAAACCTGACCCACATTTGCAAGAATCATGTGAATCCTTCAGAAGCATTCATTTTCCACTTAATAAATACTGTACCCACTTAATAAATACTGTACCTCAGGCCTTGTGTTTAAAATATCAACATTCCAATGAATAAAACGGAGAAGGTAATGGCACCCCACTCCAGTACTCTTGCCTGGAAAATCCCATGGATGGAGGAGCCTGGAAGGCTGCAGTCCATGGGGTAGCTGAGGGTCGGACACCATTGAGTGACTTCACTTTCACTTTTCACTTTCATGCATTGGAGAAGGAAATGGCAACCCACTCCAGTGTTCTTGCCTGGAGAATCTCAGGGACGGGGGAGCCTGGTGGGCTGCCGTCTATGGGGTCACACAGAGTCGGACACGACTGAAGTGACTTAGCAATAGCAAAAAAAAATAGCAATGAATAAAAACAAATCATTGTCCGAGCAGAGAGGTCTGAGCTTCCTGCCCAGGACAGGCTGCCCCAGCCAGCTGGAACAGAAGAGTAGAGAAGGAATGTGTACATTAGCAATAAGAACATAAGAAATCCAGAGTCACTGGGAGAGCCATTTGTCCTTCTGTGATCTGTAGGATTCTTATATTAAGGTTAGATGCACTGTTACTTTTTCAATTTTCAGATCGTGTAGGTGATCAAATACCACCTTTCTTTTGGAACGCAACAAAAAACTTGTATAAATCTTTTTGTTTTTAATTGACAACAGCATATTGTTTGAGTAAAAATACAGATTATAGAACCAGATGCACAGATCACAGAATCAGATAGACTTGGATTCAAGTCCATTTACTACCATGTGACTGTTAATAAAAATAATTGATAATAATAAGAATAGGAAAGGGTTTTATTTGAGTCAAATTGAGGAGTAGCCTGGAAGCCCGCTTCCCAGATTAACTCTGAGAAACTGCTCTAACAGAGCAGGGTTTTCAGCACAGTTTTGCATCTTGTCAGAACAAAGAACATTAAACATTTCTTCAAGGGTTGCATTTCTACAAGGTTTCAAAAAAAAAAAAAAAAAAAAGAACAGACCAGCATGTACACAGTGAATCAGTATGGCCTTGGCACCTGGGAAGGGAATCTTGTCATCAAAGGAATAGTGTCATTGGCTTCCTAGGAAGGGGACATTTAATCTTTATTTTTAACATGGATGTTTTTTACTTCTTGTCAATGTGCCCTTTCTTTCATTAAAGCAGACGTATAATGTATGTTTGATAGGCCACAGACTATTTTATTTAGTATAAAATCCATATGAACTCACAAATAAGCCAGAATGACTTCCATATATCTCAATACATAAAAATTTTATAGTCATAACTTACTGCAAGTTTCTTAACTTTTTTGTCTTCAGTTTTCTGAGACTGTTTTCTCATATGTAAAATGACAATAATAATGCTATAAATCTCATAGGCTTGTTGTGAAAACTAAATGAACTATGCAAGTCAAAGTATTACCACACTTTAGCATATATTAGGTGCTTAAAATTGTCAGTCATCACCCTAACATTATTACAATTAGCTACCATGTTTAAAGATGAGGATTCATAAAAGTTGTATAAACTGTCCAGTGACTTAATGTGGATTCAAATTCAGTTTTCCTTGATTTCAAAATGCATGTTATTTGTATTGATTTTGTGCCTCTTCATAAGAAAAACAAAACAAAAACTTGACCAGTCTCTCTCAAAAGCTAATATTGTGTGATCCCCACCACCATTATTAATTAAAAGTGAAGGACTTACGGTTGTTAAAATATGTCACCGGATAAACATCAACAGTGATACATTTTATGGCAGACTAACAAAAATAGATAGCAAGTACAGTTTTCATTAGTTTTCTTTACTAAAATCCTCTACTGCTTTGAGGATTTTCCAGATCACAGCATGTCTGTTTCCCAGGTGAGCAGACCTTATGGTTCAACTCAGTGCTAGCCATTAGTGTCAGAACCAGGATACACAAGGTGGGGTGTGCAGCTGGAGCAATCTCACTGCTCTCATGGATGGGAGTCAGATGGTGTCTAAGAAGGTACATGTGAGTCTTGAGCTTGTAACTTATTTGAGCACCCATTAATCAAAAGATTTGACTTATGCTATACTGTTAGCAAGGAAATACTGAATTTTCCTCCAATTTACACAATTTATTCAAGCAGTAATTGGAGATTCACTGCTTAAATCCCACTCTTAAAAGAAAGTTATCCTTTCATTCGGTTTTTAACCAAGTGGGCCAGATTTGTGGTTTTCATAATGGATAAGTATCTAAAATACTTATATTGTGTATGATGCGTGTGTGTGTGTGTGTGTGTGTGTGTGTGTAACAGAGAAAAAAAGATGTCTAGGCTCAGAATCCTGAGCAACTTCACTTTCACTTTTCATTTTCATGCATTGGAGAAAGAAATGGCAACCCACTCCAGTGTTCTTGCCTGGAGAATCCCAGGGATGGGGGAGCCTGGTAGGCTGCTGTCTATGGGGTCGCACAGAGTTGGACACGACTGAAGCGACTTAGCAGCAGCAGCAGGCTCAGAATAGAGAATATCTGTAGTAGTGAATAGCATTGTGGGTATTAGAAGAATGCAAATATTAAGCAGTTTAGAAATGGCACATCTCAAATTTCTATATTTTTAACAAGCCTCCATGGATTCATTACAATTTCAGGATTTTACAAAAAATAATCCCCTTTGTGAATGAAATTTTAGAGTTTTGAAGCTTGAATGAGGGTATAATTTAGTTCTTGACCTTTGAATATGTATTATACATTTGTTGTGTGTGTGTGTGTGTAATATATCTATTTTTGATGAGACTGAAACTGCTTTTATTGATATACCTTAATGTTTTCCAATCGGAACATTTTATATATTAAAGCTTTGCACTCTGTTACTGGAATATGTAATTCCCTCCCAGCTGCAGAGAGGAAGGAAGCATTAGGTAAAGGCAGATATGGTTCTCTTCTGTGTTCTGTGAAGCTTGCTCATCCTCTTACTGGAAGAAGCAAAGGAGAAAATGAAGGTACTGTTTTGTTTTTTGCTTTTCCTAGAGCAGCAGCTTTGGGAAAGACAGTAGATATGACTTTATATTGTTAATAATCTATTACTAGTATTTTTGAGCTTTTACCATGTACTGTTTCCACTTTTGAGGGCTCTGCACATATTAGCTAATTAACTTCACAATATTCCTTTGGTATAGGTAGTGTGTATCATTATCCCCAAGTTGCAGATGGAAAAACTAAAGCATAGTCAGGTTAAGAAACTTCCCAAAGCTACCTGAAATGGTAAAGTAGAGTTCAAATCTATGCGATTAACTATGTGACCTGTGCTCTTAACCATTGTGCCAGGGGTGTCAGTGAAAGAGAGAACAATCATCATTTTCAGTCATCATAATTACACTTAAATGTGTGTTTACTCTGTAAGCGTATTGTGCCAGTTGCTTTTAATCTTCACAAAAACCTTGAGGTGGAAGCTGTTGTAGACTCCATTTTACAAGATGGAAACTAAGACTCTGGGAGGTAACTAACCGAGGGCTACATAGCTATAAGAGGTGAGACTTGAGTTTGTGTTAAATCTGGCTTCAAAGCTAGCAAATAAAGACAGGGAGAGGGAAACACTGACAAATCCATGCCCATTTCTAGATAACGTGGCTTCCCATTACCTGTACCTTATCACTACCTTCATTATGAGTCAGGGGCAAAAAAAGAGGCGATAACACGCGTTTCAGGCTTCAGTTACGATGGAGGTCACTTTGTAACAGGTTCTATATGGCACAATTCATTTAGCGAGTGAGAGAGAGAGACAGAAAGTCAGCTATTACGTAAACTGTATGCTTAGTGAACTAATTAATTCATGAATAAAAATTTTTAAAGAAACTAAATTATTAGTGAGTTTCCCCTCAAAGCTCCCTACAGGACCATTATGAAAAGTAATTCCAGGGACTTAAGAGGATTAGACTTCATTCTATTTAAAATGCCCTATAACATAATACTGACTATAACTATGAAGAGAGTTTTTACATAATGATAATCCATCATGTGAAGAAGGATTAAAGGTCCAAGATGTCCAGTATGGTTAAAAGGAGATTTGAGTCAAGCTTGTTGCCTGTCTTTTGGAGAATACTCTCTGGAAGAAAACTTGACTGTAAAGTTCCAGGGAGACACATTTTATCTTAGTTGTAGAAAGAACTTTCTCTCAACTAGAGCTGTCTACCCTTGGAATGGGCTACCTTAGAAACTCACCCACTACCTGCCACTGTGTGCAGAGGCAGGATAGCATTCAGGGAACCAGGGAGACATGGAGTAGATAACTATTCTAATTTTGAGATCTTTTAATTTTATACAGCATAAAGGTTATTTAAGCTGCTCAAGTGAGACAGTCATGTATTTTAATAGATTTTAATGCATGTTAGACTCTATTATCTATAAAAGAAGCCAAAAGGAGAAAAACACCTGAAGTGTAGGAAAAAATTATGTAATCTATTTGGAAAACATATTTGAAGCTAAGTTAAGAACTGTTCTTTATCGGTGGAATCTATAAGGAGAGTTAATACTTTAGAAAATATTGTTGAAGGATATAAAATTTCTAAAAATTTAATTTTAAAATTTGAGTATGATTAAAGAGAAGAAAGCCAGGGCTGCTTTGGTGGCTTGGACGATAAAGAATCTGCCTGCAATGCAGGAGACCTGGTTCCATTAATGGGTCAGGAAGAGATCCCAGAGAAGGGAATGGCAACTCACTCCAGTATTCTTGAATACTACAGCTAGCTCCTCTGAGGAGCCTGATGGGCTATAGTCCACGGGGTCACAAAGAGACATGACTGAGCGACAAACACTTAGAGAAGAAAGAGGAAAAGTATGTTTTTCGACAAAAATGTTAATTTGCCAGAGTTTACAACACAAATGTTTTTCTGATAAAGGTGATGAATTATCAAATACAACAAACAGGGTTCTGATATTGAAATTACAAAGTATTGGGGCAAATGAATTTAACTCACAAAGGTTTATTACCCTTGGGCTGGTTCCTGCTGTGTCCATGGGATATTTGTGTATTGTCCTCTTGAACTAGGTACACTACATTCACTGTGAGAGCCTTGAAATATCTATTCTATTAATGTCCAGATACCAGTGAATTTCAGTGTTTTAACAACATTGTGAAAAATTACATTGGAACATATTTTTTTGAAAACACATTTCAGGTGGCAGTTTGGAACACTCTGAACTACCAGGATACAGTGTCATTTCCTTTCTGTTTTCTTAGGTTTTCATGAGTCAGCCCATTGTATATCCAAGATATATAAGGGAAGGCAGTGTACACAGTGGCACAATGCTAGGTGGAGGGTGCCATAATTTTTTTTAAAGAGAGGGAATGTGTTTTCAAAAGGAAGTCAGGCAGCCTGTCTGTACTGTGGCTCATTAACAGTGTTGAGGCAGTTCAAATCTTATCATGATTCTTAAATTTAGCATCATTAAGGCAGGAAATAAAACACAAAGATGATCAGTGGGAAGTGGGCTTACATAGCATGGAAGAAAATTAGTTTATTGAAAGGCAGGCTTTGGAGTACAAAAATTTGATGTGCTGGGTTTGCTATTTCGGAGGATACTGAAAACTAATGTGGTCATGTCAGGCTTCTAAGTCTGTTGGAATTTATCCTGTAGATTTGTGAACATCCACATTCTTAAAACTGGTAAAACAAGCATTTTGGATTTATGAAATGCAGACGTCTGGGGCTGGACTTGCTCTTCTCTGCTCTTTCCTCATTAGACTCCTCTCTAAAACCCAGAAAGATACCATTCCATGTGAAAATATCATTTCTTGTAGCAGGTTGGGATCCTGAAAACTCTGCTTTAGATGTTGTGATAGCAAACAATTTTGGCCCAAACTATTCCAACAACGGGAGAAAACCTCTTTTCATGCACTATTATTTTTCTTTGATCTTTCCGCTGTAGTCTCCAAGTCTCTGGAGGTTTTGTGCTCACTCCTCTAATTTCCATTAGAGAGGGCTGTGAATCCTCCTCCTCCTCCATTCCAGAGTTCCTAACTATTCTCTTTGACCAAAGTTATTCAGTAAAAATTAAAGGGGCTAGGAGGATCAAAGGCTGTGTGTTTTTGGAATGGTGCTGTCACTTTTTGTGGGGTCCTTTACAGTGAGGAACAGTGGGGGGCAGGGGAGAGTCAACTGCAGTGTTTCAGCATTTTTACAGAGCTGCAAGGGAACCAACTTCTTAATAGCATCTAAGATCTTAGATGCTGGATGTGCTGGGAGGCTGGTGCTTTGTAGCCTAACCAAAAGCTACATCTCAAAATCTGATGAATATCACTCTGCAGTATAGCATGAGGAAATCCATACTGCCCTAGTAGTCTCCCACCTTTCTCTCTACCCTATTAATTAAACTCAGGGTAACTCAAAAGAAGTTGTCAGGTTTAATATGCCTTGCTTGAATCATTACCTAGTACTGAAAGTATATACACTTGTGTAGACTTCAGGAAATCACCAACAGGCAAAAGTAGCATCCGTAGCATCAGTACTTGCTGCCTAGGTGATAAATCATAGTATAAGGGACTCAGAATACACCAGGCACTGTTCAAAGTGATTCACTGATATCTTAGCTCTCTTAGTCTTCACAGCCTTGTGTGTGTATTGTTTCATTTTTGTCTCCCTCTTACAGATGAAGACTAAGGCACAGAGTTGTTGTTTAGTCACTAAGATGTGACCAACTCTTTGGTAACCCCATGGTCTGTAGCCCTTCAGGCTCCTCTGTCTTTGGGATTTCCCAGGCAAGAATACTGGGGTGGGTTACCATTTCCTTCCCCAAAGGATCTTCTCAATCCAAGGATGGAACCCACATCTCCTGCATTGCAGGTGGATTCTTTATCATCAAGCCACCAGGGAAACCCAAGGCATAGGGGTCAGAATTAGAATGCAAACCATGCAGGCTGATTCCAGAATTCATGGTTTACCTTTTTACTACATCAACCTCAAACCAAAGATCCGAAACAAATGCTCAGCATTTCTTCTTCATGATCTTTTAGTCAACTCTTCAGTTCAGTTCAGTTCAGTCGCTCAGTCGTGTCCGACTCTTCGCAACCCCATGAATCGCAGCACGCCAGGCCTCCCTGTCCATCACCAAATCCCGGAGTTCACCCAGACTCACGTCTGTCGAGTCAGTGATGCCATCCAGCCATCTCATCCTCTGTCGTTCCCTTCTCCTCCTGCCCCCAATCCCTCCCAGCATCACAGTCTTTTCCAATGAGTAAACTCTTCGCATGAGGTGGCCAAAATACTGGAGTTTCAGCTTTAGCATCATTCCTTCCAAGGAACACCCAAGACTGAGCTCTTCAGACTGGACTGGTTGGATCTCCTTGCAGTCAAGGGACTCTCAAGAGTCTTCTCCAACACCACAATTCAAAAGCATCAATTCTTCGGCGCTCAGCCTTCTTCACAGTCCAACTCTCACATCCATACATGACCACAGAAAAAACCATAGCCTTGACTAGACGGACCTTTGTTGGCAAAGTAATGTCTCTGCTTTTGAATATGCTATCTAGGTTGGTCATAACTTTCCTTCCAAGGAGTAAGCGTCTTTTAATTTCATGGCTGCAGTCACAACCTGCAGTGATTTTGGAGACCAAAAAAAAATAAAGCCTGACACAGTTTCCACTGTTTCCCCATCTATTTCCCATGAAGTGGTGGGACCGGATGCCATGATCTTCGTTTTCTGAATGTTGAGCTTTAAGCCAACTTTTTCACTCTCCACTTTCACTTTCATCAAGAGGCTTTTTAGTTCCTCTTCAATTTCTGCCATAAGGGTGGTGTCATCTGCATATCTGAGGTTACTGATATTTCTCCCGGCAATCTTGATTCCAGCTTGTGTTTCTTCCAGCCCAGCATTTCTCATGATGTACTCTGCATATAAGTTAAATGAGCAGAGTGACAATATACAGCCTTAACGTACTCCTTTTCCTATTTGGAACCAGTCTGTTGTTTCATGTACAGTTCTAACTGTTGCTTCCTGACCTGCATACAAATTTCTCAAGAGGCAGGTCAGGTGGTCTGGTATTCCCATCTCTTTCAGAATTTTCCACAGTTTATTGTGATCCATACAGTCAAAGGCTTTGGCATAGTCTATAAGCAGAAATAGATGTATTTTTGGAACTCTCTTGCTTTTTCAATGATCCAGCAGATGTTGGCAATTTGATCTCTGGTTCCTCTGCCTTTTCTAAAACCAGCTTGAACATCAGGAAGTTCACGGTTCACATATTGCTGAAGCCTGGCTTGGAGAATTTTGAGCATTACTTTACTAGCGTGTGAGATGAGTGCGATTGTGCAGTGGTTTGAGCATTCTTTGGCATTGCCTTTCTTTGGGATTGGAATGAAAACTGACCTTTTCCAGTCCTGTAGCCACTGCTGACTTTCCCAAATGTGCTGACATATTGAGTGCAGCACTTTCACAGCATCATCTTTCAGGATTTGAAATAGCTCAACTGGAATTCCATCCCTTCACTAGCTTTGTTTGTAGTGATGCTTTCTAAGGCCCACTTGACTTCACATTCCAGGATGTCTGGCTCTAGGTCAGTGATCACACCATCGTGATTATCTGGGTTGTGAAGATCTTTTTTGTACATTTCTTCTGTGTATTCTTCTCACCTCTTCTTAATATCTTCTGCTTCTGTTAGGTCCACACCATTTCTGTCCTTTATTGAGCCCATCTTCACATTAAATGTTCCCTTGGTATCTCTAATTTTCTTGAAGAGATCTCTAGTCTTTCCCATTCTGTTGTTTCCCTCTATTTCTTTGCATTGATCGCTGAAGAAGGCTTTCTTATCTCTTCTTGCTATTCTTTGGAACTCTGCATTCAGATGCTTATATCTTTCCTTTTCTCCTTTGCTTTTTGCTTCTCTTCTTTTCACAGCTATTTGTAAGGCCTCCCCAGACAGCCATTTTGCATGTTTGCATTTCTTTTCCATGGGGATGGTCTTGATCCCTGTCTCCTATACAGTGTCATGAACCTCATTCCATAGTTCATCAGGCACTCTGTCTATCACATCTAGTCCTGTAAATCTATTTCTCACTTCCACTGTATAATCATAAGGGATTTGATTTAGGTCATACCTGAATGGTCTAGTGGTTTTCCCTACTTTCTTCAATTTAAGTCTGAATTTGGCAATAAGGAGTTCATGATCTGAGCCACAGTCAGCTCCCGGTCTTGTTTTTGCTGACTATATAGAGTTTTTCCATCTTTGGCTGCAAAGAATATAATCAATCTGATTTCGATGTTGCATCTGGTGATGTCCATGTATAAAGTCTTCTTTTGTGTTGTTGGAAGAGGGTGTTTGTTATGACCAGTGCATTTTCTTGGCAAAACTCTATTAGTCTGCCCTGCTTCATTCCGTATTCCAAGGCCAAATTTGCCTGTTACTCCAGGTGTTTCTTCACTTCCTACTTTTGCATTCCAGTCCCCTCTAATGAAAAGGACATCTTTTTGGGTGTTAGTTCTAAAAGGTCTTGTAGGTCTGACAGAATGTGGTCCACTGGAGAAGGGAATGGCAAACCACTTCAGTATTCTTGCCTTGAGAACCCCATAAACAGTATGAAAAGGCAAAATGATAGGATACTGAAAGAGGAACTCACCAGGTCAGTAGGTGCCCAATATGCTACTGGAGATCAGTGGAGAAATAACTCCAGAAAGAATGAAGGGATGGAGCCAAAGCTAAAAGAATACCCAGGTGTGGATGTGACTGATGATAGAAGCAAGGTCCGATGATGTAAAGAGCAATATTGCATAGGAACCTGGAATGTCAGGTCCATGAATCAAGGCAAATTGGAAGTGGTCAAACAAGAGATGGCAAAAGTGAATGTCGACATTCTAGGAATCAGCGAACTAAAATGGACTGGAATGGGTGAATTTAACTCAGATGACCATTATATCTACTACTGCGGGCAGGAATCCCTCAGGAGAAATGGAGTAGCCATCATGGTCAACAAAAGAGGCCAAAATGCAGTACTTGGATGTAATCTCAAAAACGACAGAATGATCTCTGTTCGTTTCCAAGGCAAACCATTTAATATCACAGTCAACTCTTATATAAGGTTAAGTCACCAGAAAGTTGAGGCAATGACTTAATTGCTGTGGCTGCCTTAACTATGAAACAAGTAGGAGAGAAGAGAAAGCTTGTCTTTATAGTCTTGTAGACTAGTTTCAATCTAAATCCTGGTTTTATTAGTTATGTTAATTCCCAGGAGACCAAACCCGGGTCTCCTGCATTGCAGGCAGATTCTTTACCATCTGAGCTACCAGGAAAGTCTCAATTCTTAGCTGCTGCTGCTGCTAAGTCACTGCAGTTGTGTCCGACTCTGTGTGACCCCATAGATGGCAGCCCACCAGGCTCCCCCGTCCCTGGGATTCTCCAGGCAAGAACACCAGAGTGGGTTGCCATTTCCTTCTCCAATTCTTAGCTACTCATTACTAATTACTCCAGATCTCAATTGCTCAATCTGTGAAATGTGGATATGACAGTAGCATGTACTAAATAGGGTTATTGTTGATATGAACTTACATAATGCATTTAGAGTGCCTAGCGGAATGCCAGACACAGACATGTTAGATGTTAATGTTTTAAGCTGCCTTTAACATTTGCTGGAAATAGAATGATGACAGATAATGAACCATATGTGTGTGTGTGTCAGGGGGAGTCTATTAAAATGATATTGGTTAATAGAATGTAATCAGATGCATGAATTTTATTCCACAAGGCAAGTCAGTGGTCTGGATTCTACCAGTAGACTAGATTTTCTGCAATAGTGTCCTCAGATCTGTAACACAGGAGCATTGTGAGGGAAATACGGTTGTAATGCAATGTGTCAAGTATTTATTACACTCCAGGGAGGATCCATGTTGCTCCAAATTCTGAATTACAGCAGAGTCCCTGTGTTATCACATCTGCTCTCACATCTCCAATTCTGCTTCAGAATACGTAATAGTCATGGAGCTGGGATTTACCATTCTCTTCTAGTTAATTAAAAACTGAAAATCAGTACAATCATAGGGAGGGACATAAAGAGGGAAAATAAGTTTAAGACAGAAATGCTCTAAGGATGTGGGAGTTCTCCTGGGCAGCCGGAAGTCAGTTGACTGTACTCACTAAGGTCTGATTTCTGGAGATGAGGTAGTCTCAGTGGGTTGTGACTTCTTCCTCTTCCCAGGCACTGGAACTTCACCGCTCTAAGTGAAATTATTTAATTTACGCTTTCAAATTGAAAAGTTGCTTTATTCTCTCTCAACATAGGTGCCCTAAAGACTATTCATGCCAGCGTGGCAACTCTCTTAAAGCTATCCTTAGAAAATAATAGGGGTGGGTATTCCCCAATTCAGGAAACTCCATCTTTTATAGAAAGCATTCCATGTGGCACCTTAAGGGTTAAACTTTTGTTGTAGATAGAGTATCAAGTGGCTTTTCAGGAGAGGATAACCCCCAATTTAGAAACTGCCATTTCTAAATGGTAAGCCAAACATACGTTAGTTTACACTGCTTTCTATGAAAGGAATAACTCACCGCTTCTACTGTGTGTGTTAGTTTGCTTTTCTCTCTACCATCTACCTCCTGTCATCTATATCATGTGTATATCAGGGTGAGGACCGTCAATCACAGTTAATAAAAACCCCAGAACACGACAAAGATTCTTTTTATTGCAGATCCGTTTTACAATAGCTCTCAATTTATGATGTCATATAAATCAAAAGTGAAGTGTTTATCTTATCATTCCGAGGCATCCCTTCTCCTTCTGTGTCCTAGCCCCTCCCCCTGTGCCAATTTCCAGCCCTCAAAGATGCTTTGTATAAGAAAGTGCAAGTTCCCCGTTCTGGCTTTATTGATGTTCCCTTTTGCTCTCTTCCTGGCTCCCCCCCAAACCTAGTGAGCAGAGCAAATGGCCCGGGTTTTCCCCCAATGCCTGACCTGCGTTTACTGGGAGGAGAGCAGGAGAGGGAGCGCGCATTCCGAGCAGGCTGCTCTGACTCCGACCGCAGGCTGTTCTGTGCAGGCTGTCCCTCTCCTTCAAAACCATGCATCCCCTCCCCGAAGCAGCAGGCAGTGTGCCTCTATTCAGCCACATTTGGTATGCATGAGCACGGCTGCAGGGAGAGGGGAGGTGGCTTTCTTAAGAAGGTTCAGTGGCTCAAGCAACGCCACTTGACTAGTCTCCCAAGTTGCAGGAAGCCTCTGCCCTGATAGAATTCGCAGGTGTGGAGATGACCATGGGATGCCAGGGCCGTGGGGGACCGTTTGTTTTCTAGGCATTGCTCAGGTTTGCGGTTTCTGGTTTTCCTGGTGGAATTTGGAAGGGGTCATGAATCAAACTGATGCTCCTCGACCCCTGAACTGGACCATCCGGAAGCTGTGCCACGCAGCCTTTCTCCCATCTGTCAGACTTCTTAAGGTACTGTAACTTGCTGCTTTGAATGGCTCTCATTGTGCTTTGCAGGTCTGAATACCCAACTTCGCGCTTGGGCTGGGACACACCTTTTGGGGAGTACAGATGCCTGCAGTACTGGCTGTGTTGCCCATGGCTATTGAGAGGTTCTCAGCTCCCCTCACCCCAGTGTCAGGGATGGAGGATGGTCTCAGCCACATTTGAGAATGAGATTATGGTTGCAGAGAATGGGCTGCTTGAGTGCTCCCCACCCCCCAAACATCCCTAAAATAGAATTAATTAACTTCTTTGGGAGGGTGGTAACAGTCGTGGGAGTGAAATCTCTTACTCCTGTGTGTTTGACTCCTTGATTTTTTTCCCTCCCTGGGGAAGCCCTTCGACCCAGTTTCCATTTAAATGGAACCTGAGAGAACAAAGGATTCTCCTTATTATTTTAAAAGCCCTGTGTCCTTAGGTGGTCTCTCAGGTAAAGACAAAGAACAAACCTTATCAGATTGTGACTTTTTTGGCATACTTTTTTTTTTTTTTAAAGGCATGATAATTTTAGTATCTTAAGTGAAGTCGGTGATGGGAAGGTATTGTTAAATATATACTGAGTGTGTGCTTCTAGCTTTCTCGCTAGCTCTGAGTTACACAAAAGAAACAGTACTATACCTCAGCTAGGATGCTACCTGGTGTCTGCAGCATTTCTCTTTCTAGAAGCAAATATATTAAAAACACTGAGAAAGTCCCCACAACTTCAAGATAATTCATCTTTACCATCTGCCTTGTAGGGAAGGAAATACAAGTAAAAATTTAAAGGTGCAGAAAACAAGTATTTCCCCTCAGAAAAGAGAAAGTACTTTTTTGGGAAAAATGTATATCTCTGGATGTCCCTCCCACATCCAGGTGAAGTTTAAAAGGCAAGATGAAGTTCTTAATCCTCCTTTCCATATTAATATGATACTGAGATTAATGATCATTGAAAAAATTACACTTAAAACATTTTTCTTTCTGAATCTGTGTTCTGGTTGGGTCAAGTTTGATGTGGACAATTAGTTCTGTACAGCTAAGTGGCTTCTTGCATTGAAGTATTAACCCAGTCTCACTCCAGTATTCTTGCCTGGAGAATCCCGTGGACAGAGGAGCCTGAAGGGCTACAGTCCATAGGGTTGCAAAGAGTCAGACATGATTTAGAGACTGAGCAGGCGTGCATTAACCCTGTCTGAGTTTCCTTTATCCTGTTAAACACAAACTGAATAACTTTCCCAAAGGTTACACCCACATCCTGTTCAAACACCCATCATTTTGTTATGATGGTGGTTTGCTTCCTTGAAAGAGTCTTTTGGAGGAAAAGGAGATTTGGGAGTAGGAGATAAGCTTCCTTGGATATAAGGGCTTTTGCTGTGTTGGAACAACATGCGTGATAGGGCATGAAAAAGAATGAGGCCAGGGACTAACAAACAAATGTAAATTTTCCTCCAGAATTACTCTTGAATCTAGGGTCTGGGGTGAAGAGTATCTTGGCAAACCTAACTATGACTGAAAAAATTGACTTCAGCTATTCCATGTGCAATAAGAAACATTTTTCATTTAAATCACTCCTTGGCTTTTCCCAGATGTAATGTTTTTTAACTTATATAACGACTTTTTAACAGGTGTGTGTATACTACCTTCAATATATTATTCATTAATACTCTAATTTTTAAATGAAAAGTGATATTTATTATTTGCTTGTCATAAAATCAGCAGAGAAGTATTCTTTTGGAGTAGATTACTTATTTTTAGAAGAGCTCTCATCTTTTTTAACTGTGAGTACCATTCATGTTATATCTCAGCAACACTGGTCAATACTACACTGACACCATGGGTGGCGTACATCTCAGTCTTACCATCCTTCATGAACATGGTGTTTAATAACAAATTTTATTCATCTAAAAGGTGCATTAATGACTGCCCTTCAAATTCTCTCAATATCTGAAAGATAGGATTTGTTTCACTAGAGAACTTTGCTTTCAAATGACATCTGTATTTTTGGGAGATAAGATGTCCTAGAAGACTTCAGATATTGAACACATTTCAAACTTGAAGAAAAGTACTACAAAATTCTTCCAGTAATACTTAGAAAGAAATAAACCCTGCTTTTGTATATGAGTTATTGTATTATCAGCATTCTGGGTATGAATGCTGTGTGATTTTCCCACTCCAGATTGTCGCTGTTTTGTCTTTATTGTGTTAATCCCTGTGTGTTCTTGCCCTGCTTTTATATTTCAAGTAAAATGGAAGTTCCAGAGTAATCATTTGCATCTTTTGGTCAGTGTTCTTCCTGATTTAGTCTATAAATTAGATATTTAATAGCAATAATTATACTGTTCTTTCCTTACTTTCTGCTTATTCCTTCCCTCCCCCCTCTGTCTCAATCTCTTATTCTGTCTCCCTCACACTGCCACCACCATGCTAATATAATGGATGGATTCTCTGGAGTCTATTGAAATTGTAAGCTAATAACCCCAATTCTCCTACTATTCAACAGGTAATTTTCGTTCCTCTTCCAAGCCTTTTTCTGATGCAATATGCCCTTTCCAATGCCCTGACATAGCCGTAAATGCAGTTTAGGACATGATGGCATGATTAGATTCGACTAAACCCAAATCAGTCACCATTTCTGACAAGACTGAGTGTGAGCCAATTTCCTCCCTGTCCTTTCCTGGAAAATGCGTTTCTTTGCTAACTTACTTCAGTACCACTCTGATGTTTAGAAATGGCTTCATAATCCTGTTTCCTCTATTTCCCATTTCTTAATAGAAACAAGATAGTAAAGAATTAGAAGGGAAAGGCCAGCATCTGAAGCACGAATTAAACCCAATGAGTGTTGGAATATAGTTATTATTCCTTCTGAAAACATCTTGTATTGTTATTTTGTCCATGTCAGAGAAAATTTTGAACATGCCAGCCAACTTACATTTTGAATTTGAGATTGCATTTGGGAATATCATTTGAAAGTGAATTTTTGGACAAGCACATGATGATGATAGCCAAAAATCAGAGGCTGTTTTCAAACGGATACATTTCAAATGGGACCCTTTCCAAACTGTTTCTCTTCAGTTGTCATTTGCTTCATTTTGATGTGTTTCAAGATTTATCTTACTATTAATTGCAGAAAGTCAAATTTATTTCAGTGATAGAATATTCTTAGCATATTTTATATGCATTTTAAGGTCTGTCTCTGCCATTATTTTCTTTGGGAGATTTTATTTTGGTTACTTCTGTTTAATTTGAATATTAATGTTAGAGCAGACACCTTTTTCCTGCATTGAAATCTTGGTAGATTTAGTGAAGGGGGCCTTTGAAAAATAGGTTGCTTTGGGGGAAAGGGAAGCTGTGCATTTGTAACAGATTTTGGATAAATACATTTAAGCCAATTTCTTGATGAAGACCAAATAATCTGCATCATTTTAGGATTTTCAAACAAAGAGTATTACTTTGCCACTAGAGCAATGTCAGAAAGAGATTAGAGAAATTATACTTTGAACAGTTAGGTCTAAACGAATGAGTTCTAATTCCTTCATGTTCCTAACCACCTGTGTGACCTAGGGAAAGTTACTTAACCTCTCTGTAACTTGGTGTCCTTCTCTTTAAAATAAAGAATTTAGATCTTGACTTAGATTTAATGCTATGATTCCCCATGGAAAAGGCTGCCATGCTCTGTGGGCATGGAAAAACGTAGTCTATTGAGGCTAAAAGTAATTAAACTGGATTGGATATTAAAATGGAAGGAGGACTAGAACAGTCGGCAGAGTTTAGATCATAGAGGGCCTTGCTCACTAAACCAAGGCAGTTGACAATGATACTGAAAACTAGGGAGGGCCATTAAAAGGATCTTAGCCGCAAAGTGATTGCTAGATCCAGCTGTTAAATAGATTACTTTGACTGTAGTGTCTAGAATGCATGGGAGATGGTGAGACTGGAAGCTGAGAGATTAAATTAGAGGCCTGAAGAGTTGAGAAGGACCAGGGGTAATACATTTAGTCTCTTAGTCATGTCCAACTCTTGGCAACCCCATGGACTATAGCCTGCCAGGCTTTTCTGTCAATGGAATTCTCCAGGCAAAAATACTGGAGTGGGTAGCCATTCCCTTCTCTAGAGAATCTTCCCAACCCAGGGTTGGAACCTGGGTCTGCTGCATTGCAGACAGATTCTTTACTGTCTAGCGACTGAACAATAACAACAGCGGGACTAATGCAAAAGTAATGGAGGTAAAATAAATAGGGCCTTGTTAAATCAATTAGTTGTGGTAGAAGGAAGAATTTAGAATTTCTTCAGATATCTTACTTTGCTGTCTGATGGTCCCAGTGATGGTGGTTCCAGTGTCTGAAAATAAAGATCCTGAGAAGGAAGGACAGAACTCGGTGATTCTTTGGAGCTGGAAAGGGTATGCCACTTGCTGATTCTAATGAGACTGAGACAAAAGTAAGGAATGTAATTTCATGTTATCGATGGGACGAGTCTCATTGATACCAGAACTCTTTGATGTAAATAATATATAATCAGTAATATCACTTAAAGTTTTCTAAGATGGTTTTTTTCTTTGCTCTTATAAAACAATGCCTAGTAAACTCCCATTTTTTGAAATCCAGTTAAATATCTCAGAGTTTTAATTCATTTCCCCACTCCTTTCTCTCTTTTTATTATCAAAAGAGGGATTAGTGAAAGTGAACTGGGTATAAAACAAGAGAAATAATTGAAAGAACAGTGATCAAGTTAGGCTATGAGATCCCAAATTCTGCCCAAATACACAGTGTTTTCTACTCCTATAATTTCATGTCATGGTAAACAGTGTGCATTATATTGTCCCTAAAGCATAGCAAGATCCTGATAACAAAATGAGTTGGGTCTTTTTTTCTACAGTTGATGCCAGACAGCAGAAACTGACTTCCTTTTGCTATCCTCAAACTCTTAGAAGACAATTATGTTGAGATTCATTTTGATTTGTTTTAAATTTGTTACTTTTAAGGACTCCTTTTCACATCTAAAATTCTGTATCTTTTTTTTTAAATTCTGTATCTTTATATGGCAGGTAGAATAATATTAATAAACCAGAGCTTTTGTTTAGCTGGGACCAGACACTCCTGAACCATATGTCAGTGAGTAGCAGTTGAGTTTCCACAGGAAGAGAGGAAGCATATACCTATTATATACTAGACATGTTCGTGAATGGTGGTGAGTGAGATCAGGGAACTGGTTATGGACCAATTCCACTAAGTGCCTTAAAGATGGGAAGCCTAAGAATAAATTGCTTTTAGGAAAACACAGTGTGTGGTTAGGCAAAATTTTAAGGGCTGCTAATAAACTTCTATCCTTCCATCTCAGCATGCCAGGCTCAGATTCCCTTTAAGAGAATAAGAAAGAAAAAAAAAAATGTACCCAAACTAAAACCCAGGAGAGACAAAATCTGTGTGGTGCATTTCAAGTGGTGGCTTCAACTCAAGCTGCTGAACAGTGACCATGTGAATTGCCTTTTTGTGAAATGTTCCTTGGACATCCTGAAGGAAATTCCTGAGGCACCAAGAAACCCTCCTGTGTCTCTGGAGAGTTCTGCCTTCTGATACCCAGTATTGTGCAGTAAGGAATGAAACTGTGTGGTCACTGTAGAATGAGGGGGATATAGCTGGGTTGTCCAAGCCCAGGCCATCTGGCTTTGGGATGACTTGTGGAGTCAGTAAAATGGGACAAAGTCTGTCTCAAGGGCAATGGTTCTGCCTTCCCTGCAGATGATTTCCTGTGGAGGGAGGGGTGTGAACACTGCCCTTTCAGCAGTGGCTTCAAATTCTCCCCACCCCCATCTAAGTCTGTTGGTATAACCTCAACTGGCTCCAAGCTCATCTGCAGACAACTATCTCCCTTTCTATTAGCTAACATGAAAAAGTAGCTCACAAAAGGTATTCAGTAAATGTTTATTGAAGAATAAATGAGTGAAAGAACATGTGAATGATACATGAAATCCTAAGAAAGCTTAAAAATCACTTGGGGAGCTTATGAGCAAAGCAAATATTCAAGCTCACCCCTGAGGATGCTGACTCAGTAGGTAGCTGGTGGGTCCAGAAATTTGCATTTTAACAAGCTCTCCTAGTGATTCTGATATGAACAGCTCTTAGAAGGACCACACATTGAGGAAAAACTGCCTTAGATTCTACAATGCTGGAGGGAAACTCAATTAAATGCCTTTTCTCTTTTGCTGGCATCTGGGCAGAACAGATTATGTGCTAGTTAACAGTAGGAGCAAAAGGTTTTTCAGAAACAGTTCACAAGTTTTCAAAACGTTTAATCGTAAAAAATCATTTAGATACAGAAATAATTGAGTTCAGCTGCCCTGTTTTGGTTTACAGATGATGTATCATCATAAAGGGAAGGAATGTTTGTTCCTTTTTTTTTCTTTTCTGTTTATCTATTTTAGATTTCCCTATGTATTATTTTCATGATTTATTCAGGCATATGACATACAATTTTAGATTTTTTTCTAAAAATTAAAAACAAATTATGTTGAATTTATATAGAGATATGATTGTGAACCAGAGCTCCCAAAGATAGTGTACATCATCAAGATTCTGGAGCATCCTGCATATGCCCCTTTAAACTTCCCTAGGAAATGGTATGGACCTAACAGAAGCAGAAGATATTAAGAAGAGGTGAGAAGAACACACAGAAGAAATGTACAAAAAGATCTTCACGACCCAGATAATCAAGACGGTGTGATCACTCACCTAGAGCCAGATATCCTGGAATGTGAAGTCAAGTGGGCTTTAGGAAGCATCACTACAAACAAAGCTAGTGTGGAGGGGATGGAATTCCAGTTGAGCTATTTCAAATCCTAAAAGATGATGCTGTGGATGTGCTCCACTCAATATGTCAGCAAATCTGGAAAACTCAGCAGTGGCCACAGGACTGGGAAACGTGTTTTCATTCCAATCTCAAAGAAAGGCAATGCCAAAGAATGCTCAAACTACTGCACAATTGCACTCATCTCACACGCTAGTAAAATAATACTCAAAATTCTCCAAGCCAGGCTTTAGCAATACGTTAACCGTGAACTTCCAGATGTTCAAGCTGGTTTTAGAAAAGGCAGAGGAACCAGAGATCAAATTGCCAACATTCTCTGGATCATCAAAAAAGCAAGAGAGTTCCAGAAAAACATCTATTTCTGCTTTATTGACTATGCCAAAGCCTTTGGCTGTGTAGATCACAATAAACTGTGGAAAATTCTGAAAGAGATGGGAATACCAGACCACCTGACCTGCCTCTTGAGAAACCTGTATGCAGGTCAGGAAGCAACATTTCGAACTGGACATGGAACAACAGACTGGTTCCAAATGGGGAAAGGAGTATGTCAGGGCTGTATATTGTCACCCTGCTTATTTAACTTATATGCAGAGTACATCATGAGAAATACTGGGCTGGAGAAAGCACAGGCTGGAATCAAGATTGCCAGAAGAAATATCAATAACCTCAGACATGCAGATGACACCACCCTTATGGCAGAAAGTGAAGAAGAACTAAAGAGCCTCTTGATGAAAGTGAAAGAGGAGAGTGAAAATGTTGGCTTAAAGCTCAACATTCAGAAAACTAAGATCGTGGCATCCGGTCCCATCATTTCATGGCAAATAGATGGGGAAACAGTGGCTGAGTTTATTTTTCAGGGTTCCAAAATCACTGCAGATGGTGATTGCAGTCATGAAATTAAAAGATGCTTACTCCTTGGAAAGAAAGTTATGACCAACCTAGACAACATGTTAAAAATCAGAGACATTCCTTTGTCAACAAAGGTTCATCTAGTCAAGGCTATGGTTTTTCCAGTAGTCATATATGAATGTGAGAGTTGGACTATAAAGAAAGCTGAGCACCGAAGAATTGATGGTTTTGAACTATGGTGTGGGAGAAGACTCTTGAGAGGCCCTTGGACTGCAAGGAGATCCAACCAGTACATCCTAAAGGAGATCAGTCCTGGGCGTTCATTTGAAGGACTGATGTTGAAGCTGAAACTCCAATACTTTGGCCACCTAATGCGAAGAGCTGACTCATTTGAAAAGATCCTGATGCTGGGAAAGTTTGAGGGCAGGAGGAAAAGGGGACGACAGAGAATGGGATGGTTGGATGGCATCACTGACTCAATGGACATGGGTTTGGGTAGACTCCAGCAGTTGGTGATGGACAAGGAGGCCTGGCGTGCTGCAGTTCATGGGGATCACAAAGAATCGGATAGGACTGAGCAACTGAAATGATGATGATTCTTGGAACTGCAGTGGTCCCGCAAGTGCATGTCCTTTAGATTCCAGTGGTATGTGATAGTACCAACTGAGCTGTGGTCAGTTCACTTGGGGACCAAGGCCAAAGCAGCCATAATGATGCCTACATTAATAGAGACCCCCACCAGTGCCAGTGTCCATTCCACCCGATATCCTTCAAAAACTAAGGAAGAGATTCTGGACAGGGAAGGGGAGGAAGTGAACATATAGGGATTTCATTTTTAAAAATACATTCAAAATTAAAATTAATTTTACACTTCAATTTTTAAAAATGATGTCTGATATTAAATATTAAATGTGGGAAATTGAGCTGAACCAGATTTTCTTGGCTCCTGAACATGTGAGAAAATTACAGTGCTATAATTGCATGGGTGAGGTGGGGCAGGTATAACAAAATCTCTAAGAGGGAGACACTAGTATTTACTTTTATCTCACATAAAATTTATGTTAAAAGCATTTGGGGATTTTGTTCTAGCCAGTTGCTCTTCCCTACTTCCATTTTCAGAGGCATATACATAGGAATTTGCAGTTTAGAGATAGCATTGGTAACTTTTGCTTCTTTTCCCCCAAATAATTAAAGAATTTCAGGGTTTACTATAAAGACAGATAGGTGATAGATAGATGATAGGTAATAGACAAATACGTGATAGATAGATAGATGGATAGACAGATGAAAGAAGAAAGGAATTGATTCTGTTGTTTAAAAATCTATTGACAAGAACATTTTCTATATTAAATTGCCTTCCTTGAAGGGAGATTTATCCACCAAATCAGTTCTTAAAGGAGTATTTCTCAAAGTGTGGTCCAAGACTACATATTATAGAATCAGTTTCACAGAACTCAATCCAAACCTATTAGTTTAAACCCATGGGAGGACCTTGAGAATCTGCACTTTAACACACAACCGAGATGAACTTTATACACTGTAACAGTTGAGAATCTCTCTTCTGAAGTGTGACACTTCAATAAACTGATGTTGGCTCATTAAAATTATGCCTCTAGCATGACCATACCTCAGTATCTGATATTTTATTGTTAAAATTTGAGTACCCACTATCTCCTTATAAACTTATACAGACTCATAATATTTCCACATCTTTCTAGTCCCCATGCTAACACGCAAAAAAGATGGTCTGTTCATTATAGGAAACTGGAATGCAAAAGTAGAAAGTCGAGAGCTACCTGGAGTAACAGGCAAATTTGACCTTGGAGTACAAAATGAAGCAGGTCAAAGGCTAACAGCGTTTTGCCAAGAGAATAGCACTGGTCATAGCAAACAACCTCTTCAACAGTGCAAGAGAAGACTCTACACATGGGTATCACCAGATGGTCAGTACTGAAATAAGATTGATTATATTCTTTGCAGTCAAAGATGGAGAAGCTCTATACAGTCAGCAAAAAACAAGACTGGGAGCTGACTGTGGCTCAGATTATGAACTCCTTGTTGCCAAATTCAGACTTAAGTTGAAGAAAGTGGGGAAAACCACTAGACCATTCAGGTATGACCTAAATCAAATCCCTTATGATTATACAGTGGAAGTAAGAAATAGATTCAAGGGATTAGATCTGACTGATAGAGTGCCTGAAGAACTATGGACAGAGGTTTGTGAAATTGTACAGGAGGCAGTGATCAAGACCATCCCCAAGAAAAAGAGCAAAAAAAAGGCCAAATGGTTGTCTGAGGAGACCTTACAAATAGCTGAGAAAAGAAGAGAAGCTAAAGGCAAAGGAGAAAAGAAAAGATACACCCATTTGAATGCAGAGTTCCAAAGAAAAGCAAGGAAAGGCAGGAAAGCCTTCCTCAGAAATCAATGCAAAGAAATAGAGTGAAACAATAGAATGGAAAAGACTAGAGATCTCTTCAAGAAAATTAGAGATACCAAGGGAACATTTAATGCAAAGATGGGCACAATAAAGGACTGAAATGGTATGGACCTAACAGAAGCAGAAGATATTAAGAAGAGGTGGCAAGAATACACAGAAGAACTGTACAAAAAAGATCTTCACGACCCAGATAACCATGATGGTGTGATCACTCACCTAGAGCCAGACATCCTGGAATACAAAGTCAAGTGGGCCTTAGGAAGCATCACTATGAACAAAGCTAGTGGAGGGGATGGAATTCCAGTTGAGCTATTTCAAATCCTAAAAGATGATGCTGTGAACATGCTGCACTCAATATGTCAGCAAATCTGTGAAACTCAGCAGTGGCCGAAGGACTGGAAAAGGTCAGTTTTCATTATCGTTCCAAAGAAAGGCAATGCCAAAGAATGTTCAAACTACTGCACAATTGCACTTGTCTCACACGCTAGCGAAGTAATGCTCAAAATTCTCAAGCCAGGCTTCAACAGTACCTGAACTGTGAACTTCCAGATGTTCAAGCTGGTTTTAGAAAAGGCAGAGGAATTGGAGATCAAATTGCCAACATTTGCGGGATCATCAAAAAAGCAAGAGATTTCCAGAAAAGCGTCTACTTTTGCTTTATTGACTATGCCAAAGCCTTTGCCTGTGTGGATCGCAACAAACTGTGGAAAATTCTGAAAAAGATGGGAATACGAGACCACCTGACCTGCCTCCTGAGAAATCTGTATGCAGGTCAAGAAGCAGCAGTTAGAACTGGACATAGAACAACAGACTGGTTCCAAATAGTAAAAGGAGTATGTCAAGGCTGTATATTGTCACCCTGCTTGTTTAACTTATATGCAGAATAAATCATGCGAAATGGTGAGCTGGAGGAAGCGCAAGCTGAAATCAAGATTGCTGGGAGAAATATCAATAACCTCAGATACACAGATGGCACCACCCTTGTGGCAGAAAGCAAAGAAGAACTAAAGAACCTCTTGATGAAAGTGAAAGAAGAGAGTGAAAAAGTTGGCTTAAAACTCAACTTTCAGAAAACTTTGATCATGGTTTCTGGTCTCATCACTTCATGGAAAATAGATGGGAAAACAATGGAAACAGTGAGAGACTTTATTTTTTGCGGTGCCAAAATCACTGCAGATGGTGATTGCAGGCAGGAAATTAAAAGACACTTGCTCCTTGGAAGAAAATCTGCAACCATCCTAGACAGAATATTAAAAAGCAGAGACATTACTTTACCTACAAAGATCTGTCTAATCAAAGCTATGGTTTTTCCAGTAGTCATTTATGGATGTGAGAGTTGGACTATAAAGAAAACTGAGCACCAAAGAATTGATGCTTTTGAACGGTGGTGTTGGAGAAGACTCTTGAGAGTCCCTCGGACTCCAGGGAGATCCAACCAGTTTATCCTAAAGGAAATCAACTCTGAATATTCATTGGAAGGACTGATGCTGAAGCTGAAACTCCAATACTTTGGCCACCTGATGTGAAGAGGTGACTCATTGGAAAAGACCCTAATGCTGGGAAAGATTGAAGGCAGGAGGAGAAGGGGACATCAGAGGATAAGATGGTTGGATGGCATCTTCGATGTGATGGACATGAGTTTGAGTAGGCTCCAGAAGTTGGTGATGGACAGCGAAGTCTAGTGTGCTGCCTTCCATGGGGTCTCAAAGAGTCAGACATGACTGAGAGACTGAACTGAACTAATGCTCACAGGACACTTAATGACTTTCACAGTTTTTTCTTATGGGATCATGCAGGAAAGCTAACTTAGGTGTTAAGAATGTGTGGTCAATAAGTGATATCCTAGATTAGAAGAAAAAATGACATGTTAACCTCTGTCTTGTTTACTTCAAGTGGTTTTAACTTACATTTTGGAGGCAGAAATCCTGCAGAAAAGAAAGTTTAACTTCTGCTCTAATCATTTGGCCGTTGCTGAAATAAGCAAGCTCCCTCGCAACTGCTCGCTTTCTTCTGTTTCTCCCAGTTGCATCACCCATTCACCACTTTGCCCAACTGGAAAGCTTAGGCTTATGCCTTTGCTTTGTTTGCCTTCACCCCTTATATAATCAGCCAATCAGTAAATATGCCTCTGTTCTACCCCCTTCTGTCTAAGTTCCCCAAACCAATTTTTCTTTTTCTTGGCCCCAAAATACTATAGCAGTCTACTTCAAATTGATCCTTTCCACAGCTATACCAGAATGGTTTCCTTAAATGCACATAAGATCAGGATACTGCCATGTTTGACATTCTTTAATAGTACCCCTTTTCTTGTAGAATAAAATCCTAATCTCCTTGAAATGGTATTTAAGACCTTCTGTGATCTGTCCTCCATCTACTTCTCTGCCTTTATACTTTGCTTTTCCCTTTCTCAAATCATGAATTTCCTTTTAGCTGGGCTTTTTGCACAAGCTATTTCCATTGCCTGGAAAATCTGAACCACATCTTCTCCTACCTAACCCCTACCAATATTTTAATTCTCAACTAAGTTGGATGAGTTTAAGAAAAAATTTCCTGAATTCCTAAACCCAGATTGGGCTCTCCTTTTACTCATACTCATAAAAGTTAGTGGGTATTTCCATCTTTGCGTTGAACATGTTATAGTATTATTAGCTCTTTCACCTCATTCTGAAAAGCTTCTTAAAGTTAGGAATCATATCTTAGACAATTTCATGCATTTATCATTTATCAGACAGCACAGGATAATTGGGGTGCTAAGGTATATGTGCTAAGTTACTTCAGTTGTGTCTGACTCTTTGTGACCCTATGGACTGTAATGTGTCAGGCTCCTCTGTCCATGGGATTTTCCTCCCGGGGATCTTCCCAACATAGGGATCAAACCCACATCTCTTATATCTCCTGCATTGGTAGATGGATTCTTTACCTCTAGGGCCAGGGGTGCTAAATGAATAGGTAAATGTTGGAGGGATGGATAACTATGCTCCTGATGCAGTGCTCTGAAGCCACTTAAAAGAACCAAATGAAATTATAAAGTCTTGGCATTTTGTCTAATTAAAGGATACTTTGAGCTTGAGTTGATATATTTCATATATTTCCCAAATTGGAAGATTAGTTAAGGAATTGAACCAATGATTAGTACTCAAAGTGATGCAGAATAAAATATTTACTTAAGGAAGAAACTGTAAGTAGGTAGAACCAGATGTCTGCTTTGAAAATATTTACTGAAATTTAAAGTGAGAAATTGAAATTACTTCATTTATTGCTTTTGTTGGAGAAAAGGGAATTCCTTAATTTAGTGATTAAGAGACTTTAATATCTTGCTTCATGTAACTTTAGTAGTGTTTTTGGCTAGGTTACACTGTAAATTAGAGAAAGTACTATTAGAGGAAAAACTACACTGTTAAACTCAGACTACTCTTGCTTTATCCTTTAAAAATGCCATTGGCTAATGTCTAGATATAATTATGTGGACACAACTATATTGAAGTATTTTGTCATTTTTATTTAAAGGCAAATATGGCTTGAGATTTTTCTGTTAGCATTATATTATTTAACTGTATCCTAAATCACGGATAGAAGTATTCTATCATCAGGTATCATATATAGGGGCTTCCCAAGTGGCTCAGTGGTAAAGAATCCGCCTGCCAAAGCAGGAGACGCAGATTCGATCTCTGGGAGGGAAGATCCCCTCGAGAAGGAAATAGCAACCCACTCCAGTATTCTTGCCTGGGAAACCCCACGCACATAGGAGTCTGGTGAGCTATAGTCCATGGAGATGTAAAAGAGTCGGACACAATTTAGTGACTAAACAAGAGCAACATCATGGATAGATGGTATCAAATAGAAGTTCTAGTTTATTCTTTTGTGACAACAACAAAAATGTCTCCAGACATAGTCAAATATCCTTTGGCACAGGGGTGGGAGATGAGGTGAAGTCATCCCCAGTTAAGAAGGGCTGCTTTAAACATTTCCTCTTAAGGATGGAGAGTAGGTTGTTGATTTCACTGGAAACCTAACAGAGATTTCCTAGTGATGTAAAGAGGATTAACTTTAGATACACTTTCTTTTTTATTTTACAAAGATTGAAATTTAGCTTACATTTAGAAAATTAATTGGTCAAGTTCTAGTCACTAAATCTAGAAAGACTAAATGATTATTTTCTCAACTTATTGTCAATCATCTCTTGTAAAGATAAGAAAATTAAATGTGACCAATGTGTCTGAAAGTATTTGAATTTCCATATATTACTGCTTTATGTATTGTAAGCAGAACATGTGTGATTTGATTGATATATTAAACAAAATATTTAATTTTCACCATTGTTCTATAATAACTTCTTAGAACTGTTTAAGAATAATACAATATAAAATTAATTTCAATGGATAAATGAAAAAATATTTTACTTCATCAAGATGAATTTTTTTGTATAATGTTAGTTCATGTGAGCAATCAAAGATTCTGAGATAAATCTAGTAATTAACACAAGGAGGGTACATAATTTAATTTAAAAGTGAGTATAATTAAAGCTAATTTTCAGTCGTTAAATTGAGCATGATCAAATGGACAGAAAACTAGATTTTAGCCCTAATTCTGTATAATTATTAATCCCAGCTGAGTTACCTGGAATAAATAGTTTTATCTTTTAGTTTTCTCATATATAAAAAGACAGGATTGGAGTAGATAAGGACTGGCAAACTTTTTCTATAAAAGCTAAATGGAAAAGTGGCTTGATGGGTCATATAGTTGCCCTCTCTATCACAACTATTCAATTTTGCCATTGTAGCTTGAGAAAGTAGCCACATACAACACATAATAAATGAATGTATTTGTGATCCAGTTAAACTTATTTAGGAACACTGCACTATGGTCTGAGTGTTCATGTGTTGAAAATCCATATATTGAAATCCTGACCCCAAAGGTGATGATATTAGTAGGTGGAACGTTCAGGTGGTACATAAGTCATGAGGGAGGGATGCTTTTGAATGGTGTCTGTGCCTTGTAGAAAAGGCTCCAGAGAGCTCCCTACCCCTTCTAAAAAGACGCCTGTGCCCTAGAAGAGGGCCCTCTCTTGACCATGGTGGAAATTTGATCTTGAGCTTCCAGCCTCCAGAACTGTGAGCAATAAGTTTCTACTGTTTATAACCCACCCAATCTGTGGTATTTTGTTATAGTGGCCTGAAGAGACTAACGCTGAAATTTTAATTTCATGTAATTGTCACATATCATGAAATATTATTTTTATTTTTCAACCAGTTTGAAATATAAAAGCTATTCTTGGCTCATGAGCCATACATAGAGGGCAGATTGTACTTGCCTGTGGACTCCAGTTTGTCAAACATGGGATGATTGTTAAGTTCCCTTATAGCTCTGATATTCTTGGATTAATTCATGATGACAGAAAGCCATTGCATGCTCCTATTTATTTTAAAATTACTTTGAAAAAACTGAGAGCAAATCATTTATTGTTATAATTGTTATCTCATACTCATTGGAGAGTGGTGTGGGATATACTTACTGTCTCATAATGTAGGTCACATTTAGTAAATGTTTGTGGGGAATATTTGTTTTCTATCTCTAAAAATATGAATGCTTCAGTTCTTTAAAAGATGTCTTTTCAGAAACTATATTGAAATATACAGAGACTAAAAGTGAAGTGATACTAAAACTTAACATTTAAAAAGTCCTTTTCAATTTACGAAGTTCTTTGCTTTACATTAAATGAACTGAACTTCATAGCAACATTGTGAAACAAGTATAGAAAACTCAATTATCCCTCTTTTGAGCTGGAAAAATTAAGTACCTTTACTCTCTCTTCATCTGAGACCCAACTAGATTATGGAGTAATATATTGATAAGACAAACAATTAAATCATTTGGGTACTTGACAGCAAAAACAATTAAATGGCATGTTCTCAAATTGATCATTGACAAAACAGGAAACTTCTCTGAATTTTAATTTCCTTTAATTATAAATTCAGTAAAAATATTGCTTTATGTTCAGAAATTAATATGTTTGGTGTTGGCATACTCTGTAGCCAGTTTTCAGTTAATATGAGTTCCTTCCTTTCAGCCTAATAAAACAGAAATCAGTTCAGTTCAGTCGCTCAGTTCTGTCCGACTCTTTGCGACCCCATGAATCACAGCACTCCAGGCCTCCCTGTCTATCACCAACTCCCGGAGTTCACCCAGACTCACGTCCATCGAGTCAGTGATGCCATCCAGCCATCTCATCCTCTGTCATCCCCTTCTCCTCCTGCCCAATGGTGCAGTGCAAATGAACAAAATTTAAAAAGTATTTTGTAATAATTTGGGTTTAGGGGAATATATACTATTCATGTGCAACTAATTACACTTTGTACTTATTGTACCATCAGAGTCGCCAGTTATTGTAGGTTTATTAGGGTTCTCCAAAGAAACAGAATCAATTGTGTGTGTGTGTGTGTGTGTGTGTGTGTATAAGTAAAACAGTTTATTCTAAGGAATTGGCTCACATGATTGTGGAGGCTTAGCAAGTTCAAAATATGAGGATGGACACTGGCAAGCTGGAGACTCAGGAAACAGTTGCATTTTTAGTCCAAATGCAGTCTTCAGTAGAACCAAGAATAACTGATGTTGCAGATAAAGTTCAAAGACAGTCTTCTGGAAAAGTCTGTCCTATTTGGGGGAGGGTCAGTCTTTTATCCTATTCAGGCCTTCAGCAAATTGTATGAGGCCCACCCACAGTTTGGGGGGCAATGTGCTTTACTCAGATACCACTGATTTAAATATTAATTTCAGCCAAATACACTCTAACGGAAATATTCACAATAATGTTCAGAAAAATATCTGAGCATTGTGGCCTAGATAAGTTTACATATAAAATTAGTAATCACATCAATCTTTGTCACAATTATGTTAAAGCTACTATTTTACATGTACAATTGACCTTTGAACAATGGACTTGAACTGTGCAGGTCCGCTTATGTGTGGATTTTTTTTCAATAAATATATAGTGCAGTACCAATAATCCAAGATTGGTTGAATTTGCAGTTGTGAAACTGTGGATATGGAGGGCTAGCTTTAAAGTCATATGTGAATTTTCAGCTGTGTGATGAGTCAGTGTCCCTAACCCCGGTATTATTGTTCAAAGATCAACTGTAGTTTGCTTGAAAATAACAGAAATCCATTCATACACTAACCAAAATTTCTTCTAAGGTTAATCTCTGGAATATCTAGCAAATGGAAATATATCCAGATAACAAAGGGACTCCACCAGGCTTTTCTGTAATAGGGCCCTCGAGTCACTCATTTTGGCTTCTCTTGACCCATCTATTCTGTATTTCTGGTTTTCTTTGTAGACTGCCTTCCTCTATCACTCTGTATCTCACTCATACTTGCCACAGTGTCCAGTTCTATATGATCCTGCTGCTGCATTTCTTCTTATATCTTACCAATTTGTTTCTCCTATTTTCCTAGGGAATCTTACTGACTCAGGTTTGGTCATATATTCATTACTGCCTACAAAGCTTTGGTCAAGGAAATTGAATCACCTGATATAAATACAGCCACCTAGACCTGTTCTTCTAGTAGGTAATGTGGGAAGGTAGCAGATTCTGTTAGCAGAGAAAAAGGCACAAATCTACACTTATTCAGTTAGCACGAATCCCCTACACACTCAATAGTTTAATGGTTCTGAAAGCCATTCAGCCTAAAAGATAAAATAAAAAAATCCATTCTGTAAGTGTAGATAAATAATTAGTGTGCACCTTTTTGCTAAAATCACTGCAGATGATGATTGCAGACATGAAATTAAAAAACAGTTGCTCCTTGGAAGGAAAGTTATGACCAACCTAGATAGCATATTCAAAAGCAGAGACATTACTTTGCCAACAAAGGTCTGTGTAGTCAAGGCTATGTTTTTTCCAGTAGTCGTGTGTGGATGTGAGAGTTGGACTATAAAGAAAGCTGAGTGCAGAAGAATTGATGCTTTTGAACTGTGGTGTTGGAGAAGACTCTTGTGAGTCCCTTGGACTGCAAGGAGATCCAGCCAGTCCATCCTAAAGGAGAGCAGTCCTGGGTGTTCACTGGAAGGACTGATGTTGAAGCTGAAACTCAATACACTGGCTACCTGATGCGGAGAGCTGACTCATTTGAAAAGACCCTGATGCTGGGAAAGATTGAGGGCAGGAGGAGAAGGGGACGACAGAGGATGAGATGGTTGGATGGCATCACCGACACAATGGACATGGGTTTGGGTGGACTCTGGGAGTTGGTGATGGACAGGCAGGCCTGGCGTACTGCGATTCATGGGGTCACAAAGAGTCGGACACTACTGAGTGACTGAACTGAACTGAACTGAACAGGAGGAAATGGATTCCAACTGTAGAACCTGATTTTAGGTGTACTAGAAAAACAATATTTTTCAAGAACAGGCTTAGAGAACCAGGAAAAATATAATATCTCCTGCATTAGAATTAAGAAGAAATGCTTTTAGAGTCCACTACAGGATACTACTTTTCATGGTTTCACCACTGCTGAAAAGTCCTATGGAGCTTTTAACGGAATTTGTCAATTCTTCTGACTGAATGTGTACCATCCCAAATTTGTATCCTTAAAGAAAACCAAGTAGCACATTGTTTAGAAGTACTAACATGATGGTGAACTAAATATAAGAAAAATTTTATGTTTTTAAAAAATTAACTGTTTGGAAGGAATTCAGTCTAAGAGATTAGTGTTTTAATCAGATTATTCCTGTTTTCCTCAATATTCATTTGAAGAGGAAAAGTTCAAAGACATTTAATGTTGTCATTTTGTTCATAGGTGTCCAGCAATTCACAAATCAAAACAGAAATATAAAATTAGCTTTTCTCCCCATTAATTTATTCATTCTTCACACATATTCATTCTACAATTATCTATTGCTATGTGTCAGAAATGTGCAAAAAATATTAGAAATTCAGAGATGAAAAATACTAGGCTCCCCATCAAAAGGAGATAAAATGGAGTTAGATGATCAAGCAAATTGGAAGGGATACTATGGTTTGATATGTTTTTATATTGGTAAACATAGATAAAAGAAACCAAATAATAGGCTGGAAGGTGCTAGAAAAGATAACTCCTGAACTAAGTATTGAAAGAGATACCTATGGGAACTTGGGATAGAAAGAATATTCCAGACAAATAAAGTGGCGTGTACAAAGGCAAGAAGGCGTCCTAGAGAGTATTGCTCATGGAGATCATTCCCATGAGGGAAGCTGAAGTATCAAGTGTAAAGGGATTGTCAAGGAAAGAAGTGGGCCAAGGGGAATGCCATGCAGCTAAGGGATTACATCCTGTGGTGAGTGTGGAGTGTATTTATATTGCTCTGGCATATACAGCTCATACTCGTTTTACAGTCTGCCAGTTTAGTTTGCTCACACAGAAGTACAAGCTGCCACCTCCTCGCCCTCTTCCTCACAGAATCTCTGTAGATAATACCACTGCCCCCAGCTGTGCAAATGCAGAGGCGAACTCAGATTCATTAGTCATTAAGTGTAGGAATTGTTCAGAAGCTGCAGGATGCTCTATTAAGAGTGTTACACTGTAGGAGAGATCTTCATTGTTCTTTTCCTTTGTTTTTTTTTTCTTTGTGTGCCCCTGGCAAACTCATTTTCCATATTCAAACAACTTTGCAAACTGCCTCATCCTGGAAAAATGTTTTGTCCTGTTTTATAGATTTTAAAATGTCTTCATCCAGAATGATAATGGACTTACAAAAATTATAGTAAACAAAAGCTATGACACATAGCATCCTTCTTTTGCTGTGGACAGCTATAAAATGTTAGGCACAAGAATAATGAGCTTACTGTGTAGCTGTCAATAACGGCACATCACTGAGTGCAGGGAGTAGGTGTGCATTCAGATGTGTCCCCATTTGGCAAACAAGTAACTCTGCACATCAAGACTGTGTAACTTCTCTGGGATTTCAGTCATCCTCCACCTTTCTGTAAAAGTATCTACCGGGTGAACTACAAGTGAACAGATAAACATCATCAAGAAAACTTTCTAACGTTGAGGTAAACCTACATATAGTAAAATTCATGAGTTTTCTTTCTAAACTCAACAATTTTTAGAATGTAATCACCTACAAGACCACTACCCATATCAAGATACATTAAATTTATATCACTCTAAAGAATTCCCAGTCACCTTTCCCAGTTAATACCACTATAACCACCACCACCCACAACCACCACTGACAGGCTTTTATCACTCTATATGATTAATAATTTTGCCTGACGTAGAATTTTGAATAAGGAGAATCATACAGTGTGTACTCTTGCATCTGGCTTCTTCCACTCAACATAATGGTTCTGAGATTCATCCATTTTGTTTTGTCTATCAGTCTGTATAATATCACATTGTATGAATGTGGTACGACTTGTTTATCCTTTTTTCTGTTAATGGACAGGGCTCCTACAGATTATGGTGCTATGAACATACTTGTAAACCTATGCACTTATTTGTGTTGGGGATGCAAAAATACGAAGTAAAAAACCTGGAATAACAGGCAAGTTTGGCCTTGGAGTACAAAATGGAGGGCAAAGGCTGCATTTGCCCAGAGAATGCTCTGGTCATAGTAAACGCCCTCCTCCAACAACACAAGATGACTCTCTACATGGTTACATATTAGGATTGGAGTTATTCACTTTTAGGGTAGGCATATATTTGACCTTAGTAGAAACTGCCAAAGAATTTTACAAAATGGTCATAGCATTTTATACTCCCTTTATATAACATATGAAAATTTCAGTTGCTATATATTCTCACCAAAATTAGCATTGTCTATCTTTCTTTACATTTTAGCCGTTCTGATGGGTGTGTAGTTGTAACTCATTAAGGAATTTTCATCTCCCTAATGAGTAATGTGATGTTAAATTTCACATGTAAATGTATAGTAGCAAAAAATATATGGGCAAACCTCGGGAAAAGGGAAGAAAATGAACTTTTATTGAGCTATTATTGTGGCCAGAAACCATGATGCATGATGTATATCTTGTCATCTAATCTTTGTTGTTGTTGTTGTTCAGTCACCTAGTTGTGTCCAACTCTTTGCGACCCATGGACTGCAGCACACCAGGCTTCCCTGCCCAAGTTCATATCCATTGTATTGGTTATACCATCCAGCCATCTCATCCTCTGTTACCCTCTTCTCCTTCTGCCTTGAGTCTTTCCCAGCATCAGGGTCTTTTCCAGTGAGTCAGCTGACCAACGTGTTGGAGCTTAAGCTTCAGCATCAGTCCTTTCAATGAATATTCAGGGTTGATCTCCTTTAAGATTGATTGGTTTGATCTTCATGTCCAAGGGACTCTCAAGAGTCTTCTCCAACACCACAGTTCAAAAGCGTCAATTCTTCAACACTCTGCCTTCTTTATGGTCCAGCTCTCACAACCATACTGGAAAGACCATAGCCTTGACTAAACGGACCTTTGTCAACAAAGTGATGTCTTTGCTTTTTACACACTGTCTAGATTTGTCATAGCTTTTCTGCCAAGAAGCAATCATCTACTGATTGCATGGCTGCAGTCACCAACCACAGTGATTTTAGAGCCCAAGAAGAGGAAATCTGTTATGGCTTCCAGCTTTTCTCCTTCTATTTGCCATGAAATGATGGGGCTAGATGCCATGATCTTAGTTTCTTTTAATATTGAGTTTTAAGCTGGGTTTATCACTCTCCTCCTTTGCCCTTTTCAAATGGTTCATTAGTTCCTCTTCGCTTTCTGCCGTTAGAGTGGTATCATCCTTGTATCTGAGGTTATTGATATTTCTCTCAGCAATCTTGATTCCAGTTTGTAATTCATCCAGCCCGCCATTTCTCATCATGTATTCTGAGTATAAGTTAAATAAACAGGGTGACAGTAAATAGCCTTATACTTCTTTCTCCATCCCGAACCAGTCAGTTGTTCCATACAGGGTTCTTACTGTTGCTTCTTGACCAGCATACAGGTTTCTCAGCAGACAGTTAAGATGGTCTGGTATTCCCATCTGTTTAAGAGTTTTTCACAATTTGTTATAAACCACACAGTCAAAGGCTTTAGCCTAGTCGATGAAACAGTGGTAGATGATTTTCTGGAATTCCCTTGCATTCTCTGTGATCCAGAGAATGTTGGCAGTTTGGTCTCTGGTTCCTCTGCCTTTTCTAAACCCAGCTTGAACATTTGGAAGTTCTTGGTTCATGTAATGCTGAAGCCTCACTTGGAGGATTTTGAGCATTACCTTACTAGCATGGGAGATAAATGAAATTTTCTGGTGGTTTGAACATTCTTTAGTACTGCCTTTCTTGGGAACTGGAATGAGGATTGACCTTTTCCAGTCCTGTGACCACTGCTGGGCTTTCCAAATTTGCTGACATACTGAGTGCAGCACTTTGATAGCATCATCTTTTAGGATTTGAAATAGCTCAGCTGGAATTCCATCACCTTCACTAGCTTTATTGACAGCAGTGCTTCCTAAGGTCCACTTGACTTCGCATTCCAGAATGTCTGGCTCTAGATGAGTGACCACACCATGGTGGTTATCTGAGTCATTGTCATTTTTTGTACAATTCTTTCATGTATTCTTTCCATCTCTTCTTGATCTCTTCTGCTTCTATTAGATCTTCACTGTTTCTGTTCTTTATTGAGCCCATCTTTGGATGAAATTTTCCTTTGATATTTCCAATTTTCTTGAAGAGATCTCTGTCTTTCCTCTTCTGATGTTTTCCTCTGTTTCTTTGCACTGTTCATTGAAGAAGACCTTTTTGTCTCTCCTTGCTATTTTCTGTAAATCTGCATTTAATAGGGTGTACCTCTTCCTTTCTCCCTTGATTTTCTCTTCTCTTCTTTCTTCAGCTGTTGGTAAAGCCTCCTCAGATGACCACTTTGCTTTCTTGCTTTTCTTTTTCCTTGGGATGGATTTATTTGCTGCCTCCAGTACAATATTGTGGACCTCTGGCCATAGTTCTTCAGACACTCTGTTTACTAGATCTAATCCCTTGATTCTATTTGTCACCTCCACTGTATAATCATAGGGGATTTGATTTGCATTGTACCTGGCTGGCCTATTGGTTTTCCCCACTTTTTTTAGTTTAAGCCTGAATTTTGCTATCAGAAGCTGATGATCAGAGCCACAGTCAGCTCCAGGTCTTGTTTTTGTCAACTATATACAGATGAAGAATCTGTGATTAAGAGACATTAAATAAAGTAGAGATAGTTAATAATATTACTTTGCAATGTAGTTGGAAGAAATAAATGAATCATACATGTTTATACACATTGTATTGTATATTCTTAAGTACTGAGAATGGTGCTTGGCACATGAGAAACACTCAATTATGCATTTGCTGTTTTGAAACATAATGCTACAAATTGTAAATACAAACCAATTATCCTGTAGCTTTTAAGGAAAAATAGAGGTGTAGTAGGCTAAAAATTTATCCATCTGAAGTCAACATAGGAAGTTTCATGCAGTGTTGACTTTGTGACTACGGATGTGTCCATATTAGTGGTGATGGTCACCTTTGAGGAGTTCCCAAGCAGGTCTGATTGTTCTGAATTATAGTCATTCCATGGAATTTGATTTGAATGGAGAATGTTCATGTTTCAGAAAGAGGGCATTCTTTGTGACCCCATGGACTGTAGTCTACCAGGCTCCTCTGCCCATGGAATTTTCCCAGCAAGAATACTAGAGTGGGTTGCCATTTCCTCCTCCAGGAGATCTTCCTGACCCAGGGATAAAACCCACGCCTCCTGTGCCTCCTGCTTTGGCACGCTGATTCTTTACCACTGAGTCACCTGGAAATCTCAGGCTTCCTTTAGTTGAGTGATGAATTCACTGTTTCCACTAACCTTGTCAGATGCCTCCTACTTGTGGAATATCATACTGAGGGCTGGAAATACAAACTTTTGTAGTGATTGTAGTTAGACTTCATGGCGATCAAGAGAAGAAATGGGTATCCTTCTGAATGTACTCTGTTTCTCCAACCCATCACATCTGGTTCTTTAATCAATTATACTTAGACCACGTTGGGTGTTTTTGAAGACCTACCAGCTTCCAGGTTTTTGCAGTTAGCAATATCTTTGTGTTTGGGACAGGCTTTTGTTTTTGATTTTGTTTTTATTTTTGTTTTAAGGTTCCTGTAAATAAATTTCAAAGATTCCAGTGACACAAATAATTGTTGCTAGTAATCGATAATTTTTTTCAACTTCAACTTCAACTGCTAAAATCTCACCTTATTTGGAAGGCTTCTCAAATACATAGCCATATTTTGATCTCAGCAGGTTGAAAGATTAGTTTTTGTAGGATACTCAGGTGATAAGAGAGAAGATATTCATCAGTTTGTTCTAAGGTTCCTATTTCACCTTTTCTTCTTCAGTTCAGTTCAGTCACTCAGTCATCTCTGACTCTTTGAGACCCCATGGACTGCAGCATGCCAGGCTTCCCTGTCCATCACCAACTATTGCAGCTTGCTCAAACTCAAGTCCATCGAGTCGGTGATGCCATCCAACCATCTCATCCTCTGTCATCTGCTTCTCCTCCTGCCTTCAATCTTTCCCAGCATGAGGGTCTTTTCTAAGGAGTAGGTTCTTTGCATCAGATGGCTAAAGTATTGGAGCTTCAGCTTCAGCATCAGTCCTTCCAATGAATATTCAGGGTTGATTTCCTTTATGATTGACTTTTCTTCTTAGTAATTCTCATTTTGTAATAAGAAAATCTGATAAATATTTATTTTGGTTACAAACAAGATTCAATGGGAAAAAAATAAAAATGTTTGCAAAAACTTGAAACAGTGCAATTCAGCATGTAATTTACTAGAAATAGGTGTTTTTACATGACCAAAGCTGTTATCCTTTTTTCTTATTTACATTCCTTTTATGTCAAAGAGGATCTGAGGTTATAATATTTTTACCTAAAGCTAAAACTTCTCTGACTAGTTCAAAAAGATTTTTACTTATACATCAGAGTTCTGTTAAAATACAAATATTGGGAGAGGGGAAAATGTCCTAATTTGTCAGAAGGGATGAAGCATATGTGCTGGACTCATAATTTGAAGTCAATTCAATAAATATTTTGAGCATTGCCTGTGTTCCAAGCTGCATGCTAAGTATTAGTAATATAAGATGAAGATGACATACTCTATACATTCTAGAATCTGAATGCCTAATGGGAGAAATCAACATGAACAATTAAGCATAATGCTTTCTAATGAAAAATGTAATAGAAAAATGCTTCTCATATTGAAAAAGAACACTGCAAAATAAATAGTATTTTCTGAAGAAAAACACATCATAAAATTGGTTTTATTGGTATCATATGAATCTTAAAAGTTGACTTCAGCATCTTTTAAGGAGGGAAAGGACATTCCAGGTAGAGAAAAGGGTATGTGGGAAAGCTAAGTTAAGATCTGTTCTTTATCAGTGGAATCTGTAAGGAGATTTAATACCTTAGAAAATATTGTTGAAGGATATAAAATTTCTAAAAATTTAATTTTAAAATTTGAGTGTGATTAAAGAGAAGAAAGCCAGGGCTGCTTTGGTAGCTTGGACGGTAAACAATCTGCCTGCAATGCAGGAGACCTGGTTCCATTCATGGGTCAGGAAGATATCCTGGAGAAGGGAATGACAACCCACTCTAGTATTCTTGCCTGGAGAATTCCATGGACAGAGGAGCCTGGCAGGCTACAGCCCCTGGGGTCACAGAGAGCTGGACATGACTAAACGGCTGTCACTCACACTCACATGAATGAGCATGGCATGTGTGGTGATTTGAAGTTGATCAATGTAGCTAAGTAAAGTGGGCTTGAGGAAAAAGGAGGCACTGTGGAAGGAACTGGGTGGGGGTAAATGAGAATATTTTCATGTTCATTGTTCAGTAGCTTGGATTTTACATCTGAAGTTGTTTGTAAAATGTTCTTAGGGGAAAATGTGTTCAACAAATATTCAGAAAAATCAGCTGTGTGAGAGTCTGAACTAGGCCCTAGGAATACAGTATACAATACAGAATACAAATTACAGAATACAGAATAAAAATTCATTCCCAGCTTTCAGAAATCCCAGATGAAACTAGACCAACATAGAAACAATGTGGTTGATTCAAGGATAGGTGATTATCTTTACCTCATGGGAAGAACTTTGGGAGCAGAAAGGAAGGCATTTTGTCTTGCTTTACCTTTGAAAAGACACATTCCATTCACTATGGAGGTAGAAATGTTCAGGTTATGAACCAAAAGGTTAATGAATCTGTAATGTCATTTCTGATTTTGCTTTGGCATGGAGGAGATGCTTGAAATACATTTGAAAAGAAAAATTTGTGCTTGAACTTCACTTTCACAGTTTTGGTGTTCAGCACACACACATATCCCCTTAAAAGGAAAGCAGAAATGGAGTTTTGATTTAATAGCTTCTTCTGGAAGGCCCAGAGAGAAAGCTGTTGGGCTTTGCAATACTTTAGCCAGTTTCATTATCAATAATACAAGAGATAGGTGCTTAAATGTATGTTTCTCATAGGGGAAATGCTGCCACAGGAGCCAGTGACCTAAATTGTCTTTGAACATTGAACTTTCTAAATTGAAGAGAACACATCTGCCCTTTGAATATTAAACAAGTCACTAAACTGGGTCAGAATGCCTACAAAGAGCATGTTTACAGCGTTCCCTACTCATCCTCACAGGAAATAATGTCTTGGGCATTCATTAACTTGAAGAAACTAATGGTGTTTCCTGTACAATTCCTGTACAAAATCCTGCTTTTGATGGAACAGTTATTTTGCAGTATTCGTCTTTGAGAATATAGCCCTGTACCGAGTTTCAGATTTTCTCAATTGAATTTGAACTAATTTCTTGGGAATTACTTATCCATACAACCTGTATTCTGTTTTTCTCCTCCATATATGTATTCACTTATACTTTGGCCACCTCATGTGAAGAGTTGACTCATTGGAAAAGACTCTGATGCTGGGAAGGATTGGGGGCAGGAGGAGAAGGGGACAACAGAGGATGAGATGGCTGGATGGCATCACTGACTCGATGGATGTGAATCTGAGTGAACTCCGGGAGTTGGTGATGGACAGGGAGGCCTGGCGCTCTGCGATTCATGGGGTCGCAAAGAGTCGGACACGACTGAGTGACTGAACTGAACTGAACTGAATACACACACACACACGCACTTCAGCTCTCCCTTCAGTCACTAGAAATTGTCTTAGCAATTGTTTGAGACTACATCAAGCTGCTTTCTTACATCAGCATCCTTGGAAGGAGGATATCAGCCAAGACTAAAAAAAATACCCTTGGGGTGAATGATTGAAGGGTCAAGAATGACTCAGTCAGGAGCTATGGTAGGGTGCTCAAGAAGCAAAACACCCACAGTCATCTCGAGAGTAGAGCCCATATCCTAATCGTGTTTAATTGCACAACACCAACATAAAGTCACAGACGTTTATGTGTTTCCTGAATGGATGAATAAATGAACACGTGGGAAGTAGAGGCAGGGACTATTTCAAGAAGATAAGCTGTGGAAGAGAGGTACCATAGTGGACTGGCTTCAGGTAGTTAGGTGGTCCCAAAGGAAAAGTATATTTAGCCTCTAGACACAAGAGAGAAAATGAATAAAGAAAAGTAAATTTAGAATTCAAGCATGATTTAAGAAGGAAAGATGAGTCAAAATCAGAGGCCACATGTTTTTCTTGGAGACAAATTGAGCTGTGTACACACAGTATTTGTTAAATAAGTCTATAAATGCGTAAAAACATTTCATCTTCTAAGACATAAAAATTGGCTCAAGGTATAAAGATTTTGATGGAGAAGAAAAGGATGATGGAAACTGTGACTTAATCATCCAAGATAATTGTAGTAAAGATTTAGGAAATGATTGCTGTATGCCAGGTGGCATATTATGTATTCTACATATGTTATTTCCCTTAATCCTTATCATAAAACTACAAGCCCATTGGGGGGAGGGGTAGTATTTTGGTCATTTATAGATAAAGAAACAAGTTGACCTTAAAATGATCTAGACGCAGTGAACAATTGTAGCCGAGCAAGGATTTGAACTTAGAGACTGCCTGCAGAGGTCATTGCCTCCTAATAGTAATAGAATGAGGCTGGAGGCTTGAGTATCCTTTACTTCTAATTTTCCAAGGATTTCTTATTTTCTCATGCTATGTGAATATTGCTGTACGGATGATATACTCTTTAAGGATGAAGACATTGGCTTGTGTATTTGAATTTCTTTTAGTGGCTACCAAAATGCTTATATTTTGTAGTCAATTGAATGTTTGCTTATTAACTGATGTGTTAAACAAAGATGTTAAAATTTGGGATATGAAAATCAGGAATTGTAAGTCAGAAAGGAATTAGTTTTTATAAAACATGATGAAATGTGGAAATTTATCAGTCCCTTGAAGTGTGGTCAATGAGAGGTGAGACAGTGCTGTGTGTCAGACAAAATTTCTAAAGCAAAAGAACATAAAATTTGATCCAGTGTTAAAAATAATGCTCAAGACTACAACACAGTGTCCAGCACGTTGTAGGTTCAATATACATCAACAAGGATGCAGGATATAGTCGGAGTTACATAGATCCAAATTTAACCTCTGTCACTGGAAACTTTGGGTAAATTACCTAATCTCTTTAAACCTCAGTTTCCTCATCTATAAAGGAAATAAGTGATACCTCCTTGCTAGGGTTGTTAGTAATAATTAAATAAAGTAACAAACACAAAGTACTTAGTTAAGGCCTTACACATAGTAGATAATAAATATTAGGTATTATTGTTTGATGTTGAATGGAGGAAAGAGAGCTGAGTTATAACACAAATGTAGCATGAATCTCAGAGTCTTAAGTTGCATTTTCTATTCTGGTGTATATGTAATGGGTACAGTGGGCTTGCCCCAGGTTTCCTAGGAAATTGCTCAATTACAAGTATAGTCATACATATGCTTAGATTATTAAAAAGGCCACACACCAGAGAGATTGTTGTGGAATACAGCATTGTACCTACCCTATGTATTTTAGGAGACAGGGATTATGTATAGTGTGGAGATGACGGAACTCTTTCCCTATAAAGTGCCTGAGATATTGGAAAGTAAAAGTCACTCAGTCATGTCTGACTCTTTGCGACCCCATGGACTGTACAGTCCATGGAATTCTCCTGGCCAGAATACTGGAGTGGGTAGCCTTTCCCTTCTCCAGGGGATCTTCCCAACCCAGGGATCAAACCCAGGTCTCCTGGACTACCAGCTGAACCACCAGGGAAGTCCAGAGACATTGGAAATACCAGCTAACATTGCTTTGGCTTCAGTGTCATATCATGTGGCCTGAGGAAAGGGGAACAAGCACTTCCCTCCTTGCCTGAGCAGTCCAGCCTGGTGCCCACTGCAGCACCACTCTGACAGCTCTGGGAAAGAAGGAAGTAGAGATGCCTACAGACGCATGGATACCACTTCCTGAATGGTGGGTCTGGAGGTGGTGACACTTGTGAAATGCTGTCTTAGGTTTCAAGGCCATTGAAATCGCCAGGGGAGTCCAAGATCTCTGGACAAAATTTTAGGAGGATTAGAAATCCTCTGGTTGAGGTTTAGAGACAGATAACTACTCTAAGTCATATGTGTACATTTACAATTTCTGGGCCAGTGTGGTCAGGGCAGTAGGAATTATGTAGAATTCCAGAGCCACGAAGAATGTAACCAGTCATCTGTTTGAATTTTATCTTTTAGCATTCGGTCCAGAGAGCCTAAGTGATGTTCTCAAGATCACCTGCCTTAAGAATCTGTGTAACAAAGTTTGAGTGACAGAGGAGTATTCACCACTGCTTGTGCCTGTTACCTACTAACATTTTGAAGTGTGAATGAGATGAATATGTTTGAAAATAGATGCACTAAACCAGAAAACACCAGTATGAACAACCAAGCAGCCTGCTTTGTTTGTTTCCTTCCATGTATCTGCTCTTTTATCTGTGTTTAATGGTTGCCAGCTGATGATATGAAAACAGACTTCCTTAACTCCTATGCACTAAATCAGTTAATGTTGAGGTAAAACTAGGTTCCCTGAGAACTGTTGATTTCTATCCCGTTGTTTTAGCTGTTGCTTTATTTTTTCTCATTACTTTTGGTTTGAAATTGTGTTAGTATAGCGAGAATATCTCCATGATCCATGGCCCAGTCAAAGGGACTAAGAGGAGGCAAACGTATTGCAGACATCCCAATGTTGACTATAGCACTGTCATTACACAATGAGACTGTCATGACCTGAGCATGCATCAGAGAGTCCATGCTGGTATTGGGTGAATTTTTGCATTTTCTTTTCTTTCTCTTAATAGAAGAACATTCATGAGAGTCCCGGATGGTTTGAGGAGCTATCTTCTTGGCATCTTTCCCTTTCTGGATTGATTTAATCATATGACCTTTCCCTTCCCTTCATCTCTAACTTCATGCCATCTGTGATATTTGGCAGCTGCTGTTATATCCAGAGTACCTCTTGGCTCCAACATCTGTTGGTCTGAATGAAGCTGGAAATACTTTATCTGTTGGTAATGTCTTTCAAAACTATAATTGGTTATTTTGTCACCTGTTACATAGGGATAATCATTTCCTTTCTATGTGGCACTGTTGGGCACTTTGATGTCTTGTTTCTTTTTAGGCCCTAAAATCCAGAGGCACATAAGCTTGAATAATGGAAAATTTTATTTTCCTTTGGGGTATATATTTGGTTCTAGGAGATATTCAGTGGTGGCATTCAGAATAAGGAGAATACAGAGTTGGGAAAGTCAGAAAGTTCTCTGTGGTGTGTTTTAAGCTCAGAAAAGTTTAGAAATAAAAAACTAAAAAAGAAATCTATATATAAAAATGTATTTTGTGTCCATAATATTAAGGATAAACAAATACCATATAGACACGTAAATTAAACATACCCTTATTGTATGTGTTTGTGTATATACATATACATGTGTGTACAAAAAAAGTTGGCCAGTTGTATATGGGTGTATATCTGAAAGTATTCTTATTGCTACTATGTGACAGGATTGCAGAAAATTTATATTATGTATTTTATTGAGCAGGTGGAGCCCTTTTATAAAAAGAAGAACATTGTAAAGCACAACCATGCTTGCAGTCTTTTGACAACAAAAAAGGCTGCCAGTCAGGAAAAACACAAAAATTGCAAATGTTACCTGGGCTCTGGCCAAACAGATCACGAGAATTGGTTCCCCATGCCCCCACCCCAGTCTACTTCTTTGAAGCACAAGCTATTTTGAGACATAATGATATGTGCGATCAATGAACTGACTGCAATGGTATAACCAAACAGTTACTCCAGCAACTCTCCTAGAGACAAAGTCTGATTATGTTTCAATTCTAAATTTGTATTTCCTCTTAAATAGTTCCAGAGAGTTCACTCACACAAACTGCAGAAAACGTAAAATAAATTGAACCACCAGCTGATTTGAAAGTTACTGTTTAATTATGAAGGACTGTTTGTTTATAGATAATGATGGCAGCATACCAGGTAAATAAAATCTGCTGGTGCCATCGTGGGTTCTTGTATTTCCTTCTCCGTTTTATTTCTTGCTCCAGAGGTCGCTCCAACAATCAGTGGGGAATCCTGCAAGCTTCTCATCTACAGAGTTCCATTCTCACTCTTAACCTCTGGAAGACTTCCATAACAACCAGAGGCAATGTAGTATGTAGTCTTTGCTTTTTTGCAAGTTTCCTGACTCAGATTATGCTAATGATTTTCAGTTAGAAATTTGACCATGGATATGGCTGTTGTCTTCTTTTAGATCCTAGCAGATTAATTCTAGCAATTTTTAGTAAAGAAAGACAAAAACAACTGTATAAAAAAATTGATTTCAATAAGAGCTTCCCACACTCTGCTGTTTTGATTCTGATAAAAGCATAGCATTTATTACATTATTTGAAATTTACTGTTCTTTTTCAAAGCACTGATCCATTTTTATTGTTGTTGTTTAGTTGCTAAGTCATGTCCGACTCTTTTGTGACCTCATGGACTGTACCCGGCCAGGCTCCTCAGTCCCTGGGATTTCTTAAGCAAGAATACTGAGTGGGTTGCCATTTCCTTCTCCAGGGGGTCTTCCTGAACCAGGATCGAACCCTGAAGGCAGAGTCTTTACCACTGAGCAAAAATGAACTTATTTTTAAAACATTAACTTGACTTAATCAGATTTCCCCCCCAGAATCAAGAAAGCTAATCTTGAAAAGTTATCCTGCTTGAATAAACATCTTTTTTTTAAACTTAACTTGATAAAGCCATGGTAGTCTCCAGAAAAGAAAAACATAGGCCCACTTTAATTTTTGTGACTGATCTAGCTAAAAATGGAAGAGGAGAACTGTAATTCCTTGAGAAGTTATTCTAATGAAAATCTCAAGTGTCCACTCCCTATCTCTGGCAGCTAAGTGAGCAATGGAAATATCCTTATAACTATGAGAAGAGAATAAACTTAAACGGAAAATTCTCATTCTCCTGCCTTGGAAAAGTTCCTTTTATCTTCTACATGTTCTAATTTGCGTTAAGAGCTTATAAGAAACAGTCTGAGAGCATAAATAAAAGTCTCTCCCTTCATGCCCTGCATCACACCCTCCTCCAATTCCATGTTCTTTCATGAGAGAAGAAACAGAAAGGAATCTGGAAAATGGTTCCATTTCTTATACATGATGATGGAGTCAGGTTGACCCCTCTATATTCATTTAATAAGCAAAACCTTTGTTAGTGAAAACAGGAGAGTTTTTGTTCACATGAATTTTAACAGCCAAATGTAATCAGAAACTCAGTCCCAGAAGTAAAAAGGGAAATAGTAATATGTCCTTTGAGCCTTACTTTAGATAAAAGCCATGACATTTCCCAGGGCTTGGATTACAGTCCATTTTGCAGATACTCATCTGCAGGGATGATATGGATCCTATTCTGAATACGTAGTAGTTGTTTTGAATGGAGTATGCTAAGAGGACTTAGGAACTTCCTGGAGCTTCACGTACTTCTAAAACTGGAGAGCTTTACGGCTGTATTTTTCCTGGTCCTCCCTGTAAACCCTGACTATATTCATTGAGATCAATGTTATATTACTGAGTTGCAAGTCTGTATTCTGGGAATAGATCTTTTTCTTTTTTGTTGAAGTATAGTTGATTTACAGTGGTGTGTAATTTCTGGTGTACAGCAAAGTGATTCAGTTACACATATATAAACATTCTTTTTTTATTATTTTCCATTATGGTTTACCATAGGATACTGAATATAGTCCTCTGTGTATACAGTAGAACCTTGTTGTTTACCCATTCTGTATATACTAGTTTGCATCTACCAGCCCCAACCTCCTACTCCCGCCTTCCCCTTGCCCCTCCCCCCTTGAAAACACTACGTCAGTTCTCTATGCCTATGAGTCTCTTTCTGTTTCAAAGATAAGCTCATTTAGGTCATATTTTCAGTTCCGTTCAGTTCAGTCGCTCAGTTGTGTCCTACTCTTTGCGACCCCATGAACCACAGCAAACCAGGCCTCCCTGTCCATCACCAACTCCCGGAGTCCACCCAAACACATGTCCATTGTGTCGGTGATGCCATCCAACCATCTCATCCTTTGTCATCCCCTTCTCCTCCTGCCCTCAATCTTTCCCAGCATCAGGGTCTTTTCAAATGAGTCAGCTCTCCGCATCATGTGGCCAAAGTATTGGAGTTTCAGCTTCAACATCAGTCCTTCCAATGAACACTCAGGACTGATCTCTTTTAGGATGGACTGGTTGGATCTCCTTGTAGTCCAAGGGACTCTCAAGAGTCTTCTCCAACACCACAGTTCAAAAGCATAAGTTCTTCGGCGCTCAGCTTTCTTTATAGTCCAACTTTCACATCCATACATGACTACTGGGAAAACCATAGCCTTGACTAGATGGACCTTTGTTGACAAAGGAATGTCTCTGCTTTTTAATATGCTATCTAGGTTGGTCGTAACTTTCCTTCCAAGGAACAAGCGTCTTTTAATTTCATGGCTGCAGTCACCATCTGCAGTGGTTTTGGGGCCCAGAAAAATAAAGTCAGCCACTGTTTCCCCATCTATTTGCCATGAAGTGATGGGACCAGATGCCATGATCTTAGCTTGCAGAATGTTGAGCTTTTAGACAACTTTTTCACTCTCCATTTTCACTTTCATCAAGAGGCTTTTGAGTTCCTCTTCACTTTCTGCCATAAGGGTGGTGTCATCTGCATATCTGAGGTTATTGATATTTCTCCCAGCAATCTTGACTCCAGCTTGTGTTTCTTCCAGCCCAGCCTTTCTCATGATGAACTTTTCATATAAGTTAAATAAGCAGGGTGACAATATACAGCCTTGACGTACTCCTTTTCCTATTTGAAACCAATCTGTTGTTCCATGTCTAGTTCTAACTGGTGCTTCCTGACCTGCATACAGGTTTCTCAAGAGGCAGGTCAGGTGGTCTGGTATGCCCATCTCCTTAAGAATTTTCCACAGTTTATTGTGATCCACACAGTCAAAGGCTTTGGCATAGTCAGTAAAGCAGAAGTAGATGTTTTTCTGAAATTCTCTTGCTTTTTCGATGATCCAGCGGATGTTAGCAATTTGATCTCTAGTTCCTCTGCCTTTTCTTGAAACCAGCTTGAACATCTGGAAGTTCACGTTTCACGTATTGCTGAAGCCTGGCTTGGAGAATTTTGAGCATTACTTTACTAGCGTGTGAGATGAGTGCAATTGTGCGGTAGTTTGAGCATATTTGGTATTACCTTTCTTTGGGATTGAAATGAAAACGGACATTTTCCAGTCCTGTGGCCACTGCTGAGTTTTCCAAATTTGCTGGCATTTTGAGTGCAGCACTTTCACAGCATTATCTTTCAGGATTTGAAATAGCTCAACTGGAATTCCATCACCTCCACTAGCTTTGTTTGTAGTGATGCTTCCTAAGGCCCACTTGACTTCACATTCCAGGATGTCTGGCTCTAGGTGAGTGTTAGTGATCACACCTTCATGATTATCTGAGACATGAAACTCTTTTTGTACAGTTCTTCTGTGTATTCTTGCCACCTCTTCTTGATATCTTCTGCTTCTGTTAGGTCCATACCATTTCTGTCCTTTATTGAGCCCAAATAAGTGATATATGGTATTTATCTTTTTAAAAAAAACTTTTTATTTTATATTGGCATATAGCTGATTAACAATGTTGTGATAGTTTCAGGTGGAAAGGAAAGGGGCTCAGTCATACATATATATGTATCCATTCTCCCCCAAACTCCCTTCCCATTAAGACTGCCACATAACAGTGAGTACGGTTCCCTGTACTATATAGTACGGCCTTGTTAAATAACCATTCTATATATAATAGTCTACATCTACTAACCCCAACCTCTTATTCCCACTCTCCTCCCTCCCTTCCCCCTTGAAAACAGTGTGTTTGTTTCCTATGCCTCTAAGTCTATTTGTTTCACAGATTAAGGTCATTTGTGTCATATGTTAGGTTCCACCTGTAAGTAATATATGGTCTTTGTCTTTCTTTTCCTGACTTACATAACTTAGTACAATGATCTCTAGGTTCATCCATGTTGCTGCAAATGGCATTTTTTTCATTCCTTTTTTATGACTAAGTAGTACATTTTCTTTGTACTACATTTTCTTTGTGAGAATGGATTTTTCTTTATATATAATTAAACCAGAGGCAAAGCCTAATTTTTATAATGTGCCTTGATAGCAATATCTAATGTACCACAGAACAGTTATTGTCTGACAGGCATGGTGCTTACTTCCTTTCATACATTTCTCTCTTTCATTTTCCCAACAGACCTGTGACAAATGATTGCCTGTTCAATATACAACTGAGAGCATTAGATGCTATGCTGTTAGGAAATAGTAGGAAGTGGTAGCTGATATTTGAACCTGGTCTGTGCTGTTAATTGGTAACTGATTTTCTCCTATTATATTCTTCTTGCTATGCTCTTCTGTTTCTTCCATGAAATACTATGGATTCTCTTAAAAAAAAAAAAAAGCATGGAACCTAGAATTGGAAGAGAAATAGAGAAACAGATAAGCTAATAAAATGAGAATATACAGGACTGAAAGAAGATTCAATTTTGTAATCTTAAATAGCTGTCAGAGATGGCTTATATAAGAATAAGAACCTCATCCATTTTTCTTTTTCATTCTTTTGTCCCTAGCATTTAGTACAGTACTTGGCAAGTGGAGGCAACCAAATATTTTAAAATAAATTCATGTTTATTTTAAATTTATTACAATGTTTAATGTAAAAGATACATTATAATACCATTCAAGGAACTGAGGACATTGATTTCATCAATTCAAATAAATGCTGCTGTGTTGGTCTTAAAGATTCAGAAATTTAGGATAAGGGCAGAAAAAAGTAGAAACTTATTTTGCTATTGTTATTCTTAAGTCAGTATTACAGTCTTATTTTGCTGTTGCTATTCTTAAGTCAATATTACAGTCTTAAAATACATACTGACATTATTTGTGAATACCTTCCTAATCAGATCCTAAAATTTCAAGTTGAGTATATTTTATACTTTATAAAATTATATTTTATAATTTATGAAATATTAACAGAAAGCAGAAAAATCTATGCTTGGTAAGTGAAGAAGTTAGTCTTATTTCCATTAGGGTAACAAATTTGTGAGAAATCACACTTAAATTTTAATAAACCCATTATCTCCATATGTTTATCATGAAAACAGATAATCTGTTTTGCTTTATTTTCTATCATTTAAAAAGCTTGCTCAGGTTGCTTTCCTGCACAACTCCAGAGGGCACCATCCTCAGTGAAGTGAATCTATGTGAATAGTGCCCTGGGCTAAACAGGTGCCCTAGTTTCACAGCCATTGGCAACTTGGCCTTTCCTTCTGTCCATATCGATGACTTACGTCTAACCAATAGACTCGTGTTAGGTCCTTGTCATTTCTGTCCTTTATTGTGCCCATCGTTGCATGAAATATTCCCTTGGTATCTCCAGTTTTCTTGAAGAGACCGTTAGTCTTTCCTATTCTATTGTTTCCCTCTGTTTCTTTGCATTGTTCACTTAAGAAGGCTTTCTTGTCTCATCTTTGGAACTCTGCATTCAGTTGGGTATATCTTTCCTTTTCTCCTTTGCCTTTTGTTTCTCTTCTCAGTCATTTGTAAGGCCTCCTTAGACAACCACTTTGTCTTCTTGCATTTGTTTTTCTTGAGGGTGGTTTTGATCACCACTTCCTGTACAATGTTACGAACTTCTGTTTACAGTTCTTCACGCACTCTGTCTACCAGATCTAATCCCTTGAATCTATTTGTCATCTTCACTGTACAATCATAAAAGATTTGATTTAGGTCATATCTAAATGACCTATATCTATACCATATCTAAATCAAATCTAGTTCTAGTGATTATCCCTGCTGCTACCGCTGCTGCTGCTGCTGCTGCTGCTAAGTCGCTTCAGTCATGTCCGACTCTGTGTGACCCCATTGACGGCAGCCCACCAGGCTCCCCATCCCTGGGATCCTCCAGGCAAGAACACTGGATCGGGTTGCCATTTCCTTCTCCAATGCATGAAAGTGAAAAGTGAAAGTGAAGTTGCTCAGTCGTGTCCGACTCTTAGCGACCCCGTGGACTACAGCCTACCAGGCTCCTCCATCCATGGGATTTTCCAGGCAAGAGTACTGGAGTGGGGTGCCATTGCCTTCTCCAAGTGATGATCCCTACTTTCTTCAATTTGAACCTGAATTTTGCAATAAGGAGTTCATGATCTGATCCACAGTCAGCTCTAGGTCTTGTTTTTGCTGTTTGTATAGATCTTCTCCATCTGCAGCTGCAATGAATATAATCAATCTGATTTGGGTATTGACCATCTGGTGATGTCCTGTGTAGAGTCACAGTCAGACATGACTTAGTGACTGAACAACAACAACAATAGATTCCTGGTTGCAAAGAACAGTTTATCCAGGGAATTTTCATATTTATGTAATGTGATAATTTATTTTTATTTTATAATTTATTGAATACATATCTCAAATTTTGGGCTAAAGCTTGCAGATAAGTAAGACATGTTGTCTAAAAGAGATCTGCTATTTGTAAGAATGAAAATTATTAAACTGATATGATAAATCTTTATCTACAAATAGTTGTGATTGATGATTAAGTGGTACAGATAGTGGTATAGATATATAGAGAGATAAAGGATACATGCTTGTGCTTGGATAGCTATAAATCAAGGTTATTGTGTTATTTTTCATTTATTGGAGTTTATTTCTTTATAATGTTGTATTGATCTTATAATGATATTTTAAAATTGAGCCATCCATGCAAAATTCTTTATCCTTCAGGTATATCTTGCTGTTTACAATAGCCAAAACTCAATCTTTCCATGGGCTTTCCAGTATTAGAAGATGCTTGGAAACTTGCCTCTTCTAGGCTTTATATTCTGGATTTTCTTTGCCTGCATGCTCAGTAATGTCTGACTCTTTGTGACCCCATGGATTATAGCCTGCCAAGCTCCTCCGTCCATATTTCCCAGGCAAGAATAATGGAGTGAGTTGCCATTTCCTTCTTCAGGGGATCTTCCCAACCCAGGAATCAAACCTGTATCTCCTGTGTCTCCTGCATCAGGAGGCAAATTCTATACAACTGCACCAACTGGGAAACCTTTGAGCCAGGGGAGCTGAATTTCTTTAGCAGTACATGTAATGGGTGATTTAATTTGTGTCAGCTATACACTCATCTCACATGCTAGCAAAGTAATGCTCAAAACTCTTCAAGCAAGACCTCAACACTACGTGAACCAAGAGCTTCCAGATGTTCAAGCTGGATTTAGAAAAGGCAGAGGAACCATAGATCAAATTGCCAACATCCATTATATCATAGAAGAAGCAAGAATAACATCCAGTTATTCTTGAATAACAGTCCAGAATAACATCTACTTCTGTTTTCTTGACTATGCCAAAGCCTTTGACTGTATGGATCACAACAAACTGGAAATTCTTAAAGGGATGGGAATGCCAGACCACCTTACCTGCCTCCTGAGAAATCTGTATGCAGGTCAAGAAGCAACAGTTAGAACTAGACTTGGAACAGTGGACTGGTTCTATATTGGGAAAGGAGTATATCAAGGCTGTATATTGCCATTAAATAAGCTTATTTAACTTATATGAGGAATACATCATAAGAAATGCCAGGCTGGATGTAGCACAAGCTAGAATCAAGATTGCAGGGAGAAATATCAATAACCTCAGATATGCAGATGGCACCACCCTTACAGCAGAAAGTGAAGAGGAACTAAAGAGCCTCTTGATGAAAGTGAAAGAGGACAGTGGAAAAAACTGGCTTAAAACTCCACATTCAAAAAACGAAGATCATGGCATCTAGTCCTATCACTTCATGGCAAATAGATGGAGAAACAATAGAAACAGTGACAGACTTTTTATTTTCTTGGACTCCAAATTCACTGCAGATGGTGATTGCAGCCATGAAATTAAAAGACGCTTGCTCCTTGGAAGAAAAGCTATGAGCAACTTGGACAGCATGTTAAAAAGCAGAGACATTATTCTGCCAACAAAGGTTTGTCTAGTCAAAGCTACAGTTTTTCCAGTAGTCATGTATGGATGTGAGAGATGGACCATAAAGAAAGCTGAGCACTGAAGAATTGATACTTTTGAACCGTGGTGTTGGAGAAGACTCTTGAGAGTGTCAGGCTACAAGGAGATCCAACCAGTCCATCCTCAGGGAAATCAGTCCTGAATATTTATTGGAAGGACTGATGCTGAAGCTTAAGCTCCAATACTTTGGCCACCTGAGACAAAGAACTGCCTCATTGGAAAAGACCTTGATACTGGGAAAGATTGAAGGAAGGAGAAGAGAATGACAGACCATGAGATGGTTGGATGGCATCACCGCTCGACGGACATGAGTTTGAGCAAGCTCCAGGATTTGGGGATGGACAGGGAAGCCTGGTGTGCTGCAGTCCATGGGGTCAAAAACAGTTGGACACGACAGATCGACTGAACTGACTCATGGCTCTTTGTGAGCTGAAAATAACGGAAAATGCAATCCCAACCAATTAAAAGCACAAAGTAAAATTTTGGATCCTCTAACTGAAAATCCCAAGAGCTGTTTGGCTTCAAGTAGACAACGTTGCTAGTATTTGGTTTCCCTTGTTCCATTTTTTATTACACTTACTCTCGGTTGTTTCCGTTCTCTTGTGGCCCAAGATGGTGGCAACAATTCTGGACTTACATTATATTTTTTCAAAGGTTCTAATCAGATCCTGTGGCAAATCGAAACCAACCATTGTGGCATTGGGAGTGTGATGCTCTGACTGGTTTAAACCTACATTACATGCTCTAAACCTGAACTGGTATGTATTCTCCAGCTGAAGAATAGTGACTGAAACTGAGAGAGGGGTGGTTCCTCAGGAATTTGAGTTTCAGTCATTAGAAGTGGGGTGAAAGGAGTTCTGGGAAGCAGGAGCAATAGATGTCAATCACATAGGCCACAGAGAAAACTGACCTTCTTTATCCTTTAACACAATTAACACAAGTTTTGTAATAAAAGCTGTCAACATGCTAAAGAATAAGATGTTCTTCTGCAAGGGAATGGCAAGCAGAGCATTTTTAAGTTTTGATATTTCAAGGTGTTCCTTATTACACTATTACAAAAAGTAGGGTCAGTAACCATTAAGCAAAAGTCAATTTAGATTGTAGAAAGTAACACTAAATTTTTGTGACTTGTTAAAAGAAAGGAGTAAGGGAGGTGTTTAAAAATTCCTACTACAGATATAAATCAAGAATCTGAAAGTTTTACTGGCAATTTAAAATCATTGCACATGACTACTACTGACAGTACCTAATGTCATGCCTTACTACATGCCTGGCATTAAACTCAATACTTATAATCCTCACTTAATCTTCTCAGTATTCTCATGAAGTATAGGAATGTATCCTCATTTTACAAATGAAGAGGCTGAGGCATGGAGAAGTTAAAAAACTTGTCTAAGATCACAGAGTGAGTGTAGTGAAGTCTGCCCTAAAATTTGGTGCAGTTTAAGAGATTACAACTTAGACTGTGCCTACAACTTTTTTCCATTAACAGAAACAACCCATAGCTAGAAAAACCTGCTTTTTTTTAGTGTTAAGGACAGATAGGAAGAGCAGGGTAACAGCCTGAAACTGTATTTTATGGGAGACCTTCCTAAACATGAAGTTGTGGTGTAGAAGATGGCCAACATGGTGATGATTCTGGAAATTGGCAGCTGAGAAAGTTCATATCAAGGAAAGAGACATAATGACTTTGCCCCTGTCTGAGTTCAGACTGTTATAACAAATTATCATAGACTAAGTGAGTTAAATAGCAAATGTTTATTTCTCACAGTTCTAAAAGCTAGAAATTTGAGGTCAGTGTACCTTCAGATTTCTGGTGAGGGTTCTCTTCTTGGTTTCCAGACAGCTGCCCTTTCATGGCTCTTCATTTAAGAGCCTTGATCCCATCATGACAGTTCACCTTCACAACCTGATTACCTCCCAAAGGCCCCATTTCCAAATGCTATCACATGGGGTTTGGGATTTTAACATAAGGACTTTGAAGACACACATTCAGTTCGTACCATTCTACTTGTTAAACTGGCTTGTAGTTATGGAATTATACTTACCGTGCATAGAGTAGTTGTTGGATGTTTCATAAAGACAGTTTGCAGAGAAGACAAGACTTACTAGCGGCTACCTTTTGGTATATTCTTTTACTTCTGTCTTCAATGCTTCTCCATTCTTTTTACATGTTTAAATACAACTCGTCCTTGAAACCTTAAAAAGCCCTTTATTCCATGAAACCTTGCTTGATTCCTTCCTTCACCAGTGCCATCACGTGGGTTATCTCCTCCCAGTAGCTTCCAGAGTACTAAGACAGTTGCCTTAGGACCTTGTGTATCTCTGACTTCAATCTTTAAGTTCTTCAAGGACAAGTGCTTTGCCAGCTCCATCCATGAACATTATCAGAGTGCCCCATTTGGCCTTGCACACAGCAGATGCTCAGGACACCTCCTGAAGTGGCCTGGCTGGTGAGATGTGAGCTCCCGTCCCTGGTCATCTTCAACAGAGTGCTGAAGACAATGATTATAGGGATAAATTCCTGCATTAAGTGAAAGGCACATTCAATAACTTCCAAGACCTTGTTTCGTTCTAAGATTCTGTGTTATTTATGGTATAATTTTATTCTATTTTTTATTTTTTTTACCTCATTGTTGAAACATGACTCTATACATCTGATACACACACACAAAAGTCCTTAATGAATTTCTGACTGTTAAGTATCTAGACGTCTCTAGCTAGACAGAAATACTTCCAGATCATATAAAGGAAGATACAGATAATATAGATATAGAATGTGATACTCTTATCTATCCCTAAGTGGATGATTTATATAAATTTTATGGACCTATGAAAGCTATGTATTGTATATATGTGTTTGTGCATGTATGCTATATCATTGTATAGCATGTTTGGAATTATAAAATCCTTCTGCAAAACGCATTTCATTTTATAGTTATGTAGAAACTATATATCAGACCAGATCAGATCAGATCAGTCGCTCAGTCGTGTCCGATTCTTTGCGACCCCATGAATCGCAGCACGCCAGGCCTCCCTGTCCATCACCAACTCCCGGAGTTCACTGAGACTCACGTCCATCGAGTCAGTGATGCCATCCAGCCATCTCATCCTCTGTCGTCCCCTTCTCCTCCTGCCCCCAATCCCTCCCAGCATCAGGGTCTTTTCCAATGAGTCAACTCTTCCCATGAGGTGGCCAAAGTACTGGAGTTTCAGCTTTAGCATCATTCCTTCCAAAGAAATCCCAGGGCTGATCTCCTTCAGAATGGACTGGTTGGATCTCCTTGCAGTCCAGGGGACTCTCAAACTATATATACAGACAAGTAAGTGTTTGTATATATAGCCCTACATATATATATATATATTATAAATGTATACATGTGTATATACAATGCATATATATATATATATATATATTATACACAGTCATATTCACACACTGTGATTTATAAACTTGGCTTGATATTTAAAGCTGCCTTTTACCCTGGAAGCCAGCTGAGATAGTGTCAGGATTATTTTTCAGAAAGGATGAACTAGAGAAAGAGGAGAAAAAGGTATCAGCAGCTGTCTTCTTCCCCTTCAAGTTTCCATTACACCCTCTTCCCACATTTTTCCCATCTTTCTACTTATGAATCTTATCATCTGGTCCCAATGTACAAGTGCAAATAATGTATTTGAATGGAGTGAGTTTCAAAATCAAAAGAGCAAAAGAATCTTTCCAAGAGAGGAAAATTGTGTGAAATGGTGTTGTGGAAATTTAGTACCTTGCCAACATTCACATACTAATTTTGTTGTTACCTTGGGTCAGGCAAGAATGAGGAAACCTCATTATACCAGAAATTCTGCTGCTTATACCTAGAAATACCAGTTGACTTTTTTGGTTAGGGCAGAAAATTTTGAACTTTCTAAGTAATGGTAGTTATCGTGAGTCTAGAACAAGAGAGAAATGTTGTTTATATATTTGGAAACATTTTGATAACCATATACAGTTTAGTTTGTATATCAACTATAATTTAATTTGTATATAAACTATATATATTTTATATCAATATTTAAAATGTGATATAATAGATTTGGGGGTATACCAAACCCATTCAGACCTTTCTGTTCTCACTTCATGGAATGAAGTTCCTCCCTCTCTGAAGGTTTTAGTCAGAATCTGAATAGCTTCTGTCCTGAAATCTGTTTTCTCTTTTCAGCTATAACCAAATATTCTGTCTTCTTATAATATGGGTTCATAAATGTTTCTTTCTACCAACACTTGTATCAAGCTACTTTTCTTCCACAAATGTCTATGGAGTCCCTGTAATCTGATGGGTATAACTGTATCTCATTGTTAACAAGAGCTTACTGAAGAATATGTTTTGGTCTTATTTGTATTTCTAGCAGCTAGTCAATCTCAAGCACAATTGAGATACATAGAAACGCACTTGATTAAAGAATGAATGACAGTGTATGAGTTGAGACAGATGGACTACCATAGATGCAATTTCTTTCTGGAAACTTTTAAATCCAAAGAATGTCATGTCCTAAAGAAGGCTGAAGAAGATGTGTTTTATATATATATATATATATATATATATATATATACACACATATATATATATACATATATAAAATGGAGAAAAGATGAAATCTTTCCCTTTGTGGCAACTTGGATGGACCTTGAGATTATTACACTAAGTGATGTAGGTGGAAAAAAGACAAATACCATATGATTTCACTCACATGTGGAATAGGATAAACATAAATATAATAAACAAGACAAAAACAAACACACAGATACAGAGAGTAAAGTAGTGGTTACCAAAGGGGAAGCAAGATGGAGGATAGGTGAAATGGATAAGGGGAGTCAACCTTATGGTGATGGATGAAAACTAAACCTTTGGTGGTGAACACGCTGCAGTATATACAGAAGTAGAAATATAATGTGCACGTGGAACTCTCATAAACCAATGTTGTTTTGATTTTTAAATAAAACAACATCATGTCTACATTTTTTGAGCTTTTCAAATGTTTGAACTTCAAATACTTGGTTTGTATTTATGCAATGTGTAATTTTCAAAATACAATTACTCTATGTACTTACTCTGAAGTCCTTTTTTAGTTATAAGTGTTTTCCTAGATTTATACCCAATAGAATTGGCCTAAGCATACAACCTATGTTTAAAATCTACTTTGCTGATTAAAAGAAGGAAATGAGCTTGTACTTTCTTGCTCTCCCCCAAAGCTTATTAATCCACGTATATTTATTTTACTAAAGAATGTACCCAGTCATACAGTGAAGTGCAAATACATTGAGCTCCCACCATGCACACTTCACTGCTGGATTCTGTTGGAGTACAGAGACAGAGAAAATGGACTCTTCCCTATAGGAGTCTAAAATGGTATTCACAGAATAGATATAACTCAAATAATTTTTTTTTTTAATAAAGAAGCCCTTAGACAGGTGCTGTCTCAAGGTTGTGAGCAGAGAGAGTGGTAGAACAAAGGACAAAATTAATTCCCATGGGTAGGATCTGAAAAGGTCTTTCAGAGGAAAGTGCATTTGAATCAAACTCTGCAGTCCATGGTATAAACATTATATAGTAAAGCAGTATGAAGAAAAAAATCCAAGAGGAAGAAATGTCTTGGTCAAAAGGCTGGGAGTAGCAAGGTTAAAAGATATTATTTGGCAGAGGTAGGGTATAAGAAGGGAGATGGCATATCAGATAAGACTGGAAAGTCAGATTTGGGTCAGCAGTTCCTGATGAGAGGTGAGGATCTTGCCTTAATTTCTCAGACAACAGGGAGAAAAGGTTTTTAAGACAACATAAAGAAGAGACAAGCCATTATGTGTAAAAGTTTTCAAGAATCAGAAACATCAGAGTCAATGACCAGTGAATTCGTAAGTAGGAGGAAACATGGTAATTTCATAAGGAAATGAAATGCTCAGACATTACTTTCTTCTCAAATAAGCACTCGGACTAGGACAAAGCATGTGACATGTGTAGGGTGTAAATTTAAAGAGTCATGAAAGTGCATGAAATGCACTTAACCTAGTTCTGACCCTGCCTGGAATATTAAATTGGCATTAGTTTAAAAATTACTTGTCAACTTTTCTATGAGAACTCTCTTCCTAAGAGTGCTCTCAAAGTGGTCTACTTGATTCTTTCCTTGGGCCACTATTTTCAGTTTCTGCAAGGGGAGAGGAAGGCTACTTTGCATGAAAAGTTGTACTGCAATGAGATATTACACTGAACCAGGACAATTAGAAGAAGATCTTACTCTCAGTGAGCCTGAAACTCCCATTTATCCTGATAGGATACGACTCCCAGATCTTTGTCATTTTCACCACTTTCATTTAGATTCCCAGTCTGAGGTAGAGCAAAGGACATCAACTTAATGTTGATAAGCACTAAACTCTGAGCCATAAATTTGTGTCAGTGATCCATCATGATAATCCAAACTTAATGTTCATTTTTAAGGTTGCTGAGAAGAGGAGAAAAAAATTAGAATGAATCACTTCTTTTTTAAAACTGAAAATTAGGTGACACAGACCATTTGCTCATTTGTGGCCAAGATCCCTTCATTGCTAATTCATTATTGATTGCCTGTGTGATGCCATGTGCAATCAAAGATGCTTAGTTTTTTTAATAAATATACTGCATGATCCATTGTTAAAATTAGTGTACACTACTTCTGACTATCCCTCAGGACTATCTACTCTACAGTCAGTCATCCTGTTTCTTACCCAAGATAAATGCAGGAAATATTCAGGAAGCACCTAGCGCATCATTGGCATTTGCAGGTCCTCGGTCAAATACTGGCTCGTTTTCTTTTCCTCTCTCAAAAATCTCCTTCCTCTGTAGAATTACTTTCTGCCCCAAAGATTGGGTCCACATCACTCAACTTCAAGATTCAACTGCTAAGATAATTTTTCTAAAGTATTGTTTGAATATCCTAAGCTAGGCATTTGACTGCTTTTAATGTATTTTACTACCTCGTAGAAAGAAAGTTGGTGTAAAAAAGTACACTCACACATGCACACATACACATACCCTTCAATGTATAGGTCTGCTGATTTCAAAAACAATGACTAATATGTAAAGTAATAGTCATTGAAAACAGGGCTACATTGACTTTTTAGAAAAAACTTTATTTTGTATTGGGGTATAGCTGATTAACAATGTTGTGCTAGTTTCAGGTAAACAGTGCAGGTACTCAGCCACACATATCCATGTATTCATTATATGTTCCCATCCATCAAAAACTGCAAAGTGTATTCAGAGAATTGTGATGTTTATAATTTCAGAATATAAATTCTTAAGCTTGGCTTTTTAATATTGACTCACTCAGTAAGATTCAGAGAGATGCAGAATGGAAGATAGGAAAGAGCATGGACTTTGAATCTGTAAGGCTTGGGTTTAAATCTCCTATCAGCCTTCTAGCTTGAGCAGGTTGCTTACTATTCTGAATATTCATTTAAGATATTAAGTTGCCCTCTGGCAATGCTGTAAGTATTAGATGAGGTAATAATGTATGTAAACCATACAGTGTAGTTCTTGATCCATGGTTGGCATTCAATGGTGCTGCTGCTGCTGAGTCGCTTCAGTCGTGTCCGACTCTGTGCGACCCCATAGACGGCAGCCCACCAGGCTCCCCCGTCCTTGGGATTCTCCAGGCAAGAACACTGGAGTGGGTTGCCATTTCCTTCTCCAACGCATGAAAGTGAAAACTGAAAGTCAAGTCTCTCAGTCATGTCCGACTCTTAGTGACCTCATGGACTGCAGCCTACCAGGCTCCTCCGTCCATGGGATTTTCCAGGCAAGAGTACTGGAGTGGGGTGCCATTGCCTTCTCCGTGGCATTCAATAAGTGGTAACAATAAATAACATTGATTACAATTTTAGGAAATTATTTCCTAACACAGTCAGTCATCCACTTTAGTTTATGTATATTCTAAGAATATATACTTGAAATTCAAACTCAAACCTCCTTTATGTGTTCAATGGATTCTTGAAATGCATTACTTGCCATGTCATCTAAATGAAGGCTGTTCTTTAGAACACATACATAGAGATATTTGAAAGATTTTCCTATTCAAGATAAGTGGATATCTCCATATTAAATCTTCATGTAAAGCAATTTTTAAAATTATCTTCCAAGATGTTATCTGTCCTGTTCCTGTCTTTTCTGTTCCTTCCTGCTATCCCTAAATCTCCTATAATGAGTAAAATTTAGAATTTATTATGTTTTTATATGACTCTACTTGCCTTTACTGCCACAGAGATCCTGTTCCTGGTAAACCTACTTTCATTGGTTACATTATTAATCTTTTGACTTCTTTTCCCTGACTCAGATCATTTTAATTCCAACAGCGTGTTCCTTCTTCCTTGATTTGACAGGATATCAGGCCATGTAGGATCACATAATCCACTCAGAATCATAGACCATTAGATCTAGAAGGCATTTTATGTCTGTGAACACAAGATGAAAGAGAAATTCTGAGAAATTAAGACAACTTGTGAACTATTATTCAGTGTCTGAGATTTATGTCTTAAAACCAAAGATGCCCTTTAATTACCTAGGATGAAATTGAAAAGTGGCTCTAATCTACCTTATGGTCATCCTCTTTGCTCCTTGTGTTGGTAGGTATTACATGAGAAGACATGACAGAACAATGCAATTATACAGCCTTGTTAATAAGGTAACATTCCATCAATGTCAGCAAAATTGGCATCATTTGAATGGTTTCCTAACTTTTATTTTTGACATCAGCTATTTGCAGCCCATGTATATACTATAGGAACAAACACTTATAAATCCAAAGCAACTAAATGATCATCAGTATACACTGAGGGAATTTCCCTTAGCATGCTAAGTATATTTCCATGATCTTGGGATTGGTGCTAGGATTAGTTGAGAGTATATAACTATTAACATGCAGTTAACTAAATTGGTATTTCAGGAACACTATTACATGTAAAACATTCATAGCCAGATAGATGTACTTTTTCTGTGTTCTTTCCAATAGGATTTATTTTAAAACATCCATTGATGTTGTTACATCTGTGCAGAGACATAAGGTTCTGCTAGTAGAAAAATCAAAAGATTGGAAGTAGGCAGATGTGACTGTTACCTTATTCAGAATCTTTCCAAATTACAACTCTAATAAGTCAGTGTGGCAGTATAGCTAAGGAAAGAGCCAGAATGTAAGACAGATGTTTACACTTTTATTAGAACTGCTTGATACCAAATCAAGATTCTGTGATCTTTGGAAAAACCATGGACAATCATTTCAGAAATAGCTTACAAAGTGTGTAGTTAAATTAAGTCTCTTATTTCTAAGTGCTCTCGTGTGTATGTGTGTTTTCAAATAACAATAACATTAGGCATTTTCATCTAGATAGTCTACCAGAGTTCTTCCTTTAATGAAAGTCATTAACTTAAGCTCACAGCTCTCTCTTAGCAAAGCCATACAAATTTTCAATAAACGGCGTTTGTCTTGGCACCTTACGAATCTTTCCGTAATTACTCTGAATCTCTCAAAAATTTCCCTTGTGTTGAAGCCTTATATATGAACCCTTATATTTAACACTAGTGAAGCACTTTTATGTGCTGGGCACTATTCTAAGTATTTAATCCTTTCAACCTTTACTAGAGAAGTTATTCTAATCATCCTGTATTTAAAGATGAAAATACTGAAATACAGAGGCCAGCTTGTCCAGAGTCATGCAGCCTGTGGGAGATGAGGCAGGAGTAGAATCCAGGCACGGCCTTCCTAATTATGTCTATAGATTGCTTCACTATTAATTATGCTTCCCTAGTACTATATCCTGTCTTCCCACGTAGTTGGTTAATCCATTATAGGCACTGTTCCTCTTTATACTCTTTTAAGGCAGAGTAAATTTCATTTTGTTAAAGACTGGTCTTGCTTCATGCCCAGAAGGTTGAGGGTTGAGGAAGTGTCCTGGACTTGCTGAGGGCTGTAGCTTGAAGGATCAGGCCTGTCTCCAGGAGCTCCAGTGGCGCAATCAGTTAGCATGCGGTAGTTATAAGTCCTGTCTCCAGCCACCTGGCATTTCCGGTTTCTTCCCTCAAATGCCCCTGGTCTTTGGTTTTATCCTTTGTAGGTGATGATTGACTCCATAATGTGTATTTAGAAGAGGTTTAGTCATCCCTGTGGAAAAACTTTCATAAACACAAAACCAGCTACATAACTTGCTAGGTCTAGTGCAAAATAAAAATGTGTAATTTTTTTATTAAAAAAAAAAAAGGAAATGGTTTACTCCTTCCTTCTGTGGTCTCTCTATCAACCTGTCATGGTGGTTTTTATTTGTTATTTGATGGTGTGCTCCCTTGGGCATGGAAAACTCACTAGTGAGTACCTAGGGCCCCTGCAGGAGGGAGAGGGGAAAAGGCCAATGGCTGAGTAGAGAAGCAGTTAGAGATGACCAAAGTTCCACCCTAAGGAGGCATTGGGAGGTGGACCGTGGCTGAGCCTAGACTCTGAAGGTGCATCCTTCATTGTCTCCTCAGACCTCACAGAATGCAAATTAAAATGAAAGTAGTAGGAGTTTCAAGATGGCAGCTCCAGAGTGAACCCCCAAGGGCAGACCCTTTCAGAGCACTGGTTGCAGACCCATGAAGCTGGCTTTATAAAAAAATTTTATTGAAGTAGTTGATGTATGTGTTAATTTCTGCTGTGTAGTTATATATTTCTCATATTCTATTATGGTTTATCACAGGATATCGAATGTAGTTCCCTTTGCTATATAGTAGGACCTTGTTGTGGAGAAGGCAATGGCACCCCACTCTAGTACTTTTGCCTAGAAAATCCCATGGACGGTGAAGCCTGGTAGGCTGCAGTCCATGGGGTCACTAGAGTCGGACACGACTGAGCGACTTCCCTTTCACTTTTCACTTTCATGCATTGGAGAAGGAAATGGCAACCCACTCCAGTGTTCTTGCCTGGAGAGTCCCAGGGACAGGGGAGCCTGGTGGGCTGCCGTCTATGGGGTTGCACAGAGTCAGACACGACTGAAGTGACTTAGCAGCAGCAGCAGGACCTTGTTGTTTACCCATGCTACATATAATAGTTTTATGTCTGCTAATCCCGAACTACCAATCCTTTCTTCCCCCACCCATGCAAGCTAGCTTTTACACATGTTTGTTTGGTTTGACTTAGGGATCAGAGCTGATGTAGAATATGGCTGAAGCCCATCTAAACTATCTCTCACTCCTGCTATTGTTAGGGTGATAGCATTTGAGGTTGTTATTGTTGTCTTATTCCAATGACTAGATTTCAGTTCTTCAAGGGCAAAGCATCTCCTCTGTATCATTATAAACTCTCACCAGGTGACCAGAGGACCACTGGGAGTACTGTGGGCACTGTGGAAAGTCCATTTGAGGATGAATAAGCCTTTGCAATCCAACAGAAAGATTACTTGCACCACTTTATGATGGCCGAGAGTCTTAATGTCCACTGGACTCACTGAAAAACATTGTTGTCTACTAAGCAAGCTGGAAAGGGGGCAGATGGATGAAATTTGCATAACCAATCACTAAACTCCATTGGGAAGACTCACGTGTATATTTAATAAAGAACTGTTTGCTTCTCAGCTTGTTTCCAAATGGTACAGTCCTAAGTGTGCAAACTGAAGGGGACTTTCAAAATCATCCCTTTTCAGTCAGGCACTTTACCAAAAAGAAAAGTGAGACATGGGGAGGTGTCTTGACTTACCTAAGGTTACCCTTCTCCAGAGATATAGTTTTCATTTGGCCTGGTCTTAATTATAGCACACCTTTCCCTCGAAACCTGGCACTATTATTTTGGGACAGAAGCCAACTTGAGGGAACAGTGTGGAGTGCTACCCTCTCAATCATTCCTTCACTCCAAACCCCAACTTGTCAGTGTCCAGAAACAATACAAATAAACTTTTTCCTTCCCCAGAGAGCACATTCTTTGTTCACCTTGTGCATTAGTCAGATATTCTATCCAGTGTTTTGTTTCAGGACAAATTATACTCTGAGACTGAGATTGTTTTTTGCCAATATTTTATTTAACAAAGACTCACTGTAGGAATTACAATTTCATAAGCCAATAGCATGCAGGGTAGTGTCTCTTAATAAGCCAATAAAGAGGAAAAGTGAAAGTCGCTCAGTTATGTCCAACTCTTTACGACCCATGGACTATACAGTCCACGGAATTCTCCAGGCCAGAATACTAGAGTGGGTAGACTTTCCCTTCTCCCGGGGATCTTCCCAACCCAGGGATGGAACCCAGGTCTCCCACATTGCAAGCAATTCTTTACCAGCTGAACCACCATGGAAGCCAAAGAATACTGGAGTGGGTAGCCTATCCCTTCTCCAGGGGATCTTCCCAACCCAGGAATCGAACTGGGGTCTCTTGCATTGCAGGCGGATTCTTTACCAACTGAGCTATCAGGGAAGCCCAGTAAAGAAGTAACATACTATAAATCAATGACACTTTTCTAGGCAGAAATAGTCCACATTTAGTTGAGGTGTACCTTTATATGAGTTAGTACTCTGGGAAGGTAGATTAATCAGTCGTCAGCTGATGTCCAGCTTCTGGTGAAAACAAAAGTCCCCTGTTGTTGGAGCACGTTGCTAGGGAGTGATGGTGCTGGTATTGGCGAGATGATCTCCTTCGTGAGGCCCCTGCATGCCCTTCACCTCTGCTAGTGTAAGAGTGGACTTTACAGAAGTAAGAGCTAATGTGCTAAGGTCTTTCCAAAGATATTAAATCAGCAACAGCAAGGAGCCACCTTGCACAGATGAAATACTCTCAGATGGTCCTCATAAACTCTGAGATTCGTAGGCCAAATGTCCCATTGCCATTCTTGCTTCTATGTGTGTCCCTTTTAAAAACATTTTTTTTTCTTTTTGATGTGAACCATTTTTAAAGTCTTTACTTAATTTGTTATAATGTTGGGTTTTTTTTTTTTGGTCCACAAGCCATGTTGGATCTTAGCACCCCCCAGGGATTGAACCTGTATTTCCTGCATTGACTGTCAGGCAGATTGTTAACCACTGGACCACTAGGGAAGAATCCGAACACTTGTTCTTATTGATAAGCCCCAGTGGTGCCCCCAGCAGCTGAATTACTGAGTATTCATCAGCAAATGCACACGTGGATGGCAACATCCCCACACACAACTTCACTTTTATATCAAAACAATGTATAAAAACTTCATTCTTAGATCAGAACTTTACTCTTAGAAACCACTTTATTTTGGTCATAAAAAATTAGTGGATTTGAAATCAACTATCAACTGAGAAAAATACACATCTTAGAAGTTGAGTGTTATATTTTATTTAAGTGCTTTGCTGAGGACTATAGCCCAGAGAATCAGCCTTTTTAAATAACTCTGAGGGGCTGTTCCAGGGCGGTAAGGGAGGAGCCAGGATATTTAGGCATTTTTTTGTTGGAAAGAAAAGAACATATAGTTGAACATCAGAAGTTTACTGCTAATCACAGAAACACAGACATTTCAAGTTAATGATTTTAGTGCTTTTCTATGTATGGAAAAATGTAAGAGTCTAGGCTTATCGAAATTATTCCTTTGATTTGTGTCTTAACTATCTAGGACTGGTATCCTGTTTCACTCCATTCTGAATTCCCCTCAGGGCACACTGTTATGGGCAGCTGATGACAGGCAGTATTAGTTGTTTGCTGGAATGTCAGGCAACATTCTTGTCTGCAGTATCAAACCACTACACAACATCTACTACCAATTCCGCTGGACCCAGTAGAGCATTTCCTCTCCTTTGAGATGTTTGGATTGTACAGAGCCCTAGGCAGGCCAGCAGAGCGGCTTCTCCCCTCTGCCTCCCCAGGAATTCAAGGCGGATATGAAGGTATGCTATTTAGGCCTGATGTGGGAACATCGGTTTTTGTTCTGCTCTTCTGGCATCGAGTAGTTTGAGGACCCTGAAGTTGACCCAGGCTAAGCAGGAAAGAGGGCCTTGACTTTCAGTAGTGGCTTCTAGGTGCCAGGGGTAAAAGGATGGTAGTTCTGCCGTGTATTTGCTTTGTCCTGACTTCTGTGTTTACTCTGGATTTCTTCCTGGATTTCTTATGCTATCATTTGAAGTGCTATTGGAAATATTTTAGCTGGAATTCTAGGTTCATAAACGAACTTTTATAACAGGCTCCTCGATTAGGGCCTGCCAGTAGAAATCCTCTCAGTATGTATTTAAAGAAGCAGGATGATCAGAGGATGAGCCTATTGGTAAATGTAACATTGCAAATTTTTATTTAACAAAATGTTATACATATATATATATATATATATATATATATATATATGTAAGTCTAAATACCTTAAAACTCTTTTTACTTATGGTGATTTCTGTTTTTTAAGAATTACTATTTGAAGAAGTAATCCAGCTTACAGCAAAAATTTTAGAGTAAAAGAAAGCATGCAATGAAAACTATTATGACATCTCATCACCAATAATTAATTCCAAATTCTCTCTCCCAAGAGGCAATTACTGTTAAAAATTCCTTCTGTATCTTTCTAGAAATTTGCTATATATAAACAAAAGTGTGTGTTTATACACATGAGAAGATATTTTACATATTTTTCCCCAGCTTGCTTTTTTTTTTAAAGTAAGATTATACCTAGGAGACAGCTATCAGCACAAATGATCTCATTTTTTAACATCTACATATATTTCCATTCCAAAGATGTTTCTTAGTTTATGTAACAAATCATCTAAAGAGGATAGTTTCTAGATGTTTACAATTGTAAACAACACTGTAAAAAGCCTCATGACTATGTTTTTGCCCACATATGCACATATATGTATGATTTCCTAGAGGTAGATTTACTGGCTCAAAAGATACATGCAGTTAAAAGTTGTGATAGTATTTCCAAACACTCTAAGAAGTTTGCGTGACTGGCTAGCATTTGAAAAACTGTGATGGAATAGAAAAAAAATATATAAAACCAAAGCAGATGACTATGAATTGAATTCATATATTCTACTAAAAGCAAAGGAAATAGTAATTTAAATAGATCTAAAAACAATAAGTAGTTCAGTTTATCAAACACTTGCACCTGTTGTATACTGAGCAGTGTTAGATGGATGAGAAGGAGCTGGAGGGCATGGGGAAGAAGGTGTACACAGGTGAGTATGACTATATGCTTGTCTTACCTTTATGGGGTCCCCAGTCCACTGGTGTAGGCAGTTGAGGATGCAAACACAGGTGTTATGGAAGCATGGGTGAGAAGGTTTAAGACAGATATGGAGTTGATAGGAAGAGGGCTCATGTTTATAGAAATTTTTGTACCTCACATTTTTAAAAAATATTTCAGCCAATAATATTTATGTACAGTTCAGGAAGAACTTATTTACTGGATGTTCCATGTTTAACTATGGATTGTGTTCCCAAAGTTGCTTTTTAAGTCTATTTGCAGGTTAGAGTACCTTTCCTCATAGAAACGTTGCCATGAATTATTTCAATTCCTAAACCATCATATAAAAGCAATCTTACCCACAATGTAGCAGAAAAGCTGTGCATATGTGGTTAAAGAAGGCAATAATTTTGTGGTTGCTGTTGTTTAGTCACTAAGTTGTGCCCAACTCTTTGTGATTCCATGGACTGTAGTTCACCAGTCTCTTCTGTCCATGAATTTTGCAAGCAAGAATACTGAAACGGGTTGCAATTTCCTTCTCCTGGGAATCTTCCCAACCCAGGCATCAAGCCCTGCATCTCCTGCTTGGCAGGTGGATTCTTTACCACTCAGTCACCTGGGAAAACAGGTAATTAGGCAAAAGATAAAACCATCAATTTAAATAAGTAGCTTACCATCAATGCCTGCACTTGAAGACTACCAGGCTTAGTTGGAGGAAGATGAAAAGGTCTCTGGAGATTCTGAAAAACACTGGCTGTTTCTGGGGAAACTTTCAAGGGTTTTAGGAATTAACCAGTCCATCCTAATTTCTATTTTTTGTCCTTTGCACTGCTTTGTTTTTTTTATGAATCAGAAGGAGAGATTTTCCTGATGTGAAAGGGAAAGAGAAGAGTGAGTAGAAAGAAAAATGAATTCAAGTAGAGTGTGTATTCCCATGAAAAGAGGTGTTCTTAAATGGAATTGAGGCCTGTGTGGATAGGCAAGTGATTAAGCTTAGAGTCACACAATTCTGCAATCTGCCCAGGAGGTCATGATGTTTGTCCCAAAAGCCTTAGCTATTCTTCAAGAGGGAGAGTGAGCTTGGTAGTGCTTGCTTTAAATCAAGAGTTATCAAACCTGGAAGTACTTCAGAGTCCTTTGGAAATTTTAGAAATGCACATTCCTGGCACCAACACTGGAGATTTGATAAGGAATTCCTATTTTCCTGTCCAAGTGCATGATATATCTAGGTGATTCTGATACTTAGCCAGGGCCAAGAACTGTTATAGGGTTGGCCTTCATAGCCTTAGGTGAAAAGGAAGAAAGACTATATAAAGCTTGGTGATGGTGTAACAAATACTTCTTTAGGCCAAGTGACTGTAATATATGGAATGCTTATTTGTAACTCGGGAAAGTGCAGTCTCCTATTTTTGGTAGAATGGAAATTGGTAATCCTCTGTTTCTGGGGACAGGCTGGTAAACAAGGCAGGTCTCTGATGTCGTTGAGTTCATATTCTGGTTTTTGCTCTATTCAGTGATTCTGATAAGTAATTCTCAATTGTACTACACTTGATGCTTGTCCAATCTAGGATGTGATTCCCTAGTTCCTGGTTGCAACTCAAGTGTTGATATCTTTAAAGGTCCCCAGGCTATTCTTAGCAATGAAACTTATTGAGAACCTTGTCTGATTTGCATGAGGTAGAAGAGGAAACTGCCTCTCTGCAGTATTTTTCCTCTCCCAACTCAGCTCACCTCCCTCACTGGATTTTTTGTGTAAGGAAAGATGCTAGTACTGTCAAAAATTTTTGAGATGAGGAAAGGGGGTGTGTCATTCACTATACAAAGCAGCAGTGAACCTAAGAACAGCAGAGCAGTGATGTTCAGTGATTTCCAGAGGATCTTCCCTGGTGTGGAGCAACTCACTTTCCCAGTGAGTGATTGATGCAGGGAACTCCCCACCCAATCCAGGAATCTGAGAGCAGATAAAAGCTTTCCTCGTATTCAAAGAATGTATACCCAGTAGCAAATTAGTTCCTTGTTTTTATTATAAGATTTTGTGATGTGCTAGTGAACGTTTAACAACCAGCTCTGGAAAAACACAGAATTCCTGGTTAGTAGTGTTTGCTAATTTCACGATGTAAATACTGACTGATTTCAAGTAACAACAGTTACACACCTCTCTTGGACGATACCTGAAACTTGAACAGTTCATAATCCTGAGCAGTTAGAAGCCAGCACACCACTAGATGTATCTTTCCTCCACCCCTCCCCGCACCACATTTCAGTGAGTTTTTAAACTTAGACCTCTGAAAACTCTTCATTGATATGAACATCACAATTAAAAATAGTTTGCAGTATTTCTAGTCTGAAATATCTTGCTATAAAACTCATGCCAATAGAATTACAGTTTTCCTTAAACCGAACAAAATAATTCATTTTACTCTTTGCTTCTTTTCAAAATTTAGAAAAATCACCCAGATATTATTTATGGTTTATTTATGAGCCACAGGATATTCATTAGATAGCTTTATAAGGTTGACTTATAATGTGGAAATTTTATAGATTTAAAAAATAAAGCATGTATATTTAATATGCAAGGCAATCAATGTGATACTCTATATTAACAAATGGAAAGATAAAAGCCTTATGATAACCTCAATAGATACAGAAAAAGCCTTTGACAAAATTTAGCACCCATTATGATTAAAACTCTTCAAAAAATGTGCAGAGAACAGCCTACCTCAACCTAGTAAACGCCATATATGATAAGCTTATAGCAAACATTATTCTCAGTGGTGAAAGCTGAAAGCATTCCCCCTAAGATCAGCAACAAGACAAGGATGTCCACTTTCACCACTATTATTCAACATAGTTCTGGAAGTACTAGCTACAGCAATCAGAGAAGAAAAAGAAATAAAAGAAATCCAGACTGGAAAAGAAGTAAAGCTTTCTCTGTTTGTAGATGACATGATATTGTACATGAGTTCAGTTCAGTTCAGTTGCTCAGTCGTGTCCGACTCTTTGCGACCCCATGAATCGCAGCAAACCAGGCCTCCCTGTCCATCACCAACTCCTGGAGTTTACTCAAACTCATGTCTGTTGAGTCAGTGATGCATTCCGGCCATCTCATCCTCTGTCGTCTCCTTCTCCTACTGTCCCCCAATCCCTCCCAGCATCAGAGACTTTTCCAATGAGTCAACTCTTCGCATGAGGTGGCAAAAGTATTGGAGTTTCAGCTTCAGCATCAGTCCTTCCAATGAACACCTAGGACTGATGTCCTTTAGGATGACTAGTTGGACCTCCTTGCAGTCCAAGGGACTCTCAAGAGTCTTCTCCAACACCACAGTTCAAAAGCATCAATTCTTCGGTGCTCAGCTTTCCTCACAGTCCAACTCTCACATCCATACATGACCACTGGAAAAACCATAGCCTTGACTAGACGGACCTTTGTTGGCAAAGTAATGTCTCTGCTTTTCAATATGCTATCTAGGTTGGTCATAACTTTCCTTCCAAGGAGTAAGCATCTTTTAATTTCATGGCTGCAGTCACCATCTGCAGTGATTTTGGAGCCCCAAAAAATAAAGTCTGACACTGTTTCCACTGTTTCCCCATCAATTTCCCATGAAGTGATGGGACCAGATTCTGTGATCTTAGTTTTGTGAATGTTGAGCTTTAAGCCAACTTTTTCACTCTCCTCTTTCACTTTCATCAAGAGGCTTTTTAGTTCCTCTTCACTTTCTGCCATAAGGGTGGTGTCATCTGCATATCTGAGGTTATTGATATTTCTCCCGGCAATCTTGATTCCAGCTTGTGCTTCTTCCAGCCCAGTGTTGCTCATGATGTACTCTGCATATAAGTTAAATAAGTAGGGTGACAATATGCAGCCTTGACGTACTCCTTTTTCTATTTGGAACCAGTCTGTTGTTCCATGTCCAGTTCTAACTGTTGCTTCCTGACCTGCATATTGGTTTCTCAAGAGGCAGATCAGGTGGTCTGGTGTGCACATCTCTTTCAGAATTTTCCACAGTTTATTGTGATCCACACAGTCAAAGGCTTTGGTGTGGTGAATAAAGCAAAATAGATGTTTTTCTGGAACTCTCTTGCTTTTTCGATGATCCAGCGGATGTTGGCAATTTGATCTCTAGTTCCTCTGCCTTTTCTAAAACCAGCTTGAACAACTGGAAGTTCATGTTTCACGTATTGCTGAAGCCTGGCTTGGAAAATTTTGAGCATTACTTTACTAGCGTGTGAGATGAGTGCAATTGTGCTGTAGTTTGAGCATTCTTTGACATTACCTTTCTTTGGGATTGGAATGAAAACTGACTAGGACTTTTTCAGTCCTGTGGCCACTGCTGAGTTTTCCAAATGTGCTGGCATATTGAGTGCAGCACTTTCACAGCATCATCTTTTAGGATTTGAAATAGCTCAACTGGAATTCCATCACGTCCAGTAGCTTTGTTCGTAGTGATGCTTTCTAGGGCCCACTTGACTTCACATTCCAGGATGTCTGGCTCTAGGTCAGTGATCACACCATTGTGATTATCTGGGTCATGAAGATCTTTTTGTACAGTTCTTTTGTGTATTGTTGCCACCTGTTCTTAATATCTTCTGCTTCTGTTAGGTCCACACCATTTCTGTCCTTTATGGAGCCCATCTTCACATTAAATGTTCCCTTGGTATCTCTAATTTTCTTGAAGAGATCTCTAGTCTTTCCCATTCTGTTGTTTCCCTCTATTTCTTTGCATTGATTGCTAAGGAAGGCTTTCTTTTCTCTTCTTGCTATTCTTTGGAACTCTGCATTCAGAGGCATATATCTTTCCTTTACTCCTTTGGTTTTTGCTTCTCTTCTCTTCATACCTATTTGTAAGGCCTCCTCAGACAGCCATTTTGCTTTTTTGCATTTCTTTTTCTTGGGGATGGTCTTGATCCCCGTCTCCTGTACAGTGTCACAAAGCTCCATCCGTAGTTCATCAGGCACTCTGTCTATCAGATATAGTCCTTTAAATCTATTTCTCACATCCACTGTATAACCATAAGTGAATGATTTAGGTCATACCTGAATGGTCTAGTTGTTTTCCCCACTTTCTTCAATTTAAGTCTGAATTTGGCAACAAGGAGTTCATGATCTGTGCCAGAGTCAGCTCCCAGTCATGTTTTTGCTGACTGTATAGAGCTTCTCCATCTTTGACTGCAAAGAATATAATCAATCTGATTTCGGTGTTGACCATCTGGTAATGTCCATGTGTAGAGTCTTCTCTTGTGTTGTTGGAAGAGGGTGTTTGCTATGAGCAGTGCATTTTCTTGGCAAAACTCTTATTCTTTGCCCTGCTTCATTCCGTATTCCAAGGCCAAATTTGCCTGTTACTCCAGGTGTTTCCTGACCTCCTACTTTTTTGCATTCCAGTCCCCTATAATGAAAAGGACATCTTTTTTGGGTGTTAGTTCTAAAAAGTCTTGTAGGTCTTCATAGAACCGTTCAACTTCAGCTTCTTCAGCGTTACTGGTTGGGGCATAGACTTGGATTACTGTGATATTGAATGGTTTGCCTTGGAAACGAACAGAGATCATTCTGTCATTTTTGAGATTGCATCCAAGAAATGCATTTTGGACTCTATTGTTGACCATGAGGGCTACTCCATTTCTCCTAAGGGATTCCTGCCGACAGTAGTAGATATAATGGTCATCTGAGTTAAACTCACCCATTCCAGTCCATTTCAGTTTGCTGATTCCTAGAATGTCGACATTCACTCTTGCCATCTCTTGTTTGACCACTTCCAATGTGCCTTGATTCATGAACCTGACATTCCAGGTTCATATGCAATATTGCTGTTTACAGCATCAGACCTTGCTTCTATCACCAGTCACATCCACAACAGGGTATTGTTTTTGCTTTGCTTCCAACTTTTCATTCTTTTTGGAGTTATTTCTCCACTGATCTCCAGTAGCATATTGGGCCCCTACTTACCTGGGGAATTCCTCTTTCAGTATCCTATCATTTTGCCTTTTCATACTGTCATGGGGTTCTCAAGGCAAGAATACTGAAGTGGTTTGCCATTCCCTTCTCCAGTGGACCACATTCTGTCAGACCTCTCCACCATGACCCGCCCGTCTTGTGTTGGCCCCACATGGCATGGCTTAGTTTCATTGAGTTAGACAAGGCTGTGGGTCTGTGTGATTAAATTGGCTAGTTTTCTGTGATTATGGTTTCAGTGTGTCTGCCCTCTGATTCCCTCTCGCAACACCTACCGTCTTACTTGGGTTTCTCTTACCATGGACATGGGGTATCTCTTCATGGCTGCTCCAGCAAAGCACAGCTGCTGCTCCTTACATTGGACAAGGGGTATCTCCTCACGGCCACCCCTCCTGACCTTGAACATGGAGTAGCTCCTCTCGGCCCTCTTGGCCCATACAACCACGATACTGTACATAGAAAACCCTAAAAATAGTACCAGAAAATTACTAGAGCTAATTAGTGAATTTAGTAAAGTTGAAGGATACAAAATCAATACACAGGAATCAGTTGCATTTCTATACACTAACAATGAAAAATCAGAAGTAATTAAGGAATCAATCCCATTCACCAATGCAACAAAAATAATTAAATATCTAGGAATAAACTTACCTAAGGAACAAAAGAGCTGTACACAGAAAATTATAAGACACTAAGGAAAGAAATCAAAGATGATATAAACAGATGGAGAAAGATTCCATGTTTCTGGGTAGGAAGAATCAATATTGTGTAAATGACTGTATTACTAAATGCAATCTACAGATTCAATGTGATCCCTATCAAATTACCAATGGCATTTTTCACAGAACTAGAAAAAATTTCACAATTCATTTGGAAACACGAAAGACCCCAAATAGCCAAAGCAGTCTTGAGAAAGAAGAATGGAACTGGAGGAATCAACCTTCTTGACTTCAGATTATACTACAAAGCTACAGTCATCAAGACAGTATTGTACTGGTACAAAAACAGAAATATAGACCAATGGAACAAGATAGAAAGCCCAGAAATAAACCCATGTACCTATGGGTACCTTATTTTTGACAAAGGAGGCAAGGATATACAATGGGGCAAAGACAGCCTCTTCAATAAATGGTGCTGGGAAAACTGGACAGCTAATGTAAAAGAATGAAATTAAAACACTTACTAACACCATAGGAAATCGATGGGGAAACAGTGGAAACAGTGGCTCACTTTATTTTTTGGGGCTCCAAAATCACTGCAGATGGTGACTGCAGCCATGAAATTAAAAGACGCTTACTCCTTGGAAGAAAAGTTATGACCAACCTAGATAGCATTTTGAAAAGCAGAGATATTACTTTGCCAACAAAGGTCCATCTAGTCAAGGCTATGGTTTTTCCAGTAGTCATGTATGGATGTGAGAGTCAGACTGTGAAGAAAGCTAAGCACCGAAGAATTGATGCTTTTGAACTGTGGTGTTGGAGAAGCCTCTTGAGAGTCCCTTGGACTGCAAGGAGATCCAACCAGTCCATTCTGAAGGAGATCAGCCCTGGGATTTCTTTGGAAGGAATGATGCTAAAGCTGAAACTCCAATACTTTGGCCACTTCATGTGAAGAGTTGACTCATTGGAAAAGACTCTGATGCTGGGAGGGATTGGGGGCAGGAGGAGAAGGGGATGACAGAGGACGAGATGGCTGGATGGCATCACTGACTCCATGCATGTGAGTCTGAGTGAACTCAGGGAGTTGGTGATGGACAGGGAGGCCTGGCGTGCTGCAATTCATGGGGTCGCAAAGAGTTGGACATGACTGAGCGACTGAACTGAACTGAACTGAACACCATACACAAAGATAAACTCAAAATGGATTAAAGACCCAAAATGGATTAAAGACTAAAATGTAAGACCAGAAAGTATAAAACTCTTAAACGAAAACATAAGAAGAACACTTGATGACATAAATCAAAGCAAGATCCTCTATGACCCACCTCCTAGAGTAATGTAAATAAAAGCAAAAGCAAACAAGTAGGACCTGATTATACTTAAGAGCTTTTGCACAGCAAAAGAAACTATAAACAAGGTGAAAAGACAACCCTCAGAATGGAAGAAAATAATAACAAATGAAACAACTGAAAAAGGATTAATTTCCAAAATATACCAGCAGTTCATACAACACAATGCCAGAAAAACAAACAACCCAATCAAAAAGGTGGAAGACCTAAACAGACATTTCTCCAGAGAAGACATACAGATGGCTAACAAACAGATGAAAAGGTGTTCAACATCACTCATTGTTCAGATCAGATCAGATCAATTGCTCAGTTGTGTCCGACTCTTTGTGACCCCATGAATCGCAGCACGCCAGGCCTCCCTCTCCATCACCAACTCCTGGAGTTCACTCAGATCACGTGCATCGAGTCGGTGATGCCATCCCACCATCTTATCCTCTATCATCCCCTTCTCCTCCTGCCCACAATCCCACCCAGCATCAGAGTCTTTTCCAATGAGTCAACTCTTCACATGAGGTGGCCAAAGTCTGGAGTTTTAGTTTTAGCATCATTCCTTCCAAAGAAATCCCAGGGCTGATCTTCTTCAGAATGGACTGGTTGGATCTCCTTGCAGTCCAAGGGACTCCCAAGAGTCTTCTCCAACACCACAGTTCAAAACATCAGTTCTTCGGTGCTCAGCTTTCTTCACAGTCCAACACTCACATCCATACATGACCACTGGAAAAACCTTAGCCTTGGCTAGACGGACCTTCGTTGGCAAAGTAATGTCTCTGCTTTTCAATATGCTATCTAGGTTGGTCATAACTTTTCTTCCAAGGAGTAAGCGTCTTTTAATTTCATGGCTGCAGTCACCATCTGCAGTGGTTTTGGAGCCCCCAAAAATAAAGTGAGCCACTGTTTCCAGTGTTTCCCCATCGATTTCCCATGAAGTGATGGGACCAGATGCCATGATCTTCGTTTTCTGAATGTTGAGCTTTAAGCCAACTTTTTCACTCTCCTCTTTCACTTTCATCAAGAGGCTTTTTAGTTCCTCTTCACTTTCTGCCATAAGGGTGGTGTCATCTGCATATCTGAGGTTATTGATATTTTTCCTGGCAATCTTGATTCCAGCTTGTGCTTCTTCCAGCCCAGTGTTGCTCATGATGTACTCTGCATATAAGTTAAATAAGCAGGGTGGCAATATACAGCCTTGACGTAGTCCTTTTCCTATTTGGAACCAGTCTGTTGTTCCATGTCCAATTCTAACTGTTGCTTCCTGACCTGCATACAGGTTTCTCAAGAGGCAGGTCAGGTGGTCTGGTATTCCCATCTCTTTCAGAATTTCCCACAGTTTATTGTGATCCACACAGTCAAAGGCTTTGGCATAGTCAATAAAGCAGAAATAGATGTTTTTCTGGAACTCTCTTGCTTTTTCAATGATCCAGCGGATGTTGGCAATTTGGTCTCCGGATCCTCTGCCTTTTTTAAAACCAGCTTGAACAACTGGAAGTTCATGGTTCACATATTGCTGAAGCCTGGCTTGGAGAATTTTGAGCATTACTTTACTAGCGTGTGAGATGAGTGCAATTGTGCTGTAGTTTGAGCATTCTTTGGCATTGCCTTTCTTTGGGATTGGAATGAAAACGGACCTTTTCTAGTCCTGTGGCCACTGCTGAGTTTTCCAAATGTGCTGGCATATTGAGTGCAGCACTTTCACAGCATCATCTTTCAGGATTTGAAATAGCTCAACTGGAATTCCATCACGTCCACTAGCTTTGTTCATAGTGATGCTTTCTAAGGCCCACTTGACTTCACATTCTAGGATGTCTGGCTCTAGATCAGTGATCACACCATCGTGATTATCTGGGTCGTGAAGATCTTTTTTGTACAGTGCTTTTGTGTATTCTTGCCACCTCTTCTTAATATCTTCTGCTTTTGTAGGTCCATACCATTTCTGTCTTTTATCGACCCCATCTTTGCATGAAATGTTCCTTTGGTATCTGTAATTTTCTTGAAGAGATCTCTAGTCTTTCCCAATCTGTTGTTTCCCTCTATTTCTTTGCATTTATTGCTGAGGAAGGCTTTCTTATCTCTTCTTGCTATTCTTTGGAACTCTGCATTCAGATGCTTCTATCTTTCCTTTTCTCCTTTGCTTTCAGCTTCTCTTCTTTTCACAGCTATTTATAAGGCCTCCCCAGACAGCCATTTTGCTTTTTTGCATTTCTTTTCCATGGGGATGGTCTTGATCCCTGTCTCCTGTACAATGTCATGAACCTCAGTCCATAGTTCATCAGGCAATCTATGAGATCTAGTCCCTTAAGTCTATTTCTCACTCCACTGTATAATCATAAGGGATTTGATTTAGGTCATACCTGAATGATCTAGTGGTTTTCTCTACTTTCTTCCATTTCAGTCTGAATTTGGCAATAAGGAGTTCATGATCTGAGCCACAGTCAGCTCCTGGTCTTGTTTTGTTGACTGTATAGAGCTTCTCCATCTTTGGCTGCAAAGAATATAATCAATCTGATTTCAGTGTTGACTATCTGCTGATGTCCACGTGTAGAGTCTTCTCTTGTGTTGTTAGAAGAGGGTGTTTGTTATGACCAGTACATTTTCTTGGCAAAACTCTATTATTCTTTGCCATGCTTCATTCCGTATTCCAAGGCCAAATTTGCCTGTTACTCCAGGTGTTTCTTGACTTCCTACTTTTGCATTCCAGTCCCCTATAATGAAAAGGACATCTTTTTTTGGGTGTTAGTTCTAAAAAGTCTTGTAGGTCTTCATAGAACCATTCAACTTCAGCTTCTACAGCATTACTGGTTGGGGCATAGACTTGGATTACTGTGATATTAAATGGTTTGCCTTGGAAACGAACAGAGATCATTCTGTCGTTTTTGAGATTACATCCAAGTACTGCATTTCAAACTCTGTTGTTGACCATGATGGCTACTCCATTTCTTCTGAGGGATTCCTGCCCACAGTAGTAGATATAATGGTCATCTGAGTTAAATTCACCCATTCCAGTCTGTTTTAGTTCACTGATTCCTAGAATGTCGACGTTCACTCTTGCTGTCTCTTGTTTGACCGCTTCCAATGTGCCTTGATTCATGGACCTGACATTCCAGGTTCCTATGCAATATTGCTCTTTACAGCATTGGACCTTGCTTCTATCACCAGTCACATCCACACCTGGGTATTGTTTTACTTTGGCTCCATCCCTTCATTATTTCTGGAGTTATTTCTCCACTGATCTCCATTAGCATTTTGGGCCCGTACTGACCTGCGGAGTTCCTCTTTCAGTATGCTATCATTTTGCCTTTTCATTCTGTTCATGGGGTTCTCAAGGCAAGAATACTGAAGTGGTTTGCCATTCCCTTCTCCAGTGGACCACATTCTGTCAGACCTCTCCACCATGACCCGCCCGTCTTTGGTGGCCCCACACAGCATGGCTTAATTTCATTGAGTTAGACAAGGCTGTAGTCCTAGTGTGATTAGATTGACTAGTTTTCTGTGAGTATGGTTTCAGTGTGTGTGCCCTCTTGCAACACCTACCATCTTACTAGGGTTTCTCTTACCTTAATAGGAGTTAACAAATACCTATACCAAGAAATCCTCTCCTTAGTAACTGACTTATTCACATACAAATCAGAGTTTGAGTTTAAAATGCTGCAAGAAACAGCTGCACAAACCATTTGCACCATAAGCAGAAAAATATTGTACAATATTTGGGCAGTAACTTAAATAAGAGCTAACTGTACATACCTTGGCTGTTCTGGTAGTTACTAAAATAGAACTAATTGCAGCTTCTTGAATTATATTGTTAACAATAATCATGGTGCTGCTGGCCTGTTAGTCAGATAGAAAAAGAAATGCATGTTTTAGTTATTATTATTTAAAGGCTTTTCATTAATAGAATCAAAAGATGTCTTCTTTACATAGAGCAAAAATAGTCCCTCAAAGGAAGTTTAAATTAGAATAGTTTTATATGATAGAAGAATATGCTTTTCCTTAGGTTAGTGGCTTCCAACTTTTTAATAGCTACTTAGGAAAATAAAATCAAGATAATCATAAATGCCTTTGTGTCACTATAAAATATAGCATCCCCTTTTCAGCATTATCTTAGCAATTTTTTTCTGGGGTTTTAAAGGTTTAATATATTAAATTTGTGTGTCATGGGATCTCTGACATATGTAAGCCGCCAGTTTGAAAAGCGAATTCTCTGCTTTCATATTATGTGATATAAGAAATAAGATTTTCCAAAGAAATTAGTTTATTGTTCATTGATGATTGGTAGATTGGAATGGGGAAACAAATTACATCTTGCTTTAAAATAGAATTCAAGAAAATGTAAATGAGTATATCGGAACATGGGCATTAGTTGAAGCTACATCTCTGGCCTGCAAAATTAAAGCAATTAGATAGTGTCAGAACCTAATCACTGATGAGGCCTGTATACTTTCTCAAGCTCAGAACTGGGAAGTTAAATGCAAGGCGGAGGATATAGTAAGATACAGCATGCTTCTTTTTGAAAAGTATAACTGTCCTTTTACTGTATTGTGGTCATTGTTGTTCAGTCCCTAAGTTGTGCCAGACTCTTTTGTGACCCCATGGACTGTGGCCCTCTGTCCATGGGATTTCACAGGCAAGAATACTGGAGTGCATAGCCATTTCCTTCTCCAGGGAATCTCCTCAACCCAGTGACTGAACCTGGGTCTCCTACTTTGCAGGCAGATTCTTTACCACTGAGCCACCAGGGAAGCCCTCCTTTTACTATATAGTGAAAACTGTATTATATATTCAGTCTTACTTTTTGTTTCCATCTCAGGAAGTTCAGAGACACAGTTTTGGTTCAAAGACAGGATCTTGCCTTAAGCCTGTTAAGTCTCACCTTCCCTCTATTCCTTCATTCTCATCCTTATCATTTCAATTTCTGATTTTAGTCTTCTGTTCATAAATTTATTTTTTCTCTCTCTATGCATCATACTGTGTATTATTTTAGTTTTTGTAAATTATTTTGAATCCTTGAAAAGATAGTAAAACTTTTTGAGATCTGGTAAGACTACCTAGGACCAGATCTTGACTCTGCCACTCAAGAGCTATGTGATCTCAGGCAAACAACTGAATTCATCTGTCATTCGTTTTTCTCATTTGTAGAATGGGGTAGTAATGATACCTGACTCCTCAGGGTTATTGTTAGGATTAAATGAGTTAATATATGTTCAGTGCTTTAGAAGTGGGTCTGGTACATAATAACTTTTCAGTAAGTATTTTGCTATTGAAGATTTGGATGGACAGACATGCTCTAGGAGGAAGATAAATAGGGAAATATAAGAAATGATGATAGGATTAACTATCTGAACTTAAAAGAAAATCAACTAAAGATGACCCTGAAAAGACAATGTGGCTCTGATACTCACCAACTGCGACAGCAAATAAAAAAATCTTAAACAGTATAAACATTGTCATCAGTGAAGGCATTCATTCCATAAACTACTGGAAACTAGATCTGAAATGTTTGGGTTTCCCCATATCAAAAAGGCATGTGTTTTGTGACATTAGTGTCAATTAGTTCCTCTCTGAAGTTATGTCTTATTGTTCTAGGCCAAAATATCCCTAGATTGCTACCTTATTAACAAGTTAATCCTACCTAGTCAAGAGATCAAATGCCAAAAGAAAAAAAGAAAAATCAGAATCCTATTTCCTATTCTTCCTTCTTACCTCCTTCCTTTTTGCTTTCCTGGCACTGAGATATCTGTGATGCCCCTTGAAAGAGTAAAAGAAAGAAAAATACACCTGACTTGTATTGGATGAACCAGGTTATCTGCTAGAAGCTCTCTCTAGTCTACATCTTCATGCCTCAAGCCTCCCGCTAGACATCACAGGTTCAGAGGACTTACATGGATAGCCCAACATCTTAACATTTAGTGAACAGCATAGTTGTATTCAAACTCTGATCTGTGTGGTGCTAGAGCCTATTCTCGTGGATACAGCCTATTTGATATCTTGGATCACTCTACTACCGTGACTATGGATCAAAATACAACTATAATGCGTGAATGTCTTGTTTAATTAGGAATTAGTCACAATGGATGTAGAGTCTGGGTTACGTTTCCATGTTGTAAATTTTTAAAGAGAGGTTTTCCTCATTAGTTTAATATCATTTATTTCATTGTCACAATTGTAGTCCTGTGACTACAATCTTCTAACGTCTCATCCTTTATTTTTTTTTCAATTAGTTTTGCTGATTTTTTTTAACTTTTTATTTTGTACTGGGGTATAGCCAATTGACAAAGTTACGGTAGTTTCAGGTGAACAGCGAAGAAACTCAGCCATACGTATACTTGTATCCATTCTCCTCCAAACCTCCTTCCAGAAGTTGTTGAGGGACAGCCTCTCATCCTTTATTCTTTGTGACCCTGCCCATTCTTGATTACCAATAGATAAGCAATTTCCTAAAACACTCTCCTATTTCAGGTCATCTTTATTAGTTAAGGCACAAGATATGCTTTTGTAACCCAAAGACCCAAAATCTTAGTGCCTGAAGCAAGAGTTTATTTGTGTCTCATGTAGCAGTCCAGAGCTAGCAAGCAACTCTGCCATTCTCAAAACATTGTTTTGAATGTTTTCTAAGAGTGAGGAAAAGGTAGGCCAAGGCAAGGAGATAGCCCCAAATGGCACATATCACTGCACTCACATCTTATTGACCCAGACTAATCCATACAGTAAAACTAGCTACAAAACTAGAGAACCCTCTAACCAAGTGACTGTGGAGGTAGATGTTCTATGCTAAAAGAAATAGACGTTCTGTGCTAAAAGAAAGAAAATGCATATTGGGAAATGATCAGAGGTCTGTGACTCGTTACTCCCAGACTAAGGAACCTCTAAGACTCTTCAATGTCTCTGTTATTGAAGCTGACCTAGATTCCACTGCCCTCTATGACGACTAGTCATCTTACCCATTCATTTTTTTTTTCCCCTTGGAGATTTGCCAACATAGGATTATGTCAAGTTTAGAGCTGAAAAGAAATCTTCTAAAGCAACAGTTATAGTCTTGACATGTTAAAGCCCGTATGTATATCCCAAGCCCATCAACTGAATTGGAAAATGTTCAGCCCCTCCCTAGGATGAAGAGTATTGCATGTGTGATGGAGAAAATGAGATTTCTGTTTACATTAATTAGACACAAAGATTTATATTTATATTATAAAAAGGCAATAACTACACTGCAAAGATAATTTCAGAGTTGGATATCTCTTCTCTCCCTCTCTAAACCTGATTATTTAAAAAGAGGTGAATATGTTATTGGCATGGGTAGCAGTTGACAGTGAGTATCTGGCAACTCATAGTTTTGCAAATGTTGTCCTTCTAAAATATCTTACTATGGTTTTGTGTTGTTTTGATTTTTTTTTTCTTTAAAGAAAACACATCTGATAAGAAATCTGGCCCAAGAGAATTTAGAAAACAAAGCCTACAGAAATTGCAATGGATTTGTTCCACAAGCCGGTGCAGAGTTAAAAGCAAAGTGAAGCATGTTTCTCTGAGAGCAGAGAAACATTCTTCTCTGTTTTAATCAGAGTGCAGAGCTGTATGGCTGAAGTTGCTGTAGCACCATGCATCATTCATGACCTGCTGGAATAGACAGAGTGCATAACAATCAATGCGGAAATCCACTTCACTAGTGAGTTCACCAGTAGGTTACAGACATCTCCATTTTGTTTTTTGCCGACCTAGGGCATTATCCACTCCCATGTCAGGAGCAAATTACCAATACATTTTAATCATAACCATTCACCCCAATATGTTTCCTGTTATTCTGGAAGTTGATTTGGGTGATGAGAGTTTTGACAGCTCTTCGAGTGAAATATAATCGTTTCATGCTCAACACCCATTAAAATCTAAATTAAAGAGAAAAATGATAGCTTGGCATATTAAGTTACTAGATTGGTACTTTAAATTCAGTTTTCTTTGCTTGGAATAATTTTATGTTAGGGGAAACATACTTTTTAAAAAGATTTAATTATGACAAACAGGTCTTCCTGTTCTTACCAGCCTGTCTCTTCCACCCATGTGAGGCCCTGTGGTGACTGTTTTTATTACTTTGTATGCACTTACATAAAAATGCTAATACACATCCCCCTGCCATTCTTATATAAACAGTAGTATTTAAGGTACTATGTATACTGCTGTGTACTTTTTCTTTCACAAGACATCTCAGCTTTTTATAGGAGTACATAGATAGCCTCATCTTTCCTTTACAGAGCGGCATGCTTGCTTTTGTGTGGATGTGTCAAGGTTTATTTAACCAGCCTAAGGGGGCATTTTTAACTAAGTCCTCAACTACTCTTATGGTAGGCATTATTATTCTGGATTTTCAGAGAACACCAAAGCTCTAGGAGCTTCTACAGTGCTTGCACAGTGATCTCTATTTTCCAGGGTCTGGTAGGTGCGTTCATATTACACTACTGTGATGGAAGCAATAGTATCTCTTCTTAAAGATACTTGCTGTTCTTAAGAAAGTCTCCTTCTTTCACATGCTCACAAGTAGTTTTCCTGTGCTGGAAATTTTCCACCTCAGAGTACAAGAAAATTATTTGATGCCTTTGAGAATGCAGATTCCTAATCTGTCCCCTCCTGAGTTCTCATCAGCATGCCTGGGATGAATTCTGTAGCACAGCTCTCCCAGGTAGCCCAGCTCCATCATGGCTGTTCACATAGAATGGGAGATAGAGGTCCTCCTGGTGGTTTGGGGGCAGCAATCCCTGGGCCACACTTTGACCCAAAGCTGTAGATAGTCCCTAGGGGTGTATGTACTTGTGGAGAGCATTATGTTTGGTAGTCAGTGGCATTCCCTGATCCCATTGCCACCTGGTTCCATGTGGTGCCTTGGGCTTCCAGAGCACTTTGCACCCTGGCCGTGTACAGGCTGCCTTAGATACCAGTAGTTGCAGCAGAGCACGAGTCTGACTATCTCTTGTGCCTTTGGGATTGAAAAAGACTGTAGTTCTCTGTAACAAATTAGCATATAAATAGGTGCTGTTGGCCCCAAATCCTGAGTACACCAGGAACTGAAAGTATGTGTGAGAGATTTAATTAGGAAACTCCTACAACCTCTAATGAGAGAGAAAACAGAGAAATCTTCAGTGACAAAGAATTGCTCCCTGACCTTATCTTTCACTTCTTTCTTGTTTCCACCAAAGTCAGGTCAGGAATTATAAGAACAAGACCATTTTTATAGACTGACCACTGTAGAATGTCAGAGCTTGAAGAACTGCTAGAGGTCATGTTAACATGAGGATTCTTAACCTGGAGCCTCTAGAAGGGACCTTTTAATGTTCAGTGATCTGTGAACTCCCCCAAATCATAAAGTATTGTGTCAGAGGAGTCTCTGATCTCCTCTGATTAAAGACCATCAATATAGCCTAGCACCTTCATTTTACTAATGAAACAATGATCCAAATGACTGCAATTATTTCCCAAGGTCATATAATTATTTGTGGCAGGGATGGGGAGAGAATATAGGAATCTTCCTATTTGGTGATTGATATCTTTAAGACTTTGAAAATAGCATATGAAGGTGGCCTAGTAAGAGGCCTTGGCAAGAAACATGCCATTGCCGGGACTTGCAAACTTTATAATAGAAAATGCTAATTGACTACTTTGTGCTAGCCACTGTTCTAAGTACTTCACATATTAGTTCATTTGAGTCTCATAATCATACCATAAATAACACTAAGAATGGATGAACTGTAGAAGTTAGCTTTTGAATACAGAGAGGTAAATAAAGATTAGACATGATGGTGAGATCAGGTGAAAAGGGGGAACGGGGACCAGGAGAAACTGGAAGGGGAAAACCTTTATGGTAAGCCACAAAGAAAAAGGTGGTCAGAAGAATAAGTGATGTTCAGTTGTGGTACTTCCGCAGCTGAACATAAGCCCTAAAATGAAGAATCATTGAGATGCTTTCAATGATGAAAGACGAGATTGTTATATACTAAAACGTCCATGGTTATTTCTGAATTCTCCAATATGTGATATTTGATTTTTACTTGGTGTTTTTCTGTTTTCTAAATTTTCTACAAATTATATCTGCCAGTTTGATAGTCAAAAGAAAATAAATATTATTTTAAAACAGTATAAAAAAACCCCAGAAATTCATTGCCTCCTTTTTTGTCTCAGATCATTGAAAGGGATGATTTGACTTCTTTACTTCTGTAGGTATTTGCTGTCAGGTTTCAGGCCTCTGGGGTGTATTCTTCTCTATCTTTAGAGTACTTTTGTAGAGTAGGAATTTCAAGGGCTGACAAAATTGCTATAATACTTTCTTGAATTGAAGTATGGCACCAACCCCTAAAAGGAATCAGTTTTCCTTCAAACACTATCCACAGAGCACTATGAATGAATGAATCGTAGGAGTTAACTTTTCAGCATGAACAAAGTCTGGACACTGGAGCGATTAGATGAAAAGGGTGAACAGGGGCCAGGAGAGACTGTCAGAGGGGAAACCTTTAGGATAAGCCACATAGAATAGGTGGTCTGAAGAATAAATGATGTTCAGCCTTGATTTTCACACCTTTAAAAAAAGTTGTTTAATATACAACAGCCTTCAGTGCTCTTCAGGAATGATTTGTCAGTGTGTGTCTGTTATGCCCAAACTTAGGGTGGTTAATTAGACAGCAGCATGAAATATGACCTGCTCTGTATTTGAGGCCTTCGAGGCCCCTCTCTGTTCTTTGCTGTCATTGAAGAATATCGACACAATTCAAAGACCGCACCCCATCTGCCAACACCCCATTAACAGAATGTTTTTAGAATTTATTATTTATGGCTAAGAAGGCCTGTGTCATGGAGTGTGTGACAGCTTCAGGTTTCAAGTCAATGGTTCAATGTCTTGGAAAGTCTGCACAGAATTCATTTCTTTCAATTACATCTACTGGTATGAAAATCAGATCCTACCTTAACATTTCTCAATTGTCAGGCTGGACCATAAGCAAGGTTGCCAATACTTTATTAATAAAGGTCACAAAGTCAAATCCTGCGTAGATATTATTGTCATCAAGATATAAAATATTTCACTCTGGTAAATTTTTTTTAAAAGACTAAGTTTCATAACTTGAAGGTGTTAAAGCTATTTTCTCTAGCTTTAAACACACAGAAGGAAGATTTCTCAAATATGTGATACATTTCTACCCCTTTTGAAACAAAGCACTGTACTCTGGGTGGCTAGGGAGACATCACTGGACATGAAGTTGATAATTCACAGAAAGTCTTGGTGCATGTGTAGAAGTTTTCTCCTGCATATAAGTCCCAGACTTATAAGACCCAGTCCTGCTGTCCTGGGTCAGTTTGCGTGTCTGCATTTGAATTTGTGATCTCTTCCCTTACTGTCCATCCCACGTTTAGGTAGTCTTTCTTCCTCCTGCCAGTGTGCTAGCCACAGGTTGTATAAATTTGACTTTCCTTCATCTCCTGGGTTCCGGGATTGCTTTAGGTAATTGAGGTGATTAACTAAATGTTTTTTAGGTGAATTTATTTACTATGAGCAGCAATAGATATTTTTCATATTTTTTGAATGAATTCACTTAATGATATGCCCTCAAAGTATTTATATTAGTCTCCCCGTTGTTTAGAAAGGTGGGGTGAGCCACGGAGTCACAGAATTCTGTGACTGTGACTGGGAGCTGAGACTGAGCCAGGCGCAGCCAGTCTCAGGAGCAGCACTGATGGTCCCCTATTCTCCCAGCAGTCAGAGCCCTAATTCGTTCACTCGTCCATTCATCAGAGTGGTAGTTAAGAAGGATTAATTTTATACTTGTGTGCAGAATGATTTCAAGGCTGTGAAGACTTAAGAGACAATGGGGCTTCAAGGATTTGTAATGTTGAAAGCAGCTGAAACCAGTTAGAGGCCGTTTCAATAATTTAGCATGAAAAGTCACCCTTACTTGACAGTCCTACTTGAACATGTTTTCTTTATCCATTAGCTTTGAGATTTTTCAGAGACTACTGTCTCTAACAATAAGACTCAATCATATGGCACAGTTCATTATTACCTTGATTTGTATAAACATCAACCTGCAAAATATTATGTAAGATCTGATCTATCAATTGCTTACAAGCCTTACCACCTAAGTACAGTAGAATGTGTTATAAATAAAAGCTTACCCCTGCTAGACATTCCACCTCTAATTCACTTTGTTAAAAACTTGATTTATTGTATTTTTTTCCAATTATCCCCTCATCCTAATATGCCTACATATTCTAGTTTCTCAACAACTGTAGTATGTCACACCCTACCCCAGGTACTTGAGACACAATCACAGCCTACAGAGATTTATGGGCTATGAAAGAATAACAGTAAATCAAATTACACTAATAATTATTTTGTTACAAGTATAATAAAGGTTATGAATTAGAATTTTAGCATATTATATTAAAACTTCTTTTATGGGGCCTCTTTATCATAAAATGTCTCCAATGCTTATTGGCTGTGCTCTCATTTAGCCTCTAATATCCATTTTTTTCCCCTTTCCCATGATTGCAAACTAATCCATTCTCTTCTCATTTCAATAGGCTGCTATGTTGCACTTCCATCCCAGGCCTTTTTCAGATCTCTGTTTCAATGACTTAGACCTCTTCCATACCTCTCTTCCATTTTGTCCTTCTTATACCACACTTCCTGATGAAGCATCCACAGATGCCACATCAAAAGCAAAAGTCTTCTGCTTCAGAGACACCTCTGGTGGTCTTCCCTCCCCAGCAAGAGGAATGCCGGCCTTCTTAGACTGCATCCTAGGCTGTTGTCAACCTGGCTTCAGCAGCCAACCCAGCCTTATCTTACCCAGGCTTATTTATTCCCCCAAACACAGTCTCTCCTCAGTCACTTTAGTCTACTCATTGTCTCCTCAATGTTCATCTGTGCACATTATCAAATCCATCAGAAATGATCTCCTACCTTGACACGTTGAATCCCATCAATCCTCATATTTCAGTGTAGATTCTTCCTATAAAACTTTTGCATCCTCAGAGGGTTCTTTTTCTTTATGAACTTAAAATATTAACCTGCATTTCTTTCTTAACAATGTAGCCTTTCTATTGTTTCATTGTATTTGCACTGTGTGATTATACACCTAAGGCTGATGGTTTCTAGATATCAGAGACTATGTCATGTTCAGGACACAGCACATTTTTTGCATGAATTAGGTGCCCAGTAAATATTTGATTTCATAAAAGGATTCTAACTGTACTCAGCAAAGCTGAAGGCATTCTGCAGATCTGTATCACTGAGAGTCTTCATGGGAATAGCATGCCAGGCTCCTCAGAGATGTCAAGAGCTTTCTGACTCTCCTAAGTAGCAGTTCATGAGAGGAGAGTAAGTGCTATGACAGGAATTTAGACTTGCTTTGATAATGTGAGCAAAATGGCTGGCTTCCAGAGAAAGAGGACCAGTAGCGTTGTTTGGTTATTTACTTTAGAAAGCAAGATTTGTCTTCCATGCCACTTATCTCATCAATATTTTATTTGCTATTTTCTTCTCCTGGGAATATAAGAGTAAGTCTATTGGATTTTAATTTACCTTTCAAAGAAACAAAAATATTTAGTAAGCAATATCCACAGTTTTAAGCATTGCTCTACTGATGGTAGTGAAGTTGGTGTATATAAATTTGCCTAGGTGTGATTTTCTAATATATTTGTATTGATAATTCTTGCAATTAACAGAATATAAAATACAAAGAAATGACTCATTTTCTTTGGTTTTGAGTAATAACTTGAAAGCATAGGAGAAAGAGGCCATTCAGACCATAACAATTGGCTGGCTTAATATAAAAATATAAAATGAAAATGCCCTGAAGACCACCTTATTACATTCATCAGCACATCCTGCATTTTAATAAAGGGCAGATAGATTAAAGCTATAGAGCTTTAGGAAACTGATTTTCTGAACTCCTAAAGGTGAGATAGCATGTTCCTGGCAAATCCGGGGCAGTGGCACTGGGGATTTCAAGTGGCTATTTAATATTTATTATCAGTCTTTGTTGGAAGTTGGTATATGTCTTTAAATTTTCATTACCCAGCTGTGGCTCACTGCAGACATTTCCAGATCTCAGAGTCATGAAGCAACTGCAGAGATGAGAGTTCTCCGTTCCAGCTCACCTTTGTAAACCCTTCTGTGGTTGGAAGGAAAGCTTTGATTACATGGTTATTATAGCCTTTGGGGTCAGCAAGGTCACAAGCCAAGTATCAGGGTCCCTAAGACCACCCTCCCCCACCCCACTAGGTTTAGTGATTCACTAAGGACACTCAACAAGACTTAAACAGTCATCCTCGTGGCTAAGATGTGTTATAGGAAAAAGATACAAAGCAAAATCAATGACAGGACAAGATGCATGGAGTAAAGTCTGGAGGAAGCCAAGCACAAGCTTCTGTGCTTTCTCTCAGTAGAGTTGCACAGGGCATGTTTAATCCCCACAGCACTAGTTGTGAAAATATTTGTGAAATATTATCTACCATGTAAACTTACTAAACACATTGCCCAGGGTTTTTACTGGGGACTAGTGACATAGACACCTTCTGCCTAGCACATACCAAAATTCTAGACTCCCAGAAAGAAAGTGTTCAGCAAAAATCATATTGTTTATGCAGTTTAGACATGGTGAACCCCTCTCATCAGGTCTTAGAAGGGTGGGAGTTTTCTCAGTGTCCAAGTGTCCTGATGCCAGCCAAGGGTAAGTCTTGCAAACAGGACTTTATAGGAATAGCAGTCTCAGGTCTGCTATGCCATTAGTATATGACATTCAACCCCCATGTGCAATTGCACTGAGGACTGTGTGATTGGGATGTCCTAAGCCACCAAGTTACCTTTATCCTTGTTTATTCATTTAGAAAATTACATATTCCACATAGCTCTGCATGAAGTGGTCTCTGTCTGCCTCTCTAGCTCCATCTGATGCCTCTGCCCTCTTTGTTAACAAGTCAGGTGCCCTGACTTTCTTTCAGTTCTGCCATGCTCCAAGTGGCTTTTTATTTCAGAGCCTTGCTATACACTGCACTTGGCTGTGCAGTGTACATCCTTCAGCTCTTGCTCTGGCAATTACTTATTGAGAGATGTCTTCCCTGAGACAAGGACCTGCTTGTTACTCACTCTCCAAGCACTCTGTTCTCCTTCTTCACATTAATGACAATTGTAATCAAGTACTTAGCAATACTTTTTAATTTGATATTTACCTTCTCTATAGATATAAGTTTCTGATGGGTGTAGAACTGTGTCTATCTTGTTGGTAGTTATATTACTAGATAACTAGTACCTGTGATAACTAGCATTTGTTAATGAAAAAATAAAATTCTTTCAATGCTCTGAAAAGTAAAATGTGGCCACACCACCAATGAATTCATCTCAAAGCAGATAAGCATATAGTTGGGGTGCATGTGCTAAGTATTAACAGACAGTGACTTGTGACTCATGCATGCAATTTTGAAACCTTCTATCACAGGGTAAGGAGAATGTTTCCACAGAGAGTTGCCCTCTACACAGTGGCTACTCAGGAGAACCTGGGAAGTCAAGTGGGCCTGGGTTTGAAACAGCTTTGAAATCTACATACTGAATGACTTTGGACCAGTTACTGAGCTTATTTTTCCCGTCTTTAAAGTGACGGTACTAAGCCCATCTTAGAAGTTGGAAGGATAACGTGATGAAATCAAATATCTAAGTGCTGAGCATACTACCTGGCATGCTGAGAGGACTCTGCAAATGATGGCTGTGGTTTGGGAACTGGCAAGCTAGAGAGGAGCCTCCAGGTCATACTCTTTCCTCTCACCTGATCAAGAAGAACATTTTCTAATTTCCCACCACATATCACAATCCTGTTAGAAAGCCTGTTCCTTGGAGCTGATCCAGGTCAACTGGTTAAGTTTTTGTGTTTATTGATCCTCATTCTGCCTGCTGTAACTTCTACCCTTAATGTCCAGTTTTGTTTCTTGGTGCAACACAGAACAAGGCTGAACTCTTTATACATTTTAAACCTTCAAATATATGAAGGCAGCTGTCAGATTGCACTAAGACTTTTTTAAAGACTAAATATCTTGAATGCCTTCAACCACTCCTCACATACTATCATTTCCAGACCTTCCTGGTTTCCAGATCCCTTTCAGTCTTGGCTGCCTCCCTTCTCACACATATTCCGTTTGGGTGGTGTGTCAGTCAGAGTTCTTCAGAGGAGCAAAACTAATAGACTATGAATTTTTTATTTTAAGGAATTGGCTCATGCAGTTGCCAAGACTGGCAAGTCTGAAATCTGTAGAGCAGCCCAAAACTCAGGCAGGAGTTGATGCTACAGTCTGGAAGCAGAATTTCTGTTTCCTGGGAAACTTCAGTTTTTGCTCTTAAGACCTTCACTTGATTAGAATAGGCCCGTTCACCCACATTACTAATGGTTAGCTGCTTAAAGTTAGCCACATCTATAACAGTACCTTCACAGGAAGGCCTAAAGTAGTATTTGATGAAATAACTGGACATTGTCATCTAACCAAGTTGCCATAAAAGTAACTATCACAGATGATAAACTATGATGCCAGGTCTGAACATGAAACATTCGCTCTGACTAGGGTCCAACACAGGAGAATGTTAGCTCCCTTGATAACTACTTTTGTGTTATATGTAGTATAAGATTTTTTTTAAATTGGTGGATAATTGCTTTACAATGGTGTATTGATTTCTGCCATACCACAGTGTGAATCAGCCATAAGTATACCTATGTCCCCTCCCTTTTGAACGTCTCTCCCAACCCCTTACCCCATCCCACCCCTCTAGGTTGTCACAGAGCACCAGGTTGAGTTCCCTGTGTAAGACAGCAACTTCCCACTAGCTATCTATTTTGCATATGGTAATATATATGTTTCAATGCTATTCTGTCAATTCATCCCACCCTCTCCTTCCCCTGCCATTTCCATAAGTCTGTTCTCTATGTCTGCATCTGTATTCCTGCTCTACAAATAGGTTCATCATTACCATTTTTCTAGATTCTGTATATATTTATATATATGCATTGAGTTCAATCACTCAGTCATGTCTGACTCTTTGTGACTCCATGGACTGCAGCATGCCACGCTTCCCTGTCCATCACCAACTCCCAGAGCTTACTCAGACTCATGTCCATTGAGTTGGTGATGCCATCCAACCATTTCACCATCTGTCATCCACTTTCCCTTCTGCCTTCAATCTTTCCCAGCATCAGGGTCTTTTCCAAAGAGTCAGTTCTTCACATCAGAATTGGTGTTTCAGCTTCAGCATCAGTCTTTCCAATGAATATTCAGGATTGATTTCCTTTAGGATGGACTGGTTGGATCTCCTTGCAGTCAAGGGACTCTCAAGAATCTTCTCCAACACCACAGTTCAAAAGCATCAATTCTTCCAACAGGAAGCTTCTGTAAGCCTCTTATTCTTATCTATCAGAGGGCAGCTAGAATGAAAACCACAGTCACAGAAAACTAATCAAACTGATCACATAGACCGCAGCCTTGTCTAATTCAATGAAACTATGAGCCATGCCATGTAAGGCCTCCCAAGGCAGATGGGGTCATGGTGGAGAGTTTTGATAAAAAGTGGTCCCCTGGAGAAAGGAATGGCAAACCACTTTAGTAATCTTGCGTTGAGAACCCCATGAACAGTATGCAAAGGCAAAAAGATATATATGCATTAGTATACAGTATTTGTTCCTCTCATTTTGACTTACTTCACTCTGTATAACAGGCTCTAAGTTTATCCACCTCACTAGAACTGACTCAAATGTGGTCTAAAATTTTTAACTTTTAAAAAATAACCAGACCACAAAACTTATTTGCATGAAATATATATACTACCCTTGCAAGCAAGGGGCCTGGACCCTGCTGGAGAAATCCCAGTTCAGGTCACAGTATCCCTGACAATAGAGGAAAACCCCATATCAGAGGAAAGGGGGTGGTGGGGACTCTGTCAAGGAGTCTGGAGGAGGGAAGGAGACGGTTTTCTCTGACACACTCCTACTTTGTTTCCAGTAGCCTTTAACATACCTTCCCTTATCCTGTGTCTAACCTTTCTGTTCACGTGTCCCTAACTGCCACCTAGAAGATACTAGCATGATACTAGTTAATAGCAACTTATAGTGTTATTTCTCCTGTAGGTTATTTACGACCTAATGACTCTTGATATTTAAAAAAAAAAAAAACATGTAATAGCAGTGTATTTATTGTAGCAGAACTTCAGACTCTAGAGACAAGCAGGGAGAAAAGTATTTTTGGAAACCAGATTCATCTGGTGGACCAGCTACGTCCTGCTCTCCATTCCTGACCTCTCTTCACTGTCCCCATCAGGAGGCTGACCGTTGCAAGAACCGTTTGCACTCAGTTGGCCTTGCAGGGTTACTCTTGCATCTAGGCAGTGGTGTTGCCTCTGGTGTTGAGTTGTTTTTCTAATTCCTCTGTTAATATTAGGAGGGACTGAGCAGATGATGAATCAGCTGAACAAAACAGGAGTTTGGAGCATGTTACTTCAAAAGTAGTGTAGCCTGAAATACCCATCAGTCAAAGCTCTGGATTTGACTGCCAGGTGGCTGCACAAACATGCTTAAAACATGTATATAGTAGCTTTTGGAAAAAATCAGGGCTTGTGCTGGGCTATGCTTTGGGTTATTTTGTTCATGCTGCTGCTGCTGCTAAGTTGTGTCAGTCGTTCATAAGTGGTACCAATTTGTAGTGCAGTATTTCACAGAATATGGGCTTCCCTGGTGGCTCAGACGGTCAAGAATCCACCTGGAGTGCAGGAGACTCAGGTTCAGTCCATGGGTCTGGAAGATCCCTTGGAGAAGGGAATGGCTACTCACTCCAGTATTTTTGCCAGGAGAATTCCATAGACAGAAGAGCCTGGCGGGTTACAGTTCGTGGGGTCTCAAAGAGTCGAACATGACTGAGTGACAAACACACACACACACATAAAGACACTCACATGATACCCATACCATTAGTGACTTGCAGATAATTTTAGGTGCTACATTGATAATCATATTTTATTCTAGACTTGTGTGCTTATTTATATTAGTACATATTCTTTAAAGTGTATTGTAAAGTTATATTAATTTTAATACCTAATTTAAAATATGATTGTCTCATTGAGCTGTATAAAGGTATACCTATTGCCTACTACTTGAAGTGAAGTGAAATGAAGTCGCTCAGTCGTGTCCGACTCTTTGCGATCCCACGGACAGTAGCCTACCAGGCTCCGCCATCCATGGTATTGTCCAGGCAAGAATACTAGAGTGGGCTGCCATTTCCTTCTCCAGGCAATCTTTCCAACCCAGGGATCGAACCCGGGTCTCCTGCATTGCAGACAGACGCTTTACTGTCTGAGCCACCAGGGAAGCCCAAATGCAAACTCCGAAGAGAAATGCTAATTTGAGGCTATTTTAAAAAAATATTCAATAGGTAATAGTACAGATAGTGTGCAGGGGTAAAAGTTATGACGGTGACATGAGAATGACCGCAGTTAGAAAACAATGTCCAACAAGATAAGTCTGGACTTTATTATCGGAACTTTGTTCAGTTATCAGTTCCATTATGGTCTCTTTACGGTCTTTTGGTTCTCATCAATTAAATGGAAATGTTAACACTTAACCTTTAGGATAGATTTGAGCATTAGAGCTAATAATACAAAGTGCCAGGCTCATCTTAGGTACTCCTTAAATAGAAATTATTGCTTTTAGTATTTTAGATCTGTTAGAAGAAAACGGCACATTTATCAAAAAGAGGAGAACAAAGGCTAGATATCTTGCTTAAGACATAAAGACAGAAAACTAATCTGTGAGACTGTGTCAGTGTCACTAAGCAGTAGTTCAGTGGAGTGTGTGTAGAGCACTTCTTTATCTGACAGTAGCTTCAAATACAAGAGCAGAATGAGTAGACACAATCAAGGGAGGCCAGGCTAGACTCTACACAGAAACAGATTCAGTGGTACAGAAAGTGTTGTGAAAGATTTTCAGATAAAGGTTCAGAGAGGCAGGACTGACAGCACCCTGGCCCTTCAGAGGAAAGGGAGAAAGTGACATGGACCCTCTGTCCATGAGGAGTGCAGAGGAGCAGTGAGAGGGACTGTTGTGTCAGAGGTCTCAGGAGCCCATTGCATGTGTGTCTGGAGACTAATAAAACAGAAGCAACACTACAGACTGAATTGCTTATGCTCTTCCTCTATTTTGTTGAAACGTAAAAGAGATTACTTTGTCACTCCCAAGCCTCCAAGGCTTCCCTGATAGCTCAGTTGGTAAATAATCCGCCTACATTGCAGGAGACCCCAGTTCGATTCCTGGGTTGGGAAGATCCGCTGGAGAAGGGATAGGCTACTGACTCCAGTATTCTTGGGCTTCCCTTGTATCTCAGCTGGTAAAGAATCTGCCTGAAGTGCGGGAAGCTGGGATTCGATTCCTGGGTTAAGAAGATCCCCTGTAGAAAGGAAAGGCTACCCACTCCAGTATTCTGGCCTGGAGAATTCCACGGACCTTATAGTCCATGGGGTCACAAAGAATCAGACACAACTGAGTGACTTTCACTTTCCCAAGCCTCCAAAGAATTTCCTTGTCACTGTTTTGTCCATCTTGGACAATGAATTGATAAGACTTTCCTCACAAGGGATGCCAGGTTCCGGAATGTGGATGAAACCAGGAATCCTGTATTCGTTTGCTAGGGTTGCAGTAATGAAGTACCTCAGACTGGGTGGCTTAAACACAGAAATTTGTGACTTTTCTGGAGCTTAGACTCCTGAGGTCAAGGTGTCAGCAGGGTTAGTTTCTCCTGAGGCCTGTCTTCTCTTGTCTTCACTTTGTGCTTGTCTGTGCCCAAATTTCCTATTCTTGTAAAGACACCAGTCATATTGGAGTACAATCCTCTCTCGTGATCTCACTGCTCCTTAATTACCTCTCTAAGGCCCTATCTCCAAATACAGTCACGTTCTGTGATACTGAGGGTTAGGATTTCAAGGTATGAATCTGGTGGGGTGGGGGGCACAACTCTGCCAGTGCACTTGTTTGTTAACTACTCTTGGAAGAAAAGAATTCACACAGTGTGACCTGCAGACTATGCCACAAGCTTCATCTTCATTTCAGTGAAGCATGTCTAATTATCTATATCTTTGCAGATTAGAAAGATTAGAATTGAGTAATCATCCTTCTCTGAAGTTTTAAAATTAATAAAATCAGATTTCCTTTCAACATGTTATGAAAAAATTACAAGAGGCAGCACACTGTGATTAGTATCTTAATTTCCATTCACAGCTAATGAATACTTTGTAAACACTGGAATATAATTTGTTCTTCCTAAATTTTTCTAGATCCAATTCTACTCCCAAGCATGTTATTTTAATATATCTTTAAGTTTGATTTGAATCATGACTCTGCCACTAGCTGCTGGAATGGTCTTGGGCAGTTTTGCTCATCTGTGTCATAGTTCGTTGCTGTGTAGAATGGGGATGATATTTAGCTGATAGGGAAGCAAAGGGAATAACAGGAAATACTTGCTCTAAAGTGCTTTGTACAATGCCTGGCACACAACAGGCATTCAACAGATGATAGGTAAAGCTTTAAAGGTTATTTGTATACAGAGTATATGGAAAAAAGGTGGATTCTTAGTTGTCAGATTAGGAAGTACTAAAAAGGCAGATGTGGTTCTCTTCAACTCATGCTCTTTGTCAAGAACAGAAGCTCTTCTGGATTACTGCCAAATCATTCACTCAAATCAACATTCATTCACAAACTCAAAAGGACACAATCACATTGAACTGTAGTTGCCCCAGTACATGTAATATTATTTTCAAGGATTGGCATAAAGATCTGAACTCTTATTACTTCTATCTGCATTATCAATTCCTTTATGAGAGCAAGCAGCCAGGCTAGAGATTATATAATAAATGCCAGAGCAAATAGCACAAAGCAGTAAGTCATAAGTGATATTGCCTGGACATGAATGTATTTGAATTCTTATTCAGCTGAAAGTGTCTTTTTGGGAAAATGGTCCACTTGAATATAAGAAAGGATGTGTATTGACTGTTTTCCTACTACTCACAAGCCCTCACTGTAAAAATACATGCCAAAAAGTAGGTAACTGAACCATTGGTCTTTCCCCTCTTGATTCTGTTGCTCACCCTGAATACTTTTCTAGGCACTGTATTTGAAATCTTGTAGACACCTGTAATTTCCTCCATTTTACTCTCTATTCCCAATGGTGTCTACTTGTCTTTAGAATGCTTCTTTCTTATTTTTATGTCTATTGTACTGACTTCACCTTCAGATCAGATCAGATCAGATCAGTTGCTCAGTCGTGTCCGACTCTTTGCGACCCCATGGATCGCAGCATGCCAGGCGACTTCACCTTAAATTCCCACTAATTCTTGTAGAGGTTATTATTTTTATAAATAGTGTCCTTGACTTTATTATTTTTCCTCTCCAGTCTATCCACTTGCCTGATTAAGTTTCTTAAAATGTGGACTCTGTTCAATGCAACTCTTGAAATAGTGAATATTTAGTTGGCAGACTGCCTCCCAAATGGCTCAAGCACAACCTAATCTCTGGCTTTAAACATAACTAAACAGAGCCTTGCCTCCTAACTTGTGTTTCAAATGAACTGGAATCTCCAAGTGTATTCTGAACTCACTATTTAAAATACATATGTAGCAAGCATTTATTGAGTGCTTAGTATCTACCAAGCATTGTGCAGAGTGAATATATGCATTATCTTTTAAAATCATCAGTAACTCTGTAAGAAAGAACTATAAGATATTGTTTTATCTTTATTTGATAGGATGGAAGTAGGGCTCAGAAGGTTAAATGGCTTTTACCAGGTCAAACAACTTACACTGGTGAGCTGGGTTTACCTGACTCAAAAGCCTTCCTTCTACCCCAAATCCTACTTCTTCACATCTACCCATTAGGCCTTTAAGGTGCATCTGAAGCATCTCCACTAGTAAAATTGTAAATTCCTTTATTATAGGGGCTGTGGAGATGCCACTATAGTGGCATATAGTTTTTGTAAGATCTAGCATAGAGTTACTCATAATACATAATCAGTATATGTTTGATGAATGACTGGATAGAACAGATGATTTTAAATAAAGCATGAAGTAAAGCACGAAGCAAAGTGGTATGCAGTGCTGCTATAAGGGCTTACATAAACAGAAGCCGAGCTAAATTAAATTTCAGTTCACTTCACAAGTACCTCAGTCTGCCTCAAGGGAAAAATAAACAGATTCTGTGAACTTTATGAGTTCATACCTATGAAGGAACATTGCTGAAGTGTGGCCTCCTATGAGAGAGAATAGAGTTGCATAGCAGGCATCCCGAATAACCAAAGATGCAGAACCCTGCATGTGGGAAACATCTCGGCCAACAATATTAGGCTGCTGCCCTCCTGGGGACCATTTTGTTTACCAAGCATCCACTCAACCTACTCGGTTGTCTTGGGTAAGACTTTAACTCTTTGATGACTGTAAAAAGAAATGGCCAAATAATATATTGGCCTCAATATACAGAGCACATTTGGACTGCAGAATAAGAAGGAAAAATTTCCATTTCCCATTCTCTATTTTTTGTGTGTAGTATAGTCTGAGCAGGTGTGTGGATGAGGGAGTGTGCTCCCTCCAGCTGAGGGAGGGACACTGGACTTGGAATCAAAAAACATGTGCTCAGGTGTCAGTTCCGTAACTGACGACTTGTGTATCTTTGGATACATGGCTTACCACTGTGAGCCTCAGCTTCCTAATCTTCATAATGGAGGAGAATGATGATAATGACCTAACAGCATTGTTGAAATGAGATAATGAATTTAGTGATACATTTTGTAAACTGTAAAGCACTTAAACACATTTTAGAGATGTGTCATAATGGAGATGCTCAAAGACATGCTGAATGAATGCAAATCAGTTAAAAAATAGAGGCCGAGACCACCAGCCTAGTAGATTCTTTATAGTGTAAGACTTTGTTCAAAAGCCAAGTTTTTCCTGTCTGACGTGACAGGAACTTGAGGACTCATCTGAGAAGTACTTCCATTTCCGTAAGCAACGTTGTGCCTTATCCCTGCCCTACTTAAAGGTAAAATTTGTACTTTTTTTCTGTTTACTTTTTAAATTATCTGTTACTGAAGTGTATATGAAACCTACATGAGTCTCACAAAAAATTATTGATGAGTCTAACTTATATGCATATATATTAGTTGAGAACTTTCTAGGTCCCAAGCACTATGCTCTATACCAGAAAAATAATATGAAAAGGTTCCAGTTTCCATGTAACAATTTCCTCTTTGCATTGTCTCCTACTATTTGCATGACACTAATTGGGGCACAGTTAATAATTTCAGGATACACTTAATAAGGCTCTTGAGCACCTCCTGTGTTCCAAGTCCAATTGTTATTTTACTGTATATTTCCCATCTAAGGCCCATAATAACCTGGACAGTGGTTTTTGTTTGTTTGTTTTATTTGTTTGTTTGTTTGTTTATTGTGATAAAAACACTTAACATGAGCTCTACCATCTTAACAAATTTTAAGTGAACAATTTATTACTGTTGACTCTAGATACAGTGTTGTGTAGCAGATCTGAAAGGAGGTTATTATTAACCCCTGAGTCCCATATGAGGGAACTGAGTCTCAGAGAATGGGGTAACTTCCCAGACTCACACAGCTGAAAAGTGGAGGAAATGGGATTTTAACCTAGGCCATTGTAACTGTATAAGCTATCCTCTTTTTAGTTACACCACCACACTTCCTCTGTCTTCAAAGAGCCATAGTCCAGCAGGGCCAATACACTATACCTATAATGACTAGGCAGAGTAGAACTGGCTAAGTGCCAGTTGCTTCAAGGACCTTCTCATTCAGCCTCTTCTTCCCTCCTTCCCTCCCTCAAACCAGGCAACACATATGCCTCCTTACAAGCTTGGGCTCCTTGGGGCCACTCTTTTCTTTTTCCTCTTATGAATCAAGTAAGAGTTGGTTACTTTAATTTCTGCATGTAAAATGATGTTTTTAGGAACTAAAACTTACATTTTAAGTAGGGACCTGCCAGAGCACTATTGTACAGAGTTTTCTCGTGCCCTGAAATGTGAATACTTAATTCTGGCCATCACTCTGAGCATTTCAGCTGATGTGGCTCTCATTGGGTACAAGATAGGAGCTGTGTGTCTAGAGGAAGATCAAGTTACAGGTCAGCATGGCCTTGGAGAGGAAGAGTCAGGGTGTGCCTTGTGATAAAAAGGGTAAATGAGAGGATGAAGGACAAAAAGGATAAATGAAAGGATAAAGGAGTCAGCAATAATGACTATGATGCAGGAGCAAGAATGATGCCAAAAATGTTAATGCAGCAAAGATGTGGTGAAGAAAGTGAGAGTCTTCAACCTGCTCTTGGGTAAGACTCATTTATTGTTATTTTGTGGCAAGCTCTTTTATTTGATAAAACAGCATTGAATAATGTGAATTTGAAGGAAATGAATAATTTTCATCTGCTTTCATCTCATAATGCCTGATGTAGGGCAGAATGGAGCCATAGCTTAAGCTCCTGATGAAAAATCATGTCTCCCTCACATTAGCAATAAGAGGTTTTCAGTCCCTTTTGTTATTTAATACCCCCATAGAAATCTGTCTTGACATCCTTCTCATATCAGCATCAAAGTGAGATTTTGCTCTCTGCAGCAGTCTCAAAAATTGGACACTGCTTTTCTGTTACCTACAGTTTCTATGCATGGATGCAATTCCCTGAAATTGTTCATCCCCACTCCAATCCAGGGCTCAGACTCTAACCCATACATGAAACATGGGAGATTCAAATCTCAGACTTGATTGAGGGGAGCAGGATAAGGCTTTCCCTGCTGGCTAGAGCTATGAAATACCTAGAGAGGAAACAGAACCAAATGGAAATTCTCCTGATTTTATGGTAGGTAAGAGCCACAGGATTTTTGCTGAAAGCACACACTGCCCAGCATGCCTGCTTGGATAAAGTTGGGTACTTCATGGACGGCTAATGAGTAAACTGTCCACCAAAATACAAGGATTTAAGGCCCGTAGGCCTGCCCCTAAGTGAAAGCCAACTTCTGTGTAGTTGAGACTAGAGGAGTTACTTAGTTCTTTGGCATAAAATGAGATAGGTAATTCAATAACTAAATGCCCTAAAATATTGAAAGATAGTTTTAGTCATTCTTTCATTTAACAAATATATTGAGGATCTGTTCTGAGCAGAACACCAATCTAGGCTGTGTTGTAGATGGGGTAATGAAAATACTACTCCTCACCTTTTAAAAAAAGTGTCAATAACATATTAGATTATATATCTGTACTAGAGTTGAATAATGGTATGGCAAGAGTAGAACATATGGAATCATTTATTCATTCAACAAATACTTGTTAAGCACATAACTATGTACATAGCATTGGTGAGTCATTGGTGGATGAAAGTCACATTCTCTGCCCTTAATACCCTTTTGTTCTAGAGAGATGCAACCAGTAGGCTTGCATTTTGAAGGCGATGATTTTCTCTGGTGATTGAATGTACAAACTTGCAGCTGAATAGTTCATCTGTGGGGCAGATTTAGCCATTGCCAGCTTTCACTGATCATGAAAGAATGAGTTTTTGCATGTGGTGAACCAGCAGACCAGGTCCTGTCTTCTCAGCTACTCTTCATGTGAGATAATCAGATGAGCAAGATGTTGACTTATCTAGAGGGTCACCAAAGGTGCAGGAGCTTGGACAGCATCCTTTGTACCAGAAGATTCAATCCCTGCAAAAAGTCAATCTGTTGTTGAATTCTTTCCAACATTATTTGTGCTGTGCCTAGGTTCTTAATGATAGTTCCTGATTCTGGGGCATTCAAATAAAATATGTCATAAGACTTTCAGGGAAAAGTATTATGAAAAAGTTTTCACCTGATAATCATCAGTTCAGGCTACAGCATTTGAATATTTAGAAGAAAACCAACAAAAACTGGAAGAATAGAAAAATAATTGAAAGTCTATGAATGATTAAAGATTACAGCATACTTATGCATGTCAGTATATAGTAATTCCTATTAATCTCAAATGATCTTGATTCTAAAATGTCAGAAGATATCCACATATGAATTTTTTTCTTGGATTAGAGACCTTCTTCATCTGTTGTAAAAGCATTTCATTAAGTTGATTTTACACACATACACATACTTCTTTCTCTAAAAGAATAGTTTTAAGGAATTCATCTTTCTAGAACACTGCAAATTCAGCTTGCATTTGGCCTTCAAAATATTGCAAGGGGAAGTTCTTAGAGATTACAAGGATAAGCCTATTTTGGCATATGTGTGAAAGTCATGTGGTATTTGGTGCTTATTAATTTAAGGTATTATTTTGAACATTTCTTAAGTAAATGTCATGGCATTTAGAAAAAAAGTGGACTATAACTATGAAATATCAAAGACCAGATAAAATGTTAACTCAATTCTATTCTGATAAGTTTTTTATTCTATGCCCCAGGCAAATATCTATTCAATATATATGTTGCTCTAGCAACACTTTTAAGTCATGGTAAATCTATTTTAAGTTATGAGTCTGAGAGTTGCATGCATAGTTAATTTTCTTTTCCCCATCTTCCTTGGATTGCTAAGAAAATCCATCCAGAAAAAAAAACAAACAAACAACATTTCACAAAATGGGAATAGGAAAGAGGGTGATTTGTGGAGGATAGAGCTGGAAACAGCCAACAAATATTAAATAACTGAAATTATTCATATAATTTCATATAAGTATATGAAAGTTTGGCTAGACTGTAACAGGAAACAGTATGAACTAAGCCTGGAAAGGAAGTTTGGAGTTATATAATAGATAATCTCATGTGTCAAACTAATGAATGAGGATTTTATATGTAAGGTAGTGGCAAGTATTAAAGAATCATCAAATGTCTTTATAATGATACAGTTAAAGCATTGAGGTTAACTTAGTAGCAATTACTAGGAAAAACTCAGGTGAAAGATGGTTAGAGACTGGGTCTACTGGGAAGTTAAAAGAAATGCAAATAATATAAACAGATTCAACAAGATTTGACAAGTAGGCAGTCATAGAGTGACTGAAAAACGAGTATGAGTCTGTCTTTGAGCTTTCTTGTCTTGAGAGTCTAGAGAGAGAAATAGGAAAGCTGAAGAGCAGCTGCTTTGGGGGTGACAAGGACTGGGTGTTTGAGTTTTGATGTATTCTTGTAAGAGGCCACAGAACATAGAGATAACATTTCTAATCAAGCATTTTGGAAAGGTATACTTGACTCTATTAAGAGAATATTGGATAAAAAAATATTTAAGTCCTGTGACTAAAATGAATAATTGAGATCACAGAGATGCATCAGATTCTCATGGGAGAAAGAACAAAGTGAAAGTAGGCAAGGCTTAACTATGGAAAACGCCAGATAATGGGGGAAAACAATCAGTGAAAGAGATAAAGGAATGGTGTGAAGTGTTGCTAAAAATGAGAATTGATCAGAGCAGTACCATCACAGAAAACAAGGAAGGGGAAACTCTCAAGCAGTGATAATGAAATGGTACACGGGTAAAGAAAGATCAGGTCTGGGGTAAGAGATGGACCCGGAAGCCTGGCGTGCTGAAGTCCATGGGGTTGCAAATTGTTGGACATGACTGAGCAACTGTACTGAACTGAACTTTAAGTGGTTCCAGGAGGGCAATGTTCTGACTTTTAGTGTGTGTTGGAATCCCTTGGAGGACTGGTAAAACACAGATGGCTGTTCAGTTCTCCTCCCTAATCACTCTCTGCCAAGATTTTGATTTTGTAGATCTGCAGTGAGGCCAGAAATTTCCGTTTCTAACAGATTCCCAGCTGATGCTGGTGTAGATGTGCTAGCTAATCCAGGAACCATACTTTGAGAACCAGTGTAATACAGTGATGGAAAATTGTAACAAAAGCAAGAGAAGGGAATAAAAATTCATACAGGTATCTGTGTGGCAGATGAAGGCAAATTCAAAATATTTGCCTATCAAAAAAATATGGGAAAAGGCTGTAGATCAGGTCATGAATTTCCCTCCCACAGCACCCAGCACAGTAGCTTATATATATTAGGTACTTAGGGACTACCTATGTACTGAAGATAACCAATTGTCATTTCTTTCTCCTTGCTTTAGTAGCAAAGCTTTCTTAAACGTGGCCTTACATATGTATAGTCACCTCTTCTAAACTCCTCCATCTCTTCTTGCAAGAAACTGCTCCCAAATTCCATATTATGTCAAAATATGCCAGCTGTGTGATAATTATCAGGGCTTCCCAGATGGACTACTGGTAAAGAACCTGCCTGTCAATGCAGGAGACATAAGAGATGCGGGTTCGATCCTAGGGTCAGGAAGATACCTTGGAGGAGAGCATGGCAACCCATTCCAGTATGCTTGCCTGGAAAATTATATGGACAGAGGAGCCTGGCGGGCTACAGTCTGTGGGGTACAAAGAGTCAGACACGACTGAAGCAACTTAGCATGCACACATGTTTCAATCATGCCAGCAACCAAAGTTGAGAGAGAGCAAGGCTTGAGGCTCTCTACAAAGAGTTAAGCTGTTAAAGGATTAGGAGAATATGTCAACCATCACTGTAGCCCTGAAAATGCAGCAATGTGTGCATCCTTACATTTATGTGCTTAAAAGCTCAAGATCTGTTTTGCAAAGATATCAAATTTTCCGTTTCTCATAAAACTGCCAGAACTTGGCAGAAAGTGTGCGCTTTCTACCAAATGCAGTCATGCTTGTGTGTAATCCCAGGAAATAAGAATTAATGCAACTTTTGCAATTTAGAAAAGTCATTTTAAAGTCTCTGTAGTTTTTTTCTTCATGACACTATGATTTTATTACCTATCATTTAAAACACCACTGTGCTTCCTGATGAACTGTTTATGGCCCTTTCACTTTCCCCAACTACTTGGTCAGTTCATTTCAGCCGCTCAGTTGTGTGTAGTGCTTATTTAAATTAAATTTTTCCTTTCCTCTTCAAAACCTTTTAAGGACTCTTCTCTTTGCAAAATTGACTTTTACCTGGGTAAGAAGAGAATGAAGAGTTACACAAATGTAATCACAGGCTGTCAGAAGGCTGAAGCATCTATTAACGATTAGAAGTCAGCTTCAGGACATCCAAAGGTCACTTAGTTTACATGTACATATTAACTTCAGTACGGGGAAAATTGAAGGGATGAAAACTCAATACCACAGAATACTGTAAGAGGAAACAGTATAAAAGGTTAGTGTGTCCCTGCCAGCAATCTGGGATATTTATTGAATATCTACTATGTACTTAACATGTAAAAGAAACAAGCGTAAGGTAGATTGAGTTCTTCAAGTAAATACTGTCTTTGGGTGACTAAACAAAATTACACAAAACAGCAGCAAATGATTTTTTAAAAAGTGGCTGTTTAGTGGCATGGTATACATTATGTGGGGAATGCTGCATAATGCACACACACTGAAGAGTAGTGACATAAATTAGCACAGTAGAGGTTAAGTTAATTTCATTTAATGCAGTATATCTGAAATGTATTTGTATTCCCATTTTTTTTTTCAAATAACTTCAGTATTCTAAGGTATACACTTTAGGAAATGAAAATGGAAAGGACAAAGCTGGACAACTAAAAATTTGTCTTATCTTTCGATCTTCAGTTTTCTGAGCTCTAAAGTGGAAACAATAATGGAAATCCCATAGAAGATGCAGGAGTTAAATTAGATTCTGTGTGTGTGTGTGTTTAGTGGCAGATTTATCTGTACCCTTAAATCCTAAAATGTATTTCCCAACAAACAAGGATATTCTCTTTCATAATAATAGGGTAACAATCTAATTCAGAAAATTTACACAAATACAACATTATCTGATCTATGTAATTTATTCAGATTTTGCCCAGGGTTTTCCTTCTACCTGGGGCAGTGCCTCAGTCTTCCCTTGTCTTTCCTGACCTTGATACTATTGTTTAGGACACTTGTTTCTGCTGACTCTCAATCTTTGAGTTTGTCTAATGTCTCTTTGTGGTTATATCCAGGTTGTGCATTTTTGCCACAGAAGTGTCACTGTGTCCTTCCCGGTGCATCATATCTGGAGGCACCTGATGCCTGTTTCTCATTGCTGGTGGTGTTCATTTTTATCACTAGGTTTCTCCTGTTCTCAGGTTTCACTTGCAATTATGTAAATATCTTGTTACTAATCAAAGTTTAAACTATGTGTTTTAGCATCCATTGATGACTCTTTCTGAATCAATTATAACCATAATGGCTGCCAAGTGGTGATTTTTTAAAATTCCACATCAGAAGCAATTTTTAAAAACTATGTAATCTAAATCAAGAGATGCTACTCTCTGTAAATGCCTCTAGTTTACAGAATGTCACCCTGAAACAAGAATGTTTTATATACAGCATGAGGAAATATCCCTAACACCCAGCTGTGACTATTAATGTCATGGGGATAGCACTGCTGAGAAGCAGAAAAGCAATATCAGGCTGATAAGCAGTTATGCATTTCAAAGCTTCTGTTCCAGAAAAAGCTTTGTCCACTAATGATTATCTTTACAACATATTGAAATATTGTATGTTTTGAGATAAACTATTTTTATGAGGAACTCTAGCTCTGATCACCACGACTTTTTTCCTGCTTTAAGACATAAAGAATTCTGTCTTTTGCCTTATAAAGTTGTTGGTAAATGACTGAAAACCGATTAGAAATCTTTAAAGCCTTGTTTGAAATAGGCACAGGCTTTTTCTTTCCCGCATTGAGACTCCAGTTCCCTTTTACCCTTACATGAAAATTATGACAAAAATTAATTCTCGTCACACCTGTGAGATACATTAAAAGAGGAAAAGTTTAGCCACTTTTTAATTATTGCCCTTATAATTAAGTTATCCAGTATTAGCATTTCAGACATTATATTTTGAAAAGTGATCTTTGTATATCATGAACAAAAAAGGTATAACATCTAATGATCACTTATTATGCCCCAAGTATAGGATATACTAATATAATAGTCTATATATTCTCATTTAATTCAAAACCATTCTGAGGTATTATCCCCATTTATAGAGATAAAACTGAGACAGAAGAGCTAGGTACTCTTCATTTTATTTCCAGTGTTTGTGAGTCCTGCTCATAAATCCTGAGAGTTAGAACCTATCTTTGTTCATTTGTGTTAATGAGAATGATCTTGAGGTTGAGTTGACCATGACTATAGCCCAAGAAGCTCAACAGTCTTTTATACCTTTATGGCCACATGTGGCATTTCCAGACCCAATATGTTTTCTTGAAATAGTACATTCTTTCATCTCTGGCAGTATCTAGCTTGAAACTATAGATTTACATTTTTGTAAATCATTAAAGAGTATCTGTGAGTAAAGAATTCACCTGCGATGCAGAAGATGCAGAAATGGGTTTGATCCCTGGATTGGGAAGATCCCCTGGAGGAGGGCATGGCAACCCATTCCAGTATTCTTGCCTAGAGAATTCCATAAACAGAGGAGCTTGGTAGGCTATAGGTCCTATAGTCCATAGGATCCCCAAGAGTCAGACTCAACTGAAACCATTTAGTACATTGATAGTATGATTTAAAACTTTTATTTTTCTAATGTTACGCGCCTTCTTATCCACTTGTTGAATATTTGTTGAATACTTAATATGCCTGACACAATGCTGGGCTCTTTACATGTATAACCACTTGGTTCCATACTTTCTGTAGTTTTTAATTCTGATTCTGCACATGAGAAAGCTGAAACTTAGAAATATTTTTCTCAAGACAGAAACATGAGAAAGTTCAGAGTCAGGATTAAATTTCATGATTTCTCTGTTTCCAAAGTCCACAACCTATATAGCACCCTAACAGCACTGACTTTGGTAAGGGTACAGGGATATGTGAATAAGAAAAAGACCAATGTGCATGGTTGTGGTGACAAAGTTTTAATATGGGTGCCAGGCACATATCTCTATTTCTTTTTCTTAAGTTTACTTCAGAATGTTTATTCCTGATTTATTAATGCAAAGTTTAAACTTTAATTCAGAAATGAAAGTATTTTAGAAGAAACTTGGGGCTATGGATTGGGACATGACATTGAAAACAGTCAGGTAATACTCTTCTGTCACTGCCTGATGAGTCAGTTTTGCCGAGATCTTCCAGTGGCTTCTTCTGGCAGCTTTCTGCTGTGAGACACCAGTGCAAATTATGTCCTTTGCCTAGAATGTCATACCTCCCCCATTCTGTGACAGATTGTCTCCTATCCCTCAGGTCTTAGTGTGGATAGGACTCTGTCAGAAAGCTTTTCCTGACCTGTGCATGTGCCCTCCTGGACTGTAAGGTCTTTGAGGCCAGAGCCCCATCTGAATCCCTAGTCCCTAATCCTAGGCCTGACACATAATAGGTACTCAGGAAATAATTGTTAAACAGTTAAATGGATTGGTGGATGAAAAGAGAAAGAGGGAAATGAAAAAGACAAGGGGAAGGAGATAGAGAAAAAAGGAAGAGGGGGAGAAATATTGTTAAGAAAGAAAGACAAGAACGGAGGGAAGGGGAGAGAGAAAAAGGAAAACAGAGACAGAAAGAAAGGAAAATTCTGTCAGGTTAGACAGTCAGCATGTTGTAGTGTAAAAATTGGATGTAAGGTCAGCAGATATGAATTTAGATGCATTTGTTCCATAGCATTGAATACATTATTTCCCCCTCTCTGAACCTCTAATTTCTTATCAGTAAAATAAGGATTTGAACTTGAAGATCTGAGGTGTCTCAGATCTCTTCAAACTCTGTCATTCTCCAGAACTGCAATTGTTAGTGGGTAAGTGTTCTCAAATGCCTAATATGCACTTCTCCACTTCTCCTCCAACTCCCCAAAGACTAAAACAGCCCACGGCCTTGAACAATACAACTCTGTTTGAAAACACTTCATGCTCTGTCACTCCAGCTTTTATCTCACTAAGCTAAGACTGTTGAAAATTTAGTAAGGTCATTAAAATCAATCTGTAGATTTCTTTTTGCTTGTAGTCTGTAGGCTCTATAGTATTTTTTGACTGAAAAAGACCAAAACAGCATGTATAAGCCTTAACAGCAAGAATGATAAGTTGCAGTAATTATTTATTTGAATGCATAAATGTCATTTTCTAGGATGACTGATGTTATCCATGTTTCTCTTGAGTAGGATTCTCCTGTGGCATTCTCATTTGATGAAACTATGGGTGGGCAGAAGGGAATAACAGCAGACAGGCATGTATTATACAAGTTGTGGGCTCATGTATATTTCTGATTAGATCTGAGGTGATCCATTTCACTGTGAGTCTCTGCATGTGCCTGCCACATCATACCAATGCTCTCCAGGCTGCTAGCTGAGAAATGAGGTAAACCACACAGTCAGCTATGGTAGGAAGTCTTGAATAAGCAAGAAGTTCAGTTTTATAGCTTCATAATGGATGAGTTATGCTGAGTAGATGGGCAGGAGCCACTTTTTTGCACATAAGCACACACACGTATACATGAGCTTGCCTTATTTGAAGCCATACATTATATATGCACACATATCACATGTACACATACAAACGTTTATGAATACATGAGATACCGCTGAATTTTAGGAAACTCTTGGATTCCACCCAATACCATTAAATGCAGTCAGAACACTGGATTTGTGTTCCATATTCAAACAGTTAAGTGTAGCATTTCCCATGATACCAAGACTTAACTCTGAGGTTTTGGGGGTAGCTACTAATTGGTTAAAATAGTCTTAATACCTAAGTATCCAAAGTGTTGAATTCTCCTCACTATTTTAAGTTGAATATAATTATAATAAGACTTGAAAAAGGCTAGATGGTACTGTTGATTCTCAATTAACACCCCTAAGATGAAAATAGAGTTTATAGCATAATTTTTCACTTGGGATGCTTTTGAAAGTTTTTCACTATTGCTGATGTTTCTCATACTGCTGCTTCTGTTATTAATCATGACCTGTTTGAACATAGCAATTCTGTTTCATATTTCTTGGTATCCCAATCATAGCTTCCTGTCATCATAGATGCTTAATTAATGTTCATAATGACGTTGTACTATATTGTCCTGAATGTTGCATAATTAAAAAGACCAATCTGTGTTAAATTTGAAATGTGTATTTTCACTCACATTTGAATGTCTGTTGTTCTTCAACTCCCATTGAATCATCTAGGGACATCACCAAAGCACAGAGGAATTGTTAAGTTCCCCTTGCTGCCATTCTTGTAAGTTGCTTCATACTAGTAGGCAAATACTTCAACTAATGCTATCTTAGCCTTCTTTCAAAAATTCTCTTAATCTGGGCATAAGGCCAAAAGCTTCTGTTTCAGAGAGTTCCCCTCAGGCAAAGTAAATTAAAGGAATTTCCTCATGCATTCACCCAGTCCTTCAAAAATAGTATTCCAACAAATGTGTAGTGAAGACTTGTACTGTTAACTTTTCAGTTAATACCCAGCAAATGAAAAATAAATAATTAAATGAACTGGGGTCTGTGGAAAACCCACAAGGCAGTGTGGATAATATACCCACAAATAAGCAAAATTTGGTTGCACTGAATTTATATGGTCTTACTAAAAACCATGTCAAGGTGCCTGAGACATAAGTGCTTTCTTAAGAAAATTGAAGAGACATAATTTACAGAAATGTGACCTGGAGGTCCGTGCTTCATGCATCCTAATTAAGTAAAGCAGTCACTGAAATTGCTTTCTGTCATCTGGATAAGAAGCAATTACAGTTACACTTCAGGTTGCCAGTTTGGTTAGGGAATAAGGTTCTGTATTTAGCTGACTGCTTCAATCAACTGAGGGTTAATAAATTAATGTCCACAGTCGTGAAAATGTAATATGGCAAAGAGGGAAATCTAACAGCTTAGAAGATGGAAACTAAAAAATTCAGCCTGAAACCATCCCCAGATCACAGAATTATAGTTAGTGATAATTTTTCTCTTTTACTAAAACTGAAAAAATTATTTAAAAAACATATTGCTGCTGCTGCTGCTAAGTCACTTCGGTCATGTCCAACTCTGTGTGACCCCATAGATGGCAGCCCACCAGGCTTCCTGTCCCTGGGATTCTCCAGGCAAGAACACTGAAGTGGGTTGCCATTTCCTTCTCCAATGCATGAAAGTGAAAAATGAAAGTGAAGTCACTCAGTCGTGTCCGACTCTTAGCGACCCAATGGACTGCAGCCCACCAGGCTCCTCTGTCCATGGGATTTTCCAGGCAAGAGTACTGGAGTGGGTGCCATTGCCTTCTCCAAAAAAACATATTACCACCACCAAATTGAGTTTAATCATGATATACAATAATTCAGTTATAATACATTCTGATTTCTTTGTAAAACCTCTTGTATACTTATTTAGCTCTATATAATAAGTGTTACAATTTGTGAATCTGCCACCAACTAGATGATGAGTTCTTCAAGGGTTGAGACTGTGGAGTTTTTTTTCTTTGAGAAATCCTAATTATAGCAGGTCCCCCCAAAATTGGGCTTCCCAGGTAGCGCTGGTAGTAAAGGACCTGCCTGCCAATGCAGGAGATGTAACAGACGTGGGCTTGATCCCCGGGTTGGGAAAATCCTCTGGAGGAGGGCATGGCAACCCACTCCAGTGTTCTTGCCTGGAGAATCCCATGGACAGAGAAGCCTGGCAGGCTACAGTACATAGGGTCGCATAGAGTCAGACACACTGCAGTGACTTAGCATGCATGCCCATAAAGTTTAATCAAGGAGTACATTTTTTTTGTGTGTTTTTATGTTTTCAGTTCAGTTCAGTTTGGTGGCTCAGTTGTGTCTGACTCTTTGTGACCCTATGGACTGAAGCACGCCAGGCCTCCCTGTCCATCACCAACTACTGGAGTTTGCTCAAACTCATGTCCACCGAGTAGGTGATGCCATCCAACCATCTCATCCTCTGTCGTCCCCTTCTCCTCCCACCTTCAATCTTTCCCAGCATCAGAGTTTTTTCAAATAAGTCAGTTCTTCACATCTGGTGGCCAAAGTATTGGAGTTTCAGCTTTAGCATCAGTCCTTCCAATGAATATTCAGGACTGATTTCCTTTAGGATGGACTGGTTGTATCTCCCTGCAGTCCAAGAGACTCTCAAGAGTCTTCTCCAACACCACAGTTCAAAAACATCAATTCTTTGGGATTCAGCTTTCTTTATAGTCCAATTCTCACATCCATACACGACTACTGGAAAAACCATAACTTTGGCTAAATGGACCTTTGTTGGCAAAGTAATGTATTTATGAATTGGCAAATTTGTGTCTCTTAAAACCTGTTCTTGAAATATGCCATGTCTCTAAAAGTAGTTTTTGGCTTTTTGTTGTTAGACTATTTTATGGAAAGATTGCAATGGTTGCATCCATTGGTTTTTTGGTAGTTTCATCTTTCTCTTCCTGATCAGTATCAGTAGGCACTATGAATTGCTGGTTACTTGATGGGTTCAGTTAACTAAGTGCTTATTAACCAAGTTTTTACTAATCAAGAAAAGCAAATCAGCTGAAGTGCAAAAGCTTTTGGAATAATTCTAATTATTCAACCACAGAGTTGGCCTACCACAGGAAAGAATAGGCTGGAATTACCAACAGATGGCGATTAGTCCACTATTACCGGCTTCCCACTGTAAAAAATGAGTAAGCACAGGAAACTGTTAAGAGATTTGTAGCCATTAAGACCTATATCTGACCATTTTAAAATGCACAGGTGAGCTAGATGGAGATTTACATTTTCTTTGATTACTTATCCAAAAATTAACTTTCCTGAATGTGTGCATACACTCACATAGACAGACACACACTGAGTAGTGTGCTGGTATATGTTTAACAATGCAAAGTTCTCTGAAAAAGATAGTAACACAATGCCCTGGTTTGTAGCATTGTTGATTTCCAGCATAAAGACTCTCATCATGGCCGTTTCAGTCTACAAATGTGATGTCACAGCATAGTTGGGAAGTGATGTGCACAGTCAGCTCTACACTGAAGCAAACCAGCTCAAGCCACTGCACACCCCACTCTCATATACCATTTAACCTCTAATATCTCAGATACTGAATCCTGTGATCATATATAGAGGTGACCCAAACCCATTATGAAAGTATTCATATCTAAATTGGAAGAATGAAATATTTGAATTTCTTTTCCCATGTTTCAGTCAACCAAACAGAACAATGAGGCTTCCCAGAGACCTTGCTGTCAGTGCAACCTACCTGCTTCTTCATGGGAATAAACATATTTTATTGAAACACATTAAGTTAATAAATGATATGTGTCAGCATGAAGCCCTCACCAAACCTTCTGTCATTTTGCTGCTGACCCAAACTTACTGACCAAGGTAAGTGCTGACTGGATCTCTGCTATTCCAAGCAGAGATGGGGCATGGCCATCATGAGAACCAGAAAGAGCAGCTTCAAAGTATTGACTTTGAAGATATTCAAGTCAGCTTCCCAGGGACCTTGGTCTCAGTACAACCTGCTTCTTTGAACAACTCAGTCTGTCTGTTTGGCATCACAGCAGTTTAGGACCCTTCCCCTTAATGCCTATATTCCCTCCTACTTCAGAGACTGCAGGCCTGAGCCTGCTTGAAATGAAGAGATGACTCATGAATGGAATATCAGATAGGTGCCAAAAGAGTCATATGGAAATAGGACCTGCTTGTTTAACTGCTTGTAATCAATAATTCGAGCTATGTAAAGCAGGGAGTTTTAATCAAGGTAAATGAGACTATGATGAGTAAATAGTTAAATGGAGTCCAGGAAGTAATAGAGTGTAATTCCGAAAGAAAGATTACATTTAATCCAAATATGTAAAATGCTTCTGAGAGGGAGGAAAGTTACCTTTTTTTAGATTCTGTAAATTCAGTTAAATCAGACTTGTCTGGTGGCTCAGAGGTTAAAGCATCTGCCTCCAATGCAGGAGACCCGGGTTCGATCCCTGGTCAGGAAGATCCCCTGAAGAAGGAAATGGCACCCCACTCCAGTATCCTTGCCTGGAGAATCCCATGGACAGAGGAGCCTGGTAGGCTACAGTCCATGGGGTCGCAAAGAGTCAGATGTGACTGAGTGACTTCACTTTCAACTTTTCTCTTAAAATTCAGTTAATGGATACATACTGAAAACCATTGATGACATTAATAACTATGTACCATACAGAAGGACTCATCATGGAAAAATACAATAAAACACTCTCATACATATACCCCTTGGTATTCTAGTAGAAAAAAATAAATGCCACATTTTGGGATGTGAGGTTAATTGGACACAGGTGATTGTTTTTTCAGTCTATGGGTTATAAGTTTACATCATTCTTAGTTAATCTTGTCTATACTAGAATAATATTTTGTGTTCTTAAAATGTTATTTAGCCTGTCAAGGAAAACTGCCATTTTAGCAACCTTTTATTAAAATATATGCTTCTGTCCTAAAAAAATTGAACTCATCAAATAAAGTATCTCTGTTAGCTCTGAAAAGAAAATCATGGCAGATTATCTTTAAATAATTTTAATAACTTTCCCTAACTATAAAGTAACATATGTTTACTGAACAAACTTTAGAATATATGGTCAACAATTTTAAAATAATTATATCTCCTGAACCTTAGGTGACCACAGTGAACATTCATTAACATTTGTTTGTCTTTGCTTAGGAACTTTATACTTTATCTATAGATAAGTGAGTCACTAGAAAGGGAACATGAATCAGACATTTTTATCTTTATAGAAAGTTTCAATATGTATTTTCAGGCTATTGGGCCCCTGGAGTAACTTCTTTTAGCTAAAGGTTCAGAATATATCCTGATACATGACTCAAATGATAAAAGCAGTCCAACAAAGTAAGTCATAGCCCTATTTCTACTCTAATTTTCTTACTAAATATTCTTTCCTGAATTCCAGTTATCTGACTATTCTTTGTTATCAATGTCTATAATACCGACATTTGAACTCATATATATCTAAAGATATGAAGTGACATTGTAGTGTTTGGTTTTTTTAATTTTACTGAAGGTCTCAACAATCATTATATACCTTGATTCTTAAAGAGCTTATAATCCCTGACAAGCTGTTCCCAAGAATATATTCATTGAAAAATACATTGATTTTTCTTTTTTGCATAGATTGTATTAACTTTATTATGGTAATTCTCTTCCTTTATCATATTTTCACTTAGTAGTTGAATTTGGAATGGGTAAATCTTGAGCTTTTTATTGATGAATATTTATATCTTAATTTGGTGTCATTTATATTTTAGTCACCTTTCATATGTAACTTTTATTCTATACTGAATTTTATATATTTGGCTCTAGAGATCTGTGAATACATAGACCGTATTAAAACTCTCTCATCTATTTAAACTGATTCCTGTTATTATTTTATTTTTCACTCTCTGTGAGACTATTTTGACCTCATTATAGGTTGGGAGTTTTTTTTTTTTTACAGCAAAGTGAATCTGTTATACATACAGATCTATGCACCCTGTTTTGGATTGTTTCGGCTCTTAGAGAGTATTGAGTATAATTCACTGTGCTATACAGTAGGTCCTTGTCAGTTGTCTGTTTTATGTATAGTGGTGTATATATGTCAATCCTAATCTTCCAGTTTACCCCTGCCCCGCTCCTTACCCCCTGGTAACCATGTTTATTTTCTATATGTGTAACACTATTTCTGTTTTGTAGATAAGTTCATTTGTAGCTTTTTTAAGAAAATAGATTCCACATATACGTGATATCACTTGAGGTTTGTCAGAAAAAGACTTACTTAACTCAATATGACAATCTCTAGAACCATCCATGCTGCTGCAAATGGCATTATGTCATTCTTTTTTATGGCTGAGTAACATTCCATCATGGTAAATAATCCACCTGCCAACACAGGAGATGTGGGTTTGATCTCTGGGTTGGGAAGATCCCCTGGAGAAGGAAATGACAAACCCACTCCAATATTCTTACCTGGGAAATCCCATGGACAGAGGTGCCTGGCCCATGGGATCACAAAGAGTCAGATACAACTTAGCAACTAAACAACGACAAATACCCCATTGTATATATGTACCACATCTTCTTTATACATTCCTCTGTTGATAGACATTTAGGTTGCTTCCATGTCCTAGCTATTGTAAATAGTACTGCAATGAACATTCAGGTGCATTTTTTTTTAATTAAGGTTTTCTCCAGATTAGATATATGGCTAGGAGTAGGACTGATGGATTACTGGTAGCTCTATTTTTAGTTTTTAAAAGAACCTCCATGCTGTTCTCATAGTAGCTTCACGAATTTACACTCCCACCAATAGTGTAGGAGAGTTCCCTTTTCTCCACATGATCTCTAGTTCTTTACCTAGAATCCTCAGACTCCCAAGAGTTCAAGAATCTAATTCAAAAAAAAAAAAAAGAATTTAATTCATAAGGTCTGTAAACTTGGATAGAAAAATATATATATCTTCATATTCACTAAGCTCTGACTGAAATTTAACATATAATTTCTTGTAGAAACAAGTAAATGTAGACAACAAACCACAGTAGTGTTAGCAGTATCTATGACTTTGTCACCACTGAAACTCAAATATTTTCAGTGCACTTTATAGTTGCTATTCTTGCATGTGTGAGTGCTTGATCGTGTCTGACTCTTTGTGACCCTGTGGATTGTAGCCCACCAGGCTCCTCTGTCCATGGGATTTCTCAGGCAAGAATACTGAAGTGGGTTGCCATTTCCTTCTCCAGGGTATCTTCCCAACCCAGGGATCAAACCCATGTCTCTTGAGTCATCTGCATTGATACACAGGTTCTTTACCAGCAAAGCCACCAGAGAAGACTATAATTGCTATAGATAACTTAAAATATCATTGCATGCATCACTACTTTGAAATTATGGAAGTTGTTTGACCTACTGCCAGACTTGATGTCTAGTGTATTAAAGAAGGCTAACATATTTTTATCACCAATTTCTGGCTTTAATTTTTCAACAACAATATGTAGTCTTTTAGTGTTTTAATATAATAGGTTTTCTTTGTAAATAGAAGTAGTTTACTGTATGCACACACGTATTTATTTTACTCTTCCAAACATTAGGATTATATACCAACACACAGCATAAGTATCTTTCTTGATACTTACACTTCAAAAACATCTTTTGATTAGTTTTCATACTTAAAAAATGACTGTAGAACTTGGAAGAATTGGATAGGAAATCAACTTCTGTATACTAACGCATATATATGAAATTTAGAAAGATGGTAACAATAACCCTGCATACGAGACAGCAAAAGAGACACTGATTTATAGAACAGTCTTTTGGACTCTGTGGGAGAGGGAGAGGGTGGGATGATTTGGGAGAATCGCATTGAGACAGGTATAATATCATATATGAAACGAGTCGCCAGTCCAGGTTCGATGCACCATACTGGATGCTTGGGGCTGGTGCACTGGGACGACCCAGAGGGATGGTATGGGGAGGGAGGAGGGAGGAGGCTTCAGGATGGGGAATACGTGTATACCTGTGGCGGATTCATGTTGATATATGGCAAAACCAATACAATATTGTAAAGTTAAAAAATAAAAAAAAAGAAAGAAAGAAAAACAAACAAAAGGGAATGAATAAAAGCTAGATGGAGAACAAACAAGGATGATCCCAAATGATCTAGAAGAGGAAATTTCTTACCTTTATATTTATACCTGATGCTAGTCACATCCAGGGAATGAGTCACCAGATTAATAAAGATCATTTCAAGAAGGCCTAGTAAGACATGGAAGATGTGCTGTCATAAGGGAAGACAGCAAATTTGCAGAATATAGTTCTGGAAAGAGGTCTGTTAAATTTGGAAGCCATTGTTGACTGTGTCCTGAAGTGCAGTAGTGTCTTCAACCAGAGACACCTCCCCTTTCCCACGCATCCCCACCATTGCAAAGCTGAATCATCTTCAGGAAAAATTTCAGAAAGAAAAACAAGAAATTTTTATTCTGATTATTATTATATACCAAGCCAGAGGTATGTTTCTGGATCCTGTACTTCCACAAAAGAATGAATCATATGGAAGAAGTTGAGTGAGTGGTAACTAAGATGATCAGGGGATGGACATATCCCTTGATTTGAGAATGTGTAGACTGAACAAATACAAGGTCTATAAAAATTTGAAGATTATAAATAAGATGGAGATGGCTCTACTAAGCAAATTCTTGAACATAGAACTTTTATAAAGGAATTTGATTCAAGAATTTGAGTAAAAATAAATGATATAATCACTATACACTGAAAGGAATAAACTAGTCATTGGTATTTGTCAATATAAACAAAAAGGTGGGCTCAGAACAGCTAAGTGTGTGAATAGTGGCTTTCCAAGGGGATTTCATTGAGGGAATGTAAAAATGATAAATCTACATACCTAAACTCCTGCAGTTATTGACAGGACAACCATTGCATATGACAAAATACCCTTCAGTGACATTAACAGAAGCCACATGATGGGACTATATTCTGGTGTTCCCACTGTGTATTTTTGTTGTTGTTGTTGTTTCTCTGGCTGCATGTTGTGTATGGTATGCCAATGGCGATGGCTGCTAGGTCAATACTTGTCCTTATTAAAGAAAAAATGTACCAATACCACCAACTTGGTATTTTCCCTAAAAGTGATCATATCGTGGTTCATTAGAAAATATAGGCTTCATATAATTCATGCCCAGAAATGTAAGAAATATGTATTCCTTTTCCATGAGTCATGTATTTATGCAAGTAAAGCTCAGGCTCTCATAGAGTAGGATTCTCTCAGCTGCCATTCTGTAGGCTTCAGGGCTACTTCAACAGCTCCTTCTCTATCTCTCTGACAAGCAGAACAAGTCTATCTGTAGGGGATTTAGAGCCACCAACTTCAGTCTAGATGGTTACTATCTGTCAATCTTCATCAGTCAAGAGGGTTACAAAATAAGGAAAAAAATTATCAGCAAAAGCCTGGAAAATGATGATTACAGTTTCTCTTTGGCGAATGAGTGTTTCATTACCTGTGATGCATTGCACTTTGTCAAAGAATAAATAGCTTGCTTGCTGATGAGAAGGTGAAGAACATGCAGAATTATCTCTAATTTGTGCTGGACACACAAAACAAAGATTTGTTGGAAATCAGAATCAGGAAAGTGGGGACTGATTTGAGAGAGATGTGTTAAACTGGTTTCCCTTTGCAAGTAACATTGTTTATACTTGAATGGGTGAGCAGCCACCTACACAGTACTGTGCTTCTCTGGCCTGCTTTCAAACAACTTTAGAATTCAGAGATGCAGAGGTGTCAGTTTGCCCAGACACTGTGGAATAAACTCAGTTAGTAGAAGTATCAAAACACCATAAGTAATAAGAAAGAAACAGAAAAAATTTAGCTTATGTTGCCTTGTGATCTGGTAATAATACAGTCAATTAAGTCTGAATATGAGGGGCTCTTCTAAGATTTTTATATATATTAATTTATTTGGCTCTCATAATAGGCTTATGTAATTCATACATTAAAAGGAACCTGAGGCATAGAAGGGTTTCAATAACTTGCCCAGGATCATGCTGCTAAAAATTGACAGAGTTATTATTGGGTCTTGGACAGTCAAGTTCAGAGTTCACACTCAGCAGTTACATTCTATTGTATAGTTTGGGTGTATTCTGTTCAAGAAGGCTCCATAAGATACTTGCCATGGATTTTCATCCCTAGTTAAGTAAAAACTTGTTACTACCTCCTTAAAATTTGTTTCATTCTTAACTAGCCTTTCTCCTACCTCTCTGATATCCTGTATCCAATTTGTCCTATATTTTCTAGAAAATAATAATGACTTAATTCTTAATACTCTGTGCCTCTAATAAGGTGCAGTATGTGTGTGTGTGTTTGTTTCTTTTTATCCCAGTTTTATTGAGATATCATTGATGTACAGCCCTGTGTAAGTTAAGGTATACACCATGTGGTTTGACTGTTTCCTCCATCCTCCCCCTACCCCTTTGGCAAACACCTCTTTGTTCTCTGTATCTTTGACTCTGTTTTTGTTTTGTTATGTTTGTTCATTTGTTTTATTTTTTAGATTCCACATATAAGTGAAATCATATGGTAAATATTTGTCTTTTTCTGACTTATTTCACTAATTTCACTTAATATCTTCTATGTCCATCCATTACATATATATTCTTTCTTTGAGTTTATAAAGAAGATATATATTTTGTGTTTAATAATTAATTAAAACTTTTTATTTTGAGATAAATGCAAAATTTACACACAGTTATAAGAAATAATACAGAGAGACCCTGAGTATCCTTTACCTGATTTCCACCTATAGTAACATTTTGCAAAACTGCAGTATAATATCACAGCCAGGATATTGACATTAATATCTTATCCACTTTGCTGTCCAAGTTTTACTTCGTATGTGTGTGTGTGTGCTTAGTTCTCTACAGTTCTATCACAGAGTATGTTCATGTATCTAAACTGCAGTCAAGGTATGGAAGAGTTCTGTCACCACAAGGATTCTTTGTATTGCCCTTTTTATAACCGCACTGTCTTCTTCCTGTACCTCCCCTCCTGTACCTCCCCTCCCAAACCTTGGCAAGCACTATCCTGTTCTCCATTTCTAAAACGTTTCTGAGTTTTCTTTTCTAAAATTTTTACAGTTTTATGTTTTACAATTTAAGTCTGTGATCTATCTTGAGTTAATTTTTATATGAGGTGTGAGATTAAGTTGAGGTTCACCTGTTTATTTATCCATTTTGTCTATGGATTCCAATTTCTGTAGTATCATTTCTTAAAAAAAACTATCTTTCCTGATAAATTGTTTTTACACCCTTGCCAAAAATCAGTTTGACATATTTGTATGGGTCTATTACTGGGTTATTTATTCAGTTCCATTAATCTATGTGCACATCCCTTTACAAATATCATATTATCTTGAGTAATGTATCCATATAGTAAGACTTGATTTGGGGTAGAATGCTTCCTCCTACTTTACTCTTTTTCAAGTTTGCTTTAACTGTTTTATATTTAATTGTGATGTTAATTTATAATGAAAAGCAACAGCCCATGCTCCACTTACATTCTTATTCCAACCTCCTGGAGGCAAGAACTATGAACTAATTGCATTTTAGTTTCTTTTGTTGGTTTACCTTTTTTATCTCTTAGTAGTATGTTTATATTGCTACCTCTTGATTTCTCCATTTTTGATGTTGTGCACTATTTTCTGCTGTAATATACACTGTCTTAGCTGACTTAAACCAATGGCCATTCCCTCTTCTAACTTTTGCTGTGGCTAAACCACTAGTTTTAGTTTGTTCTCTGGGCCTTTGTGGACCTTAAATGCCATTACTGCTCACCCTACATTTTCACCTCATATTGTCTTATACATGGTTAAACTTTTCAACACTTTCATTCTGTTTTCTGATGATTAATAATTGTTTTATTTCTTTATAGTCTGATTTGAAAAGTTGAAAATCAGTAGACATTATTAGCTTTTTAAAACTGTAAATATTTAATCATAAATTTCTCTGTTGTGCCAAATAGTACCCTGTGAATCATCTCCATTATAAATATTCCTTATACCAAGTTGAAATAGACTATCTCTACCAATTGTCAAAATTAAGTCATCTTTTAGATTACTTCACACTTGAATGATGGATTTATTATTGTTTGTTGAATTGCATATTGTCAGTCTTTTGTGGATAAATTTTCTTATTCAAGTATTGCATACGTAAAGATTATAACTGTACACCCTGATTTATTTGTTTAAATAAATAATATTATTTATTATTTATATAGTAATATATGTATTATTTATCAGGCTATACTTCCTTTATTTATCACAATAAATAGAACATTACTAGTACCTCCAAAACCTTGTTTGTACCACTTCAGTTATTACATGCCCTTCTCCAGTCATTTTCCTGACTTCACACACTATATGAATTTGTTTTATTTGATTCTGAATTTTATATAAATTGAGAGATACAAAGTTAATCCTTTGTCTGGCTTCTTGTATTTAACATTAAGTTTGTAAGAGACATCACTGTGTTGCATTCAGCAATAATTATTTTTGTTTCTGAAAAATAGTTTTTGTAGTAAAATATCACAGTGTCTTTATTTTATCATTATTCAGTTTTAAATTTTATGTGATAACATTTTCACAGTAGAATATTTTAAAAAGCAATCTCCCCTTCATAGAAAAAGTTATTTTTGACGGTACTATAAGGAGACTCATGTGAGACTACACTTGAAATTTATAACCAGGAGCTTGAATGCCTTTGTCTAGTTTTCCTCTGTGTTCAAGTGGGTTCTGATGGGATAGAACCCACCACTGCTTCCAAGGTCTTCTGTCAGGCCTTTCTTCACATAAATCTTGTAGGGTAAACAGAGACCTGGCTCACTTTTGTCAGCCGCTCCCTTGAACTGTTGCATGCCGTCCAGGAAAGCCATCACAGCCTGGTCAAATTTGTGGTGATGCAAGAAAGCATCAAGTGGGCCTTAGGAAGCATCTCTATGAACCAAACTAGTGGAGGTGATGGAATTCCAGCTGAGCTATTTCAAATCCTAAAGGATGCTTCTGTTAAAGTACTGTACTCAATATATCAGCAAATTTGGGAAACTCAGCAGTGGCCACAGGACTGGAAAAGGTCAGTTTTCATTCCAGTCCCCCAAAAAGTAATGCCAAAGAATGTTCAAACTACCACACAACCACCCTCATCTCATACACTTGCAAAGTAATGCTCAAAATTCTCCAAGCTAGGCTTCAACAGTATGTGAACTGAGAACTGGCAGATGTTCAAGCTGGATTTCGAAAAGGCAGAGGAACCAGAGATCAGATTGCCAACACCTGTTGGATCATTGAAAAAGCAAGAGAATTCCAGAAAAACGTCTACTTCTGCTTCATTGAGTACACTTAAGCCTTTGACTGTGTGGATCACAACAAACTGTGGAAAATTCTTAAAGAGATGGAAATATCAGACTGCCTTACCTACCTCCTGAGAAATCTGTATGCAGGTCAAGAAGCAACAGTTAGAACCAGACATCAGACTGGTTCCAAATTGGGAAAGGAATACATCAAGGCTGTATATTGTCACCCTTCTTATTTAACTTCTATGCAGAGTACATCGTGCAAAATGCCGGACTGGATGAAACACAGCTGGAATCAAAATTTCTGGAAGAAATATCAATAACCTCAGATATGCAGATAATGCCACCTTTATGGCAGAAAGTAAAGAGGAACTAAAGAGCCTCTTGATGGAAGTGAAAGATGAGAGTAAAAAGGCTGGCTTAAAACTCAACATTCAGAAAACTAAGATCATGGCATCTGGTCCTATCACTTCATGGAAAATAGATGGAAATAGTGACAGTCTTTATTTTCTTGGACTCCAAAATCACTGCAGATGGTGACTTCAGCCATGAAATCAAAAGGTGCTTTGTCCTTGGAAGAGAAGCTATGACAAACCTAGACAGAATATTAAAAAGTAGAGACATTACTTTGCCAACAAATGTCCATATAGTCAATGCTATGGTTTTTCCAGTAGTCACGTATGGATGTGAGAGTTGGACCATAAAGAAAGCTGAGCACCGAAGAATTGATGCTTTTGAACTGTGATGTTGGAGAAGACTCTTAAGAGTCCCTTGGACTGCAAGGAAATCAAACCAGCAGGGCAAAAAGCAGCAGAGCTACCTGTCTCCAGGCTGCATTCCAGCACACAGGAACAGTGGGGAAGTAGCCCAACCTGAACTTATAGATGGTGGTTAAGGGGCCGTCATGCCAGATCTCAGATGTGGTGTTAAAAACGTTAGTTTTCTCCAGCTGGTTTCACTGAATCTGAGCATATCATAGCTGCTTCTCCACACTTCTCAGCTCGTTGTGTAGTTCTAGTTGTTGCCATTTTCAATTTACTGTAGTCCTTCTGGTATTGCTTTTCCTGCTGGTCCAGGATCTCAGTCTCTTCCTGGGCTGCCTCAAGATCTGCTGCTACTCTTGGTTTTTCTCCACCTCCTCCACCTTCTGGACCAGCCTTGCTTCCTCCAGCTCCACGCTCTTCAGCTTCTCCTGCAGCATCTCCCTCTCATCTTCACTTGTCCATTCCCTGGTTTCCAAACAGCGCTTGTAGTTCTGAATCTCAGATTCTGTGATGGTGAGTTGAATGTCCAATAGCTTTAAAAGATAATACAGTCCACACACACTGAGTGGTCCACATCTGTTTCACCAGAAAGGATGTCAAAAATATCCCTAATAGTCTTCTGGATAATGGTGAGATTTTTCAGAGTCCAGTCTCTCAAGCAGAGTGAAGTTGAAATTGTCCCAGGAACATCCTACTGCCAGGGAGGTGAGGAGAGGTCCTGAAAAAGGCACTACCTTGTAGATTTTCAAAATTTCCCTCCTCCCTGGAAGAAGGGCCTCCCTCCTGGGTTTTTCCTGCTACCTCTGAGCTGAAATGAGCATCAGAGCTTCAGGTTCATAGGTCTCCATGGACTGATTCTGTTTCAGTATGGATTAAGTGGAGAGAGGTCATGATGGAGGTCTTGATTCTCACCTTGACACTCTTTCCTCTCGGTCTTGCAATGTCTTTAATCCAATCCTGATGAGCATTTTTTCTCTTTGTGAGAGAAATGTGGCTAATGTGAATATTTTAAGTCTTCTTTTGCTTGTCTTTGAGTATGTACATACAGACTTTTTGTTGGGCATATATTAAGAGTATAATTACTGTGTTATAGCATATGAATATTTTCAAGTTTAATGAATACTGCTAAACAGTGTTTCTAAGTTTTGCTATCCTATAATCTCACTAACATGCGTGAGAATTCTACTTGATCAATTTCTTCACCAACAGTTAGTCTTGGCAGTTGTTTTAGTTTTACCCAGGTTAGTGAGTAGATGTTTTTACCTTATTGTAGTTTTGATTTTCATTTTCCTGATAAATAATGAGGTTGAATAGATTTAAACCTATTTTTGTTTATTTTGTGGCTTTTTTTTTTTTCACTTTCATTAAACTGTCTGATTGAGCCAAAAAATTGTAGTGTTATCCAGTTTATCAATCTATTCTGTTTTGGTTACTGTCTTTTGCCCTATTTAAAATATACTTGCCTATCCCAAGTTTATAGAAATATTGCATAATATTTTGATCTGGAAGCTTTATTGTTTTACCTTTAATATTTAGATTTACAGTCTACTTGAAATTAACTTTTGTGTATCAATGTGAGGTAGGAGTAGGAGTCAAAATATATTTTTTTCCATATAAATATCTGCTACTTTGGTTCCATTTCTTTAAAATGTTATCCGTTTTCTGAAATTCTACAGTGAAATCTTAGTCATAAGTCTAGTGTCCATAGATGAAAGGATCTGTTTCTGCCCTTCTATTCTGTTACATTGTTCTATTTACCCGTCTTTGTACCAACACACAGTTATAGCTTTTCCTGATTCTTTTTTTAAACTCTTTGAATTGAAGGATAATTGCTTTACAGAATTTTGTGGTTTTCTGTCATATGTCAACAAGAATCAGCCATAGGTATAACCCATGTCCCCTCCCTCCCTAACCTCCCTCCCATACCCCTCCCCATCCCACCCTTCAGCCTGTCACAGAGCCCTTTTTGGAGTTCCCTGAGTTACACAGCAAATTCCCATTGGCTATCTATATTACATATGGTATTGCAAATCACCCATGTTACTCTCTCCATGCATCTCACCTTCTCCCTCCTCCTCTACCTCTATGTCCATAGGTCTGTTCTCTATGTCAGTTTCTCCATTGCTGCCCTGAAAATAAATTCATCAGGACCATCTTTTTAGATTCTATATATGTGCATCAGTATACAATATTTGTATTTCTCTTTCTAACTCACTTCACTCTGTCTAATAGACTCTAGATTCATCTACCTCATCAGAACTGACTCAAATGTGTTCCTTTTTATGGCTGAGTAGTATTCCATTGTATATATATGTACCACAGCTTCTTTATCCATTCATTTGTCAATGGACAAGTAGGTCAGTGCTTCCATGTTCTAACTATTGTAAATAGTGTTGCAGTGAACATTGGAGTACATGTATTTTTTTTTCAATTTTGGTTTCCTCAGGGTATATGCCAAAGAGTGGGATTGGTGGGTCATATGGTGGTTTTATTCCTAGTTTTTTAAGGAATCTCCATACCGTCTTCCATAGTGGCTGCATAAATTTACATTCCTACCAACAGTGCAAGAGTGTTCCCTTTTCTCCACACCCTTTCCAGCATTATTGTTTCTAGACTTTTTGATGAGGGCCATACTGACCGATGTGAGGTGATATCTCAACGTAGCTTTGATTTACATTTCTTGTAAATAATGAACGATGTTGAGCATATTTTCATGTGTTTGTTACCCATCTGTATGTCTTCTTTGGAGAAATGTCTGTTTGCCCACTTTTTGATTGGGTTGTTTGTTTTTCTGGTATTGAGCTGTATGAGCTGTTTGTATATTGTGGAAATGAATCCTTTGTCAGTTGTTTCATTTGCTATTATTTTCTCCCATTCTGAGGGTTGTCTTTTTACCTTGTTTATAGTTTCCTTTGCTGTGCAAGAGCTTTTAAGTTTAATCAGGTCCTACTTGTTTACTTTTGTTTTTATTTCCATTACTCTAGGAGGTGGGTCATAGAGGATCTTGCTTTGATTCATGTCATCAAGTGTTCTGCCTATGTTTTCCTCTAAGAGTTTCATAGTTTCTGGTCTTAAAGTTAGGTCTTTAATCCATTTTTAGTTTGTCTTTGTGTATGGTGTTACGAAATATTCTAATTTCATTCTTTTACATTAGCTGTTCAGTTTTCCCAGCACCATTTATTGAAGAGGCTGTCCTTGCCCCATTGTATATTCTTGCCTCCTTTGTCAAAAATAAGGTACCCATAGGTGCATGGGTTTATTTCTGGGCTTTCTATCTTGTTCCATTGGTCTATATTTCTGTTTTTGTACCAGCACCATACTGTTGATGACTGTACCTTTGTAGTATAACCTGAAGTCAGGAAGCCTGATTCCTCCAGCTTCATTTTTCTTTTTAAAGATGGCTTTGGCTATTCAGGGTGTTTTGTGTTTCCATATAAATTATGAAACTTTTTGTTCTAGTTCTGTGAAAAAAATGCCATTGGTAATTTGATAGGGATCACATTGAATCTGTGGACTGCATTTGGTAGTATAGTCATTTCACAATATTGATTCCTCTTAGCCAGGAACATGGAATATCTCTCCATCTGTTTATGTCATCTTTGATTTTTTTCATTAGAGTCTTATAATTTTCTGTGTACAAGTCTTTTGTCTCCTTAGTTAAGTTTATTCCTAGATATTTAATTCTTTTGTTGCAATGATGAATGCAATTGATTCATTAATTGCTCTTTCTGATTCTTCATTGTTAGTATATAGAAATGCAAGTGATTCCTGTGTATTGATTTTGTATCCTGCAACTTTGCTAAATTGGCTGATTAGCTCTAGTAATTTTCTGATGCTATGTTTAGGGTTTTCTGTGTACAGTATCATGTCATCTGCAAGCAGTGAGAGCTTTACTTCTTCTTTTTGATCTGGATTCCTTTTATTTCTTTTTCTTCTCTGATTTCTGTAGCTAGGACTTCCAGAACTATGTTGAATAATAGTGGTGAAAGTGGATACCCTTGTCTTGTTCCTGATCTTAGGGGGAATGTTTTCAGTTTTTCACCATTGAGAATGATGTTTGCTATGGGCTTATCATATATGCTATGACTTCCCTGGTAGCTGAGATAGTAAAGCGTCTGCCTACAATGCGGGAGACCCGGGTTCAATCCCTGGGTCAGGAAGATCTTCTGGAGAAGGAAATGGCAACCCACTCCAGTATTCTTGCCTGGAAAATCCCATGGACGGTGGAATCTGGTAGGCTACAGTCCATGGGGTCGCAAAGAGCCAGACACAACTGAGCGACTTCACTTTCACTTTCTTTCACTTGATCATATATGGCCTTTACTAGGTTGAGGTAGGTTACTTCTATGCCCATTTTTGAAGAGTTTTCATCATAAATGGGTGCTGAATTTTGTCAAAGGCTTTTTCTGCATCTATTGAGATGATCATATGGGTTTTATCTCTCAATTTGTTAACATGGTATATCACATTGGTTGATTTCATAGTGAAGAATCCTTGCATCCCTTGAATAAACCCCACTTGATAATGGCGAATGAGCTTTTTGATGTGTTGCTGAATTCTATTTGCTAAGATTTTGTTGAGTAATTTTCCATCTATGTTCATCAGTGATATTGGCCTGTAGTTTTCTTTTTGTATGTTGTCTTTGTCTGGTTTCGTTATAAGGGTGATGGTGCCATCATAGAATGAATTTGGAAGTGCTTCTTCCTCTGCAATTTTATGAAGTTTTAAAAGGATAGGCATTAGCTCTTCTCTAAGTGTTTGATAGAATTCTCCTGTGAAGCCTTCTGGTCCTGGTCTTTTGTTTTTTGGGGAGATTTTTGATCACAGCTTAAATTTCAGTGCTTGTAATTAGATTGTTCGTAATTTCTATTTCTTCCTGATTCAGTCTTGGAAGATCGAACTTTTCTAAGAATCTGTCCATTTCTTCCAGGTTATTGAGTTTATTGCCATGTAGTTGTTCATTATAGTCTTTTATAATCCTTTGAATTTCTGCATTATCTGTTGTAACCTCTCCTTTTTCATTTTTAATTTTGTTGATTTGATTCTTCTCTCTTTTTTTCTTGATGAGTTTGGCTAAGGCTTTGTCAATTTTGTTTATCTTTTCAAAGAACCAGCTTTTAGTTTTATTAATCTTTACTATTTCTTTCATTTCTTTTTCATTTATTTCTGGTTGTTTCTTTATGATTTCTTTCCTTCCATTAATTTTGGGTTTTTTTTTTTTTCTTCTTTTTCCAGTTACTTTAGGTGTAATGTTAGGTTGTCTATTTGATGTTTTCCTTGTTTCTTGGGGTAGGATTGTATTGCTATAAACTTTCATCTTAGAGCTGCTTTTGCTGCATCCCACAGGTTTTGAGTTGTCATGTTTTCATTGTTACTTGGTTCTAGAAATTTTTTGATTGCCCTTTTGATTTCTTCAATAATCTGTTGGTTATTTAGAAACATGTTGTTTAAGCTCCATGTGTTTTTGTTTCTCACAGTTTTTTTTTTTTTTCCCTGTAACTGATGTCTAGTCTTATAGCATTTTGGTCTGAGAAGATGCTTGATACAATTTCAATTTTCTTAAACTTACTGAGGTTTGATTTCTGACCCAAGATGTGGTCTATCCTGGAGAATGTTCCATGTGCACTTGAGAAGAAGGTGATTCTTCTGTATTTGTATGGAATGTCCTGAAGATATCGATGAGATCCATCTCATCTAATGTATCATTTAAGACTTTTTTCCTTATTAATTTTCTGTTTTGATGTTCTGTCCATTGGTGTGAGTGGGGTGTTAAAGTCTTCTACTATTATTCTGTTACTGTCAATTTCTCCCTTTATGTCTGTTAGTGTTTATTTTATGTATTGAGGTGCTCCTATGTTGGGTGCATAGATATTAACAGTTGTTATATCTTCCTCTTGGATTGATCCCTTGATGATTATGTAGTGCCCTTCCTTATCCCGTGTAATCTTCTTTATTTTAAGGTCTATTTTGTCTGATATAAGGATTGCTACTCCTCATTTTGTCTGATATGAGGATTGCTTCCCATTTGCATGGAATATATTTTTCCATCCTCTAAGTTTCAGTCTATATGTGTCTTTAGGCCTGAAGTGGATTTCTTGTAGACAGTATATACATGGGTCTTGTTTTTGTATCCATTCAACCAGTCTTTGTCTTTTGGTTGGAGCATTTAATCCATTTACATTTAAAGTAATTATTGATATATATGTTCCTATTGCCATTTTCTAATGTTTTGGGTTGATTTTGTAGATCTTTTTTCTTCTGTTGTATTTCCTGACTATGTAAGTCCATTTAACAATTGTTGTAAAGCTGATTTGGTGGTACTGAATTCTCTGCCAGCTCGCTGATTCGTTTTTCTGCTTCAGATATTCTGCTATTGATTTCTTTGGGAGTATTTTTCATTTTGGTAATTGTGTTGTTTGTCTCTGTATGCTTATTCTTTAATTCTTCTAGGTCTTTGTTAATTGATTCTTACATTTTCTCCATTTTGTTTTCAAGGTTTTTGATCATTTTTACTATCATTATTCTGAATTCTTTTTCAGGTAATTTTCTTATTTCTTCTTCATTTATTTGGACCTCTGTGTTTCTAGTTTGTTCCTTTATTTGTGCAGTATTTCTCTGCCTTTTCATTTTTTTTTTAAAGTTATTGTGTTTGAGGTCTCCTTTTCTCAGGCTTCAAGAAAAGTTGAATTCTTTCCTTGAAGAAGATGGAATTCTTTCTTCCTTTTGGTTTCTGCCCTTTTAAGGTTGGTCCAGTGGTTTGTGTGAGGTTCGTTTAGGGTGAGATTTGTGCTGAGTGTTTGTTTGTTTTTCTTCTAATGGGCAAGGCTGAGTGAGGTGGTACTCCTGACTGCTGATGATTGGGTTTGTATTTTTGTTTTGTTTGTTGTTCAGATGAGGTGTCCTGCACAGGGTGCTACTGGTGGTGGGGTGATGCCAGGTCTTGTATTCAAGTGGTTTCCTTTGTGTGAGTTCTCAGTGTTTGATACTCCTTAGGTTTAGTTCTCTGGTATCTAGGGTCTTCGAGTTAGTGCTCCCACTCCAAAGGCTCAGGGTTTGATCTCTGGTCAGGAACGAAGATTTCACAAGTGGTTTGTTATGACATTAAGGGAGAGTAAAGCAAATATCTAAAAGTGAGAAACCAAAGATGAACCCCAGACAAATGGCAGTTACAAAATCAGAGAAATAATAATTAAAATAATGGAGTATACACAAATACATATACACCCATGACCAAAGTGAAAACAGTCCAACAAAAATAAAGTACAGTAGATTGATTCAGCAAACAAGGGAAGTAAAAAATTATATTTCCCAGTTAAGAACAAAACTAACTTAAGCACGAACTGGAAAACAAAACTAAAGCAAGGTGCCAAGTGAGGAATAAAGCAATGAAAACAAAACTAACAAATATGTTGAGAGGAAAGGAATGAAAGAAAAGAAAGAAAGAATAGATATGCACAGTTAAATAGAGGGAGAAAAAGAAGATTTATATACATTAAAAATTAAGTGGAAGGGGAAAAGGACAGTAGGAAAAGCAAAGAAAGGAATAAATGTAGAAAAATAATAGTAGGTTTAAAAAATTAAAATTTAAAGAAGGGAAAATAAAAATAAAAAAAGAGGAAAACTCCACAGAACTGCAAAAGCCTAATGGCAGATGTTTATGACAACAATGTAAAATGTGACTAAGGAAAAAGAAGAAAGAAAAAAAAAGCTCAAAACATTAATTGGATTTCTTAGTGCCAATAAAATTGACAACTACAATGGGGGCAGGGGTGGGGGGGAGAAGGAAAGTACAAAAGAATCACAGAATAAGTCAAAAAATAAGAATAATAAATGTTTTTCTTGAGTCACTGCTGTCAGAGTCCTTTCCCGCACTGGGAATCACAGTCCACCTTACCTCCCTAGAATGCCTTCCAACACTGTACTGATCTCTGGACCCACAGTGGGGGCAGCTCAGATTCTAATCTGGTCCTACTCCTATGTGTTCTTGCCTCCAGTGTCCACAACTATCAGAGCTAGCGCATTTTCTTTTGTGGAAGCTCTCAATGGCCTTTTATATATTCCATAGACACAGAGTCTGCTTATTTGATCATGTGGATTTAACCTGCAACTTGTACAGCTGATGGGAAGGTTTTAAGTCTTCTTCCTTAGCCACACTGCCCCTGGTTTTCAATTGTGGTTTTATTTCCACCTATACAAGTGGGTGGTCCACTGGAGTTTAGCTCCCAGTGGCATGCTGCGATTCATGGGGTCACAAAGAGTTGGACACGACTGAGCGACTGAACTGAACCCTGAATCATGGAATATGTTTCCATCTACTTATGTCATCTTTTTGTACAGTTCTTCTGTGTATTCTTGCCACCCTCTTCTTACTATCTTCTGCTTCTGTTAGGTCCATACATTTCTGTCCTTTATCGTGCCCATCTTTGCATGAAATGTTCCCTTGGTATCTTTAAATCTCTATCTTTCCCATTCTGTTCTTTGCCTCTATTTCTTTCCATTGATCGCTGAGGAAGGCTTTCTTATCTCTCCTTGCTATTCTTTGGAACTCTGCATTCAGATGCTTGTATCTTTCCTTTTCTCCTTTGATTTTCACTTCTCTTCTTTTCATACCTATTTTAAAACCTCCTCAGACAATCATTTTGCTTTTTTGCATTTCTTTTCCATGGGCATGGTCTTGATCCCTGTCTCCTGTACAATGTCACAAACCTCCATCCATATTTCATCAGGTACTCTATCAGATCTAGTCCCTTAAATCTATTTCTGACTTCTACTGTATAATCATAAGGGATTTGATTTAGGTCATACCTGAATGATCTAGTGGTTTTCCCCACTTTCTTCAATTTCATTCTGAATTTTGCAATAAGGAGTTCATGATCTGAGCCACAGTCAGCTCCCAGTCTTGTTTTTGCTGACTGTATAGAGCTTCTCCATCTTTGGCTGCAAAGAATATAATCAATCTGATTTCAGTGTTGACCATCTGGTGATGTCCATGTGTAGAGTCTTCTCTTGTGTTGTTGGAAGAGGGTGTTTGCTATGACCAGTGTGTTCTCTTGGCAAAACTCTATTAGCCTTTGCCCTGCTTCATTCCATACTCCAAGGCCAAATTTGCCTGTTACTCCAGGTATCTTGACTTCATACTTTTGCATTCCAGTCCCCTATAATGAAAATGACATCTTCTTTGGGTGTTAGTTATAAAAGGTCTTGTAGGTCTTCATAGATATTCTGGAATGTGAAGTCAAGTGGGCCTTAGAAAGCATCACTATGAACAAAGCTAGTGGAGGTGATGAATTCCAGTTGAGCTATTTCAAATCCTGAAAGATGATGCTGTGAAAGTGCTGCACTCAATATGCCAGCAAATTTGGAAAACTCAGCAATGGCCACAGGACTGGAAAAGTTCAGTTTTCATTCCAGTCCTAAAGAAAGGCAAAGCCAAAGAATGCTCAAACTACCGCACAATTGCACTCATCTCACCCACTAATAAAGTAATGCTCAAAATTCTCCAAGCCAGGCTTCAGCTAAGCGTGAACCATGAAATTCCAGATGTTCAAGCTGGTTTTAGAAAAGGCAGAGGAGGCAGAGATCAAATTGTCAACATCTGCTGGATCATGGAAAAAGCAAGAGTTCCAGAAGAACATCTATTTCTGCTTTATTGACTATGCCAAAGCCTTTGTCTGTGTGGATCACAATAAACTGTGGAAAATTCTGAAAGAGATGGGAATACCAGACCACCTGACCTGCCTCTTGAGAAACCTATATGCAGGTCAGGAAGCAACAGTTAGAACTGGACATGGAACAACAGACTGGTTCCAAATAGGAAAAGGAGTATGTCAAGGCTGTATATTGTCACCCTGTTTATTTAATTTATATGCAGAGTACATCATGAGAAATACTGGACTGGAAGAAGCACAAGCTGAAATCAAGATTGCCGGGAGAAATATTAGTAACCTCAGGTATGCAGATGACACCACCCTTATGGCAGAAAGTTAAGAGGAACTAAAAAGCTTCTTGATGAAAGTGAAAGAGGAGAGTGAAAAAGTTGGCTTAAAGCTCAACATTCAGAAAACTAAAATCATGGCATCTGGTCCCATCACTTCATGGGAAACAAATGTGGAAACAGTGGAAATAGTGTCAGACTTTGTTTTTTGGGGGCTCCCAAATCACTGCAGATGATGATTGCAACCATGAAATTAAAAGACGCTTACTCCTTGGAAGGAAAGTTATGACCAACCTAGATAGCATATTAAAAAACAGGGACATTACTTTGCCAACAAAGGTACATCTAATGAAGGCTATATTTTTTCCAGTGGTCATGTATGGACGTGAGAGTTGGACTGTGAAGGAAGCTGAGCACCGAAGAATTGATGCTTTTAAACTGTGGTGTTGGAGAAGACTCTTGAGAGTCCCTTGGACTGCAAGGAGATCCAACCAGTCCCTCCTAAAGGAGATCGGTCCTGGGTGTTCATTGGAAGGACTGATGCTGAAGCTGAAACTCCAATACTTTGGCGACCTCATGAGAAGAGTTGACTCATTGGAAAAGACCCTGATGCTGGGAGGGATTGGGGGCAGGAGGAGAAGGGGACAACAGAGGATGAGATGGCTGGATTGCATCACCAACTCGATGGATGTGAGTTTGAGTAAACTCCAGGAGTTGGTGATGGACAGGGAGGCCTGGCGTGCTGTGATTCATGGGGTCGCAAAGAATCGGACACGACTGAGTGACTGCACCGAACTGACTGATGTCATCTTTGATTTCTTTCTTTAGTATCTAATTTTTTGGTATACAGGTCTTTTGTCTCCCTAGGTTGGTTTATTCCTAGATATTTTATCGTTTTTGTTGCAATGGGGAATGGGATTGATTCCTTAATTTCCCTTTCTGAGTTTCCATTTTAGTATATAGAAATGCAAGTGATTTGTATGTATTTACCTTGTATCCTGTGACTTTGCTGAATTCACTGATTAGCTGTAGTAATTTTCTGATAGTTTCTTTTGGGTTTTCTATGTATAGTATCATGTCATCTGTAAACAGAATTTTACTTCTTTTTGTCTGATCTGGATTCCTTTTATTTCTTTTCATTTTCTAATTGTTGTGCTAGGACTTCCAAAACTATATTGAATAATAGTGGGGAGTGTGGACATCCTTGTCTTGTTCCTGATCTTAGAGAGAATGCTTTCCATTTTTCAGCATTGAGAATAATGTTTGCTGTGGGCTTTTCATATATGCCCTTTACTATGTTGAGGTAGCTTTTCTATGCCCATTTTTTGAAGAGTTTTAATCATAAATGGGTGCTGAATTTTGTCAAAGGTTTTTTCTGTATCTATTGAAATAATCATATGATTTTTACCTTTCAGTTTGTTAATATGGTGTATCACATTGGTTAATTTGCATATATTGAAGAATCCTCGCTTCCCTGGAATAAACCCGACTTGATCATGGTATATGAGCTTTTTAATGTATTGTTGAATTCTGTGTGTGAGAATTCTGTTGAGGATTTTTGCATCTATGTTCATCAGTGATATTGACCTGTAATTTTCTTTTTCTGTATTGTCTTTGCCTGGTTTTAGCATCAGGGTTATTGCAGCCTCATAGGATGAGTTTGGAAGTGTTTATTTCTCTGCAGTTTTTTGGAAGAGTTTCAGAAGAATAGGCATTAGCTCTTCTTTAAATGTTTGATACAATTTCCCTGTGAAGTCATCTGGCCCTAACCTGGAGATGTTCCATGTGCACTTGAGAAGAAAGTGTATTCTTCTGCATTTGGATGGAAAGTCCTAAAGATGTCAATTAGGTCCATTTGGTCTAATGTTTCACTTAAGGTTTGTGTTTCCTTATTGATTCTCTGGTTTGATGATCTGTCCATTGGTGTAAGTGGGGTGTTAAAGTCCCCTACTATTGTCAATTACTATCGATTTCCCCTCTTCATGCCTGTTAGTGTTTGCTTTATGTATTGAGATGCTCCTATGTTGGGTGCATAAATATTTACAGTTGTTATGTCTTCTTCTTGAATTGATCCCTTGATTATTTTGTAGTGTCCTTCTTTGTCGCTTATAATATTCTGTATTTTTAAGTCTATTTTTTCTGAAATAAGTATTGCCACTCTGGCTTTCTTTTGGTTTTCATTCACGTGGAATATCTTTTTTAATCCTTTTACTCTCAGTCTGTATGTATCTCTAGGTCTGAAGTGTGTCTCTTGTAGGCAGTATATATATGGGTCTTTTTTTTTTTTTTTTTATCCATTCAGTCTGTATCTTTGGTTGGTGCATTTAATCCCTTTAAATTTAGATAATTATTGATACATATGTTCCTATTGGCATTTTCTTGATTGTTTTGGCTTTGTTTTTGTAGATCTTTCCTTTCTCCTGTGTTTACTGGCTATATAAGTCCCTTTGGTATTTGTTGCAAGGCTGGTTTGGTAGGTCTAAATTCTCTTAACTTCTGCTTGTCTGTAAAGCTTTTGATATCTCCATCATTTCTGAATGAGATCTTTGCTGGGTATGGTAATCTTGGTCGTAGATTTTTCTTTTTCATAACTTTAAATACGTCCTGCCATTCCGTTCTGGTCTGCAGAAAGATCTACTGTTAATTGTATGTGTTTTCCTTGTATGTTACATATTGCTTTTCGCTTGCTGCTTTTAATATTCTTTCTTTGTGCTTAATTAATCTCCGTTAACTTGATTAATATTTAATATTAATATCAATGTGTTTCTCCTTGGGTCTATCCTATCAGGGACTCTGCACTTTTTGGACTTGATGGACTATTTCCTTTCCATGTTGGGGAAGTTTTCAACTATAATTTCTTCAAAATGTTCTCAGTGCCTTTCTTTTTTTCTTCTTCCTCTGGGACCCCTGTAACTCTAATGTTGCTGCATTTAATATTGTCCCAAAGGTCTCTGATGGTATCCTCAATTCTTTTCATTCTTTTCCCTTTATTCTGCTCTTCAGCAGTTATTTCCACCTTTCTATCTTCCAACTCACTTATCCATTCCTCTGCTTCAGTTATCCTGCTATTGGTTCCTTCTAGAGTATTTTTAATTTCAGTAATTATGTTATTCATCTCTGTTTGCTTATTCTTTATTTCTTCTATGTCCTTGGTGATTCTATTAACTGTAAATGTTTCTTGCATTTTCTCCATTCTATTTTCAAGTCTTCAGAGCATCTTTACTATCATTACTCTGATTTCTGTTTCAGGTAGGTTGCTTATTTCCTCTTTGTTTATTTGGTCTTGTGAGTTTCTTGCTTTTTCATTTATGCTGTATTTCCCTGTCTTTTCATCATCTTTTTTGTTTTGTTTTGTTTTTGTAACTTGCTCCACTTGAGGTCTCCTTTTCCCAGGCTTTAGGGTTGTATTCCTCTTCCCTTTGGTTTTTGCCATTGGAGGGAAAGGTTGATTGAGGGGTTTGTGTTGATTTTTTGTTAGGGGTGACTTGTGCCTGTGTTCTAGTGGGAGGAGATCAAACAGATCAAGCAGGTAACTACAGAAATAATGGGACATATACACACACTTCCACAAATACAGTTACAACCAAAGTATTCTAAAGAAAAAAGTACAGGGACTGACTTGGTGAACAAAGGAAACCAAAAGTGATATCAACCAATTAAAAGCAGAGCTAGCTAATGCTCAATCTGGAAAACTGAGCGTGAGCAGAGGGCTCTTGGGGAATATAGCAAAGAGAGCTCAACAATTTAACTTACTTGGTGAAAAAAGAATGAGTGAAGGAAAAAGGGAGAAAAAATGAGAAGAAGGGAGGGAAAAATGAAAATGAGGGGGATGGGAAAGAGGGTAGAAAAAGAGAGAGAGAGAAGGAAAAACAGAAAAGCAAAGATAAATAGATGTATGTGGAAGAGATTTATATATCTTCAGGAATAGCTACAGCTGGTAAGGAACTATAGGAAAAGCAATTGAAAAAAATCAAAAACAAAATTAAAAAAAACTCATTTCAAGGAGCTTAGCCTGTCCCCCTGGAGGCCTGGGGTCTTCTGCTGTTGCCTAGAGCTTGCTTTGTGGGAGCTGTTCCATATCTTGGTGAGTTTTCGATGTATTTGTGGGGAGGCTGGCGATCTCCTCACCTTACTCCTCTGCCATCTTCTTCCGTCTCCCCCCTGATTCTTGAAATGTGGTCATGTAAGTATTCCAGTTCATGGTGGTTCTGATTATTTTTGGCCCTTTGAATTTCCTTATAAATTCTAAAATCAGGTTATCATTTTAAGAAAACTCTCTTAGACTTAAAACTGAGATTGCATTGTTTATGGATCAATTTGCAGAGACATGGCATCTTTACGGGCTTCCCTGGTGGCTTAGAGGTAGAAGCGTCTGCCTGCAATGCAGGAGACCTGGGTTCGATCTTTACAATATCAGTATTCCAACCCATGAATCTACTATATACTCCACAATTATTTAATTTTTAAAAAATCTCCACTCTGTATATGTTTTTCAGTTTTCTGGGTACTTAGACTTTTTTCACTTATTTTGTTAGAATTATTGCTAGGTATTTGAAGATTTTTTGTATAAGCAGAAACTCTTTAAATTTAAAAATATAACTGTTAATGAAATACAGAAATAAATTAACTTTCATATATTGACCTTTTAGCCAATGAACCAAATTATTTCACTCATTAATCCTAAAAAATATATCTGTAGATTCTTTTCTAGTTATTATAATCTTTTGTACTTTTAGTCACTTTAGTACATGGTTTTCATTTGGGAAGATGATAAAAATTCTAGAGGTGGATATTGGTTATAGTTGTGGGACAATGTGAATGTATTTAGTGCCATCAAACTATGCCTTTAAAAATGGTTCAAAAGGTACATTTTGTGTTATGTGTATTTTACCACAATTTAAAAAAGATGCTGATGATATCAGCAGTGTACTCACGGTTGGTAGTGTCTTCAGAATTTCTTTACCTCTCTCATGATTTATTATTATTAGGCTAGAAGCAAAGGTGTAGGGAACTGTCCAAAGTGTGCATCTCAGTGTCACATGTGGTATTCTAGTCAAAACAAAAATAGGCTCCATATCTCTACTGAATTAAACTAAACAACTCTGGTTCATTGGTTTTCTTTTTCCTTAGCAGATTTTCATAAGGAAAACTCTGGTTTAACTACAGAAAAAATATGAAAGTCCCCAAATGATAAAATCCAAAGTGTATGGTAACTGGAAACTCTCATGGTACTCTGAAGTACTCTGAACATGAGGACACAGTGAATGAGGAAAAATGTCTTAGAACTGCTTTAGAATGAGTCTAGGATATAGTATCAAGTGAAAAAAAAAAAAAGCAAAATTCAAAGGATTCAAAATATTTAAATCTAGTCTTGAAACTACATACAATGAGACTAGTCAGTTTGTTGAAAAATCATGAGGTAACTGACCCCAGGACCCTTTGAAAATGTCAGTATAATGAATATCCAGAAAAGATAAATATAAAGGTAATAAATTTATTCTAGTTTAAAAGAGATTACAGAGACTTGACAATGAAATGCTGTAAGTAATCCTTTATTGAATCCTGGGTCCAACAGCAACAAAAATTTTTAAAGACATCTTTGGAAAATTTGAATATGAACTATATATTAAGTTATATTTTTCCATGTTACTTTTCTTGGTTGTGATATTGGTTTTGTAGTTATATAGGAAAATATTATGGTTCTTACTGATATATGTTGAAGAATTTGGGGATAAAGTGTCAGAATATCTGCAATTGTGTTCAAGTAATTCTGAAGGATATATGTGGAGAATAGCTCTAGCTGAAAGTATAGAGGTGCTCATTATACTGTTGCTGCTGCTGCTGCTGCTAAGTCGCCTCAGTCGTGTCTGACTCTGTGCGACCCCTGAAACGGCAGCTCACCAGGCTTCCCTGTTACTTCAACTCAAAAGCATATTTGAAATTTTTCAAACAAAAAGTTAAGGGGGGGAAAGGGATGTTAAGGATAAAAGATAATTTAAAATTAGAGCTAAGCCCTTTACTTATTTTGTAGTTCATTGAGTTTACATTTAAGTTTGAAGTTTGAGTTTACATTTAAGTAATGTTAAAGAGTTAATAAATTGGTCATCCTTAACTAAATAAGCCTTCCTTGAATGCCTGTTATATCTGAGGTGTAGTAGGTATTACTAGAGAATAGACATGTATAATAAATGGAAGGAGAAAAGAGCCAAAACAGAAAAATGATCAACATAATGGATGAAGTTATAGTGAAAACCTCAATGTAGAGTAATTGTGTGTGTCTCAAAGTTTGTCTTTATTTTCTCTGAGAGCTCTCATTAAAAAGAAGTGTGTTTGCTTGTATTAGATGGTTTTCTGGAGACCAACATTTGTTTTTAAAGTTTCAAAGCTAAAACCATTGGGTCCAGTTTCAGTGAAGTATTTCAAGCCACTGATGATGGCTTATGGCATATAGTACATAAAAATACGTAGTACATGGAGTCAGGGAATGCTTCTTTGAGTTGATGTCAAAGGTGAACTTTGAAGGGTGGATAAGAGTTAGGCAAATGGTATGAATTAAAGCATTCTAAACACAGGGAAGAACAGCATGTACAAAGAACAAAAACAGAAAGGGAACTTGGCGCTCATTGGGGAACTAAAAGAAGGTCAGTATGTCTGGAGCACAGAAAGGGAAAAGATGAATTTAAGAAACAAGACTGGAACCCTCTATCCCTCTTCACCCCTTCATTCCTCACTTTCCCCATCTCTATTAGCTTGTCAACCATAAGGGGGCACCTAAGACCCAGTACCTGGTCTGTGGTGTGCCTGCCATTCCAAAGATTTTTCCTTTCTTCCTTGGGGTTATATAAAACCATCTTGGGCAGCTCTCATCTCTTTCACATATGCCTCTGCCAACTGAGTAGCAAAGGAAAAACAGAAGTGACTGAGTTCCAAGTTACTGCCACCACATAATAGATGCTGTGTGTCTCATACTCCCTCTTGGGTTAGAAATCAGAATAGCTGCCTTAGACGCATGGGGATCGACAATGTAGTCCTCCTTTCATTAGAATGATTTTTTGCTTTGGATTCCACCTCAAAAATGCTAATTTTTCGGAGCTAGAGAATTGCTGTTTTTATAAGAGGACAAAAGAAGAGAAGAGTGTTTGGTTTTATTTTTTACAATGTCTCTATTGTTCCTGGCTTTTTTTTTTTTTTTTTTTTTCTTAGTGGACATTGTATGGCACCAAGGCATTTAGAATAATTCAGTATGCCTGTTTAGAAATCATGTAGATCAGTAGGAATAGTGTAACTTTGGGATACCAGATCTACGAAGTAGCATAAATCTTAGATTTGCTGAAATATAGTAAAGCTTTGCTGCTGCTGCTAAGTCACTTCAGTCGTGTCTGACTCTGTGTGACCCCATAGACGACAGCCCACCAGGCTCCCCCATCCCTGGGATTCTCCAGGCAAGAACACTGGAGTGGGTTGCCATTTCCTTCTCCAATGCATGAAAGTGAAAAGTGAAAGTGAAGTCGCTCAGTTGTGTCCGACCCTCAGCGACCCCATGGATGCAGCCTTCCAGGTTCCTCCATCCATAAAGCTTTAGATGACTTTAATAGAAAGAACAAATGTAAAAATCTTAAGAGAAAGTGACATGATGTATGTTTTTTTTTTTAATTTCTATTTTTTAGTTATTCCAGGGTTGATAAAATGAATCAAAAGATGCAGCACTAATGAATTGGTTATAGACATAACCCCACATTGGGCTTGCTTTTGGGAAGACCTAAGGGTTCTCAGACCACACCACCTACCATAGCCAGGACTCCCAGGTCCTGGCATTGGAGTGGCCCAGAACTGGCTTTGATTTCCAACTGCACTGATATTAGTGAATTAAGCACTAATTCCCCACTCCAGTACTCTTGCCTGGAAAATCCCATGGACAGAGGAGCCTGGAAGGCTGCAGTCCATGGGTTCGCTGAGGGTCGGACACAACTGAGCGACTTCACTTTCACTTTTCACTTTCATGCATTGGAGAAGGAAAGGGCAACCCACTCCAGTGTTCTTGCCTGGAGAATCCCAGGGACGGGGGAGCCTGGTGGGCTGCTGTCTATGGGGTCGCACAGAGTCGGACACGACTGAAGTGACTTAGCAGCAGCAGCAGCAGCAGCAAGCACTAATTCACTTAATTACCCATCCACCATATATGTTCTGCACCAATGTTTTACCTATTGGAGGGGAAGGCAGTTAGGTAAAACTGAGGAAATTCATTGTTATTTTGCATTCTGTGTGTAATTTGTTGAGACCTTTCTAATAAGAAACGGTATTTTGTTTTCTAGTTAACATAAGAACAAAACTTATCAAACTCACATCAGTTTCTTCTATGTAAATGACATGATTGATAGATTGCAAGATGAAGTGATTATAATTTATCTTGATTCTGTGAAGACTTTTATTCTGTGCATACTAATGGAAAAAAAAAAAAAGGTAAAACAGCCCACCTCCCTTTTCAGGGTGTGTCAGTCCTGTGGACCAAATTAGCAGATACACACTTTATTGTCAGCTTCTTATTAACTGTGTGAGGGGTCTAGATTGATGAGGTAAAGGGCAAGATCCCTTTCCTTTATGATGGCGGATAATTCTGTTATTTAATCAGCGAACTGTTGGTAAAGAATCCTCCTGCAATGCAGGAAACTCCGGTTCAATTCCTGAGTCAGGAAGATCCATGGAGAAGGGATAGGCTACCCACTCTAGTATTCTTGGGCTTCCCTTGTGGCTCAGCTGGTAAAGAATCTGCCTGCAATGCGGGAGACCTGAGTTCAATCCCTCGGTTGGGAAGATGCCCTGGAGAAGGGAAAGGCTACCCACTCCAGTATTCTGGCCTGGAGAATTCCATGGACTATATAGTCCATGGGGTCGCAAAGAGTCGGACACAAGTGAGTGACTTGCACTAATGGTAATAAAACTAGATAAGTTTGACAACTGGAAGAGGAAAGTCAAGTTTAAAAAAAAGAATCTAAATTTCTCTGGATCTGAACTAGATTGAAATTTTATTTCATTGAATATATACACTTTCAAATTTATTTTTCATTTAAACACCACACCTCAGGGGATTATTTTTGCACCACAAAAGCCTGGTCATGGGTCTGAAAAGCAGTTTAGCACTTTCTTTATTTTATTTCCAAAACTTAGCAGTACTTTGGAAATGACTAAAGAAAAAATAATAGCTAAAATGAGATGGAATTCAACACTTTAACCTCAGCGTTCAGCCAAATAGAATTTTAAGGCTCTGAATTGTAAACTCATTCCATTTGACTTGATTTTAAGGTCACATTGAGCCAAAACTAACTTATGTGCCTTGAATTCACTGCTTTGAACTGAAAAGTAAACTATTTACTTGCTCCCAATGAGAATACATTATGCAGAAAGATTGCTTCCTGTTTGTCCTAGAGGGGTTTCCCTTCCCTGAAAGAAGCCATAATTTGGGTCAGCTGTCTCTGCAGGGGCCATCCCTGACAGCTTTCTCAGGATAAGTGAGATCAGAAAAGCACCAAGCTGTCGTAATATGTGAAGCTAAAGGCTTGGCAGAGCACCTTCATTGCAGAGGGCTCTAATTTTAAATATGGTCTGAATGTTGAAGTCACAGAAGTGAAGTGAAGTTGCTCAGTTGTGTCCGACTCTTTGCAACCCCATGGACTGTAGCCTACAAGGCTCCTCTGTCCATGGAATTTTCCAGGCAAGAGTACTGGAGTGGGTTGCCATATCCTTCTCCATGGGATACTCCTGACCCAGGGATCAAACCCAGGTCTCCCGCATGGCGGGTAGACGCTTTACCATCTGAGCCACCAGGGAAGCCGCAGAAGTCACAGAAGAGGAACACATTTCCCCCAAGTGACTTCTGCTGAACCACACTGTGGATTGTTTCAGATGCTTCTGAAAGCCATTAGGATTGCTGTCCTGCCTGGATATTTTAGACCATCTGTAGGAGGAGTGCCCAGAAAGTGTTGTACCTCTTTTTGGTGTGACATTGGAAGGTGCTGGAGAATAAAAATAATCCTGGATCAACATATGAGTCAAATGCTGTATTTATCCATTCTGCAGTTAGGGAACAAAAACTTAAAATGCCACCTTGCCAAAAATAACAGGCAATTAAAGTATGTTGAATCCACGATACTACATGTGGTAGCCAAGTGTTCTCAAGAAGCATTATTGTAGAGGAATAATTATAATGGGTTTTCTTGTCTTTCATTTCCCTCTGATAATTCCTACCTAACTCTTTACCCTTTTGCCTTTGAAAAGAAATGAAGATTTCTTCTGGTTTTATCCAGGGTAGAATCACCACTTCTGCTTATTATTTTCAATCACTGTCCTGGCAAATTCTGATGCTAAATTCTGGTATGAACCACTGTCTCAAGGAGTCCAAATGAGGAAGTATGAACATCCACAGACTGCCACATTCACACAGCTGGAAAAATCAATTCAATTGAAAGTACACATGCAATCTACCTCAGGTGTGATGGTCAGCATATTACCAGGTCAGCACCTTCATAATTCTTTCTCTCTAGTGAGGCCCTGCACTAATGGTAATATACTCTGACTCATCTTTACTGAGTATTTTCATGCCAGCGTGCTCCCTTCTCTGAAAGGCAGCTGGAATTGGAGGAAAATGGAAAACTCATCTTAAGGTGAAATGGAAGGCGCCAAGGAGCTTAAAGGAGACAGTGATTGTCAGTCAGGTAGAAATACGGGGCTTTGCTACAATTATGCCTTGTAAATGTGCCTACGTTCCATCACAGTGCTTTCTATCTATCATTTATGGTACAAAAAATTCTGGAAAGTATGAAAATAAGGAGTGCACCATGTAGTATTGCAGGGGACAGAGGGATAGAAAGTAAAAGTTTAAAGAAAATCCAAGGACCATCATTGCAAAATAAATGGAAATACAGTTTCAGGACTTCTAAACCACACTAGGGAAGCTGTAGGTTTTACAGTGTTGTAATCTGGGTTCTAAGAGTAAATAATGTACCCTTTTTGTGGGCAAAGAGTAAATAATGTATCCTTTTTGTGGGCTAAGGGAGTGGTGTAAGATAACACAGTAGTAGAAAACAACTAAAAAATAGTGTAATGATACAAATAAAATTCAGTGAAAGGGGTTACATCAGGATAAGTAAAAACCTAAAACTGAGAAATACAATTGAAGCATGATATATGGGTTATGGAGAAGGCAATGGCACCCCACTCCAGTACTCTTACCTGGAAAATCCCATGGATGGAGGAGCCTGGTAGGCTGCAGTCCATGGGGTCGCTAAGAGTCGGACACCACTGAGAGACTTCACTTTCACTTTTCACTTTCATGCATTTGGAGAAGGAAATGGCAACCCGCTCCAGTGTGCTTGCCTGGAGAATCCCAGGGACCGGGGAGCCTGGTGGGCTGCCGTCTATGGGGTCGCACAGAGTCGGACACGACTGAAGTGACTTAGCATAGCATATGGGTTATATAAATAGAGAGTAAAATTAAAAACAATTCTTCAGCAACAGTTGTAACCTGAAAACAATAGAAACAGGCTGGAAGGCATATGGATAAGGTATTTCTTGTTACTGTGTGGGCTGCATGCTGTGGGATGTGGGATATTCTCTTGTGAGGCTTGGATGCTGTGTAAATGGATATTACAGGAGTGTTGAAACAAAAAGACTCAATTCAGAGAAGGTAGATACAGAATATGAAGAAGGGCACAATAGTTCATCCAAGAAATGCAAAAAAAAAATAAAAATAAAAATTTTACTAGAAATCTACAATGGATTATAATTAACAATAGTACCCAGGAACACTGCACATTTAGGGTTCTGTCAAATTAACTGCAATGTGTTTGTTCTGAAGATCATCTGGAACCTAGACATTAATGACATAGCCTTCAAAAGAAGCTAGCCTACCTTCTTAAAGGGAAGGTGAAAAATATACTCTGATTGACTAGATTAAAAAGATAATTGGAAATGATAGTCTGGGAAAGACTGTGTAAGAGATTTTGAAAAGGTGGAAGGAAGCCAAAGAAAGCTCAAAGTTAATGACTATAAATATGTGACATATAGGGGAGGAAAAAAGGAAAAAGGAATATACCTTACTGAAGTTATAAAAGCAGTTCAGTTTTGAGCTCTGTAATTTGAAAGTATATTGTCCATCTAGTCCTTAAGGTGCAGACAACAAACCATACTCAGTAGAGCATAAAGAGATTAAGGCAGAAGAAACCCCAATATGATGCACAGAGTCATAAACAAGAGTCATAAATCCCTATTAAAGGTATACTTATGACTGATTAGAAGGTTACTCTCATTTATGATAAAGAATGGCAAGCCTTCCCACAAATCCTGAGATCTAGAAGGTGTTCTCCACATTTACCTTGCCATGGGTGACAACAACAAAAGAAATTTAGTCCAAATTTCTGGTTACTTGGAAATACTGAATTCTTCATGTTAAAGCTTTTGAGGACAGTTTAACCAGATAATTACTCAGCCCAACAAAAGAAAACTTTAGACTACTGTTAAGATGAAAAATAAAAGAGAAAATTCCAAATAAACCACTAAAGCAGATAGTATTCAGTACAGTAGGAATGACCCAGTGGGAAATTAGTGTGATTTAATATTGTGACTTGGCCATTGATTCACTGTTAGCCTTGCATACAATCTGAATGCCATGGCCATAGGATGTAGCTGTAAATGGAACCATATATTTACTATCCTTGTTTGCTTAGTCTTTCATAAGCCAACATAACAAATGCTCCTGGGTATCTTGTTCACTTGGCTGAACTATCAGGATTTGTTTGCAGTAGACATAAAAGACCCAAGTTCTTTGGTGTCATTATGGAGCAATGAACAAGAGGACAGAATTTCTCTATCAGCTTCCCTGTGACTTTCAATAGTATTTAATCTGTGTGTTTCACCACCTAGGACTTTACTCTCTGAATAGACTGAGCTAAGTATGTATAGATCAAAGTTCTTAATCCCCTTAAATGGTAGGCAGCGTTCCGTTTCTGTGCATATTTGTTTACTTTTTCTAAGAATATATCATTGGCCATTCATCTGAAAAAGTTAAGAAAGGCTTTCATTAATCCAACAATATATTGTAGTGCCTTCAATATGGAAGACACTAGATTCTGTGATTTCAAAAGTAAATATGATAGTAGCTGCCCTTAAGCAGTTTTCAGTCCAGTAGGGTAATAAGCCCCGGACAGTTTCAAAGATGCAGTAATGACATGCATAGAGCTTGGATCCAAAGAATTACAGAGGAAAGGGGAATAAGATTAGAGTTTCTTCCTGAAATTGCATAAAATTATAGCAATTAGGAACCAAAGTTGGGACACCAAGATAGAACAATTAATAAATGAGCCCAACAATTTGCATGTGTGTGAATCAATGTGCATAGAGGCATACAGCAGTTGGGTTGTGCAGGGCTTTATTTTAAGCAATTAATTTTTAAGAGCCTGGAATGCTACATTTATTCATCATCTTGCGCACACATCTGGAAAGATGCTAGGAACCTCTAACATAACTAATTAAAACAAATGGCTCTTGTTGTGGCATTATGAATGGCTAGGCAAACAATATTGCACTGTTCTTCAGCAGATTCTGCCACAGACTAATGGGGAAAAAAGTCAAAATCCTACCAGATATCTTCCCTAATTGATACAAGGACACTTGATAAGGAAGGATGACAAATGGTAAAACAAAAGGAAATATAAAGAAAAATGGCCCCAATGCACTGGGTTTGGAAATTAAGTTTTTTTTTTTTTTTTTAAGGAATAATCTAACATATATACTTTAGCAAAGATCAGTTAAAAGCAGTAAGTAATCCATCTTTCTTCTACTTGTCATCTGCCCTGACCTAGAGAAAATTCACTTAAACAGCTGGTTTAAATGTAGTTTTTTAGTAAATCCTTTTAGGAAACCCTGATGAATACCATTCAAAGAGAGATCTCTTATTGTTAGAAAATGGTGACTGTTTTAAAAATGATCAACACACATGCATTGCTCTATAAAGACTCCCAGAACAATTTTCAACCAAATGTAAGATAGAGAAATGAAATGTGATTACACACACACATAAACACAAACACCTTTATGCTCTTACAAAGGAGGGAGCAGGAATCATGGAAACCTACATACTCTTGATTTCTGCAAAAGTCCCCTGGTGTCTTAGTGGTTGTTGTCTATTAGGACCATCCACCTGGATTGAATGAATCACATGTATAAAGAAAAAGAGGGATAAAAAACACACTCTGCAGAAAAGAAGAAAAGGTGTTTTGAAGATGGTCATACTAGGCTGGGTCCGTGTTGCTAATTGATCAGCAGGGATAAATTAATTGTCTGCCATCCTTTGGTTCCTCACATCCATAGTGGCTGAAAGTTTATTAAATAGAATACACAATGAAATCAGAATCAGCAGGAATGTAGCTAATCCACATGTTTAACTGCAGTTTGGGAAAAGAACAGTGCTCCATGCCTTGCTGGCAAGCCCTGGATGCTGAGTAAGCTGGTGAGGTTCCCCTGGAGAGTAAGGTGGGCTGGGAGGAGAAGGGGGGAAACAATGGGTTTCCCTGGCCACACATTTGTGAAGGCCTTTTGAAACTGCATGTTTCCTGCCAGAGAGCAGTAAGCAGAGCCAGTTTCAGGCAGCAGCACTTTCCAATTAAAAGAAAGAATTAAATTTTAGAAATTGCTTTTAGGGAACATCAGAGAAGTAAACAAGAGGAAAAAGTGATAGAGCCAAAATCAGGTAGTTCTCAAGCACAGGAGTCATGGCACAGCAGAATGATCATAAGCTTTGGGGTTGTATATACCTGGGTAAATTCCTTAGGCAGAGTAACAGGAATTTCTGACACTGACCAAGATATTTCATATCAACAGCTGACACACTTTGGGCATTTATTATGTGTTAGGCGTTAGACTTGTATCCATTATTTCTATCAATACTTAATTCTCCTTACAGCTTCATTTTTTGAAGAAATTTGGGAGACATTAAGTATCTTGTCCAAGGTTATGCAACCAATAAAGAGTAGAGTCAGGATTTTAGCTCAGTCTTTATGATTATTTGTGTCCCAGTTGCGTTCTCTGTGAAATAGAAGTGCTGTTACTAATCTTCCAGGGTGATAGCTAGTAACTGTCGGTTCTCTCTTTCCCTCTCTGTAACTGTTTGCTGAGTTCAGAACTCAGAGTGTACCTCTTACAGTGTGCACTTGGGTCACTGATAGTTGGGCCCTTGGAATTTGCCCACTTTGCTCCAAAGAGAGCAGTCCTAATTTGAGAGAAATAACCAGCACCATGCACAGGTGCCGGTCAATGTACTCAGCCCTCCTGAAGCCCTTTCTCTTTCCTATCTGGGCTCATTTCACAGTTGATTTCACCAAGTCTTTCAGCTTAAAAGACCCTCTCTAGGCTGCTGCCTCCCAAACCCACATTTGCAGTTCTGACCTTTCCGCAGAACTCCAGGCATGACATTTCCATTTGGATATCTAATAGGTATATTGTATACTTGGCATGTCCAAAACTGAACTCTTGATTTTCTACCCTTGAGCTGCATCTTGAATGTACCAGAAATCTATTAAGGAGAGACATTTTTATCAGACAGAACAGTGTGCCCAGAGATAAAAGAGAACTGTGATGGTTCAGTGCATCTGGGAGCTTGAAACATTTTGGAACAGATGGAAAGCAGAGTACAAGGATCAACACACAGGTGGTGAGGCAATGGAAGGAGACACGCAGATCATGGAAGGCCTTCTGAGAACTACAAAGGATTTGGACACTATTAGGGAGAGGGCTCGGTGCCACTGAAGAAGTTTAAGTTAAGGGAGTAACATGAAAATGTTAGAAAGATCCTCTGGAGAAGAGATTCTTCTTGTATGTGTGCCAGACTCCTTTAGGAGTCTGGTAAAGCACAGAGATCCCTTCTCAGAAGTAGTAAAGAATCTGCCTGCAATGTAGGAGATGTGGTTTCAATCCCTGGGTCAGAAAGATCCCTTGGAGAAGGAAAAGGCAACCCACTCCAGTATTCTTGCCTAGAGTGGACAGAGGAGCCTGGCAGGCTATAGTCCTTGAGGTCTCAAAAGAATTGGACATGACTTAGCAGCTAAATGATGATATAGAATTTCAGAAGAGACCAGTTACATAGAAATACAGTGATCAAATTAAAAAATAAACTAATTTGTAATGCAGCTATATATTTGATTCTTTATTAAATGCATTAAATAATAATATCTGTGTTCTTAGTTACTCAGTCAGGTCCGACTCTTTGCAACCCTTTCTACTGTAGCCCACCAGCCTTCTTTGACCACGGGATTTCCCAGGCAAGAATACTGGAGTGGGTTGCTATTTTCTCCTCCAGGGGACCTTCCCAACCCAAGGATCGAACCACATATCCTGTGTCTACTGCATTGCAGGTAGATTCTTTACCTTCTGAGCCATCAGGGAAGTCGAATAAGATCTAGGAGCAGGTCTAATAACTGGTAATTTTGAATGGTGGTGAACTTACATGCTATTAGGGATATTTGCTGCAACTTTAGTGAATTGGGAAAATGTGGTTTTGTTTGGGAACTAGCTAATATCTACTTCAAGTAACACTGAAATTTGTTTCTCCTTTCATCATAGAAGGAAATGCTAGATTTTGGTTTGAGATTACTGAAAATAAAGATATTTTCTTTTTCATCCAAGTTTATGGACCAATGAATCTATCCAGGGTCCAGACTTAGAATCTCTATTGTAGGTGATACAGAGGATAAACCTGGGAGTGAGAATGTGTAAGGGTGGAGGCTGTGAGGCTTGTGGAAAGTAGTTAGAAAGATATTACCACAGTTCAGATGAGAAGTGAGGAAACTTGAAAGGCGCAATTCCTTTAAAACCAATATGACACATATTCACTTCCAAAATAGATCATTTGAAGGATAATTTTTATATTAGGGATGCTATAGCACAAGTTCCTTGTAAATAGGCTCCCCCTTACCTTAATTAAGGTTTAATTTATATTAACTTTGAGATATGCAAACTTCAGAGACACAGTATTTTCTGGAGAGATACAATTGTGCTAGTTCTATTTTCGAAGCTCATTTAGAACATGGTGTGAAGAAGATTGAGTAGTTTTAAATTGTGATCTAGGGAAAAGATCTTGTCTGTGTATTTTATGCCTTTGTTTTGTTTTTAAATGTGCATGTGTGTGCACACACCGCATGTGTGCGTGCACACGCACACACACACACACACACACTGCTTAATATCCTGACATCTGTGAAAGTAACAAATAGCCTGGGATCAAGAGAGCTGAATTGTGCCTTCCTTCATTTCAAACAAACTTTTCAAGAATAGGGTGTTTGGGGCCAAGAATATGTTATAAAGGAACAGAGATCCAGGGAGTCATCTTTCAAGACCTATTTATCTTGTAAGTTGAACTGAAAGCTTCTATCTTGTTATGAACTCTTAAACTCTACTATCTGTTTTATGGTGTCTTATTGAATTTTCTAGGCTCTATGCAGAAGCTGTAAAGTAGGCTTTCCTATCCTTCATTTTTATTGCCAATAGCAGTAGTGAAGGAAGGGAAAAGGTTTGGACTCAATTACTGGTTTTAAGATGTTTCCTTCTTTCACGACTGTGCATTTTGCCTCTCCAAGCAGAGAATATTCTTTGACATGAAGGTCCTGCATCTTCTGCTAAAGACTGCACTTTGCATGTAGTAGATTTATTGACTAAGAGAAATATCTCATCTCAACATAGAATGGACATTATGTACACAACTTGAGAACCAGCGTTTCTAGGTTCCACCTTCTCCACTTATTAGCTATATGATCTTGGGCAAATTATTTAAATACTATACAATTTCTATATTGTACAAAAAGCATAAGGTTAGAACTTACAGTACCTTTCTCAAAGAGATCTTATGACAGTTAGTACACTTAAAAACCACTCACTACAGGATCTGGCATTCAGTTGCTTAATACATGTTGGGTATTATTATCTACAGGCTTCCCTGGTGGCTCATGTGGTAAAGAATCTGCCTGGAAGACACAGGTTTAATCCCTGAGTTAGGAAAATCATCTATATGGGAAATACACACATGCATCCTGCACAAGTGGAAATTCCTATAGACACTTGCTTTAGGTTATAAAATGAAGAAAGCAATGGCACCCCACTCCAGTACTCTTGCCTGGAAAATCCTATGGACGGAGGAGCCTGGTAGGCTGTAGTCCGTAGGGTCGCAAAGAGTCGGACACGACTGAGCGACTTCACTTTCACTTTAGGTTATCAAAAGGGGGAAAGAGATCATTATGCTCCTATTAGATCTGACTTCACTGAGATTGGAAACATGCTTTATTTTCATTTGAAACACTTTAGAAGATAGAGTTTGGTTGAATGTGTGAGTTGCTGGTCTAAATAACCCCAACTAATTAGACTTTAGTTTGAACAACATATAAAGCTTACTACTCTAACTGAAGTCCCAAATCTTTCAAAAAAAATCTTGATCTTCTTGACCAGATCAGAAGGGGAAAAGTACTAATTCCCTTCCCCAACCATACAGAAGTACTGAGAAAATACAAATTCAACAACAGTAACAAGGAAGGAAGCTCTTCACAGTTGTAAACCTTTGGGAATTGCTGTTTCTTCACGTTAGGAGATCAGTTCCTGTCACTTCTATATTCTCAGCTAAGTCTGTGGGCAAGAAGGGAAGGTTGTTTCACCGTAGGGCATTTATAACAAACTAAAGGAGATGGAGTGAAAGAGATGTGCATTTATGTAGTCCTTGGTGATATGTCAAAATAGGGAATATGTTGTTTCTCCTTCCATTTGGCCCTTGGAAGCTAAGAACTGTCACTTCTTATTTATGTCATAGACATAAGCATAGGTGTCTGGTGGAAAAGGCAAAAGGAAGAATTTGTTCTTCCAATATGTTATCTTTTTAAAGCAATCATATAATACAATTCCATTATATACATTATAATATATATATATGTTATTGTTATATAACAAAGCATCACAATCTTAGAAATTTAAAAGAACAATTTATTATCTCACAGTTCTATATAGGTCAGAAGTCTGGCACAACATGGCTGGGTTCTCTGCTCAGGGTACAGCAAAGATGATATCAGGATGTTAGTCCTGATGTTGGCCAGCTGCGTGCTCCTCTGGAGGCTCATCTAGGGAAAGAACTCCCTCTATGCTTCTTCAGGTTATTTTGGAATTCATTTACCTGCAGTGGAAGGACTGAGGTTGTCAGTTGGGGGCTGATCTCAGCAACTAGAAGCCACTCGCAGGTCCTTGCCACGTGGCCCCATAGGCAGTTCACAGTATGGATGCTGGACTTCCTCCAGGCCTGCCTAAGTGCTTCTCTCTGACTTCCTCTCTTGGACAACCAGCAAGAAAATTCTGTTTTCAAAGGGGTCATGTGATCAACTCAAACCCACCAGAACAGTCTTTTTGTCTTAAGATCAACTGATTTGGGACTTTAATTCCTATACAATGAGCAAAATTCCTATACAATGAGCTAAATTCCTATACAATGAGCAAAATTCCTATACGGCAGTACCTAGAATTGTGTTTTATTGAATAATTAATGATTGGGATTTCAGGGGGACCATCTTAAATTTCTGCCTATCCAAAAATATGTATATGAGGTATATTTACATATACAAGGTATATTGCTGTTTAGTTCTTAAATTGTGTCTGACTCTCTTGTGACCCCATGGATTGTAGTCTGCCAGACTCCTTTGTCCATGGGATTTCTGAGGCACAAATACTGGAGTGGGTTGCCATTTCCTTTTCCAGACTTTTGACTGTTTGGATCCAAAGTTTATACACTTTACTCCATACTAATGGTTCTCAAACATTAGGATGAATTTGAATCAAAGAAAACTGGTTAAACATGTTAATTTCTAGGCCCTCCTCCCAGATATTCTGATTTTCTAGATCATGGTCTGGAAATTGCTATTCACAAAATCTTGCTCTATAGCAGAGTTTCCCAGGTGGCTAACACAAGCTTGCCTACTTGAAGAACAGATATTTTAACACCAAAAAATTTAGAATATACAGAATAAGAGATAGTATCTTATGTCCTTATTTTTCACACTTATTCATAGAATGGTAACAAAATTGTCATGAAATTTACTAAGCTTAGGACTGACATTTGGGAACTGCTGTTCTTTACCATAGTTGGAATATTTTTAAATTAGCTATTTACATAACATACATGAGTCATTAATTATTCATTAAATAAAATTTTACTATAATTTAAGTCATAAGGGTACTTTAATATAATATTAACAAATTTTAACACCCCAAAGACATTCCAGGAACCAACTGATAATTTGTTCTTTTGCAACGCCTTGGACTGTAGCCCATCAGTCTCCTCTGTCCATGTGATTTCCCAGGCAAAAATACTAGAGTGGCTTGCCATTTCCGTCTTCAGGGAATCTTCCTGACTCAGGGATCAAACCCACATCTCTTGCTTGGCAGGTGGATTCTTTACCACTGAGCCACCTACTAGGTTAACAATATTTTCTCCTATATGTATAACTTTAACCTCAGAATGTTAATAATGGCAACAGGAGCCTTTTGATCTTGTTTTCACGGCTTCTATTCCCAAAGAGTTTTCATTGCTTGTAAAACACATAACTGATATACGTCTGTGTTTACCCACATATAACCATATATGTGTGAATATATATTCTAACTTATTAGTGACAGTTAATGTATCACATATACTTGTCTCTGGCTTTCAGCTTTCCAAAATACCAGAATTAGTCATTGTAAATAATCTCTTTGGCAACAAAATGATCATATCATGTCAGAAATAATACTGATTCATAAAATATCGGGGAATATAGTAGAGCTAAGAGATCTTAATAAGGGACAAAAGAAATGGAAGAATTAAGCAGAATTTCCCCAATAATGATCATATTACAATTACCATCCATATCAAATATAGCACATGCAAGTTGAATCTTAGTCTGTGTTCAGAATTTAGCAGGAAATGCAAAAATAGTGTAAAGTCAAAATTTCCTTTGAAAACCAAATAAAAGGAAAGAACAGAACATACTTTCTTCAATTAAGCCTTTGTTCAAGTATTTGGCTTAAGTTTGGGGAGGGGCATTTTGTATTTTAAAGACATTATTTTTTTATTTTGTTGTTGTGTTACTGTTGTGTTGATTTTGCTGAGGCCATATTATTTCACTGATTGACTTTAATGGACATATGATATAGTTCTCTAGTTTTAAAGTTTAAAGCTCTTTGAGTTGAATTTCTATCCCTAACTGCCTGGAGGATTCACAGACAGAGTGATGTTTAAGATGAATGCAACTAAATTTGAAAAAGTAGGTGCTGTAAGTAGTGTTAGTCACTCAGTCATGTCCAACTCTTTGCAACCGCATGGACGAAGGTCACCAGACTCCTCTGTCCATGGAATTCTCCAGGCAAGAATATTGAAGTGGGTAGCCATTCCCTTTTCCAAGGGATCTTCCTGACCCAGAACCTGGGACTCCCTTGTTGAGGGCAGATTCTTTATCATCTGAACCACCAGGAAAGCCTAAAAAGTAAGAAAAGAAGGCAGATAAAGGAAGAAGAGATAAGCTGAGGGTTTAAAAATAAAAAGCAAGTGTCCACATGTGTTCCAATTATTTTAAATAAACATTAAATAAACATCTTTTGGAAACAGCTTTTATGGATGCTAAAATAGTATTTTTCAGCTTTGTTGATAAGAAAACTGAGTGCTTAAGAATTCTTGCTAGGCTTACATTAACAAATGTTGCAAACCCTTACATTTTCCTTTTTCTTTTTTTCATTAAACTTTTCTTCCACCTTCATTCATTTAACCCACTGCTCCCCACCCTGCCCCACCTCTGTGGGTTTTTTCTTTTAGATTCTACATAGAAGTGAGATCATACAGTATTTACCTTTCTCTGTGTGACTTATTTCACTTAGCATAATGCCCTCTAGGTCCATTCATGTTATTAAGAAATGGCAGGATTTCTTTCTTTTTATGGCTGAATAAGATTCCATTGTATATATACCACATTTTCTTTATCCATCCATCAATGAAAGAGATTATTGATAAAGAGATTATTGTACAGTACAGTACAGTCTATTTCTGTACTGTTCAATAACTCAAATGTAAATGAATTAGAATTAAATACAGTAAGAAATCCAGTTCCTCAGTCATACTAGTATTTCACATGCTCCCAAGCCCTGCATGTGGCTAGAGGCTACCATATTTGAAAGATGTAGCAGCTCAGTATGACATGTCCTGACATCAAGCACACCAAGCGGGAAGAGAGGGAAGGAAAGGTCCTCTCTTCATTCATCTGTCTTTATGAAAAAAAATTCTTGCCCAGACACTGTTTAGCAGCGGTCTGATTAAATTAGTCAGCATTGGATATTAGAGTAACCACTGACATTTTTGGCTTAAGGAATGTCTGGTACTGGTCCCTACAGACTCTGCCACACTATAGCTGTCCCCAAACCCTATAGATAATAATGCCATAATTAGACCTTCATGATCTCTTTTCACTTTTTTCTTCTTTTTACCCATCTGTTCCTTTGGCACTCCATGCCATCTGCTGGAGATTGTTTACATCTGCATCTTAAAGTGTATTTACTTTGAGATAAAGAGCCCAACAGCAGAAAGCTGGAACCTAGGATACAGATACAGGGAGCTCCACATGACCCCATAATCAGTTGCTAAATGAGACAGCGGATGACATATTAGTTTTCTATTGTTGCTTTGGCAAATTATCACAAATTTACTGGCTTAAAACAATACAGTATATTCTCTTAGAATTCTGAAAGTTAGAAGTCCAAAAGGAATCTGAAGCGGCTGAAATCAAGGCGCCAGCAGGGCCGATTCCTTCGTAGGCTCCATGGACCCTTGCTCCTGCCTCCTCTGGCTTTTAGATGGGGCTGGTATTTTTTGCCTCATGGATGCCTCACTCTGTTTTCTGCTTTCCTTGTCACCTCACCTTCGGTGCCACTGACCCTTTTGCTTCCCGCTTATAAGAACCTTTATGTTTATACTGGCCTACTCAGATAATTCAAAATAATCTCAGTATCTTAAGATTCTTAACAGTATAAAGTCCATTTCACCATGTAAGATAGTGGATTCTCAGGTTCCAGAGATTAGGACATGGACATCTTTTGGAAGGGGGCATGGAGAATGGGACATTATTCAGCCTACTACAGATAGGAAATTCCGTTGTACACCATCAAAAATATGTGGAAATAGAAACAAATGTCTAATCGGGAAACATGACTTATCTGAAGTCTTTAGTATAAGGCACTAAATAAATGCTATTCTTACGGAATTTTGTATCTCTAAGCAGCACCCTCTCCTCTTTGACAAATAAGGTGACATGACTTACCTGAATTAACTGTTTTGGAATCTAGGCCAGAATGCAGGTGTCTGAGTCATAATTTATAAGAAGCATCAGGCAAGAAAAATGACCCCTCAAATGCCCTAGTACATTATTGCTATTACGCCTGCCAAAGCAGATTATATGCAATATGCACAAGAGCTTTATTTGCAATGTTTTAAGGGAAAACTGATCCTGGAGGTCAAACCAGGAAAGGCAGAAAAGGCAGCTTCTCCTTTCTCACTGCATTGTTTCCTACTCACTCTAAGCATCATTCTCATTTATTTTTAATGTCAGTTTAATACCAAAAAAAAAAAAAAAAAAGTGGCAGTGTGAATACCAGTGTCAATAACAGATAAAATATGATGTTGTAGTGAAAGTGTTAGTCGCTCAGTTGTTTCCAGCTCTGCCCATGAAGTGTAGCCCGCCAGGCTCCCCCATCCATGGAATTCTTCAGGTAAGGATACTAGAGTAGATAGCCATTTCCTTCTCCAGGGATTGTTCCAACACAGGGATCAAACCTGGGTCTCCTGCATTGAGGGCAGATTTTTTACCATCTGAGCCACCGGGGAACAGTTTTCAAAAGGCTACTTTCTGAACCCTTTTTCTACTTTCAAAAAGGAATTTCAAAATTAAGGGCAGTTTTTAAACTAATTTTTATTGGAGTATAATTGTTTTACAATGTTATGCTAGTTCAAGGGCCTATTAAGCATGAGATAAGGTTGTTTTGAGAGATGTCAATAACACATAACCAGTATTTATTATGCACCCAAGGGCTACAGAGCATTACTATTCCTTGAAAGAACAGTTACAAGAATCCTGTGAGGGGGGCTTATGAGTCCCATACTATGCAAGGAGTTGAAGTATGAATGGAGCTATTTGGGGAAATATTTCTGAGAATTGCCTGGAAATGGACTTTAAATAAAGGAAGTATGTAATATGAAAGAGAGGAAAACATATCATAATGTCACCTCCTACATACTCTCTCAGACCCTTACACAAATCATGGCAGATCCTAACAACATGCATTGCCCCCATTGTACAGAAAAAATGCTTGAAGTTCAGAGATGACTCTCCAGGGCCATGCAGCTCATCATGGGCAGGAGCAGGGTGCAAATCAGACTCTTACTCTAAAGTCCATAACCCCTATACTACTATGCTAACTCCAGGGAGTAAAACATTTATGCCTTTAGTAGTCGAATCTTTTAGGGAATAAAGTACTACATTGACACCCCCTTCCTTTTTAGTGTGAAGTAGGGAAGAAGGAATGATCTGCCATGTATGTATGTCAGAATAGACAAGGAACTTTTATCTTGTTGAGATCATCATTTACAATAATGTATAGTAAATATAGGCATGGAAGAAGCTTCCTATAATAGCAAATAACAGCAACAACAACAATAAAACTTGATCTGAACAGGGATTTTTGGAAGGGTGTCCCTGAAGATATCATACTTTAGCTAAAGAATGATTAGGAGTAAATTCAGCAAAAGATGGGTGGTTAGGATGCATTCCAGATAGGTGATGGGGACAGTGTGTGCAAAGATTCTGTGATGAGAAGGAGCAAAGTTTATTCTGAAGGAACTGAAATAAGGTATGCATACTTGGAGCACAAGAGCAAGGGCAGAGAGTAAGGGAAAATGAAGCTGAACAGCTAAGCAGAGAACAGGTCATGGAAGACTGTTTTGGCCATGCTAAAGATTTTTGTCTTCATCCCAAAAGCAAAATCAGGAAAGATTTTTAATTGGGTGGAAACAGAAAGATGTGTTCACCCTATGATAAGATTAGCAAAGACTATGCTCCTACATAGTGCAGTTACTATGGTAACTGACAACATCCAAGATGGAGAAAAGAAAAAGATGTCAGTGGTACCAAGGAAATAATGATGATGATGGGAAGATTTGGTGATAGGTTGGGAAATAGGGAGGTGGAGAATAATACCATTAGCTAAAACTTATTGAATATTTACTATTTGTGAGATGTGGTGCTAAATAACTTTTTCATGGATTATCTCATTTTTCATAGGAACTAAGCAGTAACATAGTATACTTTCAGCTTCCAGTGACAGAAATGCCAACTTAACATGTTCTTATGTTGTAGAATTAAAAGTCTGCAGGTAGGGTAGTTTTGATGAATTAATTCATCAGCTCTAATGTCATCTGGGACTCAGGTTCATTCTGTGAGTCAGTGAATATCATAGTCCTTTGGGTCAGTCAATCAGTCAGTTCAGTCGCTCAGTGGTGTCTGACTCTTTGCAACCCCATGGACTGCAGCACACCAGGCTTCCCTGTCCATCACCAACTTGCTCAAGCTCATGTCCATTGAGTTGGGTGAAGCCATCCTACCATATTATCCTCTGTCATCCCCTTCTCCTGCCTTCAGTCTTTCCCAGCATTAGGGTCTTTTCCAAGGAGTCAGTTGTTCACATCAGGTGGCCAAAGTATTGGAGTTTCAGCTTCAGCATCAGTCCATCCAATGAATATTCAGGACTGATTTCCTTCAGAATTGACTGTTTTGATCTCCTTGCATTCCAAGGGACTCTCAAGAGTCTTCTCCAACACCACAGTTCAAAAGCATCAATTCTTCAGCACTCAGCTTTCTTTATAGTCCAACTCTCACATCCATACATGATTACTGGAAAAACCATAGCCTCGACTAGATAGAACTTTGTTGGCAAAGTAATATCTCTGCTTTTTTTTTTTAATTTTTAAAATTTATTTTAATTGGAGGCTAATTACTTTACAATATTGTGGTGGTTTTTGCTATACATTCACATGAATCAGCCATGGGTATACATGTGTTCCCCATCCTGATCCTCCCGCCCTCCTCCCTCCGCATCCCATCCCTCAGGGTCATCGCAGTGCACCAGCTATAAGCACCCTGTCTCATGCATCGAACCTGGACTGCCGATCTATTTCACATATGATAATATACATGTTTCAGGGCTATTCTCTCAAATAATCCCACCCTCGCCTTCTCCCACAGAGTCCAAAAGTCTGTTCTTTACATCTGTGTCTCTTTTGCTCTCTCGCATATAGGGTCATCATTACTATCTTTCTAATCTTTAATATCTCTGCTTTTTAATATGCTGTCTAGGTTGGTCATAGCTTTTCTTCCAAAGAGCAAACATCTTTTAATTTCATGGCTGCAATTATGTCCTTTGGGAAGGACTCAGGACTGCAAACTAGCTGCAGCATCTCCAGCCATCACTATGTAGATACAAAGCTATGTCCAGAAGGAAAAATTTTCCATCCCTGTCTCCTTTTTCTGTTACCTTTCTTCTCCTTTAGTTAAGCATTTGTTGTAGATGGTGATTATTCTCACATTGTTTCTTTTTGAAAATAAAAATAAATAACTAGATGTATTTGTTTCCTCTTTTTTTAAAACAACAAAAAAATAGCATGCTATACACATTGTTCTACTCAAAGATTTTTCTTGCATAACAATATATCCTAAAGATAACTCATATAAAAAGGTCTTCATCTCTCCTTTTTATAGCTGCTTGGCACTAAATTTATGGCTATTCCAGAATTTATCCAACTAGTCCCTTTTTGCGGAGAAGGCAATGGCACCCCACTCCAGTACTCTTGCCTGGAGGATCCCATGGACGGAGGAGCCTGGTAGGCTGCAGTCCATGGGGTCGCGAAGGGTCGGACACGACTGAGCGACTTTACTTTCACTTTTCACTTTCATGCATTGGAGAGGGAAAGGGCAACCCACTCCAGTGTTCTTGCCTGGAGAATCCCAGGGATGGGGAGCCTGGTGGTCTGCCCTCTATGGGGTCACACAGAGTCCGGCATGACTGCAGCGACTTAGCAGCAGCAGCAGCAGCAGTCCCTTTTTGATAGACATTTAGATACATTCTAGCCTTTTGCTGTTACAAATAATGTTATTCTGAGGGAACTGTTGATACATATCATTTCCTGTTTCTTTCTATGTGTCTTCAAAATAGATTTCCAAAAGATGAGTTGCTCTGTTAAAGGGTAAATACATGTGTAATTTCAGTAGTAAACACCAAAATCCCCTTCTTAGTGTATGCTGTCCTCTTTGCCTCCCCAATAGCAACACGTCAGAGTGTCCGTCTAATGTTGGCCTGGACAGTGATGATTATTTTCAGACTTTGGATTTTTGAAAATCTAATAGATGAAAAGTAGAATCATATTATATTTAATTTCACATCTATCTTATTAGAAGCATGACTGAGTTCTGTAAACTGTCTAGTTGTATCATTTACTCATTTTCCTATTGGGTTGTTAGTCTTTTCTAAAATTTGAGAAAGCTTTTATGTATATTATAGATTGTGATCTTTATGATTTAATTTACAAATATTTTACTTATTTGTCCCTTGGCATTTTATTTTACTGTTTACTGCTGTTTGTTAGGCAAAAGCTTTTACCCTTATGTACTCAAACATCAATTTTTTTTTCAGAATTAGGGAAAGCACTTTCATTTTATCTTTTTTTCCATACTTTTGTTCAGTTGTCTTCACTTGATAAAAACAAATCTATTATTTCCCTTCAAATCTTCATTGTATTCTAAATTTTCAAATGTATTTGGATCTGTGAACTTTCTATCCTATTCTATTGGTTTGTATCTCACTTCATATTCCAATGTACACTATTTTAACTGTAGAAACTTGTGCTATTGAAAAAAAAAATTGGATGTAGAACATTTTAAAGTCCTTAATTTGTTACAATAATGATTCATAATGTTTTATGTTTTGGTCTTTTGGCCCTGAGGCATGTGGGGTCTTAGTTCCCCTACCAGGGATTGAACCCACACCCCCTACATTGGAGGGTGAAGTCCTAACCACTGGACCACCGGGGAAATCCCCTCATATGATATTTTGATATGTTAGCCACCCCGTCCCCCTTCCCAATGTTGATTTTTTTCAAGTTTTCTTGGAAATTTTGCTTGCTAATTCTTCCAGATAACTTGTAGCTGACTTATCTGGCTCTAGAAAAAGATCAAATGGTACTTTCATTAGAACCTTATTGTATACATAAACTGACTTAGGAGAATTGACATCTTTTTGATATTGAGTCTTTCTCTCCAAGAACATGGTATATCTTTCTATTTGTTCAAGTATACCTTAAAAAAAAAAAAACAACAACGATTTTATTGTTTTAGAGCAATTTTAGGTTCACAGCAAAACTGAGAGGAAGGTATAGAGGTTTCCCATCTATCTCTTGCCCTCAACTCATGCATAGCTTCCCCATTATCAACACCCTCTACCAGAGTGGAACATTTGTTACAATTGATGAACCTACTTTGACACATCATAGCACTCAAAGTCATAGTTTATATGATCATTCACTCTTGGTATTGTACATTCTGTGTTTTAGATATAATGTCATGCATCTATCATTATAATAGTATGTGGAGTAATTCACTGCCCTAAAAATCCTGTGCACCCCACCTATTCAATGCCTCTACCCCCAACCCATGGCAACCACTAATCTCTTTACTGTCTCCATCATAGTTTTGCCTTTTCCAGAATGTCACATAGTTGGAATCACACAGAATGTAGCCTTTTCAGATTGGCTTCTTTCACTTAGTAATTTAATAATATGTATTATTCCATTCTTTTCATAGCTTGATGGCTCATTTCTCTTTTTGCTAAACAATATTCTATGACATGATGTGCCACAGTTCATCTGTTCACCTACTAAAGGTCATCTTGGTTGCTTCCAAGTTTTGACAATTGTGAATAAAGTTGCTATAAACATTTATGTGGAGGTTTGTGTGTGGACATGAATTTTCAGCTCCTTTGGATAAAAATCAAGGAGCATGATTGCTGGATCACATGGTAAGAGCATATTTAGTTATGTGAGAAACTGTCAAATTGTCTTCTTTAGTGGCTTCTATTTTGCATTTTGACCAGCAGTGGATGAGAGTTCCTGTTGCTCCACACCAGTGCCAGTATTTGCTGTTATCAGTGTTCTGGATTGTGGCCATTCTTTGGATGTGTTATGGTATTTTATTATTGTTTTAACTTGAATTTCTCTGATGATGTATGGTTTGCAGCATCTTCTCATGTGCTTATTTGCCATCTGTATATCTTCTCTGTTGTGATGTCTGTCAAAGTCTTTGACCCATCTTTTAAAGAGATTGTTTATTTTCTTTTTGTTGAGTTTTAAGAATCCTTTGTATATTTTGGATAACAGTCCTTTATCAAATATGTATTTTGCAGATATTTTCTCCCAGTCTGTGAATCTGTGACTTGTCCTTCCATTCTTTGTATTGTGTCTTTTTCAGAGCATATATATTTTTTTAATTTAATTAAGTCTACTTATTAATTATTTCTAAGAGACATGGGTTTGATCCCTGGGTTGGGAAGATCCCCTGGAGTAGGAAATGGCAACCCATTTCAATATTTTTGCCTGAAAAATCCCATGGATAAAGAAGCCTGGTGCGCTACAGTCCATGGGGTCACAAAGAGTCGAACACGACTGAGCACACACACACACACACACACACACATCAATTATTTCTTCCATGAACTGTGCCTTTAGTGTTGAATCTAAAGAACCATCATCATACCCAAGGTTATCAAAATTTTCTCCTATAATATCTTCTAAGCATTTTATAGTTTTGCATTTTTCATTTAGGTATTTTATCTATTTGATTTAATTTTGTGAAAGTTGTAAGGTCTATGTCTAGATTCAGTTTTTTTCTTTTACATTTGAATATCCAGATTTTCCAGCTCCACTGGCTGAAAAAGCTGTCTTTGCTGTACTGTCTTCCCTTTGTTTCTTTACCAAAGATGAGTTGAAAGTATTTATGGAGTTCCTCCTGGGCTGTCTCTTCTGTTCCACTGATCTAGTTGTTTATTCTTTCACCAATACTGTACTGTCTTGATTTCTGTTTCTTTGTAGTAAGTCTTGGAGTCCAGCAGTTTCAGTCTCCCAGCTTGGTTTCCTCCTTCAATACTGTTTTGGTTATTCTAGAACTTTTGCCTCTCTATATAAACTTTAGAATTCACATACTAATTTGCTGGGATTTTTATTGCTATTACATTGAATTTGTAAATCAAGTTGGGAAAAACTAACATCTTAAAAATACTGAATCTTCTTCTCTGTGAATATTTCCCCATTTACTTAGTTCATCTTTGCTATCTTAGAGTTTTGTAGTTTTCTTAAGACAAATATTGTACATCTTCTGTTTGATTTGTTTAGATGTCAAATTCCACTCTTTCATTCCTGATATACAGGATGGTAATAGATCTTTTATATTAACCTTGGATCCTGTAACCCTACTATAATTACTTAGTAGTTCTTAGGAGACTTGAAGTTGATTATTACAGATTTTCTATATACATGATCATGTAATCTGCATACAAAGGTGGTTTTGTTTCTTCCTTTCCATCTAAGTGCCTTCTATATTTCTCTCTTGTCTTATTGCATTAGCTATGACTTACAATAGTGTAATGTTGAAAAGGAGTGGTGAGAGGGGACATCCTTTCCTTATTTCTGATCTTTGTAGAAAAGGTTTGTATTTCTCACCATTAAGTATGATGCTAGTGTAGCTATTTTGTAGGTATTTTTATCAAGTTGAGGAAATCCCCTTCTATTATCTTTTTTAAATGAAAGAAAAAGTATTTCTAGAAATCTCTCAGAATATTTTTTATTCTATTTTGTTGGCCAGAACTGCATCACTTGCTAATCCCTAAAACATTCACTGTTTATTTATTTATTTATTTATTTTAGAAATAAAATTACTAAGATTGGTCCAAATAATCAAGATTTACTTTGGGGTCAAAATGAGACCCAGCTCACACTGTGTACAAAACCAATTCATGCATAAACATAGTATTTTATTAAGAAAGAAGCAGGAAGGGAGAGGATAGAGAATGACTGTTGAATTGGCTGCCAGGAGCATTTGCCACAGTTTGCCTCACTGGCTACCCAAGGTCCATCAACACCCATCACCACACAAAAGTATATACATTTAAGAAATGACATCTCTACCTAAATCACACCCATTTCTTCTGTGGAGAAAACCTAAAATCTTAACCAGTTATTTGTGCTGCTGGGTCACTGATGGGAAGATATTCCCCTCCATCAAGTCTAGATATGACTATTCATGTTCAGGTATTTTAGGTATAGAAGAAAAGTTATTCAACCCCATCATAACAAGTTACTATGTCAAAGAAATAAATGTATGAATACAGTTAAAACTGTTTTTAAGAAAAGGAGGTAAATGAGAAACAACATATGCTCAAATATGGCATATATTCCATTACATAGGAAAGGTGAGGACTCTCTGGTAGAAGTCAGTCATTCTGGTCACCTCTGGTTCTGCCCTAAGGAAAGATCTTTCTTATCTATTGTCATTCAGAGTGACATCTGAGACATTTGTTGGGTAGAATGTCCTTCCTTTGAAGCAATCGTTTTAGCACTATACTTCTTGTAAGTCTGAGTTGTAAAGCCTCTAAATCACTTTAGATTTTGTTACAGATTATCTTAAGCCAAGCATGTGGTAAATTTAACAATCTAGTACTCAGAAATAAAAATTATTAGGCATCCATTCTGATTTTTTCCCCCAGATAGCTCCATTGTAAAACCAGAGCCAACAATCTCCTTGTACATAACCCTTAAGAATATCTGTCTTCTGGTCACTGGCCCATTTCCTCTGCTAAACCTAGAGCTTTGATTCTAATGTTAAAATACAAAATAGCATCTTTAGTAATATGGAAACATACCTCCTTTAAGCTTATTTTGGCCATCTATGTTTTCCCCTTTGTAAAGCATTTTTAAGAGATAATGCTTAGAAGATGTTGGTCCCACTCTTCTCTTAGGTGTATTTCCTACCTCCCTCTCTGCATTTAAGGATGAGAATTCCATTATTCCAGCATTGCAACGCTTTAAATTATAGAAATCTTGGTTGATTTTAGTTTCAGCTATTGGCACAGAGAATGTCTCTTAGCAAGTTTGGCTCTTAAAATACTATACTGAATGCTGAGGGGCTGTTGCTGGCACATATGTATAGGTTGAATTTTCCTTATGTTAATATCAGCCTTGTTAGTATGTAAGTTAGTAAAATTGTCTTCAAAAGCAAACATTTTGACATTGAATGACACAGCTCATCAACTTCCAATCTAGGAATAATGGAATTCTCAGTACCCTCTATCTCCTTTCTTCCTTCAATCAAATTATCATTTTTAGGGTCTGTTATTTATAATGCACCATTCCTGATTATTACTGTACCAAGAACATAGCCAGTAGTTAATGTTCTTAACATTTCAGAAAAATGTGAGTTGTAGTTGTTGGATAGGCAATAATTATGTCAGATAAGTCTCTATTCTACTAATTTTTAGGTTAAGTAAACTAAAATTGAAATTTAATGTATTTGTCCAAAGTTACAGAGCCCATGTGTGGTAGACCTGTGAAATAGACATGTGATTCCAGAGCTCACATTCTTATCATCATGTTATATTGCCTCTCTACTTTCTGGTTTATGAGACTGGACTGATGGAGTTTAGAGGCCAAATATACAGATAGACAATGATTAGACCATATGTAGGGCTTCCCTCATAGCTAAGTCAGTAAAGAATCTGCCTGCAATGCAGGAGACCCAGGTTCACTCCCTGGGTTGGGAAGATCCTCTGGAGAAGGAAATGGCCACACACTCCAGTATTCTTGCTTGGAAAATCCCATGGACAGAGGAGCCTGGCAGGCTATAGTTCATGGGGTTGCAAGAGTCGAATACAACATAGCATCTAAACCACCAGACCATATATAAAATAGAACTCTGACCCATAATCAGCAGCAACCACCCCAGGAAGTGAACATACTCTTTACAGTTTCTCCAACTGGAGGAAGCTAAATATATTCCCTCTAACCAGTCATATAGAAGGCCTACTTCTAATTATCCCACCTCCAGCTTCCCCAAGCCAACACCCTCTAATCAGGGCATATCTGGAGCCTTTTTTTTCTTGACTATAGAGCATTTTCATTCCTCTGCCTGCCTTTGAGTCTTTGCCAAACACCAGTGATGGTGGCTGACTCCCTTCTTGTGAATAAATAGTCTTTGCTTGCTCTCATTTTGGTCATCTTTTTGTTTATTTCCACAAAGTTATCATTCAATGAGAGCGAAAAATGCTAAAATGAGAGAAAATCAATCTTGGCTAGGATGTGTTTGATGTATCAAAATACACATGTCAAGTAGGCACTGTAGATTTATTAGTCTAAAGTGCCTAAGCTGTGAAGGATGTGTCAAGTTACCTAGAAAAATGTACAAAATGAGAAGATATGGGTTATTAGATGTGATCCTGGATGAACTCCTAAATATAATGGCTGGAAAAAGTCATATAATCCTGTAGAAGAGAATGAAAGGATGGTAAGGAGATGGGAGAAAGACAAGGACTATGGGACTATGGATGTCAAGGGAAGAGAACTTTCCAAAGGAAGTGATTGACAGCATCTAATAATGAGAGTTGAGTGGGTTCAGTACCATGCAGGTCAATGGTGCTTCTAGAAGAAATGCTACTATCAAGCGTTGGATTCCAGAATTGTGGGGCTTGGCTAGAAAGAGTGATGAGGAAAGAAAGACTAAAAGTTTAAAGAGCGTTCACAAATTTGGCTGTGAAGAAGGGGGATGAAAATGTGTCGGGAGCTGAGGTAGAATGTGAGCATCAGAGAGAGTTACTTGAAGACACCTAAGATTTGTGTATGTTTAGATGTTGACAAGAAGGATCTGTTTGAAAGGTGTTGATTGATTATATGGGAGAAGAAAATGAATAGTCATCTGTCAGATTCCTGAGGAGACTAGAAAGAGATCTAAAGCTTAGATGACAGAAAGAACAACTCCTTTCATTTAATAGGAAAGAAGTCAAGGGCTGTTGACTAGATCAATGGGTTTGTCATTTTCAAGTGGGTTCCTTGGGAAACCTTTGATTTTCTGAATAATATATAGTGATATAAGTAAGACATGTTTCAAATAGTCACTGTAGAAACTAGGAGAGAGAGTTTACCAGGGAAATGATAGAAAGAGTGCTAGGCATAGTTGAAGGCCCATTTGAGGTTTATAATCTTGAACTTATAGTCACATCAGTAAATTGATCCAAGAATGTGAGGTTGTACTGTATCACTGACTTGGAGAAATAATTACCAGAAAGATTCCATACTGGACTGAGAGGTAGAAGATAATATGCGTGATGGATGAGATAAAATTAGCCTGGAGGTGGGTATAACCCAGAACTGAGGATTGGTGAGATTTAGATGGTGAAATAGCCCTACTCTTCCAAGATTCCAGGAAGAACAAGAAGCTTTGCAAGGTTTGCTTGAGTCACAGCAGCATATCATGGCACCTTAGCATATGTCCTTTTGGGACTGTTTTACAAATCTCCTAATACTTTTAGGAGCCATGACATTAAAAGATGCTTGCTGTTTGGAAAGAAAGTTATAACCAACCTAGACAGCATATTAAAAAGCAGAAACATTACTTTGCCAACAAGGGTCCATCTAGTCAAGGCTATGGTTTTTCCAGTAGTCATGTATGGATGTAAGAGTTGGACTATAAAGAAAGCTGAGTGCAAAAGAATTGATGCTTTTGAACTGTGGTGTTGGAGAAGACTCTTGAGAGTCCCTTGGAATGCAAGGAGATCCAACCAGTCCATCCTAAAGGTGATAAGCCCTGGGTGTTCACTGGAGGGACTGATGTTGAAGCTGAAACTCCAATACTTTGGCCACCTGATGCAGAGAGCTGACTCATTTGAAAAGACCCTGATGCTGGGAAAGATTGAGGGCAGGAGGAGAAGGGGATGACAGAGGATGAGATGGTTGGATGGCATCACCGACACAATGTGCCGGGGACCAGCCCTGGCTGATCCAGGGTATTCGAAGGAGAGACGGCGTCAGCGAGGGTCAGGATACGATAGCTTCAATTAGATATTAATTAAAGATATAAAGAGTAATAGAATAAGGATAGCTCAGTAGGAAAATTCAGTGGAGAAAAGAGGCTGAGTAGCTTGGTTTACGCGGGAGACCAATAAAACTTCAAGACAAGAAGTTTGCACCACTTACGTAGGCCGCAGGCGTCCTTCCGTTCTCCCGAAGGAGAGGAGACACTGAGGCCTCCCCGGTCGGATCTTAGAAGCCCAGGCATAATTAGTAAGCATGGTGGGTTCCGCGCTCCAGATGGAGACTCAGCCAGAGTGGGAGAGAGAGCGACATGGGGAGACCAGTATTTCGAGAAACTGATCCCAATTCTTTATTTTCCAGAGTCTGTTTTTATACACTGAGATGTTATACAAAAGTCACGTGGGGACAGCAGTCCTGACTTTTATTAAAGTCAGGTGCTTCACACAAATGTATACAGAGGTCTTAGGGGTGTTACATCATCTTCTGGCCAGGGGGGCCTGCTGACAATTTACGACCCTCTCCTTGTGACAGCGGTCAGTCAATCAGGACACTTATTTCTCCAGGGCTGATTATTCTCAAAACAGACGCCACCCAAATAAAGTTACATTCCTACAGAGTGAGGGTGTAGTGGGTTTTAGTTAAGGAAAGAATTTACTTAGCCTAAGGTCTATCGTGATTAATATCAAAGGTTAATACTTATTTCTTCTATATATTCATTAATGTGTGTAAGGGCAGGGGATGTGGAGACTTAGCAACAAACATTGGCTCAACAAATGAAAAACCCTTTACCAACACAATTTCTAATTAGCCCACTATACTTATACTTATAGTTTTCTAACTTCTCTAAAGAACCTGTTTTTAGAGGGTTTAAAGCATCTCGTGCCTCTCACGGTTGGGAGGCTGTGAGCAATCGCATGTGGCCCGACGAGCCTGTCAGGCAGGCTAGAGAACCTTCAGAGGAGTTTGTAGGTTAAAACACTCTTGTCACACCCAAGAGTTTTTATTGACTGGAGCTCTAGGTTAACTCCTTCTCTGAAAGAAGTGGTGGGGGACAGCCCCCCGTAAAGTCAGAGGTGTAGGTAAGAGCACAAAGTAGTAAAGTAGGCAGGCTCTGGTTATGGGGGTAGACGCTCGGGGATTTCCAGGGGGACTCCTGAGGCTCGATCCTGCCTTTGCGTATGTCGAGCCTCCTTCCTCATGACCTTTGCCATGGGCGGAGTACCTCACTCTGGCCCCCAACACAATGGACATGGGTTTGGGTGGACTCCAGGAGTTGGTGATGGACAGGGAGGCCTGGCATGCTGCAGTTCATGGGGTCGCAAAGAGTTGGACACGACTGAGTGACTGAACTGAACTGAATACTTTTAGTGCTGTGTTGAGTAGAGTCCAATTTGTTTGGGGATAACAAAGATGGTACTTTCTAAGATTAGGATGCTTCTATGCTTTTCTCTTATTTTTTGAAACTTGCATTATGTGTTTTAGCAGCACAATCTAATGGAATGGGGGGAAAGATGCTATTATCCTCACATAATAAGTATTAGCATTTATTTAATACTTACAGTGAGCTGAACAGTGTAGCAAATATTTGCTTACATTTCCTCACTCCATCCTCCCAACAACTATATAATTTATGTAGTGCTCCTTTCTCTATCTTACAATCAAGGAAACTAAGGTTTACAGAATCTAGGTGACTTGCTGGAGGTACCCCTGCTGAGAAATGATGGAATCAGAACTAGAATCCAGGACTTTCTCAGGCAAAATTGTGATGTCAGTGAAAGTGATTTTCAGGAATTTCCTGATTCTCTGGCAACTGTCTCCCCTTAAGTTTTACTTTCTCACACCTTTCCTGACACTCTCACCTCTCCAGAATGACACAGCTCCTCTCTTTTTCAACTAATGCAATATAACAACCCTTGCTAATGGGTTAATCATGTACTCCCAGTCACTGTATTCATTATTTATTAGGAAACTTTCTAGAGACACTGGCCTAAATCAAAGCGATAGCTCTAATGGTGTTTCTGCTCTCCCATTTTCAAGCCATTCTGTGCTGTAAAACTGGAGAAGAGCTGACAGTACTATTTTCATTTACCAGGGCCCTAACATCAAGACTTGATGCTCTGGATCAAATCACACTGAAAGGTTGTTGCCGAGCCATGCAAAGACGCCGGAATTCTTGGCCTCTGGAGGAGAATTGAATCTGGGGCCAGAGACGAGGCTTGATCGCTCAGAGCTTTTGTGTAATAAAGTTTTATTAAAATATAAAAGAGATAGAGAAAGCTTCTGACATAGAAATCAGAAGGGGGTAGAAAGAGTACCCACTTGCTAGTGTTAGCAGTGGAGTTATATACCCTCCAATGAATCAAAAGAATGTCTGGAGGTTGTAAAGACCTCTCCAGACCTACTCCCATAATTTACATTTCAAGATAACAGGATTAGCCAGAAGGTTTAATCCAGAGACTGTCCTCAGGCAGCATACATTATTGTTATACAATCCTAAGGAATGTAGAGGAAAAAAAGTTTGTCTTTTCTTCCTCCTTGAGAATCCCAGACCGACTCTTCTCTCCTTGGGGACCTCTGGACTTCTTATCAACCTGCCTAGGAAATGACTCTCTCAACACCATTATCTTTCTCAGTAGAAGCAAGCAGGTCTGTGGGGATGGGAGAGCAGAGAAGTGACACAGATTGTAGGTTCATCAAAGCTTATGCTAATTAGGAAGCAACTGCTTTGATGTAACTCTCAAGCTTCCAATCACCCCAAAAAAAGTCATCTTGTGTGTGGATGCTTGTGTGTGTGCACTCACTTATGTGTGTTCATTGAAATTGCTTTAGATTTATTTCTGTTTTTTTTTAAATTTCAGCTTTGTTATGATTGACAAATATAGTTGTAACATATTTCAAGTGTACATTGTGATAATTTGATGTATGTAGGCATTTTGCAAAGATTCCCCCCCAATCCATTTAATTTATTAACACATCCATTCCATCACATCACATATTTATCTTTTCGGTGTGTGTGTGTTGCTGAGATAGATTTCTTAAAACAAATGAATATTATCCATGTCCCGAGTCCTAAAACATAAGTGAGGGTGGAAAGGCCATAGCAGTGTGCCTTTCTCTGGTGTAACATCTAGATTAGAAGTTTAGATAAAGACTGCACAAAGTACCCAAAGACTGGATTCCCACATTTAAAATATTTTTTATTGCTTTTGCCTTTTGCCCTTTTTTAAAAAGAAGCTCAAGGTCAGGAAGTTGAAGGGGATGTGTGTAGGCAGGGATCAGAATGCTTAGGAACCAATAAACTGGGGGTAGGAAGTAAAGGAGCTGGAAACAAGATGAGTGAATGTAGAGGGATGAGCTAATCAGTCAACTTGGACAGGGATTGCAGCAAAATAAAAACAGGAAGCAGATGCCTTAGAACCCCAGGGAGCAGCCAACAGAAGTGAGCAGAGGGAGAAAGAAAAATGAATACCTACACACAGAAGGCATTGATTAGCTTCCTACATCAGGAAAATGAAGGAAAACCACTTTAAAACCACTTTAGAAAAGCAAAGGGAAAATATGAAAACCTCCCCAGACTGCCCCCTTCATGTATCTTCTTTCCTTCTAACTCTGATCTCTTTCACGCAACCACTCCCTCTGGTCTTATTATCCTGGGTTATCGCTCAAATCTTTCTTTCTGCCCTCCAAAGATGTCCAGAAATCCCAGTTCCTCCATAAAGCCTTTCCTGGCTATATGAAAAGAGGTCACACTGACTTCTCCCTCCAGCAGACTGTCAGAGCACACTGTGAGCCTGGTTTAAGAAGGTTATCCTCAATGTAAATATTTAATGACAGTTATTCTCACTACAGCATTAGTGCTTGGCTTAGGGTGCTGTATGTGTGTACATGAGCATGTGCTATGGATTGAATTGCCTGCCCTGCCAATTCATATGTTGAAATTATAGCCCCCAATGTAACTGTATTAGAGATAGGAGGTAGTTGTGGTTAAATGAGATCATGCGGGTGGGGTCATAATCTGATAGGATTTGGGCCTTATTAGCAGAGGAAGAGAGATATCCCATCTTCTGCCCACCAATCCCCCACCCCTATTCCCTGCCACCCTGTGAAGACAAGGCAAGAAGGAGACTGTCTACAAGCCAGGAAAAGAGCCCTCACTAGAACCTGAACCCTGCCTGAACCTTGATCTTGGCCTTTTTATTCTTCAGAACAGTGGGGAAAAAAATTCTGTTGTTTATACCACCCAATCTGTTGTACTTTTTTATGGCAGCCCAAGCAGTCTGTGGGCTTCCCAAGTGGCACTAGAGGTAAAGAATCTGCCCGTCAATGCAAAAGACATAAAAGATGCAGATTCAATTCCTGGGTCAGGAAGATCCCCTGGAGGAGGAAATGGCAACCCACTCCAGTATTCTTGCCTGAAAATGCCATGGACAGAGACCTTGGTGGGCTACAGTCCATGGGATTGCAAAGAGTTGGACACAATTAAGCACACACATGTGCAATCTACGGCAGTATGTGTGGCTGGGGGGTGGTGGCAGTTGTGAAGAGTGTTGATTGAATTTAGGTCATCCGTTGTTAGAATAAAACTCTTAAAAGGCAAGGATTGTTGAAAATATGTGAAGCCAGTACCTAATAAATACCAGTAAATTCTGCTTTATCTTTTAATACAGAAGTGACAAATGTCTTCTCCCTATTTTTCTTTAAGCACCCATTTGGCTCCCCTGTTTACTTTCCTTTCTGCCTCCCCAAACTTCTGTTTACCTGAAACCAGGGGCCCAGATATAGCAGTACAGGTGTTCCTCATTACGTCACACTTGGCTTTATTATACTTCAGTAATCTTTGATATTATTACTATGACTCACTGAAAGCTCAGATGATGGTTAGTGGTTTTTGGCAATAAAGCATTTTAAATTAAGGTATGTATAGTATTTTTGTAGACATAGTGCTATTACACACTTAGTAAACTACAATATAGCATGAACATAACTTTTATATTCACTTTAAAACTAAAAAAAAAACTCATGTGATTTGCTTTATTGCAATATTCCCTTCATTGCTATGGTCTGGAACCAAACCCAGAATATCTCCAAAGTATGCCTATACTGGAAGTTCTGAATTATACAGTCCAAAGTTGGAGTAAAGTTACCTAATGACCCAGAGAATTCAGAGGCTTTGACAATTAGGTGTGGGTCTTTCACACTGTAGAGCATTTCTATTAAAGCTGTAGCCAGTTGTATATATTTTTAGTTGGAGAACTCAACTCAGATAAATTATTTCTAATAAGGGCGCTGGCAGTTATCAAGTAGTAGGTGTTATATGGCAGCTTAGCTGAAAACGTGCTTTTCGTACTACCTTAATCAATGTGCTGAAAAACTGCCTAGAACAAGCCTGGGAGTAATTGGATGATGTTAAAAGCAGAGTGGAGGAACAATAATACTTCATTCTCCTCCCTGGGTTGCCGGGGACCAGCCCCGGCTGATCCAGGGTATTTGAAGGAGAGACGGCATAGGCGAGGATCAGGATACGATAGCTTCAATTAGATATTAATTAAAGATATAAAGAGTAATAGAATAAAGATAGTTCAGTAGGAAAATTCAGTGGAGAAAAGAGGCTGAGTAGCTTGGTTTACGCGGGAGACCAATAAAACTTCAAGACAAGAAGTTTGCACCACTTACGTAGGCCGCAGGCGTCCTTCCGTTCTCCCAAAGGAGAGGAGACACTGAGGCCTCCCCGGTCGGATCTTAGAAGCCCAGGCATAATTAGTAAGCATGGTGGGTTCCGCGCTCCAGATGGAGACTCAGCCAGAGTGGGAGAGAGAGCGACATGGGGAGACCAGTATTTCGAGAAACTGATCCCAATTCTTTATTTTCCAGAGTCTGTTTTTATACACTGAGATGTTATACAAAAGTCACGTGGGGACAGCAGTCCTGACTTTTATTAAAGTCAGGTGCTTCACACAAATGTATACAGAGGTCTTAGGGGTGTTACATCATCTTCTGGCCAGGGGGGCCTGCTGACAGTTTACGACCCTCTCCTTGTGACAGCGGTCAGTCAGTCAGGACACTTATTTCTCCAGGGCTGATTAGTCTCAAAACAGACGCCACCCAAATAAAGTTACATTCCTACAGGGTGAGGGTGTAGTGGGTTTTAGTTAAGGAAAGAATTTACTTAGCCTAAGGTCTAACGTGATTAATATCAAAGGTTAATACTTATTTCTTCTATATATTCATTAATGTGTGTAAGGGCAGGGGATATGGAGACTTAGCAACAAACGTTGGCTCAACAAATGAAAAACCCTTCACCAACACAATTTCTAATTAGCCCACTATACTTATAGTTTTCTAACTTCTCTAAAGAACCTGTTTTTAGAGGGTTTAAAGCATCTCGTGCCTCTCACGGTTGGGAGGCTGTGAGCAATCACATGTGGCCCGACAAGCCTGTCAGGCAGGCTAGAGAACCTTCAGAGGAGTTTGTAGGTTAAAACACTCTTGTCACACCCAAGAGTTTTTATTGACTGGAGCTCTAGGTTAACTCCTTCTCCGAAAGAGGTGGTGGGGGACAGCCCCCTGTAAAGTCAGAGGTGTAGGTAAGAGCACAAAGTAGTAAAGTAGGCAGGCTCTGGTTATGGGGGTAGATGCTCGAGGAGTTCCAGGGGGACTCCTGAGGCTCGATCCCGCCTTTGCGTACGTCGAGCCTCCTTCCTCATGACCTTTGCCATGGGCGGAGTACCTCACTCTGGCCCCCAACACTGGGTCAGCACACCCACATGGTAATTTACATCAAGGAATCCTTCCCTCTAACTCAGAAAGAGGATGGTCCCTGTGGGGCTCTCCTGAGGTGAGGAATAAATGTGCCCCTGAAAACTCACCCTTTTAAATCATTAGGTACTCCAGTCTAGCAAAATGGACCTCAGAAAAGAATATTAGCAAGGTTAGCAAGTAGCATGTTTGCCCTCTGTAATTCAGAGCCAACCTGGAATGTAAAATGGCAGCGGTCATTTTAGCAGAAAGCCTAGTTCTGGTTCTGTTCCCATTACAACGGTCTAGGGGAGGAGGACTAGTAAGACATTCCCTTTTCTTGCAATCTGTTTTTCTACATTATACATACCAGCATCTCAAAAGCCTTTCTTGTACCGGATTCTGTATTACATATATCTATGAACAATGCTGATTCTTAATTCTTGCAGGGTCCTGGCCAATTAGGGGGAAAGGAAGAGAGCCCAGGCTCAATATCCTTCCTCCCACTTCCATCCCTACGCAAATCCTGCAATGCCCATGAAAACCAAAAAGAATCCTAAGGTCAGGAATTTGTACTTGGAACGCTTTCCTCCCCCAGGACCACAGATCCTCCTAACTCATATCCCTATGTCCTGTCCTCCCCACAGCACTGCAGCCTGGCTGGGATTAAAACCCTTGAGGTCTTAAACCCTGAAATCATTATAAAACCACTTCTATGTAAATCAAAAATGTAAACAAGTCTAAATGTAATAGCCATACATCTTGTCATCTAGATCTGGACACTTGTGAGAGTGAAAGGAGGATCTACTGACAGATATCAGGACGGCAGATACAAGCCAGGAATGGCCTAAGCAAACAGGGATGTAGGATTACCCAATTCAGAACCATAAAGAGATGTCAGACAATTTTTTTCCCATGATAACTAATTTGATTAGGATCAGATTCTTACCCCCCAAATTCATTCTCTAGTATAAATATCACTTACTTTTTATTTTTTGAAAGAATTGATACTTGGTCAGCTTATTGTTAATTTCAGTGATTCTCAAATGTAGTCCCTGGACCAGTATCATGAGAATCATCTGGGAATGTGTAAGAAATACAAATTCTCAGGCTTACCCGCTACCCATTGAAGGTGGGGCCCAGCAGCTTATATTTTAACAAGCTTTCCAGGTAATTCTGACCCATGCTGAAGTTTGAGAAACATTGAGATAATCAGCTCTGAAGATAACTTGTTAGGGAAGTTCATGAGGGATTTGACTGGAGTGGTTTCCCTTTCAGTGGAAAAGGAAAATGCCTGGATGGACCTAACCAGCATCTGCAGATAATTTATAAGCCTACTTGTCTATCAAAGTCTTCATCTGTTGACTGGTTGTCTGATTCTGAAGAAGGCAGCAGCTGCACAGGCCATATCTAGGCCTTGGTAAAATGCTTTAGTTCCTTGGAGCTAGATCTCAATGTAAAGCATGCGAATATATTGTTTGACTTTCATACCATTGTGTTTCCAACACACCTTCAGAAATTTGCTATGTGGAATAGTAAAGGAATATCTGAACTTCCTAGCTGTGTGACATTGGGCAAGCAATTTCTCCATCTTTCATATATCAGTCAGAGTAGATTGGGTGATGCTGTGCTAGCTAACAACCCCAAAATCTCAGTGACTTAACATGACAGAGGCTGATGTCTTGCTCATGCTTTATGTTTACCATAGTTTGGAGGGGTGAGAAGGTCCTGTCATTGGAGTAATTCACGGACTACAAGTCACCAGCCATAAACGTTGCTGATCTCCATGTAGAGGTGAAAGAGTTCTGGAGCGTCTCACATCAAGCAATTAAATGCTCTAACCTGGAAGTGACACATTGCACTTTGGATTACAGCTTATTGTCAAAAACTAGTTACATGGTACAACCATGGGGGCATCATGTATTAAACAAAAGACAGAAGAAATAAGTTACATGATATGAAAGAAAGGGATGAGTGTGATGCAGAAAGAAAACATCCAGCAGATAAGGAGGATGTGGTGTGCTAGGTAGAGGAGAAAGGAAAGAAGGTTGTAAATTTAGACAGGGTGGTGGGGGAAGACCTTGGGGAGAAGGTGACTTTCTAGCAAAGACTTAAGAGAGATGAAGGAGTCAGCCATGCAGATACCAGGGGAAGAATATTCTAGGTAAATGAACAGAAGGGACAGCTAATGCAAGTGCAAATGTACCTGGGCATGTTCAGAGCCAGCAGTGAAGCTGCTTATATGACAGAATGGAATGGAGAAGGTGGTTGGGAGGTAGGAGGTGAGGCCAGAGAAAGGCGCCTCCGTCTTCCTCAGGACTTTGACATTTACTCTGACTGCAATGGTGCTAACCTATTATAGGCATTTGGGAAGAGGACTGACATGATCTGACTCACATTTTAAATTGATGTTCTGGTTGCCTTGTTGAAAACAGACTACATGAGGGCAAAGTTAGAAGGAAGGAGATGTATAGGAAGCTACTGTCATAATTTGGGCTCCTGATGAAAGTTTGGGCCAGAGAAGTAACAGAAAGGTTGGAAGCAGAGATCAGATTCTAGATATGTTTGGTAGGTAGAGACAAGTGAGATTTCCTGACCAATTGAACATGAGTCATAAAAGAAAGAAAGGAGAGTAAGGGACCCACTTTGAGGGTTTTTTTTTGAAGAAATTAGAAAAGTGGAGTAGCCATCAACTGACATGGGGAAGGCTGAGAGGGGAGGGTTGAAGTGCTAAACAATCAGTAAATGTCAAAATAAGAGAAGTAGAAAATTCCACACATCAGCACAGGCTAGCTTCCTTGATTTCACCAATACAGCCAGATATGAGAGACTGGGACAATTTTTTTTTTTTTTTTTTTTACAAAAGACAGTGATTTTACTGGTTATCATGTTTTATAGAGATGCCTCAGAATGCAGTAGGGTGATTGGGTAAAAATTAAAAACCTAACAGTACATCATATTCATCTTTGCATTTATCATGAGTAGAAAATCCATATTACATAAGCAAATGATAAATATTTGATAAGTGAGCAAATGAAATTACCACTCCCCTATTTTCCCAAGTCTGAGCAACGGAATGGCAAATGGAGAGTTGTGACACGAGATAAAAAAACCAACTGAAAGATATGGGCTTGAAGAAACAGCCATTTGGCCCAAAGGGGACTTGGTAAAACCAGTGATGTATCACTGGTTTTAAGAAATACTACCCAACCTAACCTTAGAAGTAGCTGTAGTAGTTGAAGTTCTTTTCTGCTTTAGCAAGGTGTCCCTTTAAGATGACTCATCTCAAGATATCCACCAGGGCAATAACAATCTTCCAATTTTCTTTCTTCCCTAGGGGAAAAAAGTCTTATTTTTAAAACCTTGTTTCACTCTGGCATTTGTGGGGAAGGTATGAGAGTGGCATTTTGGAACAATTATCTTCATTTCCCTGGAATATGGGTGGCATCCAACCTTAAAGTTTTATGTTGAGGACACTGGCAGGAAACCCAGTGAGCATGTAGCCAGGTGACAAACTTCCTCATATGAAACAGGGCTGTTGACACCAAAACAAATGTGTTTCCAATTCATGCCATTTCTGTTTTATAAAGTAGTTTAAATTATGCTGATGGTAAATTAACACTCAGCCAAATGCCTTACCCCACGACAATAAAAACATTTTCTCATGGAAGCAGTGTTTCAGGAATTTGTTACAAGCCATGGCATTGGAAGTAATTGAATTCTTAAAAGCATCTTTCTAGTAGATGCAGGAAATAAATCGGATTGTTGCTGGGAAAAGAGAAAGAACATAAGTCTAGGGAAGGGAGGAACCTGTAAGGGGATTTTCTGAGCAACGTCAACTGACTACAAAAGAGTAAAATACACTGTGCTGACAGATAGTGGAATAGGCAGGGGGCTGGTTTTTCTTATGCTCAGTGGGCTGAGTTGCATTTGCTTTGGTCACAAGACATAAATATCCAAACAGGCAGCGGCCCTGACAAGCATCCAATACATTTTTCATTTCATCTGTGCACATTTGTTAAAGCTTCACTCTAGATAGCTGAGGCTCATACACAATTTTTTCTCTGACACACTGATAGGTTCTTTGTAATCATATTTCTTAAATATTTCTGACCTTCATACTTAAAGTAATGCTGTGCCTTTCTCTTATTAAAAAAAAGATATCCCTGGAATTAAAGGAGAATCATATTATGGTGATTCACAAATAAGAAAATCGTGACTCAGAGAAATCATTCAGAGACTTGCCCACTGTCCATTTGTGGCTGCACCCAGGTTCATTCATTCTCAGGCAGGAATTTTTATTATTCATAACTATCATTTACAAAGGACTCACTAGAATCCAGGAGAGTAATGTGTTATCTCATTTAATCCTCACAATAATTGAGTAAGATAAAGACTGTTATTTGTACCTTCTTACAGAATGAAATATTGAGGCATAGAAAGGTTGAGAGACTTGCCCAAAGCCACACAGATACTTGGATGAGAAGCTGGGCATTAAATGTAGGCAGTCTGGTTCTTGGATTCCATGTTTTTAACCACTGCTCAGACTGGCTTTTTAAAAACGAAAGTACTTTCAAAGAAATGAGCTTTTAGAAGATGTTCCCTAATTGTAGCGTATGTGACAGTCTCCAGGAACCCTCTGATTCAGAAGCTCTGAGCCTGCGGCCCAGAAATCCTTTATGTTTAGATGCCTGTGGCTGAGCTCCATACTTGGAGAACACCTCTGCTGCCCAGATAACTGGTACCTAAGATGGGCTGGGGTGCCTTTGAATCTCTTCACTTTAATGTGTACTTTGCACATTCTGGCTAGGGCCTGGCATCATAAGTACTTTCACCTGTGTGTGGATGTTGGTGACTCTAGTTGAGAAATTACTAGTTGTGTGACCTCCTGGAAGGAGAAGTTGAGCCTCCCTGTTCTATGTTTTCTTTCATGGTAGACAAACCCTTCACTTCCTGAAGTTTAGCTCTGAGATAATACTCAGTTCACTTTGCTCCTTCTTGACTAATACCTCATGCTAAGTTGTTCTGCACCAGGAATACAAGCATATCTATGTTTGCCTTTCTCTTGTTATCCAGGAAATCTCACCATGGATAGCCTTCTCTACACTGGAAGGGGACTAGTCTCACTAAGTAATTGCAATGAAAGTACTTACTGGATAAAATGAAATGAGAGTCCCCTTGGGTTCTGTCCCAGGCTGAGAATGGAGATAAGGCTTGGAAGAGGAGGGAGGGAAAGAAGGGACACCAAAATGTGTGTCCTAGGCACTGTGCTTAATCATTTGAGGGTCTGTAATCTTCAAGGAACCTGTTGTCTACATTCTTACAGATGAAGACTTTAAGCACAGAGAAGTTAGGTAACACGCCCAAGGTTGTTCAGCTTAAAGATTCTGACCTATCTTATTCCAAGAGTCTTTTCCTTCCATGATATCATGCTGGCCAAGACAATGCAGGTGGCTAGGTAAGGTAAGCTCCTAGGTGTTCCTAACATGCAGATTGCATCTTTAACCTTTGAGCTGAACCTGAGAGGTTCCCCAGGCCTAATTGATCTCTGTTGTTGTTCAGTCATGACTGACTCTTTGTGACCCTATGGACTGTAGCTCACCAGGCTCCTTCGTCCATGGGATTTCCCAGGCAAGAATACTAGAGTGGATTGCCATTTCCTTCTCCAGGGAATCTTCCTGATCCAGGGATCAAACCCACATCTCTGCCATTGGCAGGTAGATTCTTTACTACTGAGCCACCAGCTATCTACTGCAACTAATCAGAGGATCTTCTTTAGAAATTGTGACTATTCAATGTTAGATAAGTATACATATAACATTTTTTACTGATGTGAATAAAAATGCATTCTGGATTAAGGCCCTGGGGTCGTATTACATATGTGTTCCAAGGCATTTAGAGGTGTTCGTAACACTGTATGTTTAAAAGATTTTCCTTCTAGCTGTTTCCTGGGAATGGCTGTGGTATAAGTAATAAGCTCTTTTTCCTTTGAAAAATCACTTATTTTTTATTTTTTACCCTTAAAACACATTTTGAAATCAAAATAGCATGAAACTGTAAGATGGCTGTATTCAGCAACTCCTTTGCAGAAGTTGTCTTTAACTTCCTGAAGAAATTAACAATCTTTCATTCTCGTGGAACTGTGATCAACTTTGAATTTTTGACTTTATATACATTTCTTAATCTTTGTAAATTTCATGTTTCACCTATTAAAAACAAACTCACAAACCAGAAAAAACCCACAAAAAACCTTTCTTATTTATATCTGGAAATTGTTACATTGGTCAAAAAATGCATGTGAAAATGCTTCAGTAAATTAACATGCTGTACAAAGAGAAAGAATTTTCTTTTAAATCATGATGACTGGATTAGCCTGCTGGTTTCTGTGGTTAGTAGGCAGTCACTAATCTTTATAAATATCATTCCTTTTTATTTATTAAGTGCATGTGTATAGTTCACTTACTGTGTGCCAGGCATTTTGTGAATAGTAACTCAGTTAACCTACCAAGAAGGTTGTTCTTTTAAGCATCAACTGTTTTATAAAATTCTCTGTCTGTTAGTGAGGAACTTTGTCACAACTTAGAAATTGATCAGTTCTAGGCTATGAAGTTTATATAACTTTACCTTAAATTTTGTTTTCAGTGACGTTTTTGTTACAGTTGGTAGTATTTCTTCAATGTCTTTAGTCTGAATTTTTAATTTTTTTTCAATGTGTCACGTGAGTGTATGTTCCTTAGTTCTTTGTCTCATCACAACAAAGATTTGGAGCAACAGACATTAAAGCCCTCGGTGCGTCACAGCTCTCGGGTCTTGGACAAACCATGCTACAGCTCTTAGGCAAATCAGTGTTACAGCTCCATTTTATTTAGAAGATAACAGGAGAATCCAGGACTCGAAGAGAAGAGAGTGGAGGAGTGCGTGGGGAGGGAGAGAGAGAGACAGAGAACGTGCACACACACAGGAGAGAGAAAGAGAGAGACAGAGAGAGAAAGAGGGCACGCACGCGGGAGAGAGAGAGTCCATGAGAAAGCGCTTTGGCTCCTCCTTTTATATGTTTTTCCTCCACCTGGGCCTGCCCTATGCAAATTGGGCTTAGCCAGGAGTGCTGTTTATTCTGCCTGACCTTCCTTGTCTTTTAGCCACCGCCATTTTGGGCTCCTTTTCCCTATTCTACCTACCTAACATTCCCCCCTCAAGAGATGGGAGGCTCAATTCTTTGGGAATAGGGGTGTTGGGATCTTTCTGGCTACCTCCTGCTGAACTGGGACGGCGAGGGGTATTGGGCCTCCCCCTCTTGCTAGTCTCAATCCTCAGAGTCCTTATAGCAGTGTCCAAGGCTGTGTGATATTTTCCGTGGTCAGCTGTAGTTTTATATCTTTGTTGAACTGGCATTGAGTGTTGTAGCTGGTTGACCTGGGCAGAGACAAAACAGGTTAGACAATTGACAGTACATGGAATAATCATAGGCATCATCAATATAGCATAACAAGGACTAGTAGGGACATTGGTCAACTTTAAATTCACATGGCCAGGATGGCTCAAGTCTCTCCTTGTTCAGGGACCAGAAGATCTGTCTCCTGTCTGTTTTGGAGTACAGTCTCTGTCAAGCTGTGTTGGCTCTTTAGAGTTATCCTGAGAAATCTTATTCCCAGAAACCAGATTTTGGGGGTGTTCATTAGAATGACACTCATTGGTAGTCCTGAATAGGTATCTGAGATCTCCCAGGGGCTCACAGGTGTACTGAGTGTCCTCTTCTGTTTTCTTCCACGGCTTGACTTGTGAGTAATGAATCCAGGAGTCATGTCCTGGTACCTTGACTGCTGTGGGGATAGAAAGTATTACAGGGTAGGGGCCCTTCCATGTGGGCTGGAGTTGAGCCTTTGGGGACCCATCTTTCCAGACTTTAATTAGGACTTGAGTTCCTGGAGCATATAGTGGTGACTCTTTAGAATCTTTTGGGTCCTGGTTCATACCCCACAAGCATATATCCTGTTGGAATTGCCCAATGGCCATGGTATAAGACTGGAGGGTCTGAACCTCTGGATCTAGGAAGAGGTCATTGACATAAACAAAAGGCCTCCCATATAGCATCTCATAAGGACTAAGACCAACCTGTTCTTTAGGGGCAATGTGGGTGTGGAGGAGAGCTATTGGTAAAGCCTCTTCCCATCCCAGGGAGGTCTCCTGGGTTATCTTTTTTATCGCTGATTTTAAGAATTGATTGGCTCTTTCTACTTTTCCTGAAGATTGAGGCCTCCAGGCACAATGGAGATAATAAGTAATGTCCAATGTTTTCGAGACCCCTTGGGTGACCTTAGAAGTAAATAATGTCCCATTGTCACTTTGTAATGACCTGGGCAGACCAAATCTTTGAATGATTTCATGGAGCAGTTTTTTACCACCTCCTCACCTTCTCAGTCCGGATGGGAAAGCCTTCAATCCATCCTGTGAATGTATCTATCATAACTAATAGGTATTTATACCCTTGAGAAACTGGCATCTGGGCGAAGTCCATCTGCCTGTCCTCTTCTGGGTAGGCCCCATGTCATTGGACAGGCTGGGCCAGCTGGGGTCTTCGAGCTCCTTGGGGGTTGTTTAATTGGCAAGCAGGACAAGAGGAGACCACGTGTCTTATAGTTGTTTGGAGGCCTGTTCCTCTGAAGGACCTTTCTAGTAATCTTTGGAGGGCCTTTTCTCCTAAATGAGTAGTGGCATGTAAGGAGTTAACCAACTTCCACTGGAAGTTTCCAGGCAGAAAAAGGAGTCCCTCCTTTTGGAACCACCCCATATGATCTTCTTGAAAGCCCTTGCTCTTAGCTTTAAGAGTCTCACCTTCATTATATGAAGGAGTGTCTGGCAAATTAGTCTGTGGAACTAAGGTGGCAATCCCTATTAGGTCATGGTTCTGTAATGCTGCAATCTTACCTGTCTGATCAGCTGCTTGGTTCTCTCATGCCCACTTCTGTGTTCCCTTTTTGGTGTCCTTTACAGTGGGAGACTGAAACCTCAGTGGGCAGATGGACTGCCTCCAAGAGTCGAAGAATCTGATCACCATATTTGATTGGGGACCCTCTAGTGGTCAAGTGGCCCCTTTCTTTCCAAATAGCCACATGTACATGTAGCACCAGAAAGGCATACTTGGAGTCAGTGTAAATGGCTATTCTTTTTCCTTTTCCCAGCTCTAAAACTCAAGTCAGGGCTATGAACTCAGCTAATTGGGCTGAAGTACCTGGTGGCAGAGGCTTAGCCTCTATGGTCTCAAAATTGGAGACTGCTGCATACCCGGCTCTTCCTCCACCTGGGCCTGCCCTATGCAAATTGGGCTTAGCCAGGAGTGCTGTTTGTTCCGCCTGAAGTCTTCACTCTGGTCCTCGGACCTTCCTTGTCTTTTAGCCATCGCCATTTTGGACTCCTTTTCCCTATTCTACCTACCTAACAAATGAGAGATAATTATGACCCAGTGGTGTGCTGCAAATGTTAATAACTAGATGGATGATATTTAACAACGAGGTGGAAGAAGGGATTAAGACCCTAATTTGTATCATTGGCCAATTCCTCTTATGTAACCATGGCTGTTTCAGTGTCACAATGTAGATTTGGGAAGAAATGCTAACAAGCATTTCCTGTGAGTGTGGTCTTTTTCTTAATTTAAAGATGCCATAAATTTGAGTTTAGTGAGAATGATCTAAATTCATAAGGTTTAAAAGAAAGTGTCTTATGAATGGAGGGTATTAGTTGCCTAATAGTTACTACCTTCTCATGTAGGTATAGTTGATAAAGTTTTAAATCTTATATAAACAGAAACCAATAGGAGGACTGCCTAAGAATGAGTCATGTTTACTAGAAATTAAATGTTTTTGCAAATAAATGAGACCTCCCTTACTTTGGCTAACTCAGCTAAAGTAAGCAGAGTAAGCATTGTCCTTGTCAGTATGATAAGAAGACTGAGGAAAAAAAGGTCTCGGCTATTATTAACCACCCACAAACTGTCACTGATATGATAAAGTCACTGATGTGATAAAGTCTTTGAATTAAGAAATACTTGTACATAGCAAGATATAAAGTGGACTAGACTATGATTCAACAGGCTCACATTCCGGGGTTGCTTTCTATCTATGCCACTTAAAATGTCATTGAGGCCTCAATTATTTAATCTTTAATATTGGAAATAATAATTATTGAAAGCATAAATACCACAGTACTTTAAAAGCCAAAGGTATTACACACACACATACACACACACAAACACACACACACACACACACACACACACGCATGAATGATGAGGCACCTTAGGTAAAGGTTAGACTTTTAAAGTGAGAACATGAGAAGGCAGATCATGTGTAATCTCAATCCATGTTCCCAATCCCTTCAATATCATAGATTCCATAGAAAATAATATTAATGATGGGTAACAGTGGGCCCCCAGATGAATAATGCTTACCAATTGAAACTTTTCAACCATTATAAGCCAGATACCATCTGGTATTTCTTTTCCCCTTGGGATACAGACCACCTGACCTGCCTCTTGAGAAACCTATATGCAGGTCAGGAAGCAACAGTTAGAACTGGTCATGGAACAACAGACTGGTTCCAAATAGGAAAAGGAGTATGTCAAGGCTGTATATTGTCATCCTGCTTATTTAACTTATATGCAGAGTACATCATGAGAAACGCTGGACTGGAAGAAACACAAGCTGGAATCAAGATTGCCGGGAGAAATATCCATAACCTCAGATATGCAGATGACACAACCCTTATGGCAGAAAGTGAAGAGGAACTAAAAAGCCTCTTGATGAAAGTGAAAAAGGAGAGTGAAAAAGTTGGCTTAAAGCTCAACCTTCAGAAAACGAAGATCATGGAATCTGGTCCCATCACTTCATGGGAAATAGATGGGGAAACAGTGGAAACAGTGGCTGACTTTATTTTTCTGGGCTCCAATATCACTGCAGATGGTGACTGCAGCCATGAAATTAAAAGACACTTACTCCTTGGAAGAAAAGTTAGACCAACCTAGATAGCATATTGAAAAGCAGAGACATTACTTTGCCAACAAAGGTTCGTCTAGTCAAGGCTATGGTTTTTCCTGTGGTCATGTATGGATGTGAGAGTTGGACTGTGAAGAAGGCTGAGCGCTGAAGATTTGATGCTTCTGAACTGTGGTGTTGGAGAAGACTCTTGAGAGTCCCTTGGACTGCAAAGAGATCCAACCAGTCCATTCTAAAAGAGATCAGCCCTGGGATTTCTTTGGAAGGAATGATGCTAAAGCTGAAACTCCAGTACTTTGGCCACCTCATGCGAAGAGTTGACTCATTGGAAAAGACTCTGATGCTGGGAGGGATTGGGGGCAAGAGGAGAAGGGGACGACAGAGGATGAGATGGCTGGATGGCATCACCAACTCAATGGACATGAATTTGAGTGAACTCTGGGAGTTGGTGATGGACAGGGAGGCCTGGCGTGCTGTGGTTCATGGGGTCGCAAAGAGTTGGACACGACTGAGCGACTGAACTGAACTGGGATACAGAAATAAATGTCTGTATTGATTCAGTCCAAAGCCCACTTCAAGAACCTAAAAAAATTCCTAGAGCACTTTTTAAGTAACAGCTTTGTTGAGATATTATTCACATACCAAAAAGTTCACCTTTTTTTTGGAGGGGGGGGCGCATATCACAAAGCATACAGGATCTTAGTTCCCTGGGAGGGATTGAACCTATGTCCCCTGCAGTGGAAGCAAGGCATTCTAACCAGTAGACCACCAGGGAAGTCCCAATTCACCTTTTGAAAGTGTGCATTTAAATAGATTTTAGTATTCACGGAGTTGTAAATCCATCACCATTGTTTAAATCCAAAATACATTTTCATCATTCAAAAGAAGTCCTGTGGTGTCAAGGAATGGATCAATTTCTTATTTTCCTATATAAATATGCAATTAACTCCATGTAGTTTTTTGAAAAGACCATTCTTTCTCTATGATTGGTAATGGAGTCTTTGTTTTAAATATGGTAGCAAAGCATGTGAAAAGTTTGTTTCAGAATACTATTTTTTCCTATTAGTCAATTTATCTATTCTTCTACCAATTAGACTAAATTAATTCTTATATCAACCTCATCAAATTAATTTAGTTTAAAAATAGCCTCAAAATAATGTAGAGTTAACTATTATAAATTTTTTTCCTCTTTGAGATTATCTTGGCTATTTTTTTAAAATTTTATTTTATTTTTAAACTTTACAATATCGTATTAGTTTTGCCAAATATCGAAATGAATCCGCCACAGGTATACATTTGAATATAGATAATGTAAAAGATAAAATAATCAGGATTCTTAAAAAGCTACAGAATATCTTTATGACATTGGAATAGTCAAAATTTTTTAAATGGCACACAAAAATCACTATGAAAGAATAATCACTTTGCTCCTTGATCACACTACTTCATATACTAAAGAGAAAAACCACAGATTAGTATCAGTGATTTATAATATATATATCTGACAAGGGACTTGTATACAGGATGCATAAATAATTCATACAAAGCAAAACAGGAAAGATGCAATTTTTTTTTAAATGGTCAAAGACCTGAACAGATACTTCACAAAAAGGGAATTAAAATCACTGATACAGGCAAACAAAGACATTATAAGAAACTATGAATCAGTGTCCCTTATGAAAATAGAAAGGAAATTCTCAACAAAATATCAGCGAACTGAATTCAGCAGCATGCTAAAAGAATTATACACCATGACCAAGCAAAATATTTCTATTCAAAACTACTTTCAAAAGTTCTATTTTTTCTAAAATAAAAATTTTTAATTTCTTTAAAATAAGAATTTTTTAAAATGTACATAAAATATAAAATAAAATTTTAAAAAATTAAAAAAAAAAAAAGAAGTCCTGTCCCGGTTAGTTAGTTCCATTTCCCCTCATCCTATCCTGGCAAACACTAACCTACTTTCTATCTCTATAGGTTTGCCTATTCTGAACATTTCATATAAGTGGAATTATATGTGGCCTTTTATGTCTGGCCTTTTCACTTTATCAGTGTTTTCAAAATTCATTCATATCATAGCATGTATCATACCTTCATTCTTTTATGGCAGAACGATGTTCTATTCTATGGTATACCACATCAGCTTATGGGTATTTGGACTGTTTCCATTTTCAATAATGAACAATACTGGTATGAACATCTATGTGCAAGTTTCTATGTAAACAAACATTTTCAATTCTTGGGCATATTCCTAGGAAAGAAATTGTTGTTTCATATGGTAACTCTATTTAGTATTTTGAGGAAATGCTTGCAAAGCAGCTGCACTATTTTATATTCCCACCAACCGTTTATGTGGATTCCAGCTTTTCCACATCATTGCCATCAGTTGTTATTGTCTGCCTTCTTCATTACAGCCATCCTAGGGGATGTGAAGTGGTATCTTATTACAGTTTTGATTGGTATTTCTCTACTGACTAATGATGTTGAGCCTCTTTTCACGTATTTATTGGCCATTTGTAAATCTTCTTTAGAGAAGTATCTATTCAAGTCCATTTATCATTTTTAGTTATATCATTTGTCTTTTTATTTATTGAGTTGAGAAGTTTCTTTATATATTGTGGATACAAGTTTCTTATCAGATATATGATTTGCAGATATTTACTATCATTTTGTGGGTGTCTTTTCACTGCCTTGATGGTATGCTTTGGTACACAAAAGTTTTTAAATTTGATGAAGTCCAAACTTACAAATTGTTTCTTTTGTCACTTGGGCTTTAGTTATCTAAATATCTGAAATACATATCGAAGAAAGCATTGCTTAATCCAGGGTCACAAAGATTTACTTCTGTGTTTTCCTCTAAGAGTTTTATAGTGTTAACTCCCGAGTCTTAGGTCCATTTTGAGTTAGCTGAGTTAATTTTTCTGTGCTGTGGCACTGGCACTGATTCTTCTGTGGTACCTCTACCCTCAGGCTCCTACTTCTCTACATAATGTCTCTGTTCTCACATTGACACACAGGAAAGCCAGGCCCTTCTTTGATTTCTACACACACACTCACCCCCTCCCCACTGCTACTGCTGCTAAGTCGCTTCAGTTGTGTCCGACTCTGTGGGACCCCATTGACAGAAGCCCACCAGGCTCCCCCATCCCTGGGATTCTCCAGGCAAGAACACTGGAGTGGATTGCCATTTCCTTCTCCACCCCCTCCCCCCACACACACCTAAACTCCTCTTCTATAAAACATACCTGGGATAGTAGCCTTCACAAAAATTTTAGTAGTCACATCATATATCAAACAAACAACCTAAAATCATGTTTTAGTAGTCAAAGTTCTTTTGGCTAAGGGATATTTCACTATTAATTGTTCCCAATATAATGCAGTTTCTTTTTCCTCTCTTCAGTTCTTCTCTCTCTCCCCTGAACTTCTTTCCAGGCTCTCTTGAGAACCAAAATACAAATGTCTCTAATTTTCTCATGCAATACTGCTTAACTTTTTCATTTCCTTACTTGAATTCCTCATGGTTTCTCACTTTCTTGTCTGCAAGAATGTATTCCCCTCTCCCTAAGAAAAAAAAGTTTTTCCTTAATAGGAATTCCGGTACCATTTTCCATATAATTATTTTAAGCAAGTTTTGGTAGAGTAATGAATGGAGAGTGATCCTAGCAGTGAGTAGAGAGCCCACATACCTGAATAGCAAAACATAAGAATCACCAAATGAATAAAGACACAAAAAGAGGAGATGAAAAACACCTATGATGATGAGCTTCAGCTATTCCAACATGTTGACAACAGTTGAAATAGAAGGGTCAGATAGGTCAGCTCAATATGGTGGGGGTTAGGAGTTATAGGGAGATGAATCAGTGAAAAGGGGAAGGAAAACTACTTTTAATACAAAAAAAACTATGGTGTTTTGATTTATACAGATCCACAATCATTTGGAGCAGATAGATATGTTTTATAATTTTATATTTTTCAGATTTTAGAAAAGGATTACAGTAGATGTACATTACATTATATAATACCCTGGTAGGGTCTTAGGCAGCATCGCATAAGTAAACACAGCATCAAAAGTATATAAGACTAAGGGGGAAGAAAACTCTATAAATATTAGTTGCTTTATATTGATTATTTAGGTCTGGTTTTGTTGTCAGATGAGTTAGGAAAAACTCTCTATTTTGGGTTTTGCTTTTGAAAATTCTGAATGTCATATTACGGAAATATGAGATGTAGAGATGATAAACTACTCTTTAAATGTTCTCTTTTCCTGAGACTACTCAACAAGGCTAGTGACAATGAGGATGAAGTTGAGGATGCTTCCCAGTGCCAATCTTCTTTCTAGCTGGAGCATCTTTTGCCAGTGATTTGCCAGGCAGTTCAGCTTTGCTGCTTAAATACACTCACTTCAGCCTCATTTCCTCTCAGCTTTCTTTTTAACTTCAGTTTTCCTTCAGTGAATATGGTTGGAACACAAGATGATGAGCAAATGTTGTCCAGGATAATAATGTGAGCTCAAAAAAGAGAAAGAGATCACTACAGAGAGGAGAGTAGCAGCAAAGAAGTAGACAAAAGCAGTATTAGGAAATTGCTACCCACTCCTGAAGGGAAAAAGCCCTATCAGTGATACTGAACCTCTCTTTGGAAAACCTTGAATAGTAATAAATAAGAACAGGCATCTAGAATCAGTGACTGGCAGCATTTATAGACTTAATGGAGGAATTAATCTTAATTTGCCTTTTGCTTAAAGGGATTCTGATGCAACTTTGACACATGAAAAATGCTCAGGATTTGGATTCAATATACTGGATCTTACCCAACTTCTTGAATGTGACCCTAACCAATATCATTTATTTTCGTTAGTGAAGATTACCATTTTGTATGAGTGACTGTGATTGGAACATTTTACATAAATTAGTCCTAATATTCATAACAGCCTTAATGAAAAAATACAGGTCTTAACATCTCCATATAATTGATAAGGAAATTGAGATTTAGAGAATTCACCTAACTTACCCAAGTTATACAGTTAGTGATCTATTCCATTGAAATTAGACACAGCTCTGTCTGATGCTAGAGCTTATATTCTTTCTATTATTTATGATGCCTCTTTGATTGATACCCTCATATAGCACATGAATACTAATTTTTACTGTACAGTGTAAAGACTTTCAGACCTAGTTTCAAATTAAGCTTATTATATACTAGCTATTCAAGCTTGGAATAATAATAGTAGTGGTAATAGTTACCATTACTATGTATTGAGCACTATTCTAAGAAACTTTATATAGAGATAGATATAGGTAGATATGTAGGGGATAAAGACACCAACTTGGTTTCCATGGAGCTCACATGACATAAGGTGGATTAGTAGTTTCCACAGTACACTGTAGGAACTACTAGACTCTTGAAATATCTGAAGAGAAGAGGTTTTATGATAAGAGAAATTTGGAAAACTCTAACTGTATATTTCTCTTAAAAGTTCTCAGTTACATCCACATTGTAATGATGCTGAGGAGTATTTAAGGTTAAAAAGAAATGGTTGTACCTTGTTTAACTCAGGGGTTTCCCAGATATTTTGACCACAGAACCTCTTATTCAGAGTTTATCTGTTAACATCCTTAACTTCCACCGAACACACTGAGAGATGCTAATATAAATGAAAGTCCTTTGTATACTGGTATAAAGTGACATGATGACACATTATTTTGTACAACTCATGTAAGTTCACAATGTAAAGCCACAGTTTCTTTGAGTCAGAACATGTGTCTGACTTTAGCTTCTCATTCTACCTGTGGGCTTTGCCCACTTGAATATTTCTTTTTTTAATAAAAGTAAATTTTAGAGTTATGCTTACCACCCAATTTCAAGGCGCTCAAATCTTCCTCTCTTTCACTGAATCTTCCCAAGCCTCCCTCCCCTCTAGCCCACAGGGATCTCTCTGTTCTCTGCCCTGTCTCAGCGCTGATTGTCCCCAAAGAACTGGGGCTTCAGAGTCGTCTCTAAGAAACTAGAATTATGCAGAATTAAAATGTTCCAAATTTGATGGAGCTGAATAGGAATAGATTGAAATTTGTGAGAAAGCCACAGTTTCAAAACAAAAGGCAACATTTCCTCCTTAGAATTCCAAAGAAATTCACAAGGGGAAACTAACTTTCTTGCTTTCTTGCTTGCTTGCTTTTTTGTGACCCAATCCTTAGTACTCCATTACAAAAATTTTATTTAGCAAAAACAGATATTCACTTTAAGTCTTCTAAATTTGGACATGAATTTGCATTTAAATTTCTCATATATCTTTTTTAAAAAGATATATTCAAAAAATAATGACTCTTCTCCCTGTGTGAATTCTTCATTGTTTTTAAAATTTAACACTTCCCAGCTATATGGAAATTTGTGAGTCTCTATTCAGAATTACTTTAAAAAAAAATGATGAAGTGCAATATTCTTAATTGAAATTTAGCTCATTATTTATTACTGGGGACCCCTTTTATTGAAGTTGTGAAATCAAAGTACAATGTTTACTCTGTTTAAAATGTCCTAAATATGCTCAGTGCTGCTCTTGGGCAAGAACCATCCTTTGGCCCTCTGGCTGAAGCACCAATGGAAATGTAATCTATGCTAAGGGAAAAGGCCCACAAGCTGTTTTTACTTTGAATTGTATAAAATAAAGGTTAGCTTGAGGTTGTGACACTGTGGCTATCCTTGGAGAAGCTGGAGTTAGGTGGGAGAGGATGAATGAGTTAGAGAACTAGAATAGTACACACTGGCATGTAGGTGCAAAAAGATTGTCTCAGATACCCGTTAACTATATTAACTTGACAACCACAAGCTAAATGTGGTACTCATTGTATTACAGAGAGAAAATTAAAATTAGGCAGAGAAATAAAAATTGATATAAATTTCTATTGCTTCATGTAATAGGAAAGAGTCAGGAAAGGCTTGATTTTGAAAATGCTCATGCTTTGCTAAAATAAAACTAGCCACCTAAGGAGAATCTTTGGAACACAAAGGATGATTTATTTGAAATCCTGTGGTTAATTATAATACCATTATTCAAATTCAAATTATGATTTATTTTATGAACATTAGTCAGGGATAAAAATTACACCTGTGGCTCTGACTTAAACTGGTGGTTATTTATAACAATTCATATCAGTACAGAATATAACTGGAAATTTATACATGAATTTCTCAGCCACATTATCCTACTTTATATACAGTCTGGAATGTAGTAACTACACAGTAACCAGAATGGAATATTCACTCAAAACCTCTTCTTTGAGCCTATTCTTTGTTCCAAGTACTAGGTATACACTTTGCCCTTCTAGGGTTTATAGTCTAGCAGAAGAGACCAAAAATCAAGACAAATATATAGGTATACAAAAAGCATAATTGAGATAAATAAGACTGACAAATACTTCAGAATGATAAGTCTAGGTGAACAGAAATTTCCCTTCCCTTTGATCAGTCACTGTATTATATTGATTTGCATTCATTGACTTGCCAGTAAAGCACTTGAGACATTTAAATCAAAGGTTAGAAACCTCTCTGACCCGAAAAAGGACACTGCCAGAGAAAATACATTTTGATGGGAAGAATATAAAGATAATGGGATCTTAAATGTCATCATTGTCCCTCATTAGTTAAAAAACAACAAAAGAATCTTGCTTTAAAATATTTCTTTATAACTGCAGACAGAAACTTTCTAGACTAAAGTACGGCCTACTACTGATGCAAAAGACTCATTTTTTATTCAGTGTCTTTAAGGGCAACAGACCTTGGGGAAGACTATGGATTTTGGTGCAAGAGTGTGAATCTGTACTCTCCCACATGCTGTTCAAGTGGACACGGACAGATTATTTAACAACCCAGAACCTCATTTTTGTAAGCCTTTTAGTTGACACACAAAATGTTCAAAATGTTGATTTACAGTTCAGTGAATTATCACCAAAAGAAGTTTATGAAGCCACCAGCCAAACCAAAATGTCAGCCATTACTGACCTATCAGAATCCCCTCTGAGGCTGCCTCCAGTCACTTCCCCTCTCTACCCTCCAAAGTAACCACTCTTTTGACTTCTCACACTACAGTTTAGTGTTATGCTTTCTTTTTTAAAATTTTATGCATATAGGATCAAGTCATATGTATTGTTTATAGTGTCTGGCTTCTTTCATTGAGGCACATTTCTGTATCTATGAAACCAGGGAAATGATGCCTACCTTATACCATGGTTTCAGGAATGATACTGGACTTTTGCTGCATGAAAAGTACATGGCTCCCAAATAGTTGAGAGAAAGGGGGTGTGGTTTATCCTCCTTAGTTCCATGTTCACAGGCAACAGGCGAACATATGGAAATGCTAGTGACATGGATGGGATGGATTTTGGAAGCATTTGATAGGCCTGATGTTGCCTTGAGATCTACTGTTAAAACTTGAACCTTAATCTTGGCAGTAAATTCTTCTCTTCCCAATGCCATTTCCTCCTATGGAGTAGCTGTTTCTTCTCCATTAATCTCCAAATGAGCTCAGTTGGTTTGCACTCCAGAAGCTAATAGAAGTGACCCAGGCAGGTTTTCAGACAGAACAATAGTTACAAGTAATCATTCCAAAAGACTCAGACCCCCTACTGATCAGTTCACATTTACATGCTTACTAGCATTGAATCCCACCACAGCCAAATGAGGAAGGTATTCCTATTATCCCTATTGTAGAGATGAGGTACTAAGACTAGAAAGACTTGAAAGTTTACCCAACTTCTAGGAGATGGAGTTAGGATTTCAACCTAGGCAGTTGGTCTCCAGAATGTGGGCTACCTGTTGATGTGCAGGCCCCTGGAACAAACAGATCCTATCATTTTTACTGCAGTTCTTTAGGAAGTTATGTGTAGGTTTCAATTTATTGGAGAGATTTGGTTGAAAAAATAATAAGAAAGTCTATTACACTCTCCCCTCTAATGTCCACAGTGAACAAAGCTTGGAGGACACAGGCCACATATGCCTCTTTAAAAGCTCTAAAATTTAAGGTCTAAATCTATTTTTATTGTGTTACACCTATACATGTCATGTTATCTAGTAAAGTGCTTTGGGGGATTTTAGTGCCCTGTCTAGTTCTACTACCATTTCCTTCTTTTTATCTTCATAACAGTTTTACCTATATCTTTATTTTTCATTGTTGCCCAATAATCACATCCCAATAGAGTCATTCATGAAGCTACTTCAGAAATTGAGAGAGCCTCTATAAATAGCCACTGACAGGTTTAATCCTATGCAGTTGCTGGTTAGAGAGGCTATTTGAACATTATTATCTTCTTTACAACATTTATTAATATGTCTCAGTTTACAAAAACCAACCTAACAGTATCTACTTAGTGTTTTTTTTTTTTTTTTTTCCTGTACACAATACCATGCTGCTGCTGCTGCTGCTGCTGCTGCTAAGTCACATCGTCGTGTCCGACTCTGTGTGACCCCATAGATGGCAGCCTACCTTCTCCCCGGTCCCTGGGATTCTCCAGGCAAGAACACTGGAATGAGTTGCCATTTCCTTCTCCAATCCATGAAAGTGAAAAGTGAAAGGGAAGTCACTCAGTCATGTCCGACTCTTTGCGACCCCATGGACTGCAGCCCACCAGGTTCCTCCATCCATGGGAGTTTCCAGGCGAGAGTACTGGAGTGGGTCGCCATGCTAGGGGCCATGAATACAACAAAAAATTATATGACATAAGCCCCATCCTCAGAATGCTTGAAATTCAGTTAGGGAGGAGGACAAAGATATAATCACAGAAAGTTAAATGTTAGTTCAAAGCATTAGTGGAAATGTTACAGTTGTGCTCTGTAAGAGAGCATCTAAGGTAGTTTCAGAATAATTACCACAAATGTCCAGAGAAGGTAGGAATCACATGGTCAGAAAAGCAGTGGGATTGAAGATCCTCCTGGAGCATGAATAGGATTTGCAGAGTCAGGCTGTAAAACACTCTTGCTGATAAGCATAGCTTTACCCAAGGATTCAGGGAAGATGGGACAATAGAAGGTAGAAGATTGAGTGCATTTATTTCCTGTTGCTTCTATAACAAATGACCACAAACTTGGTGGCTTCAAATAGCACAAATGTATTATCTAACAGTTCTTCAGATCAGAAGTCTACAATAGGTCTAAGGTTAAAATCAGGTTTTGGCAGAGCTCATTACTTTGGTAGGCACTATCGGAGAATCTGTTTCCTTGGTTTTTCCAGCTTCTAGAGGCTGACTGCATTTCTAGGCTCTTGGCCCTTTTCTCCATTTTCAGAGCAGTTTATTCCAACCTCTGTTTATGTCATCACATCTCCTCTGACTCTGACTCTGACTCTCCTGCCTTCCTTTTATAAGGGCCCTGTGATTTTGTTAGGCCCACTGGAATCATTCAAGGTTATCTCACTTCACACTAGCTGAATCACATCTGCAAGGTTTCTTTTGCCAGGTAAGATAACATGCTCCCTGGATCTGGGGGATAGAACTTGGACATCTGATGGGGATGGGGGGTACATTATTTTGTAGATTATACTCAACACTGCACTGAGGTTTCTAAGTGATAAGTTTTGAACTTCATCTTGTACAACACGAAACCATGGAACATTTCAGTCTGGGAAATGACATGAGCAAAGCACAGAGTTAAAGCTAGAGCTTTAACTCTATCCACTATAGAAAGCATAGAGACAAGGAGACTAGTGCAGAGAGTGCTGAGTCTGTCACTGCACAGTGTGTGTGTAGTGTATTGTCTTTGCCTGTGTATGTGTGTGTGTTGGTCATGTGTGGATGTGAGAGACCACTCACATATCCACCCACTTCTGTACTTGTGAACGCCGCCTAAGCTTGTTCCAAATGAATATTTGCCTAGCCAAGGGAAAGCAGCCACTCTAGGAGGCCTGCACCTCTTTCTGCCTCCCAGTATCCCTGTTAGAGCAGAGATAATATGTAGGGATTTTGGTTTCCAAGTAACCGTTATCATGCATCAAAATATGACACATTCATAGAGCTGGGAATTACCTTTCCAGACAACCTTCCAGGTGTTGCAAAGGGGTTTCCAATCTCTAAGATCTTTAAAACAAAGTAGTCTGTGATGGGCAATTATACAAGCTGCAGTGATCTCCCAGAGAGACTGTTTCCTGGGGTGGCAGGGACAACTAGCACGCGGTGCTGCCAGGTCCTGCCAGATGGCAACCAGGAGAAGCCATCTGATTAACAGCAGAAGTCTGAATGTTGTTCAGAGCAGAGCTGAGGTGCTTTTCATTAACTAGCCTCGCTATTGTTTTCCCTCTCTATATCGTCCAGAATTTGAAATAAGTTGTCACACACAGCAACTTTTGATTCAGACACTATTGGAATTAGTCCTAACTATGTGAAATTAGGAAAAACAAACAAACAAACCCCAAACCCATGAATCAAATGAATTAGCAGACACTCACAGACTAAAAGATTTTTGGGAGAATTCTCACTGACATACAGGCAAAAGCTTGAGTTGCCTCTCTGGCAAAACAAATTTTGATAGTTTAGGAATGAACAAGCCTGTCGTCAGTGTAGCTGCTTATCTGGGGTATTAAGATGGTATCAGATAGCTTACCCAACTGCCTAGTAAGACTTGATAACATGGAATTTTTTGGAACAACAATGTGTGCTTTCAGCAACGGAAGAGAAAATTACAATGTTGGTATTCAGATTTTAAGGAATTACAACACAATTTGAAAGGGATGGGCATTATGAAATGAACATGTTCCCCTCTTTCCAAGGCTGAATGGTACAGCAGAGGTATTTTGGTGGCTTTTAACTATTATGATGTTCAATAGCAAAATAAGATCCTCAGAAATAAGCCCAGAAGTCCCCGAGGGAAAACATAAATATTCAGCTGTGCTTTTGAAGACTTGTATTTTCTTTCTTAATTGTGTTTACCTTTTAAACAACAACAAACAGAAGCCAAAAACTTGGCAGAGGGCTGCTTTTTAAAGAGAATGTATTTCTTGGCTGCCAACTGACTATGCCTCTTTTTTAATTGGTTCTTTTAAAAAAAGAGTGATATTTCCCACTTTCTTCAGAAACGACTTTCCCTTCAGACATGAAGAGTACTCAGACTTCAGAATGCTGCTGGGGGTGGATCACAAGGAGGATAAGTTCAAGGATGTGTTTATTATTATTATCATCATCATCATTATTGCTATATTATTGCATGAAATTATAAGACTCAGAGTATGGGACATTAGAGAGATACTAGATTGAGAGGAACATATTCATAAACAAATAATGACTATGCAACATAATAAGGAATTTGCACTTAAAAATCACTGTGGGAATGTTATTATTTTCAAGAGAGATGACCTTCTGTAGTGAATTCATGCAAGTGTTTGCCACCTTTAAAGAGTTCCTCGCCAAACAAATTACAAAGCAGTAGCAACCTACCCATTTTGAACTTATTTCCCATGCTTGGGGTGTAGCACAAAATGGGACCACAGTTCTGGAGTCACTGACATCAGGTGGTAGCCACAACAGTAATTAGGAGAGGTCCCAAGGGAAAGGCGATCTCATCAGTGATCTCCTGCCACCCAATGTCCCTTTTCATGCTTCATCATCAAGAAGTCACAGTTTGCTTGTCTAGTTAGCTGTTTCATGCATGCTATTCCTAACTATCTGGTCTATTTAGTCTATTAAGTGTGTAATAGTATTATATCTAAAAAATATATCTAAAGCATATATCTATATGCCTTAATTTAAAAATACTTCATTTCTAAAAAAAATGCTAACCCTCATTTTAGCTTTTAGGAAGTTGTAAGCTTTTTGCTTGTGGACAGGCTTACCTTGAAGATTATGGCTGCTGACTGATCAGAGTGGTGGTTGCTGAATTTTGGGGTGACTGTTGACATTTCCTAAAATAAGACAACAGTGAAGTTTGCCACATAGATTGACTCTTCCTTTCATAAATGATTTCTCTGTAGCATGCAGTACTACAGAGGATTTTGCCTGCAGTTTAACTTCTTTCAAGATTAGGGTCAGATCTCTCAAAATCTGCCATTGTTTTATCAATTAATCTTATGTAATATTCTAAATACTTTGTTGTCATTTCAACAATCTTCATAGCATCTTCACCAGGAGTGTATTCCACTTCAAGAAACGACTTTCTTTGGTCTTCCAATAGAAGCCATCTACTCCTCTGTTAAAGTTTTGTTATGAGATTGCAGCAATTCAGCCACACCTTCAGGCTCCACTTCAGATTCTAGTTCTCTTGCTATTTCCACCACATCTGCAATTATTTCCTCCACTGAAGTCTTGAATCCCTCTAAATCATCTAGGAGGGTTCTTCTAAACTCCTGTTGATGTTGATATATTTTGACCTCTTCCATGAATAATAAACATTCTAGAATGGTAAATCCTTTGCAGGAGATTTCCCATAGACTTTGCCCAGATTCATCAGAGGAATCACTATCTATCACAGCCAAAGCCTTACAAAATGTATTTCTTAAATAAAGCAACTTGAAAGTTGAAATGACTCCTTGTTCCATGGGCTGTAGAATGGATGTTGTGTTAGCAGGCATGAAAACAAGATTAATCTCATTGTACAACTCCATCAGTGCTCTTGGATGAGCGAGCGTGTTGTCAGTGGGCAGGAATGTTAAGAAATAAATCTATTTTTTTTGAGTAGTATGTTCAATAGTGGGCTTAAAATGTTCAGCATACCATGTTACTATCAGATGTGCTATAATTAAGTCTTTGTTGTTGCACTTATAGAGCACAAGCAGAGTAGATTGATCATGATTCTTACAATCCCATCAGAATAGTAAATGATCATTGACTTCAACTTAAAGTCACCAGCTGCATTAGCCTCTAACAGGAGAGTCAGCCTGTTGAAACTTTGAAGCCAAACATTGGCTTCTCCTCTTGAGCTATGAAAATCCTAGGTAGCATCTTTTTCCAATGGAACATTCTTTGATCGAACCAATAGAATTTTTTCAACTGCATTGACAATCTGTTGTTTAGTATAACCACCTTCATTAATGATCTTAGCTAGATCTTCTAGATAACTTTCAACGACATCTTAGCTAGATTGTCTAGATAACTTTCAGCTACATCAGCACTTAATGTTTCACGTTGAACTTTTATGTTGCGGAAATGGCTTCTTTCCTTAAATTTCATGAACCAATCTCTACCAGCTCCAAATAGTTCTTCTACAGCTTCCTCACCTCCCAGCCTTCAAATAATTGAAGAGGGTTAGGCCTTGCTCTGGGAAAGATTAAGCTTTGGCTTCAGGGAACTTTGTCACTGTTTGCTCTTCTACTCTGACAATCAAAACATTCTCCATATCAGCAATAAAGCTGTTTCACTTTCATATCATCCATGTGTTTACTGCAGTAGTACTTATATAGTACCTTTAGTAGCAATAGTACCTACAGTACTCCAATAGTACCTTTGCCTTCACATCGTGGCTAAGTGTTTGGTATAAGTAACTAGCTTGCAGAGAACAAGATGGCAGAGGATAAGTGGACATGGAGTACATTTGTCTCCATGGATACATCAGGAATATACCTTCAGAGCCAGAAGTGCATTCAGAACAACAGTGGAGAGCAGACAGGAGTACCTGACCAGTGGAAAAGAATATATAGACCCATGCAAAACTCGGTAGGATGAAGGACTTAGGGAGAAAAACAAGAGTGTTAGTAGGACTGGACCTGCCCTTGGTGGGTAAGGGAACTGAAGCAGGGGGTCTGATCCCCACAGTGGGGCAACTGTCTGAGTCAGAGAAGAAACATTTAAGGCTGAGAGTGAAACAGCTGACCTGTGGCAGCCTAAATGGAATGAGACTCAGACAGTCCTGGCTGCAGCCATACATATGCTGGGCAGGAATGCGGGTTTCCTGGAAGGTACAGTGGCTTGGAGCTGGAGTTTAGGGATCGTGGAGCATTCCCAGTGTGAGGTCTGCTGTTGACTGCAGAGAAACGGACAGAGGGGATGTGAAGGAGGAGATAGTGGTGGGAAATGCCTGTGGAGAAAAGCCAGGCAGCCATGGAAGCAAGGTGATACTGCTGAGTCACGTGGAGCCATCACCATAGCCTCTCTCTCTCCACACACCACCATCAGCAGCTAAACAATAGAGAAGCTGGCCCATCAAATGCCTGACACACTGAACTACAGAGTAGGACCCCACCCAGGATGCCCCTTTAAGTGCCTGATGCGCCAATCTACAGAGTAGGACCCCAGTGGGGGGGGGGGGAGGTGGGGGAATGGGCTCTCTATGTACATGATGTGCTGAACAACAGAGAAGGACCCCAGGCAAGGGATCCTTCCAAGTATCTGAATGGGTGGAGCTACAGATAAAGACTGGCCAAAGAGACCTTCTGATCGCCTGCTATAAGAGGTTTGAAAAAAGACACTGATAGCGCCATAATTCCTGCGGCGGAGGCAGTCCATAGCCCCGCACACCTGGCACTGGCAGGGTCACCGCAAGCCAAGAAGTTGCATCACCTTCACGCTCAACTCTCACTGGGCAGAGCTCCCAAAGGCAATAAAAGTCTTGAATCTATATGCGCAGTGTCACTTCAGTCATGTCCAACTCTTTGCAACTCTGTAGACTGTGGCCTGCCAGGTTTCTCTGTCGGAGAGGGGGTTCTCCAGGCAAGAATACTGGAGCATATTGGCCGATATTGGTTGCCATACCCTTCTGCTGCTGCTGCCCTAGCCGCCAACTTCCCTGAGTACCTGGTGCTGCCAGAACCCCTGTGACCCAAGCAGCTGCACCACCTCCACACCTGGCCCTCACAGGGTCAAGCCCAAGTCTCCAGGACAGCCTCAGGAGCAAACTCAGTGGACAGCCCACATGCAGAGGTGGAAATAAAGCCACAATTGAAACCGAGGGGCAGTGTGGCTAAGGAAGAAGACCCAAAACCTTCCCACCAGCTGTACAAACTGCAGATTAAATCTATACAATCAACTAGGCAGACTCTGTGTCTATGGAATATATAAAAGGATATTGAGAACTCCCACAAAAGAAAATGCACTAGTTCTGATAGTTGTGGACATTTGAGGCAAGAACACATAGGAGTTGGACCAGATTAGAGTCAGAGCTGCCACCACAGCAGTTCTAGAGATCAGCAGTGTTGGAGGACATCCTAGGGAGGTGAGGTGGACTGTGACTCCCATCGAGGGAAAGGCTTCTAACAGCAATGACTCAAGAAAAACATTTATTATTCTTATGTTTTGATTTGTTCTGTAGATTCTTTTGGATCCCCCCCATTGTAGTTGTCGATTTTATTGGCTCTATGAAATCTAATTAAGATTTTGAGCTTTTTGTTTTTTCCCTCACTCACTTTTTATTGTTGCTATAAATCTCTGCCCCTACGTTGGGCTTTTGCACTTCTATGGAGTTTTTCTTTCTTTTTTTTTTTCCTTCTTCCTTTTTTCTTTTCTCTTTTTTATAATTTTAATTGTTAATTTAAAAAAATATATATATATTTTTCTACATTTATTCCTTTGCCTTTCCTACAGTTCTTTTCCCCTTGTAGTTAATCTTTAATGTGTATAAATCTTCTTCATCCACCTCTATTTAATTTGTATATCTATTCTTTCTTTCTTTCCTTTCCTTCCTTTCCTTTCAACATACTTGTTAGTTTTGTTTTCATTGCTTTATTCCTCATGTGTTACCTTGCTTTAGTTTTGTTTACCAGTTTTTGCTTTAGTTAGTTTTGTTCTTAACTGGTAAATATAATTTTTTATTTCCTTTGTTCTCCAGGTCAATATACTGTACTTTATTTTTGTTGGACTGTTATGACTTTGCTTATGGGTGTATATGTATATGTGTACATTACATTATTTTAATTATTATTTGCCTGATTTTGTAACTACCATTTGTATGGTGTTCCTTTTTGATTTCTGGGTTTGGGGTATTTGTTTTAACCTCAGTTAATGCCATAACAGACCACTTGTGGAATCTTCATTCCTGGCCAGAGATCAAGCCCTGAGCCTTTGGAGTGGGAGCACTGACTCCAAGACCCTAGACTACCAGAGGACTAAACCTAGGGAGTATCAAATAGTGAGAACTCACACAAAGGAAACCACTTAAATACAAAACTCAGCATCATCCAACCACCAATAGCACCCTGTCCAGAACCCTCATTTAAACAACAGACAAAACAAAAATACAAACCCAATCATCAGCAGACAGGACTACCACCTCACTAAGCCTTGCCCATCAGAGGAAAAACAAACAAACAAAAATTCAGCACAAGTCTCACCCTATGCAAAGCTTACACAAACCACTGAACCCACGTTTGGAGGGCAGAAACCAAAAGAAAGAAAGAATTCAACCTTGAAGCCTGGGAAAAAGAGACCTCAAACACTATAAGTAAAAAAATAATAATAATAATGAAAAGGTAGAGAAATACTACACAAATGAAGGAACAAATTAGAAACACAGGAGTCCAAACAGATAAAGAGGAAACAGGCAAGCTACTTGAAAAAGAATTCAGAATAATGGTAGTAAAGATGATTAAAAAAAAAAACAAAAAACCTTGAAAACAAAGTGGAGAAAATGCAAGAGTCAATTAACAAAGACCTAGAAGAATTAAAGAATAAAGAATAAACAGAGGTAAATAACACAATTACTGAAATGAAAAATACTCTAGAAGGAATCAATAGCAGAATATCTGAAGCAGAAGAATGAATCAGTGGGCTGGAAGATAAAATGGCGGAAATAACTTCTGAAGAGCAGAATAAAATAAAAAGAATGAAAAGAATTGAGGATAGTTTCAGAGACCTCTGGGACAATATCAAACGTGCCAACATTCTAATTATAGGGATCCCAGAAGAAGAAGAGTTAAAAAAAGGGTATGAGAAAATTTTTGAAGAGATTATACTTGAAAATTTCTCCAACATGGAAAAGGAAATAGTCAATCAAGTCCAAGAGGCACAAAGAGTCCCGTACAAGATAACCCAAGGAGAAACACACCAAGACACATACTAATCAAACTAACAAAGACTAAACACAAAGAAAGAATATTAAAAGCAGCAAGGGAGAAGCAACAAGTAACATACAAGGGAAACCCCATACACTTAACAGCTGATTTTTCAGCAGAAACTCTGCAGGCCAGAAGGTAATGGCTGGTTATCTTTAAAGTACCGAAAGGGAAAAATCGACAACCAAGATTATTGTACCCAGCAAGAATCTCATTCAAAATTGATGGAGAAATAAAAAGCTTTTCAGAGGAGCAAAAGCTCCGTACCACCAAACCAGCTTTACAACAAATGTTAAAGGGACTTACATAGTCAAGAAATACAATAGAAGAATAAAGATCTACAAAATCAACCCTGAACAATAAAAAAAATGGCAATAAAAACATATATATCAATTATTAATTTAAATATAAATGGATTAAATGCTCCAACCAAAAGACACAGACTGGCTGAATGGATACAAAAACAAGACCCATGTATATGCTGTCCACAAGAAACCCACTTCAGACCTAAAGACACATATAGACTGAAAGTGAGAAGATGGAAAAATATATTCCATGCAAATGAGAAGCGAAACCTGGAGTAGCAATCCTCATATCAGACAAAATAGACCTTAAAATAAAGAAGATTTCAAGGGATAAAGAAGGACACTACATAATGATAAGGGATCAACCCAAGAGGAAGACATAACAATTGTAGATATCTATGCACCCAACATAGGAGCACCTCAATACATAAGACAAACACTAATAGACATAAAAGGAGAAGTTGACAGTAACACAATAATAGTAGGAGACTCTAACACTCTACTCATTCCAATGGACAGATCATCAAAACAGGAAATTACTAAGGAAACACGTCTTAAATGATACATTAGATGAGATGGATCTTATTGATATCTTCAGGACATTCCATCCAAATGCAGAAGAATACACCTTCTCAAGTTCACACGGACCATTCTCCAGGATAGAACACATCATGGGTCAGAAATCAAACCTTAGTAAATTTAAGAAAATTGAAATTGTATCAAGCATCTTCTCAGACCACAATGCTATGAGACTAGCTATCAATTACAGGGGAAAAAAAAAAAAAAACTGTAAGAAACACAAACACATGGAGATTAAACAACATGTTTCTAAATAACCAACAGGTTACTGAAGAAATCAAAGGGAAATCAAAAAATTTCTAGAAACAAATGACAATGAAAACACAACTCAAAACCTATGGGATGCAGCAAAAGCAGTTCTAAGATGAAAGTTTATAGCAATAAAATCCAACCTCAAGAAACAAAACATCGAACAGACAACATAACTTTACACCTAAAACAACTGGAAAAAGAAGAAGAAAAAAACCCAAAATTAGTGGAAGAAAAGAAATCATAATGATCCCAGCAGAAATAAATGAAAAAGAAATGAAATAAACAATAGTAAAGATTAATAAAACTAAAAGCTGGCTCTTTAAGAAGATAAACACAATTGATAAACCTTTAGCCAGGCTCATCAAGAAAAAAGGAGAGAAGAGTCAAATCAACAAAATTAGAAATGAAAAAGTAGAGGTTACAATAGACAGTGCAGAAATACAAAGGATTATAAGAGACTGTTATGAACAACTATATGGCAATAAAATGGATAACCTGGAAGAAATGGACAGATTCTTAGAAAGGTCCAATCTTCCAAGACTGAATCAGGAAGAAATAGAAAGGATTAATTTCCAAAATATACAAGCAGCTCATACAGCTCAATACCAAAAAAGCAAACAACCCAATCAAAAAGTGGAAAAAAGACCTAAACAGACATTTCTCCAAAGAAGACATACAGATGGATAACAAACACATGAAAAGATGCTCAACATCACTCATTATTAGAGAAATGCAAATCAAAACTACAATGAGATATCACCTCACACCAGTCAGAATGGCCATCGTCAAGAAGTCTACAAACAATAAATGGTGGAGAGGGTGTGGAGAAAAGGGAACGCTCTTGCACTGTTGGTGGGGATGTAAACTGATACAGGCACTATGGAAGATGGTATGGAGATTCCTTAAAAAACTAGGAACAAAACCACCATATGACCCAGCAGTCCCATTCCTAGGCATATACCTTGAGGAAACCAAAATTGAAAAAGACACATGTATCCCACTGTTTATTGCAGTGCTATTTACAGTAGCTAGAACATGGAAGCAACCTTCTACGTTCATCGATAGATGAATGGATAAAGAAGTTGTGGTACATATAAACAACGGAATATTAATCAGCCATTAAGAAGGAATGTGTTTGAGTCGGTTCTAAGGAGGTGGATGAACTTATATCCTATTACACAGAGTGAAGTAAGTCAGAAATAGAAAGATAAATATAGTATTGTAACACATATATATGGAATCTAGAAAAATGGTACTGAAGAATTTATTTAAAGGGCAACAATGGAAAAACAGACATAGAGAATAGACTTATGAACATGGGGAGAGGGGAGGAGAGAGTGAGATGTATGGAGAAAATAATTTGGAAACTTACATTACCATATGTAAAATAGATAGCCAATGGGAATTTGCTGTATGTCTCAGGAAACTCAAACAGGGTCTCTGTATCAACCTAGAGGGGTGGAATGGGGAGGGAGATGGGAGGGAGGTTCAAAAGGGAGGGGACATATGTATACCTATGGCTGATTCTGTTGAAGTTTGAAGAAAACAACAATATTCTGTAAAACAATTATCCTATAAATGAAAAATAAATAAATAAATAAACTAGCTTTCAGCTTCTCAACTTTCAACATACCTTCCTCACTAAGCTTAATCATTTCTAGCTTTTTATTTAAATTGAAATATGTGGGACTCTTCCTTTCACTTGTATACTTGTAGGCAACTGTTGTTGTTGTTCAGTCACTCAGTCATGTCCAACGCTTTGAGACCCCATGGACTGTAGTACACCAGGCTTCCCTGTCCATCATCATCTCCTGGAACTTGCTAGATTCATGTCCACTGAGTCAGTGATGCCATCCAACCATCTCTTCCTCTTTCTTTCCTTCACTTCCTGCCCAGCATCAGGGGCTTTTCTAATGAGTCAGCTCTTTGCATCTTGTGGCCAAAGTATTGGAGCTTCAGCTTTAGCATCAATCCTTTCAATGAATATCCAGGACTAATTTCCTTTAGGATTGACTGCTCTGATCTCTTTGCAGTCTATGGGACTCTCAAGAGTTTTCTCCAACACCACAGTTCAAAAGCATCTAATCTACACTCTGCCTTCTTTATGGTCCAACTCTCACACCCATACATGACTACTGGAAAAACCATAGTTTTGACTATACAGACCCTGGCTGGAATGTAACGTCTCTGCTTTTTCATACGCTGTCTAGGTTTGTCATAGCTTTTCTTCCAAGGAGCAAGCATCTTTTAATTTCATGGCTACAGTCGCCTTCTGCAGTGATTTTGGAGCCCAAGAAGATTAAGTCTGTCATAGTTTCCATTGTTTCCCCATCTATTTGGTATGAAATTATGGGACCAGATACCATGATCTTGGTTTTTTGAATGTTGAGTTTTAAGCCAACTTTTTCACTCTCCTCTTTCAGTTTCATCAAGAGGCTCTTTAGTTCCTCTTCACTTTTTGCCAGAAGGGTGGTGTCATCTGCATATAGGACTTCTCGGTGGCTCAGACGGTAAAGCATCTGCCCACAGTGGGGGAGACCTGGGTTCGATCCATGGGTTGGGAAGATCCCCTGGAGAATGAAATGGCAACCCACTCCAGTACTCTTGCTTGGAAAATTTCATGGATGGAGGAGCCTCGTAGGCTACAGTCCATGGGGTAGCTAAGAGTCAGACACGACTGAATGACTTCACTTTCATCTGCATATCTGAGGTTATTGATATTTCTCCCCACAATCTTGATTCCAGCTTGTGCTTCATCCAGCCCGGCATTTCGCATGATGTACTCTGCATGTATGTTAAATAAGCAGAGTGACAAAATGCAGCCTTGACGTACTCCTTTGCCAATTTGAAACCAGTCTGTCATTCCATGTCCAGTTCTAACTGTTGCTTCTTGACCTGCATACAGGTTTTTCAGAAGACAAATAAGGTGGTCTGGTATTCCCATCTCTTGTAGAATTTTCCACAGTTTATTGTGATCCACACAGCCAAAGGCTGCAGCATAGTCAGTTTTGGCCTGATTTCAAAATTGTGTCTCAGGAAATAAGGAGGCCCAAGCGTGGGAAAGAGATGGGGGAGCAGTCAGAACACATTCAACATTTATGGATTGTTTGCCATCATATTGGTTCAGTTTCAGGTGCCCCAAAACAGTTACAATAGTATCATTAAAGTCACTGATCACAGATCATCAAAGCAAATATAATAATGAAAAAGCCTGGAATATTGCAAGAATTACCAAATGTGACACAGAGACACAAAATGAAAAAATGCTGTTGGAAAAATGGTACAGAGAGACTATGCTAAGAGTCGGACACGACTGAGCGACTTCACTTTCACTTTTCACTTTCATGCATTGGAGAAGGAAATGACAACCCACTCCAGTGTTCTTGCCTGGAGAATTCCAGGGATGGGGAGCCTGGTGGGCTGCCATCTATGGCGTCGCACAGAGTCGGGCACGACTGAAGTGACTTAGCAGCAGCAGCAGACTTGTTCAGTACAGCATTGCCACAAGTCTTCACTTTGTAAAACACACAGCATCTGTGAAGTCAAGTGTGCTTGTACTAGATCCTTCCTAAATTGGGCTACACTTAACAGGTCAGGTGTTCTGCTCTTAAGTTGATGTTGTCATTGCAGTTATATACTAGGCCAGTTTAAAAATAAAACTTCAAAAGTTAGAAACATTTGTAATGAAAAAAGTAGACCATTAAAACTTTCATTCATTTAGATATGATACATAAATGTATAGACATACATCCATATCTTTAGTTAGCACCTTACAGATTTTCAACATCTTTATTTTAGCTTTAAAAGCTTACTACAACTATTCCATTTGCCTTGCTGATATGTTGCAGATTTTTTTCTTAGTTTTTTGTCTACTTAAAATTTGTTATCCTTATGTAGAAATACTGAATTAATTAACAAATTTTTGACGTGAAAAATGTGCATTTCTCTTAGAAGAGTCTTGGCTGTATTTATTCATCTGACTAAAAAAAGGTTAAATCCTGAAAGCTATCCAAATTCTGCATTTATTTTTATGTTAAGTGTATTAAGTATATTCTATGCTATGCTATTCTCAAGGTTACTCAATTTCTTTATCTCTGATTCTCAGTTGAGTACCCTTCAGGTGACATTGCCAATAGTACAATTAGAATTTTGAGAGAGCCTATAATATGAAAACTTTTATTCAGTAGATATTAGACCACTGACTAATTGACACTGACCACTGAAAGGTTGTCAGAGATAATGATATACCATCACTCTCACTTTCATTATACTTTTCCAGTATCCCAAATATGTTAGATGCCAAATAATAATCATGGAGCTGCCCCTCAATCATCTTGCAGTTACTCATTGAGACTATTATATTAATTTGAAAATCATATTCAAACAATTGACAAAGACTATTCACAGAAAAGAAGCATGGTAACTCAGAGTTCACAGAACTTATGTTATAGAATATTTTCACCAAAAATGGAAGTTATATGCAGAGAGTCACCATCTTACTTAGTGAGCCAACAGAATACTATCAGACACTCTAGAATAGTAATGGTCAAAAATCTTGGGTTCTGGTTCTAGCATATTGCCTGATTTTCTGTATAACCTTAAATATATCACTAACCTTCTCTGAGTTTCAAATTTCCCACCTATTACTTAGGAAGATAAAATGCCATTCCATTCTAGATGTAAAAGTACTGTGAAGATCAAGTGTAATAAAACATATAAATGTGAATTTAGAAGTATTAAGGATAAGAGAGATGTTAACTGCCACTGTATTTATGCAGTCATGTGGGATAATGAAAATATATAAAGACAGGAGTATGAAGTATAAAAATAAATAAAGATAATTAGATAAGGGAAGTAAATAAGGCTAGGAATAGTCCTCATTCTTCCTATAATCTCTTCTGCAATGCAGAAACAGCCTCCAAAAAAGACTACTCCCTAACTGTTAAAAAAAAAAAGAATTTGATAGCTAAATGCAGAGGAGTGTTACATATACCTAGGAAAAAGAAGGATGTGATTGTCACTTGTTTTCAATCACTAATTTAAGCAAGGAAGAATGTAATACAGGGAATTAGAGGTTGATTAGAGGCTGATATAACTGTTGGAAGGACTATAGAAGCAAAGGTCAGGAGGAAAATTCTGCAGGTTTTCAGAACTCCATAAGTTCAGGAAACACAGCTTCTGCTACTGATGATCTTAATTGCCTGCAACTCCATAGTGACTCACCAGTGCTCACCTAATAAGCCCCTGGGCATCTGTCAGTGTTCGCCTGGCTGCTGCTGGAGAATGAAGGCTGCTCCTCTTCTGTGCTCCAGCTTTTCTGCAAGGGATTCCCACTGGCATAATTCAGATTAGAACCTAGAGGGCCAGGGATTGTAGAAAGTGTGGGTCCCAGGCTTTTCCCAAAGGATATGAGTGATGTGTATTTGACAACCCAAGCTGACACACTCCTGCTCTTCCAAACCATATCTGCAATAACATTTGTGTGAAAAGACTAGAGTTAGAAAACAAGGATCTCAAATGTTAAATCAGAGTTATTTGAGAGTTAGAAACTAAACTATTTCTATACTCTTATATGGTATACTATTTACATAATTCTAAGTTTCCCACAATTTGGAGTTTCACCACTAATTTAGTGAGCTTTTTTCTTAAAAAGCAACATAAAATGTACACATTCAATGTAAGACTTGCCCCTTCCCAAATCACTGTTGTTCACAGTGTAAAGATTAGTCTCAGAAATAAGAAATAGGATGTTACTGAAATTTGGGGGAGTTTTAATGGGGCAAAGTCAGAAATCTCTTCCTTCTCACATCCTTCTGCATACTTGTAACTAATCCTTTAACAAAAATGGGTCAGGATCAAGGCATTTTACTCCACACTAAAGAGGCCTGGTAGACATGCTCAAGGATATTTTATTGATCATTGAGCTATAGGAAAGAATATAGCTATTGGAGAGAATGTCACCATCCTGGGCAGAGAAGGGACAGGGATAAGGGAGTGTCACAGTCTTTCTGTACATGGACCTCCTTACAGTACACTAGGGAGAAGTAGATAGTTTTGTCTTTTTGTTTGATTTCTTTCTTTCCCATCTGACCTTTGTCTCATGTGACCAGGGAGGAGGTGGCCCCCTTCCTCCTGGAAGAACCCTGATCTTCTCTCTGTATTTCTTTCTGGGATCCTGTTTCTTCAGGAATGTTCCTGATGCCCCAGCCTCAGAAGACCTACCCAAGTTTCTCTAAACTATTACTGTAGGCATTTCAGAAAATGTTTCCCCTGCATTCCTCTTTGAGCTTCCTCTTGAGCTGGCTCTGGATGAGAGCCTTTGCAGCGGCGTGAACAGATCTGAAATTTGGGCTTGGGTCCAGTAGCCTCCTCAGTCTACTCTGGCTTGTGGTCTTTTCAGTCTACCTTTTTTAGGCCATAGTGGTTCTTAGGCCATAGTGGTTCTCTTTGGGGCCACTTCCAGCTCACTAGAGAGTTCTGCACTTGAACATATTTATATTTACATAAACTTCCTTAGAGACCTGGTGAGCAATAGTCAATTTGTGACCTACATTCTTAGACTCTGTGATGATCTCACTTTGTATTGAATAATTCAATTTTTATTGCCTAAAAAACAATTTTAAGAATTTTAGCGTATAATCAGTGTTGAGCTAGTGGCATATGTTACCTATTATCAGGAATAGAAGTCCAAGCACTTCTGCCCACTGCATCTTAATATTGAAGTTTCCAAGGAAAACAGTGATGTCAAGAACAGGGTGTAATAGTGTTTAACTCATGTAGAGAAGAGACAGAGCAAGACCAGCTTCAGTAGTTGGGCATCTGTCACCCACGGTGCCTACATGCACCTGAAATGTGGCACAGAACAAAAGTCCCATCCCCTCCCTGTAAGGGACAGATAGAACCATGGGGTTGGCCAGGTGCCATATGCTACTTCCTTCCGTTTATTTTCCAGGTGAATTCCTCCTCAAACTTCAGGAGGCTAGACTTTAAGCACCTGCATAAATTGGCCGTATCTTATATTCACCTCCAAATCCCTGGTGCTTGTTAGAAAACTGGTACATCAAAGGTGCTCAAGAACAATCAGTGTATCTGAAACAAACTTTATAACTGTGCATTTTCTGTATTCTTTATCTTAGTGTCGAGAGTCTTCTGCTTAGGTAATGTAAACAATTACTAGAAATTGCTCGTTTAATTTCTGTGATATCTCATTAGCAGGAATCTTTTTGGTTATTACCCAAGTCTTTATTAAGAGTTGTATTATGAATTTCACATTCAAAAATGTGTCCTGACACACCATTTAAGAATTCAACAAATTGTAGTTGTAAGAGCAAGACCATCCCCTGTCAATGAGTTCAGGCTGTAAGATGAGCAGTAAAACTTGACTACTAAAGAAAAATGTGCTTACATTAAGGCCACAAGTTCCTCAAATGTTAGTCTTAGTTGAAAGACCTTGAGCAAATCTTTTAAGGCAGCAATTTGGGCTCATTGATGGTTAGGAGATGATGCTTTAATTTTCACGGCATTTGTTTTCTGGAGTAGAATCAAGGCATCTTGGGTCAGGATCCCAGGGAGCCTCCTGACCTTGAGCATTTTGGTCTACCTTAAAGCTGCCATTCTTAGCATGGAGTCAGCCTGGAGGTTTACGGGAAAGCTTTGTTCAACTAATCAGTAATTCTAGAAGGCTGAGATGTAGTGAAACTAGTCAGAGCTTCTTTGAATGTATATTAGTTGTTTTTTTTGGTTTGTTTAAATACAATTTTATCCTCATTACCAAAACACTTGTCATGTTGAGTCAAGCTATTAGGAAACAGAAAAGAAAAAGCAGCCCTTCCAGAAGACATTTCCTTTAGCTCTGCAAAATACGCATTTCCCTGGAAGTTACTGCAGAAACTCAAGAACAGACTATATAATGGAAATACTGTCAATGAGCCTTACTGCCCTTGGGTTGTATAAGCAACAATTATTACATTCTATTCTATTTCTTAAATTCTAGAAGGATCATAATGGTTAATTACACCTGATTTATAGATTGGGTTTAGTGAGGAGAAACTAGCAATGTAATAAAATGAAATATATTTTAAAAGATTTTGTTTACCTCTTAATGTTGTATCTATGAATCCTGCAGAAGATATGCAGTAGCCATCATAGTCAACAAAAGAATCCAAAATGCAGCACTTGGATGCAATCTAAAAAACAACATTATGATCTCTGTTTGTTTCCAAGACAAACCATTCAGTAATCACAGTAATCCAGATCTATACCAACCAGTAATGCTGAAGAAGCTGCAGTAGAATGGTTCTGTGAAGACCTACAAGACCTTCTAGAACTAACACCTAAAAAAGATGTCCTTTTCATTATAGGGGACTGGAATGCAAAAGTAGGAAGTCAAGAAACACCTGGGGCAACAGGCAAATTTGGCCTTAGAGTACAGAATGAAGCAGAGCAAAGGCTAATAGAGTTTTGCTAAGAGAACGCATTGGTCATAGCAAGCACCCTCTTCCAACAACACAAGTGAAGACTCTACACATGGACATCACCAGATGGTCAATACCAAAATCAGATTGATTATATTCTTTGCAGCCAAAGATGGAGAAGCTCTATACAGTCAGCAAAAACAAGACCGGGAGCTGACTGTGGCTCAGATCATGAACTCCTTGTTGCCAAATTCGACTTATATTGAAGAAAGTAGAGAAAACCACTAGACCATTCAGGTATGACCTAAATCAAATCCCTTACGATTATACAGTGGAAGTGACAAATAGATTCAAGGGATTAGATCTGATCAACAGAGTGCCTGAAGAACTATGGACAGAGGTTCATGAAACTGTACAGGAGGCAGTGATCAAGACCATCCCCAAGAAAAAGAAATGCAAAAAAGCAAAATGGCTGTCTGAGGAGGCCTTACAAATAGCTGAGAAAAGAAGAGAATCAAAAGGCAAAGGAGAAAAGGAAAGATAAAACCCATTTGAATGCAGAGTTCCACAGAATAGCAAGGAGAGATAAGAAAGCCTTCCTCAGTGATCAGTGCAAAGAAACAGAGGAAAACAATAGAATGAGAAAGAGTAGAGATCTCGTCAAGAAAATTAGAGATACCAAGGGAACATTTCATGCAAAGATGGACACAATAAAGGACAGAAATGGTGTGGAGCTAACAGAAGCAGAAGATATTAAGAAGAGGTGATAAGAATACACAGAAGAACTGTACAAAAAAAATCTTCACGACCCAGATAATCACGAAGGTGTGATCACTCACCTAAAGCCAGACATCCTGGAATGTGAAGTCAAGTGGGCCTTAGAAAGCATCACTATGAACAAAGCTAGTGGAGGTGATGGAATTCCAGTTGAGTTATTCCAAATCCTGGAAGATGATGCTGTGAAAGTGCTGCACTCAATATGCCAGCAAATTTGGAAAACTCAGCAGTGGCCACAGGACTGAAAAAGGTCAGTTTTCATTCCAATCCCAAAGAAAGGCAATGCCAAAGAATGCTCAGACTACCGCACAGTTGCACTCATCTCACACACTAGCAAAGTAATGTTCAAAATTCTCCAAGCCACGCTTCAACAGTACTTGAACAGTGAGTTTCCAGATGTTCAAGCTGGAATTAGAAGAGGCAGAGGAAGCAGAGATCAAATTGCCAACATCCACTGGATCATGGAAAAAGCAAGAGAGTTCCAGAAAAACATCTACTTCTGTTTTATTGACTATGCCAAAGCCTTTGACTGTGTGGATCACAATAAACTGTGGAAAATTCTGAAAGAGATGGGAATACCAGACCACCTGACCTGCCTCTTCAGAAATCTGTATGCAGGTCAGGAAGCACCAGTTAGAACTGGACATGGAACAACAGACTGGTTCCAAACAGGAAAAGGAGTACGTCAAGGCTGTATATTATCACCCTGCTTATTTAGCTTATATGCAGAGTACATCATGAGAAATGCTCGGCTGGAGGAAGCACAAGCTGGAATCAAGATTGCTGGGAGAAATATCAATAACCTCAGATATGCAGATGACCCCAGCCTTATGGCAGAAAGTGAAGAAGAGCTAAAGAGCCTCTTGATGAAAGTGAAAGAGGAGAGTGAAAAAGTTGGCTTAAAACTCAACATTCAGAAAACTAAGATCATGGCATCCGGTCCCATCACTTCATGGCAAATAGATGGGGAAACAGTGGAAACAGTGACAGACTTTATTTTGGGGGGTTCCAAAATCACTGCACATGGTGACTGCAGCTATGAATTTAGAAGACACTCGCTCCTTGGAAGAAAAGTTATAACCAACCTAGACAGCATATTAAAAAGAAGAAACGTTACTTTGCCAACATAGGTCTGTCTAGTCAAAGCTATGGTTTTTCCAGTAGTCATTTATGGATGTGAGAGTTGGACCATAAAGAAAGCTAAGTGCCAAAGAATTGATGCTTTTGAACTGTGGTGTTGGAGAAGACTCTTGAGAGTCCCCTGGACTGCAAGGAGATCCAACCAGTCCTTCCTAAAGGAGATCGGTCCTGAATATTCATTGAAAGGACTGATGCTGAAGCTGAAACTCCAATACTTTGGTGACCTGATGCGAAGAGCTGACTCATTTCAAAAGACCCTGATGGTGGGAAAGATTGAAGGCAGGAAGAGAAGGGGACGACAGAGGATGAGATGGTTGGATGGCATCACTGACTCGATGGACATGAGTTTGAGTAAATTCTGGGTGTTGGTGATGAACTGAGAGGCCTGGCGTGCTGCAGTCCATGGGGTCACAAAGAGTTGGACATGACTGAGCTATTGAACTGATCTGAACTGATATCTCTCTTGATCTTTTACATGGATAATATGTATTTTATGCCAAACTCCTCTAATCCATTCTAATTCATACTTTGACTGTTTACAGGAGAATAGAATGCTGTCAGTGTACTCTATTTTTTTCTTTTTGATTATATTGGTCATACGGTTCACTAATTTAGAGTTAGTTATATTGAACTGAAAATTACTCAAGAAATTTATTATCATTATTTGTCAACATTCTGTCTTTCCACCCATTCAAATATAATTATTTATTAAGTATCTACCTAGGATGAATCCTGAGATGCAATATCTAGTTATGGTTTCCCACAAACTAAGTTGATTAAGTCCGAATATGTTCTTATAAGAAATCAGGTGAATTTGAAGGCTGAATACTTGAAAAACAAAGCAGCAAGGTAAATATGCCATAAGGAAAAACTCCAATGCAGTCTGGAGAAGATGGATAAGATTTAATAGGCCTTTTCAGATTTTTAACTTCAATCAATTCATGCATCATGCTGTTGGCTTTTTCCTCTTCATCTTGGTTAATTCCATTTGCTTTAGAACTTGTCAGTCCATTAATGTGGAGGAACCCCCTTCTCAATACCTCAATTCAAAGAATCCTGTTCCCTGAAAAAGGTACATTTTCCAAAGAATTCCTATGTAATGATGGGCAGTCTCAGCTCTATTTATTCTCAGCGAACTTGTTTTTCTTTCTGTGATAGTGTTGTGTGGGTGCTATGTCAATTCCATTGTATCCCTTTGCGATCCCATGGACTGTAGCTTGCCAGGCTCCTCTGTACATGGGATTCTCCAGGCAAGAATACTGGAGTGGGTTGCCATGCCCTCCTCTGGGGATCTTCCTGACCCAAGGATCAAACTTTCATCTTTCATGTCTCTTGTATTGGCAGTTGGGTTCTTTATCACTAGCACCACCTGGGAAGCCCTCTGTGATAGTGTTGCTGCTGCTGCTGCTGCTGCTAAATTGCTTCAGTCTGTCTGACTCTGTGTGACCCCATAGACGGCAGCCCACCAGGCTCCCCTGTCCCTGGGATTTTCCAGGCCAAGAACAATGGAGTGGGTTGCCATTTCCTTCTCCAATGCATGAAAGTGAAAAGTGAAAGTGAAGTCGCTCAGTTGTGTCCAACTCATAGCGACCCCATGGACTGCAGCCTACCAGGTTCCTCCGTCAGTGGGATTTTCCAGGCAAGAGTACTGGAGTGGGTTGCCATTGCCTTCTCCACTGTGATAGTGTTGCTGCTGCCGCTAAGTCACGTCAGTCGTGTCTGACTTGTGCGACCCCATAGACGGCAGCCCACCAGGCTCCCATTCCTGGGATTCTCCAGGCAAGAATATGGAATGGGTTGCCATTTCCTTCTCCAGCGCATGAAAGTGAAAGTGAAGTTGCTCAGTTGTGTTAGACTCTTTGCGACCCCATGGACTGCAGCCTACCAGGCTCCTCCGTCCATGGGATTTCCCAGGCAAGAGTACTGGAGTGGGTTGCCATACAATTAATATGTCACCCAAATCCATAAAAATATTGTGGAGGTTTGCCCATCAATTTTTGATGGACCAAGTCAAAAATATTCTATAGCCACTTGAAAAATAATACCGTGAGTGTGCACCAACTCTTAAAAGCAAACATTTCTGTGAAGGTTTTTTTTTTTGAGGCTGTTCTGGTTTGAATTTAAATGCCTCTATACTGTGGCATTACTTAAAAAGAAAGCCACTTTACTGCTTAAGTATTTTCTAAGTTGTTTAAGTAAAGTATATTTAGAAGGTTTTGGTAGAAATTACAGTACCACATAGACTTTGCCATTTGTATTTAAGAGAAAGACTATGGTTTCGTAGAGAGCCTTTCAAATTTTTTTCCCCAAACCTTAGTAAACAAGATATGAACAACTCATCAGTCATGCCAAAGTGAATTACATTAGCATTCTTCCCAACTGCCGTGCCAAATCAGCATTCAGGGGGCTTCCAAGTGTGATGTGGACTCTGCAACAGAATTAGTTTGTTCTATAGCTTAGGCATGGGAAAGAAAAGCAGACCTCACTTGGCCAAAGTGGTGACTCCCAAGTAACAGATGAAGGAGATGATTCTTATTACTAGAAATAAAAGGACGTTGAATTTCTTCTGGAAACTTGGATCATTTTTTTGTTTGTTTTAATTTTTTTTTTCACTTAAAACAAAGTTGTAGTATGATTGATGTACAAGTTGTGTTAGTTCTAGGTGTACAGCAAAGTGATTCAATTTTATATATGTATTTATATATTCTTTTTCAGGTTCTTTCCCATTATAATTTATTATAAGATACTGAATATAGTTCCCTCTGCTATACAGTATATCTTTTTTGTTTACTTATTTTCTATGTATTAGTGTGTATCTGTTAATCCAAAACTCCCAATTTATCTCCCTGACCACCACCACTTTCCCCTTTGGTAACTGTAAGTTTGTTTTTTATGTCTGTGAGTCTGCTTTTGCTTTTATTTGTGAACACACATTGTATCATCATCATATTATTTTTCCTTAAAATCCATTGACTCCCCTTTTATTGTCTTCAGGATTAAATTCAAACTCCCTAGCATAGCGAAGTCCTTCTAGAGTGGCACTTCCCACCCCTAGCCTCTGTAGTCTCACTTGCTCCCTCTTCCTGAAGCTGCAGTCATATGAACCTTTGGGTCTCCCATGCTCCCCAAATGTGGTTACATCTGCTTAGAACACTGCCACCCTACCTAAACCATTGTATTTTTAGAACAGAAAAAGACCAAACCTATTTTTCCAGACTCACCTGATGAGTCACCTCCTCCATGAAGGCTTTCAGATATACTGGACCACTTTTGGCAGTTTTAGGACAAAAATAATAAATCTATTTTCTGTTTATCTCAACTAGATTGTAAGCTATTTATGGGAAGAAATGTCATCATATTTATTACTATATTCCCAGTGTTCGGCATCATGTTCAGCACAGGACAGTAGAAAAGCATTTCTTTGTTAAAAACACATTTTGAAAGGACTTCCCCTGTCTAGTTAATTAACCTATGCATCACCTCACATATTTATCTTTTTTGGTGAGAATTTAAATTTTATTCTCTTAGCAAATTTCAGTCCCCACAAATTATTTATTTTATAATTGGAAGTTTATACATTTTAACCCCCTTCACTTACTTCATCCACCTTCCATTCCCCCACCCTTCATCTCTGACAACCACCAATCTGTTCTCTGTATCTATGAGCTTGTTTTTTTACTGTTGTTTTTTAAATTCCACATATCAAATTCCACATATCAGTGAATTTCATAATTCACTGAAAAATTTTGAAAATACAAAAATGTACTTTTATGAAAGGAAATTTAGTTTTTTAGTTTATTGTAAAAATAATACAGGCTAATTGCAGAAATGTAATATAAGTAATACTGAAAATAAAAAGAAAATAAAAATTATCATCCAGACATAACCACCATTAATATTCTTTATCATATTCTGTCCTTTTCAATGCACAGAGATTTTTAGAATGTACTAGATATTCTGTTTGTATAATTGTGTAATCTACATTTTAGCCTTTATGATGGCCAGCTTTCTAGGTCAATAAATGTGGATGATGGTGACAATAATCCTTAATGTGAAAAGATACTTTTCTAAGTCATTTATATATATTAACTCATGTAAATTTCAAAACAACTCTATTTCAGATTGTTATTATCTTCATTTTACAAACAACTAAAATACAGAGAGATCATATAACTTGCCCAAAGCCACATAGCTACTAGGCTACTAGGTAGCTGAACCTCAGTTTGAGCTTAGACAGTTTTACTCTAAATCTGTATTTAGAACCACTGGATAACACTATCATCCATCTTCAATCTTATTTTTATGGATGCACAATTTTAAGTTGTAATATGAACCTTAATTTATTTAACGGTACCCTTACTGTTTGACACGGAAGATCTTTTTCTAATTTTCAGTATGATAAACAATGCTGTGATAAATAGCTTTGTTCAGTCACCTTTGTATCCCCATCTTCAGTTTGTTCTTTTCCCTTTGGACATTATGCTACACCTACATGTGCTTCTTTTCAGTTCTACAAATTCAGAAAGCCCATCCCTGACTACTGTATCTGAGAGACCTGAGTATCCCTACCTATTCATAGTTATTGCATCCAGTGTGTTTCCTTTAAAGCACCAAAGTTCTGACAAAATATGCATCTGATGGTCTACATATTTTTTACTGCCTTCTTCACCTCCAGTGGTCTATGGACTCCATGAATCTATAGATCATGTCTATTTTGTAGAATACTGTTTGCTCAAGGCTTAGTTCCATGCTCAGCCTATAGTAGGTATTTAAATACCAACTGAGTGTAATGGCTGAGTCCAGGAGATTTCATGAGAATTTAAGCTAAAGGCATTACACTTTCTCTCCCTAGAAGCACAATGTAGAGAAAAATTCCAGAATCAGCAAATACAGGAATCAGTCTGCAATAAGGATATACTATGATCAAACCTTTGAAGCAAGAAAGTCAGATCTTCCTTCATTAATTACCACTCTTGGCAATAGGGCAGATGGTTTAAGTAGTTCAGGAAAATCTGTGTCAGAAGTGGCTCCAGGTCCAGTGTCATGTTGTAAATTCACTGGAAGCTGGGATTATATTTTGGGCTGGTCACTACCCTGGAAAGTGGCTGGGATGGCAACTGTTGGGAGCAGCATAAATTCTCTTCGCTGCTTGTAAATTCCTAATAGGGGGATGTTTGTTTATAGTCTCTCAAATACCCAAGCCATGCTTTTGAAGACACTCTCTTCAGTTGTAAGTAGATCCATTCATCTTTTAACTTGAAACTCAGGTCTCTGGTCACAGTTTCAATTCTTTATACATATACCCAAACCAGAAAGCATGTTCCAAAAATGTATTTCTGTCTTTAAAAGGCTCTTTGTTTTTCAAACTTAATGTTTCATCAGAGAAAAAGACAAGGAAAGGTCAGAATAGGGCTGAAAGCATACTGTTGAAACTATTAAAGTATATTTTGTTTTCAGTAATGTTCAATGTTTATCAGATTGGCACAAGTGATTCAAAATATACCTCTCTACTCTTTCCCAAGACAAAAATTCTTTTAAATAATTTATATTTGAAAAGGATTCTGAGGAAGAAATCTCTTTCAAATCCAGAAGAAAAACTGTATGATTTGAACATGAGGTAAGAAGATATATTCATTAGCTAGACCCCTTTATGAGAATGAAGAACAGCTTAGTGTCTATCTGAAGGCAAGTAAACCTTTTGAGGGTGAGAATAAATACGTAGAAGCTGTATCCTGGATGATTCTAATGCTGTTGTTTATAAAATCAAGTTATAGTAAGGAATTCACTAGTATTTCTGTGCACTTGTAAATATAAAGAAAAGCAGGAACAGCTTGAATGTTTTACAAATTACTATTATATCTTATAATAGTAATTTTTCCCTACTTAGTTTCCCTGAAAAAGGCTTTGGAGGAAGTGTGAGAGACTTAGGTATACCTGTATGTGCTAACAGTGAAATTGAAACTTAAAACCCAAGCTGCAATCGTGTGTTCTTCTACAAAATACCTCACAGATGTTCTGGACTGTCATTATTCTCACACATACACCCCACCTTCCTCTCTACCCACACGGCTGGCTCACTTTAAAACGTAAATGTCATGAAAACACCTTGCAATCACTAAAAATGGTGTCATGGAGCCTCCAGAAGTAGGTCAGCCTTCCTTACTGTCTTCCCCTCCCCACTCTGAGCACTGAGCTGGTCTGCAGAGCCAAGATAATTTTTTAATTCTACTTTGAATAGCAACAAAAGGAAGTGCAAGAAAATCTTTTATAAAAGACCCCCTCCTTTCTTCCCTCCATTATCAGAGGATAATTCTCTAAATTACCAAAAAAGGAAATGTGAACACAAAATAAAAATAGTGAATGCCCTTGGTTTCTAAATTAAAACTTGTAGCTCTCTGAATAGCTTTGGAGGGAGGCAGTTATTTATAAAATAAAAGGTGAGAATAATTATTTGTAAAATAAAGTAAAAGAGAGCATGTGCTTTAGACTTGGAAAAACAAGTTTAAATCTTGGTGCTGCTTTAAGACAATATCCAAATACCCAATTAGTAGGTTTTTAATTTCATTAGTCATCAAGGAAATGCAAATTAAAACCACAATAAAATACCTTTCTACAGCCTCCAGAATTACTACAATGAAAAAGACAAAGTAGAATCCACAGATTCTACTCATGTGGAGTATTTATTATTGTACAACTGCTTTCTGTTTTACATTGTATTCTAAAGTTGACTATATTAATACTTTATGAGCTGGAAATTCCATTTGTACACTTGTAGGTATATACCGAATAAAAATGTGTGCACATGTTCACCAGAGAGCACTGTTGAAAGGTTTATAGAAATATTATTAGTACATAGCTTAAACGTACATAGGAACGAGTGCAGTAGACTGCACACAGTAGTTGTGGTAAATTTACAAATGAAATCCCATTCAACCATGAGAATAAAGGATTTTTATCCACATATAACAGCAAATATGAGGCCAGAAACAAAAGGTTATATGTTGTATGATTCCTTTTATATAAATTACAAAAGCAGGAAAGACTCTTCTTTGTGTTAGAAGTCAGACTATAGGTCATGAAGTGTGTGGAGATACGACTGTAAGGGAACATGAAAAGAGCTTTTGGGTGCTACTAATCTGTTTTGTGATCTGGATGCTGTTTACATGAGTGTATTCAGTTAGGAAAATCCATCAAGGTATACATACACTTTAATAGCCTTAAAAATTCTAGTGCCCCCAATAACTAGCTACGTATCCTTATATATGACTAGTACCTGTTCTTGTACCAATTATTCTGAGAGTTTTATAAATAATAATGCATCTAATCATCACCCTAGAAGATAATTATGATTATTATCACCACTCTTTTACAGAACAGGAAACCAGTGCATGGAATTTGCCAGGGACCCCATGGCTGGTCCATGTTGGAGCTGGGTTTCTCATTCTGCCTGCTTTCCTACAAAGTCAGTTATTCAATGTTCTTACCAATCTATTGTACTGCTTCCCTAGGAACTTAATATCTGTGAGCTATCATTTTTCCTTTTATAGTACCAGCATAATAATACATCAAAAGTTGTACTAACAATTAAGTATTATATCATTTAATATAATACAGTCATTCCTCAGTATTTGTGGGGGGCCCCCTGCAGATACCAAAATGTATGGATGCTCAAGTCCTTTGCAGTTGGTTTCTGTATCTATGGATTCAACCAACCAAGGATCAAATCCGTAATTGGTTGAATCTGTGGCAGTGAACCCACTGTTACAGAGGAGGGCTAACTATATGTGGGAGTTGTCTAGCTCACTCGGTGTTTAATGTTAACTAAAAGCATGATTGTTCCACCTTTCTGACCAGAGTTAACACAAGATCTTCCTAGTTCAGGGTCAACAAAGTTTATTGTTCACATACTTCTCTCTCCCTTTCCTGGTCCCATTGGGCTCCATGTCCTCAACACTCTGGTCCGTCTCTCTCGTCTTCTGCCACTTCTTATTGACTACGCACTGCCTGAACAGTACAGAGCTTCCCTCAATTTTAAATTTAATTCAAAATTACCTTGCTCTGTATTTTAGGGTTGCTAACGGTTGCTAAGTGACAAGAACTCATCTAATTAATCTTATTCAACCAAAGTAATTTACATTTTAACAATTATCAAGTAAAGGGACCTAATGTTGAAGATTTCAAGAAAATTTCAAGCCAGGAGGAAACACTTTGGATTGGGTGGTGTTTTGTAGTAGTAAGAATAACATTTCTTGGCATTTTGCATTCTGCACATTGTGTAGACATGATTTCGTTGAATCATCACAGCAGTCTAGCTGGATAGGGGGTATTTTGCTCATTGTGATATGAGAAAGCTGAATGTTTAATGAATTTAAATGCAGTTTTTGACAAATATATATGGAGTAAATACCCTGTGCCAAATACTGTTTTAGGTCCACGAGATCTTACATTCCTGAGAGAAGAGAATGACCATATACAAATAACACACAAGTATATGAAGACAATTTAAATGGTACTTGAAAGGAGGTAAAATAGAATGGTGAGAAAGAAAGGGACTGGCAAGGCTGGGGTAAGGGCTTTATTTTTCCTGAGAAATTCAATGTAGTCTCTCCTTTGCCTTCTCACTTCCTTGTAAACAGTATTTCTCCACTCTGGCTGCACATTAGAATCACCTGGGAACTTTAAACACACACACACACACACACACACACACACCTCTGTCCAGGCTTCACCCCCCTAAAAAAGTTTTTAATTAAGCATGATACACTTTTAAAAGCATAAAACAAATGAATGACCCAAAGAATGACAGCACTTGCTTCTATGGATGCTTGAAGTTTAATGCAAAACATGAATGTGCCTACATTGATTTCTGATCCCTCACCTAGTTTTATTCAGGCTTTTATATATGTTTTTTTTTTCCCCTGTGAGCAGAGTAATCTGTCTCTGTGCAGTGGAAGAAGATAAAACCTTCCAAGCATAAATTAGCATAAAGATTCCCTTAAAAACCACAAAAGATTATTGTTAAAATTTTATTTTTTAATATAAATTTATTTATTTTAATTGGAGGTTAATTACTTTACAATATTGTATTGGTTTTGCCATACATCAACATGAATCTGCCAGAGGTATACACGTGTTCCCCATCGTGAATCCCCCTCCCTCCTCCCTCCCCATACCATCCCTCTGGGTCATCCCAGTGCACCAGCCCCAAGCATCCTGTATCCTGCATCGAACCTGGACTGGCGATTCATTTCATATATGATATTGTACATGTTTCAATGCCATTCTCCCAAATCGTCCCACCCTCTCCCTCTCCCACAGAGTCCAAAAGACTGTTCTATACATCTGTGTCTCTTTTGCTGTCTCGCATACAGGGTTATCATTACCATCTTTCTAAATTCCATATATATGCATTAGTATACTGTATTGGTGTTTTTCTTTCTGGCTTACTTCACTCTGTATAATGGGCTCCAGTTTCATCCACCTCATTAGAACTGATTCAAATGTATTCTTTTTAATGGCTGAGTAATACTCCATTGTGTATATGTACCACAGCTTTCTTATCCATTCATCTGCTGATGGACATCTGGGTTGGTTCCATGTCCTGGCTATTATAAACAGTGCTGCGATGAACATTGGGGTACATCTCTTTCAATTCTGGTTTCCTCTGGATAAAATTTTAAAAACCAGGGGCTTAATGTTATCTTTGTGACCATTTTAATCAAGAAATCTTTGAAAAGATTGAGGGAAATAGGAATTTAGTTTATAATTTTTCTACTAATAGTCTCTTAATCAAGTTTCTTCTAGTGGTATAAGCTGTCAATACTGAGGAATTTGAATTAGTGTCAAAAGACATTGTCATCTATCTTTACCCGTTAAGGTATGAAAGATGTTTGTGGAGAAAGGAAAAGGGAAGTCTTTACAGGGAGAATATAGAATACCTCTTCACTTATTATCTCTTTCCTTGAAAAAAGAAAAAAAGATCAGAGAGAAAGAGGAGGAGAAAAAGGAAGGAAAGGAATGAAAATAGAGAAAATGGGGAGGTAGAAATGAATAAGAGGGATGTGGGCTCTGTGGTCTAAAGTAATGGAGCCAACTCAGAAGTCAGAAGACAAAACAAAGGAACGTTAGAGAGACAGACTCTTTGCTCCAAGGCTGGCTGCCTCTCACTTAGGCATGTGGCTTCCTTTTTGCTGAATGAAGTAGGGATTGTTCAAGCAGGGTGGTCATTCATGAGGTACTGCATGTTTTCTCTTCTCTGCTTTTCATTCATCCACCTCCAGCCCTCCAACTACTTCCTTCTCTGTACTGCCAACTAGAGCAGAGACCAAATTGAGCTTTCATTGCTGTTACTTGTATACCCTATGGAGTCATCTTTTTTGGGAAAAATTATTTTAAAATCCTCATCATCATAATGACTAATATGCAATTACCTTACTATTCAGCATCAGACACTTTTGGAGACTTTGAGGCCTATACAAAATCTTTTAACAAAATAGTAAGATTTTAGTTTTTTTGAGTTTAATAAAGTAAAAGAATTGCTTAACTTGGAAGTGTAATTTAGTAACTGTGACCTATGTTTGCCATTAGCTAGGATTTTGGTCACAAGTTAAGAGGATTTGCACACAGTCAATAAAAATAACTTCTAACGCAACAGATGAAATATTTCCTCAGTCTTTGTAAGGTCAGTTAACTCTGGTTATTGAATGCTGTAAGAAACCAAAAGGGGGTTTAAACCGAGGGCAAACAGGAACTATGTGTCATTTAATCAAAGCATTTTGTGTCAAAAATTTTACTGAGTGTCATGGGTAAAGGCAATGATAGTCATACTTTCAATTTCTACATTCAAGAGATTCGTAATCTAAGCCTTAAGAGAGCTTTCATAGAGTTAAGCCATGTAAGTTTTGTGTCTAGAAGTTTCTAAATATGTAAAGAAATTCAAGTATAGTAAGAGATTCTTCTTCATCCAACATGTTCAGTCACCTTCTGTGAGCCACTTTGTCTCATTAAACCCCATGCCTTGGGGATGGGCATTATTGCTCCTTGATGTGGGCATTATTATTCCTGTTTAACAAATGAGGACACCATGTATCACATAATTTAAGTGACTCAGCAAAACTCCCACAGTTGGTAGGCAATAGAACCCACATAGGGATTCAGATCTTGGACTCCACAAAGACAAAAAATCCTTTCCATTTGCTACATAATCCGAGTTAGAGCACACTTATAGATGGCAAAGTACCTGTTACATTGGCTCTTTATTCTCCAAAGTCAGTGTTTCTCAAACTTTGGTGAATATGAAGATCACCTTGAGAACTTGGTGAAAATATAAATGCCCAGGCTTTGTTCTCCTTTAATTGGTTTTTCCTCTGTGTTGTTCATTATTTCTCCACCAAAATTTGAGAAACACTGGTGAAAACCACCCATATTAGAGATGATCTGCAGCGGTTGGTAGTTTGCCCAAAGGCAATTACAGAGCCATTGGTGGCTCCAGTGGTAGCCAGGACTCAGCCCCAAGCTGATCCCAAATCATTGCTTCTGAACTTGGAGTGGGATGTTAGTAGAGATAAAAGGCAAGGAAGGCATGTGCTACTTAGAACAGTCTTTATTATTGAAGAAGATAGGAAAATTATATAATCACTGACAAAAAAGAAAATGAATCCCTCCCTGCTCAGTGAATTTTCCAACAAGGTTTTGATATCCAAGAGCCAGAGTTGATTTATAAATAATCTGCTCAGTGTATCGATATGGTTGTTGAAGCCTGAGATTCTCACCTCTTCTTCCTGAATCTTGCCATCCTTTTCATTTCCCTCTCCTGTTGAAGTTCTGTACAGTTTTTGGCCTGAGTGTGTTGGCCAATCTCTCCTTTGCCTGAGACTCTCTAACCTGAATGATTAATTCATTTGTCTGTGTCTGCATGTGTGTATGCATGTATACAAACCCACCTAACAGCCTGTCTGCGATTTCCAAGTCTAAAAAAAAAATGTAAAAACGTGGTCCTGGGGTAGATTTTTGAGAAGGAAAATTGTCTCTCCTTTTTCAAAGGTCTGTTGCTGGAAAGTGTGCATCAATAAAATACACCCAGGGCAGATACTACACTGATAAACCCCTCACACTTTGCTCCACCCTACACAATGATTTTTAGATTTCATGCTTGCATACTTATGTGCAAACTGTTAGAAATCATAGTGTTTATTATTTTAAAAAAGAATCTTAATAAATGCTTTAGCTGCAATGATATCTAAATGGAGAGTTAGTTTTGTCCATCACTAAGACACAGCAATGCTGATTGTCCTCAATTGTTTTCAAATACAAGCTACCTCCTTCTTTCCTCAACCCTTGCACATGTTCCCTCAGCAGGAACCACACCTGTTCCCACCACTCTCCATCTCCATCCCCAGACTTGTCATTGCTAACTCCTCATCCTTTAGTCTTAGTTCCACTGCCATATCCTCTGAGAAGCTTTTCCTGCACCTTCAGGAAACCTGCTGGTTGTGCCTTGATCTTCTATTTGTTTCACAGTTGTTTCCATCATACCGTGTATATTGAACACCATTATACACTTACAGTTTGTTTACTTCCTTTGTTACATATGTCTGTGTCTGTTTCCCCACCACACCACAGGCCCCATAAGGGTAAGGAACAACCTGACATTGCACTTAGCACATCATAGATGTTCAAGAAATTTTGAATTGATGGACCACCAGGACCAAAACCATTGAGACTGAGCCACTTTGTTTTCACCATTCCATATTTAGTATTCTCTAATCACTCTGTCTTTACTTTCCAGAGAATGCTAACAAGGTTTCAAAGAAACTTGGATAATGTAACTTGTTAATGAAAAACATGAGCTTAAATCCCAGCTTTGTCACTTCATAGGTTGGTGAACTTAGTTAAAATATTTTACCTTTTTGTGTCAAAGTTTCCACATCTATAAGCTGAAGATAATACTTCTATCTAATTCAGAAGGTTGTAGTGAGTCTTACTTAAGTTAACACTTGTTACAAGCTTTTTAAAACAGTAGCTGGCACTAAATTCTGGGCATTGTTTCTCAGGATATAGTTTCAAAAGCTATATACAGGGAAGGGTTCCAACACCTGCAGGAATTTTAAATTGGCTATAGGAAGGTTGAAGCCACCCATCTGAGAACCATTGTCCTGTGTTTTAAATACTGAGACATCATCTGGATTGAAAGCAGCTTACTGTTATTATAATGGAGAATCTGCCTCATCAAGCTGAATTCTAAATGATCCTGCCACCTTCACACTTTAAGGAGCAACATCTTATGTCATTAGCAGTATTAATTAATTTTACCTTAGTAGATAGTACATTGAGGAGAAGGAACTCCCCAGGGCCAGAAAAAGAGTGAATGAAGATACCCAGAAAAGGTTATAGCAACTCTATTTCATAATCCAGCTCTCAGTTAAAATGATTGAGATGTCCTTACTTTAGATTTCCTATCCTTGCTCTCAGTATAAGTTTTAATTGTATTTATCTTAGGAAATTTCTCTTTCCAATCTTTCACTGGTAAAATCAACCCTTGTGGGTATGTCTGATCACTATAACCCAATTAGGGATTTGTTGATTTATCTCAAGAAACTGTTCTTTGAAGCATTAAGGTAAATCTATCTGTTGCCATTCAGAGCCTGTATTGCTTTAAGCAATTGGGCTGACTAATATTTGCTTTACTGTTGAAATTGAGTGATAAGTCATTAATCTTGCTGAATAATTCATATATATGAGAAAAGGGGATGAAGCTCTAAGACAAGTTTCAGGGACTGTTGGGTAATTAGCAGCAGGAGTAGATGGAAACTCCTGTTCAGTTTGAAAAGTTCTGTCATCAGTAAAGATAATAACTTTGGTGAGAATTTTGGTAACAAAACGATAAAGGGAACACAGCTCATTTTAGGTATTCCCTGCTACCCTTCCGCTCTTCTCTTCCTCTTCTTTCTTAGTTGCTTTGAAGTAGCAGTTATTTGTGATACCCCCACCTTTCACAGAGGAAAATGGCTCTGTTTAAAAGCAGGTGTACTTTAACCCATTTGTGGTTTAATTAGGTATCCTTTGCATAAGTTATTGCATCACTATTTAAAGAATGTTCAGAGGACAGGTCATCAGCAAAGAATGAGAAAGAGTCAGCAGAGAGGTAGGAGGAAAAGCATGAGTAAATGGAGAGAGACATATTTACCAGAGGTAGAGAGAGCCTCCAGGAGGAAGGTGCTGTTAGCATGGGCCGATGTGAGGAGAGGAGCTAGAAAGTAACACCCATAGAGCATGCAGGAGTTAGCAATAGTCATTGGTGCCTTGAACAGAGTGGCTCAGTAAACTAAGAAGGGAACATAACCTGAGGAAGTGGGAATGACGTGGTTACTACATGTTTGAAGTGATATTCTGCAACCTGTCCAGATCTCTGTAGTTTTTGATACAAACTCACCTAGAAATTCAAAATTTATAACAAAAATCATGGAGCACTTTAGCTCCCTTTGCTCAACCCTCCCTTACACAATTTTAGTGATGCAACTCCAGATCCTATTCTCCAGAACAATCAGAAGTCCTAAAAGTGGGTTCCAAATTCTGCTTTGCTTATTTACTGAACAGAATATACTGAGAAATTGTAATGGGAGAAGTTTCGCGTAGGAAAGTAGCAAATTAGAAAACAAATCCTCATAAATCAACTAAGAAATTTCTGAACTTTATTAAATTGTAAGGGGAGTTCTATGCCCTCCCAAAACATTCATAGCTTTTAGTCTGAGAATCTAGTCAGGCTCTCAGCTGATTTCTGCAGGACCTGCAAGAGTGACAGGGGATCACGGATACAGTTGCTGGAGCCCTTCTGCCTCAGGAACTTTGAAAGAAGATTTCACAGTGCATCCAGTAAACATTCAAATGTCTGTTTAGGGATGACCACATTTTCAGTCAGTCACACTTTGAGGCTTCTTTTCTAGTGAAGTTTCTATATAAAAGGGTCAACAAAATATGCTATACGTTCAGTTTCTTTTAACTCAAGAATTTATTAGTCAATTTTATTTTTTTTTTGAAGTGTTGGGTTTTTTTGTGGGGAGGGAGTTTGTTCATAGGAAAATTTGTAATGTCTCAGTGACTTTAGACATTTCTAAGAAATAGAAGAAAACAACAGAATGGGAAAGACTAGAGATCTCTTCAAGAAAATCAGAGATACCAAAGGAACATTTCATGCAAAGATGGGCTCGATAAAGGACAGAAATGGTATGGACCTAACAGAAGCAGAAGATATTAAGAAGAGATGGCAAGAATACACAGAAGAACTGTACAAAAAAGATCTTCATGACCCAGATAATCATGATGGTGTGATCACTGACCTAGAGCCAGACATCCTGGAATGTGAAATCAAGTGGGCCTTAGAAAGCATCACTACAAACAAAGCTAGTGGAGGTGATAGAATTCCAGTGGAGCTATTCCAAATCCTGAAAGATGATGCCGTGAAAGTGCTGCACTCAATATGCCAGCAAATTTGGAAAACTCAGCAGTGGCCACAGGACTGGAAAAGGTCAGTTTTCATTCCAATCCCAAAGAAAGGCAATGCCAAAGAATGCTCAAACTACGGCACAATTGCACTCATCTCACACGCTAGTAAAGTAATGCTCAAAATTCTCCAAGCCAGGCTTCAGCACTATGTGAACCGTGAACTTCCAGATGTTCAAGCTGGTTTCAAGAAAAGGCAGAGGAACCAGAGATCAAATTGCCAACATCCGCTGAATCATGGAAAAAGCAAGAGAGTTCCAGAAAAACATCTATTTCTGCTTTATTGACCATGCCAAAGCCTTTGACTGTGTGGATCACAATAAACAGTGGAAAATTCTGAAAGAGATGGGAATACCAGGCCACCTGATCTGCCTCTTGAGAAATTTGTATGCAGGTCAGGAAGCAACAGTTAGAACTGGACATGGAAAAACAGACTGGTTCCAAACAGGAAAAGGAGTACGTCAAGGCTGTACATTGTCACCCTGCTGTTTTAACTTATATGCAGAGTACATCATGAGAAATGCTGGACTGGAAGAAACACAAGCTGGAATCAAGATTGCTGGGAAAAATATCAATAACCTCAGATATGCAGATGACACCACCCTTATGGCAGAAAATGAAGAGGAACTCAAAAGCCTCTTAATGAAAGTGAAAGTAGAGAGTGAACAAGTTGGCTTAAAGCTCAACATTCAGAAAACGAAGATCATGCATCCGGTCCCATCACTTCATGGGAAATAGATGGGGAAACAGTGGAAACAGTGTCAGACTTTATTTTTTGGGCTCCAAAATCACTGCAGATGGTGACTGTAGCCATGAAATTAAAAGACACTTACTCCTTGGAAGGAAAGTTATGACCAACCTAGATAGCATATTCAAAAGCAGAGACATTACTTTGCCAACAAAGTTTCGTCTAGTCAAGGCTATGGTTTTTCCTGTGGTCATGTATGGATGTGAGTTGGACTGTGAAGAAGGCTGAGCACCGAAGAATTGATGCTTTTGAACTGTGGTGTTGGAGAAGACTCTTGAGAGTTCCTTGGACTGCAAGGAGATCCAACCAGTCCATTCTAAAGGAGATCAGCCCTGGGATTTCTTTGGAGGGAATGATGGCTAAGGCTGAAACTCCAGTACTTTGGCCACCTCATGTGAAGAGCTGACTCATTGGAAAAAACTCTGATGCTGGGAGGGATTGGGGGCAAGAGGAGAAGGGGATGACAGAGGATGAGATGGCTGGATGGCATCACTGACTTGATGGACGTGAGTCTCAGTGAACTCCGGGAGTTGGTGATGGACAGGGAGGCCTGGCGTGCTGCGATTCATGGGGTCACAGAGAGTTGGGCATGACTGAGCGACTGATCTGATCTGATCTGTAGTATGCTACAAGTTATTCTAGCAAGAATGAAATAAAATAATTTAAAAATTACCATGTTTACTGATTCCAGTATAGTTCCAATAATTTAGACTCTCAAAAGATTTATTTTAAAGTCATAAATAAGTCTTGTCATTTAGAGATGGCTGCACTGAAGAAGAGGTACCTAACAGATTTTCCCAAAGATGAGTCTGTGGCCAAACTGAGAAGGGAAACGAGACTAGCATGAAACCTAAATCTAATTCCAAGCTCAGTGCCTGTTTCTCTGCCTATCTATTCACTTAACTAACCATCTTTAAAAGCTTTTCCATTTTGAAACATACAGTTATGGAAAGAAGTTATCTCTTCAGCGCATGCCATGTGGTGAAGTTTCATCAAAATGTCTAACAAAACAAGTTCATTAATTTTTTTAACTGTTTTCAGTTCATGACACATTTCCTCATTGTGTTAATATTGAAAAAAAGTGTAAGATAACTGATGCTACAAGCTGATTTCCTCCCAAAGGCTTTTGAGATTGAAGGCAGTAGAGATTGAAAATTGGTGATAAGCCATGTATCTTTTATATTGTCTGGGAAGCTGAGAGTCTAGAAGATTTTGACCGATATGAGTTATAGCACAGAAATCCTACTTGAATTTCCTCTTAGATGCTAACTGGAGTCAGCTGAGCTGAGTACAAATGAGGTCGATGTTAGTTTATTTCACCAACAAGTACAACTCTTGTCGTGAGCAAAGAGTATAGTCATCCCTTGGTATCCATGGGTTATTGGTTCCAGAAGCCAATCCCCCACAGATTGAAAGCCACAGGTTGGTACCTAAATCTGTAGATGCTCAAGTCTTCTCTATGAAGTGTATTATGTAGTATTATGAATACAGTTGGCCCTCCGTGTCTGTGGGTTCTGTGTCCCCCTGTTCTGCATCTGCAGATTCAACCTGTCCAGTTTACAGTTGGTTGAATTCATAGACACGAAATTCATGGATACTGAGGGTAAACTGTATATCTCATTGAGTCCTAATAAAAATCTATTTCCTAAGTCAACAGAACTCTAAGCATAGAAGGAGACCTGTGTGATACAAAAGTACTACAAGTACTTTAGAGGGGTAAAGTTTGTAGATTTCAATTCATTTGAACCATTAGGCAAAACACCCAGCAGCCTAGAAGTGATAACACTAATATCAGTTCTGATTTCCAGTCCTCCACTAACCCATTAGTGGTCTCTGAATAAATCAATTGCTTTCCCACTGAAGTGTCCCATTTCTCCCAATTGAATTTCCTTATCTGATTCCAAAGGGTTAATTAAACATTTTTTCAAGAACTATAGAGCACAGAATCCCATTCTTGCCAAAATTTTGCGGAGGATGGAAATAAATTCTCTCCTTCCATGGAAAATTCTGTGTCTGCCAGGTCTTCCTACAAAATTTAGTGAATGAGACTGAGTGAAGTTGTTTTTTTCTTTCTTGTTTGTTTTAGAAATCCCTGAAAATTGAATCAAAGCAAAGCAATACTATTGTTCACATCTAAACATTTGTACATTTAGTTATTGATTTACATACTTATTTACTGCATTTATTGAACTTACAGTACATTTATTCCATACAATCAAGTTTGAAACCCTTGGGGGCGCTGGATACTTGAAATTATAAAATTACTTCCATGGAGCAGTCACCCCAAGAAAGCTTTGTCTCCTATGTTTTTATAGCCAAAGTTAATCCTATTGCTGAGGCAATGAGAGTAGTCTTTAGCATTATTAGAAAGCATTTGAAGGAAGGGAAGTGCATAAATGCACAACTATTTGCAGGCCTTTCATTCTGTCAGTAACTGGACCACTAATACTCCTTTTCCTAATGTTTGTAGCTTTGAAGCACACTACGGCAATTTTGGAAATGGGTTACTGATTTGAATAAACAGCATGCCTAAACCTATTTACTGAGCATGGCCCTGCCCATCAGAACAAGACCCACTTTCCCCCTCAGTCAGTCTCTCCCATCAGGAAACTTCCATAAGCCTCTTATTCTTCTCCATCAGAGGGAAGACAGAATGAAAACCACATCACAGAAAACTAACCAATCTGATCCCATGGACCACAGCCTTATCTAACTCAATAAAGCTATGAGCCATGCCATGTAGGGCCACCTAGGACAGACAGGTCATGATGAAGGGTTCTGACAAAACGTGATCCACTGGAGACAGGAATGGCATACCACTTCAGTATTCTTGCCTTTAGAACCCATGAACAGTATGAAAAGGCAAAAGATAGGACACTGAAAGATGAACTCCCCAGGTCAGTAGGTGCCCAATATGCTACTGGAGATCAGTGGAGAAATAACTGCATAAAGAATGAAGAGACGGAGTCAAAGCAAAAACAACACCCCGCTGTGGGTGTGACTGGTGATGGAAGTAAAGTCAGATGCTGTAAAGAGCAATATTGCACAGGAACCTGGAATGTTAGGTCCATGAATCAAGGCAAATTGGAAGTGGTCAAACAGGAGATGGCAAAAGTGAACGTCGACATTCTAGGAGTCAGCAAACTAAAATGGACTGGAATGGGTGAATTTAACTCAGATGACCATTATATCTACTACAGTCAGCAAGAAACCCTTAGAAGAAATGGAGTAGCCATCATAGTCAACAAGAGTCTGAAATACAGTACTTGGATAGAGTCTCAAAAATGACAGAATGATCTCTGTTCGTTTTCAAGGCAAAACATTCAGTATCACAGTAATCCAAGTCTATGCCCCGACTAGTAATGCTGGAGAAGCTTGTTTGAACCGTTCTATGAAGACCTACAAGATGTTTTAGAACTAACACCCCCAAAAGATGTCCTTTTCATTATAGGGGACTGGAATGCAAAAGTAGGAAGTCAATAAACACCTGGAATAACAGGCAAATTTGGCCTTGGAGTACAGAATGAAGCAGGGCAAAGGCTAATAGAGTTTTGCCAAGAGAACACACTGGTCATAGCAACACCCTTTTCCAACAACACAAGAGAAGATTCTACACATAGACATCACAGATGGTCAATACTGAAATCAGATTGATTATATTCTTTGCAGCCAAAGATGGAGAAGCTCTATACAGTCAGCAAAAACAAGACCAGGAGCTGACTGTGGCTCAGATCATGAACTCTTTATTGCCAAATTCAGACTTAAATTGAAGAAAGTCGGGAAAACCAACTAGACCATTCAGGTATGACCTAAATCAAATCCCTTATGATTATACAGTGGAATTGACAAATAGATTCAAGGGATTAGATCTGATAGCAAGAGTGCCTAAAGAACTATGGACAGAAGTCGTGACATTGTACAGGAGTCAGTGATCAAGACCATCCCCAAGAAAAAGAAATGCAAAAAGGCAAAATGGCTGTCTGAGGAGGCCTTACAAATAGCTGAGAAAACAAGAGAATCAAAAGTCAAAGGAGAAAAGGAAAGATACACCCATTTGAATGCAGAGTTCCAAAGAATAGCAAGGAGAGATAAGAAAGCTTCCTCAGTGATCAGTGCAAAGAAACAGAGGAAAACAATAGAATGAGAAAAAGTAGAGATCTCTTCAAGAAAATTAGAGATACCAAGGGAATTTTCATGCAAAGATGGGCACAACAAAGGATAGAAATGATAGGGACCTAACAGAAGCAGAAGATATTAAGAAGAGGTGGCAAGAATACACAGAAGAACCATTCAAAAAAGATCTTCATGACCCAGATAATCATGATAGTGTGATCACTCACCTAGAGCCAGATATCCTGGAAGGTGGAGTCAAGTGGGCCTTAGGAAGCCTCGCTACAAACTAAGCTAGTAAAGATGATGTAATTCCAGTTGAGCTATTTCAAATCCTGAAAGATAATGCTGTGAAAGTGCTGCACTCAATATGCCAGCAAATTTGGAAAACTCAGCAGTGGCCACAGGACTGGAAAAGGACAGTTTTATTCCTATGCCATAAAATGCTCAAACTACCACACAATTGCACTCATCTCACATGCTAGTAAATTAATGCTCAAAATTCTCTGAGGCAGGCTTCAACAATACGTGAACTGTGAACTTCCAGGTATTCAAGCTGGATGTAGAAAAGGCAGAGGAACCAGAGATCAAATTGCTAATATCCAAAGGATCATGGAAAAAGTAGAGAGTTCCAGAAAAACATCTACTTCTGCTTTACTAACTATGCCAAAGCCTTTGACTGTGTGGATCATAACAAATTGTGGAAAATTAAAGAGATGGGAATACCAGAGCACCTTGTCTGCCTCCTGAGAAATCTGTATGCAGATCAAGAAGCAACAATTAGAACTCGGCATGGAACAACAGACTGGTTCCAAATCTGGAAAGGAGAACGTCAAGGCTGTATAATGTCACCCTGTTTATTTAATTTATAGGCAGAGTACATCATGAGAAATGCCTGACTAGATGAAGCACAAGCTGGAATCAAGATTGCTGGGAGAAAGATCAATAACCAGAGATATGCAGATGATCCTACCCTTATGGCAGAAAGCAAAGAAGAGCTAAAGAGCCTCTTGATGAATGTGAAAGAGGAGAGTGAAAAAATTGGCTTAAAACTCAACATTCAGAAAACTAAGATCATGGCATCTGGTCCCATCAGTTCATGGGAAATAGATGGGAAAACAATGGACACAGTGACAGACTTCATTTTTGCGGGGCTCCAAAATCATTGCAGATGGTGATTGCAGCCATGAAATTAAAAGACGCTTACTCCTTGCAAGAAAAGTTATGACCAACCTAGACAGCTTATTAAAAAGCAGAGACATTACTTTGCCAACAAAGGTCCATTCAGTCAAAGCTATGGTTTTTCCCATGGTCATGTATGGATGTGAGAGTTGGACTATAAAGAAAGCTGAGCGCCGAAGAATTGATGCTTTTGAACTATGGTGTTGAAGACTCTTGAGAGTCCCTTGGACCGCAAGGAGATCCAACCAGTCCATCGTAAAGGAAATCAGTCCTGAATATTTATTGAAAGGACTGAACTGAAGTTGAAACTCCAATAATTTGCCCACCTGATGTGAAGAACTGACTCAATGGAAAAGACTCTGATGCTGGGAAGGATTGAAGGAGAGAAGGGGATGACAGAGGATGAGATGGTTGGATGGCATCCCCAACTTGATGGACTTGAGTTTGAGTAAGCTCTGGGAGGTGGTGATGGACAGGGATGCCTGTTGTGCTGCAGTCTATAGGGTCACAGTGAGTTGGACATGAATGAACGACTGAACTGAACTGAACTGAAGCATATTAGGAGGTAGAGCATTTGTCATGCTTGGGGTGGGGGGAGTCAGAATCTCTTTTTTCTTTATAAATGGTCCACAGATGTAAACAAGATTACATGTAAGTCTCATCCAGAAAACATTTAAGTATCTATCTATTCTTGAAATCAGACTATAGATATAGCTAGTTTGTCAGAGTTTGTAGTACCCCATGACCCAGACTAATCCGTTGGACACACATCAGTGAGGGAAAGATGCAAAGTAGGGGTAAAATGGTAATGATAATGCATTTTCAGTAGTACAGGCCAAAGTTTAGGTACATTTGGTGGCTCAGTCGGTAAAGAATCTGCCTGCAATGCAGGACACCCAGGTTCCGTCCCTAGGTTGAGAAGATCTCTTGAAGAAGGGAATGGCTACCCACTCCAGTATTCTTACCTGGAGAATTCCATGGATAGGCAGCCTGGTATGCTACAGTCCATGGGATTACAAAGGGTTGGACATGATTAAGCAACTAACACTGGGCTTCCCTGGTGGCTCTGATGGTAGAGAATCTGCCTGGAATATGGGATATCGAAGTTCAATCCCTGGTTTGGGAAGTCCCTTGGAGAAGGAAATGGCTACCCACTCCAGTATTCTTGCCTGAAGAATCCCATGGACAGAAAAGCCTGGCTACAGTCCATGGGATCGCAAAGCATCGGACATGACTAAGCAACTAACACTTTTACTTTTTCACTGGAACTGTATAAACAACTTCCTGTTTATAGGGGTTTTTTTCCTAATATATATACATGTTAGATAATTGTGCAAGTCACCCTTGACATCAAAATTATCCCCAGTACTCATTTTTTACTTCACCTAATGTTTATTGAACACCATGGTACCTAGCCTGGAGTAAGCACTAATGTGGTTCCAAAAATGAATTCAGTCCTTTGCGCCTGAGATGCTCAAAGTCTGATGGGGAAGGCAAATCAACTAACAGACTAATTAAATACAATCCAGTAAATACTATGATACAGGTTAAGTTCAAAATGTCAGAATACTATAAGCCTAGAGAAAGTATCTGTCTGGAGAACTGGGAAATCTGTTATAGAAAAGAATATTTCTATTGAATGGGTGGGAGTTAATGAGATAGATAAAAGCAGCAGTGGGTAGAAAAAGGGGAAGAAAGGGGTGATGAAGATCATGGTGTAGTTGCAAAGCAGTGCATAGGAAAGTGATAGAAGATAAGATAATGAAATACAATAGATTAGGGTTCAACTATGAAGGACTTTGGGCTTCCCTGATGGCTCAAAAGGTGAAGAATCTGCCTGCAGTGCAGGAGACCTGGGTTTGATCCCTGGGTTGGGAAGATCCACTGGAGGAGGGATCCGCTAACCACTCCAATGTTCCTGCCTGGAGAATTCCATGGATAGAGGAGCCTGGTGGGCTACAGTCCATGGGATTGCAAAGAGTCAAACACAACTGAGCAACTTGCTCACATGAAGGACTTTATACGAATTTTCATTTCATTTTCTGAGAACGTGATACCTTGGAAAAGGCCTTATAGACTATAAATGTCTCAAATACAAAATTTAAGCCCGTGATTGCCCACTTGTTTTCTCTGGCCATTTCATGGCACAACTCATAAAATCTCAGATGAAATTTTCCACTAATGAGATGTAAATTATAATACATTTCCCATATATCTCAATTGCACATCTCTTCATTAAAAATATCAATTGCCAAAAGAAGCAAGGGTATTTTATATTTATTCTGAGGGAAAGGGGAATTTTATTATAATGGGCATTTTGCATACATTATCCTGTTTAATTCTGCCAAGTCAATGGTGGTAGGCATTATTAATTCCTCATTTTTAGGATAAAAAAAATTTAAAACTGATACTTAGTTAATTTACCCAAATTCATCATCATAATAACTTTGCAAATTAGTTAATGCATTATACTTAATGTATTGCAAATGCACTTAATGCATATATTATATATAAATATATATTTCATATATTATTTAACCTTCACAACTCTGTGAAGTCATATTTTATTCCCATTTAGAGATGAGGAAACTGAAGCTAAGAAAGACTAAATGAATTGCTCGTGGTAGAATTATGGTTTGTACCCAAGTCTAGCTGATTCCCACACCTATTTTTTTTTCCCCCATTACTGTCACTTAATGCTCAGAAAGCAAACCTGAAATGCTTCCTGGTTTTCCCAGGCCTAATCCTAGAATCCTCAAATATGTTTTCTTGCCAAACCCTTTCATTATCCTTCCATATTGTACATTTATCAACTGTGCCTTTGTTATTTCTGAGTCTACTTGGGACTCTGCACATCTTGGTGCTGCCTTTTGTATTCTAAAGATTTTGGTAAACTTTTAAAAAGATTCTGACAAATGCATGTTTTAGACCACTGGGGAAATTTTTTTTTAATTATCTAACATGTTGGTAAAGCAATGGAAGCAAGAAAATGCAGTTATGTGGCTTCTATAACTTTAGGAATTAAGTTTGGCAAAAGAGTTTATATACCAAATATTTAGAATATTCAATTTTATTCTCATTATCCTAGAAACTCCCAAATATATGTGATAGGCAAACTTCAAAGTTTATTGCAAAACTTTGATTTTAAAGTTTTTTTTTTTTTTTAACGAAGCTTAAAAGATTTGGTGAAAACATTGAAAGGTTTTTCATTTGGAGAAAATCCGTCTTTCTTCAGAGAGCTCATTTTTCCATTTCTTTCTGATCATTTTTATGCTGCAAAAAAAACCAAAAAAAAAGAACCTTTATCACAGAAAGCAAAAAGAGTGCAATAGTGATCAATCCTACCTTTCACTTCTTTAAATGAAATGTTTTCTTCAAACTTCACTTTATTGTTGTTTTTGGAAGCTGATGAGTATGTGTCTTGGGTATAGCTCTGGGTTCCATCTCCAATCAGTTTTAGTCATCAAGTGTTCGCAGTTATGAAGTCATTCTTATTTCTTAATCATAGACTTGTTTCTTTGTGCATTTTCTTAATGCATCTTGAATACACTCTTAAAATTACATAACCTTTGCGTTTTTGATTGCACTCACAAATAGAATTTTAAGCTTCTATAGTTTTTTCAAATGTATTTCTAGTTATTCTTAAAATTTTTAACTATACCTACATTCAAATGCATAATTTACTGTAAGGACAATTATCATTATACCAGATACTCTATCCAGCATGAGTTTCATCAGAGTTTGAACAGTGTGTCCTCAAAGTTGCTTTACTTATTGTTGGCCTTGTAAAACTCATGAAAGGTAGGCAACAATTCTGATACATTTAAAAAGTTGCTTTTAGGAAAAAGTAAATTTTATGTTTCTTTATCCAATCCAGAATTTGGAAAATATGATTATTGGAACCCCAATGTTCAAAGTTATTTATGTTTTCTCAGCTTTGATTATTGCATTTGATACATATGAATGTGTACATTGTGTTTTTCCATCAGCTAGTTTCCTTTATCCTGCTTTTCCTGCTCCCAGCTCCCATATCTCAACCAAATACACTGGCAAGATTTTTGTCTTGGTTTTAGTGATTATTTTAAATGAACAGTTTTCTTGCCTTTGCCAAAGTTTATGGTAACCACTTTTGATGTTTTTGAATTGAGTTTAAATCATATTTCTTTATGTCATAGAACCTCATTGCACCTTGATAATCCTGCATTTCATTTCTTAATACCTCCTAATGCAACATTAATAAGAATGTGTGCTGCTATGCTCTATCCTTCACTTTTTATTTATTGTGGGCTCAAATATTAACATGCTGCTGCTGCTAAGTCACTTCAGTCGTGTCCGACTCTGTGTGACCCCATAGACGGCAGCCACCAGGCTCCCCCATCCCTTGGATTCTCCAGGCAAGAACACTGGAGTGGGTTGCCATTTCTTTCTCCAATGCATGAAAGTGAAAAGTGAAAGTGAAGTCGCTCAGTCATGTCCGACTTGTAGCGACCCCAAGGACTGCAGCCTACCAGGCTCCTCCATCCATGGGATTTTACAGGCAAAGTACTGGAATGGGGTGCCATTGCCTTCTCCAAAATATTAACATACCGTGGCTTAAATGTTAAATAAATGAAATAAGTCAATAATATACATGTTCTTTTTTAATAATCAAAATCCAGTTGTAGGAAAAAGATAATGAAAAATGATAAAAGAAAATATGAAAATTTCACCCAGAGAAACAATTTCCATGGCACTGCTGAATCCTCACATAGGATCTTATATAATCTGCATTTAGTGACAACATGGACAGTTTCTTGAACTACAATTTTGAAAAAGATGATACTAAATGGCTACCATTTTCTGTGCACTCTCAATGTAAAGCGTTATTCTAGGTACTTTAACAAGTGTGACTATTTCTATCTATTACTTTGTTTTTTTGCACCCACTCCTGCCCTGCATTTTCTCCTGGGGATCTGTTCATTTCTCCCAGCACCCCTAAAGAGCTGGATGTAGCAAGAGAAACTGTGGGGAGCCAGGGATATTGCATCCCAACTCCACCATTTACCATCTTTAGGATCTATACTTTCTCTTTTTACATTCTCTGAGCCTCAGTTGCTGCACAGATAAAATAAGAATAAAAATATCTACCTCAAAAAGTTGTTGTGAAAAAGAAATTATATGTATACCCAGTGGTTGATACTTAAGATTCCACAGTTTCTCTTGTAGCAGACAGACTGAAGAGCTGAAATTTTAAGGGCTAATTCTAATTCTATACAGGAAACAAAACTAGAGTAAGGGACTGGGGAAGGAGAACAGCAAAAATGCATCCTAAAAAAATCAAAACACAAAAAATTCTTGAGCATATTCAGTACTTGGAGAAGCTCTTGGCTAAGATAAGGGTCCTGTGCCAAAAAAAAAAAAAAAACAATGGGGGGAAGCAATTTTTCCCTAACTATAACAGGGAACAATAGATTTTCCAGCTGTCAATGCCAGCCACAAAAAGACTCAGCCAGGACCCAGTGGACCATATGCTTTGGATAGAACTGTCCTCAAGGACCATCCACAACATATCATTTTGTAAAATACAATTATCATATAGCTTAGGCTCCAGAGTCATGAAAAAATGTGAGGGACAATTATGTTTAAGAAATGAGGCAATATATTTGAAGGCTCTTGGAACTTGTCAGATAACAACTAAATAGGCCAGGAGACTACTTTCTACTCTTTGTAAATATGGCTAGAAACACAACAAGAATGTAGCATCTTTTCTTTCCTGTTCATGTGCTGGATCTTTCCTGGACTGTGGAGGAAGCCATGGTCAAATGGCCAACTAAAAATCATAGTAATTCTTATCATATATTGTGATATGCCATTGTAGGAACCCAGGGCTTTCCTTAGGGACAGCTTAGTTGCAAGTTGCTGAAACACACTGAAGCTAGATTCTGTGGGGATAGTTAATTGTCAGGGCAACCTCTCAGATACCCAAAGCAAACAGCAAAGGTCAGCCAGGTCTCTCATGAGGCAACATGTTCTTCACTTCGTCTTCTCTCCACCTACCTGCTTTGTTCTCTTATATCTATGTAAGATCATGTTTCTCAGAGGCTTCTGTCTTCTGTGACACGGGTTTGTCATGTTTCCTTTGGATCCAGTTGAAAATATTCAGCTGCAACCCACTCCAGTACTCTTGCCTGGAAAATCCCATGGATGGAGGAGCCTGGTAGCTGCACTCCATGGGATCTCAGAGAGTCAGACACAACTGAGCAACTTTACTTTCACTTTTCACTTTCATGCATTAGAGAAGGAAATGGCAACCTACTCCAGTGTTCTTGCCTGAAGAATCTCAGGGACAGCAGAACCTGGTGGGCTGCCGTCTTTGGGGTCACACAGAGTCAGACACAACTGAGGTGACTTAGCAGCAGCAGCAGCAGCAGCAGACCCAGTGAAGTAAACAGAGAGGGTACCCTATTTGGTAGTCAATGTCACAGAGTTCCAGTGCTCCTTGTTGTCTCAGCTATATTTGGTATGTGTGTTTCAGATTGAATTTTCAAAAAAGACACTGTAATTGGCCATACTTAATCTTTAGACAGTGACTGCAGCCATAAAATTAAAAGACGCTTACTCCTTAGAAGGAAAATTATGACCAACCTAGATAGCATATTGAAAAGCAAAGACATTACTTTGCCAACAAAGGTCCATCTAGTCAAGGCTATGGTTTTTCCTGTGGTCATGTGTGGATGTGAGAGTTGGACTATGAAGAAAGCTGAGCGCTGAAGAATTGATGCTTTTGAACTGTGGTGTTGGAGAAGACTCTTGAGAGTCCCTTGGACTACAAGGAGATCCAACCAGTCCATTCTGAAGGAGATCAGCCCTGGGATTTCTTTGGAAGGAATGATGCTAAAACTGAAACTCCAGTACTTTGGCCACCTCATGCAAAGAGTTGACTCATTGGAAAAGACTCTGATGCTGGGAGGGATTGGGGGCAGGAGGAGAAGGTGACGACAGAGGATGAGGTGGCTGCATGGCATCACTGACTCGATAGACATGAGTCTGAGTGAACTCCGGGAGTTGGTGATGGACAGGGAGGCCTGGCATGCTGCAATTCATGGGGTCACAAAGAGTCAGACAAGACTGAGCGACTGAACTGAACTGAATCTTTAGACAGGGTCACAAAGAGTCAGACACGAGTGAGCAACTGAACTGACTGAATCTCTAGACAAGGTCCCTTGGTTTCCTGTTTCCACATTGCTCTGTTACTTTGGCCAGAGGGTCAAGATCATCTGTATAAAATCCAGCTGTTCCTAGGATCACCCTTTTGGTAAAAATTGAAGAGTGGAGTCATTTTAAAAAGGAGTAATGAAACCTGGTCTTATTCAGACAAGTCCAAGTATATCTAATAGAGCTTCAGCCTATAGTCCTACAGATACCATTATCTGCAGTTCACAAATGAAGACACTGAGGCTCCAAGATATTAAAGCTCCTTCCTAATGTCACATACTGCTAAGTCTCTTCAGTCGTGTCCGACTCTGTGTGACCCCGTAGATGGCAGCCCACCAGGCTCTGCTGTCCCTGGGATTCTCCAGGCAAGAACACTGGAGTGGGTTGCCATTTCCTTCTCCAGTGCATGAAAGTGAAAAGTGAAAGTGAAGTCGCTCAGTCATGCCTGACTCTTCGCGACCCCATGGACTGAAGCCCACCAGGCTCCTCCGTCCATGGGATTTTCCAGGCAAGAGTACTGGAGTGGGGTGTCATTGCCTTCTCCGATGTCACATACTAGTAAATTACAAAAGTGGCATTTGATTCCAGTTGTATGTCTCTGACTCCAAAACCCATGTTCTTCACATTTTGCCTTAACAGATGAATATCCAGATGGCCTGCAAAAATGGGGGCAATTTGTCTGAAGTCATAAGAATTCAGAATTAGTTTCCAAAATAGTTTCTATGCTTCTAAGCAGTGTATCCATTATCTTGGAATTAAGAGATATCACAGGAAAGCTCTTTGTAAGAAAATAAATACTGCATTTTAAATGCTATTAGGAACTATTAATTAGTGGGAGAAAGCTGCTGCTCCCAAGCTAAAAATAGACAAATCAGTCTAAATTAGAGGAGAATGGATGGTACCCAAAAGGAAACATGAGGCCCAATTGATTATGCTGGCCTCATGGTTTGTCCAAATCCCTCTGGTTGGCAGGTCCTATAAGGTGCTGTGACGTTGCCAAATCTCCCTTTTTTTTTTTTGGTACAAAAATTCAGGTACTTCAGACCCTGTACCTAAGCCTTAGAGAAACACTGAAAGGAAGAACACAGGAGAAAAGGATTCAGAAAGTCCTTGTGAATAGCGAAGATCATTAAAACAACCATTGGAAGCTGGCAGCCCAAGAAAGTATATAACAAAAAGCATTTTTACTCTCCCCATGAGAAAACCTTAATGTACTTCTCTAAGTTAAAAAATTAAAATGGAAGATTTGGATGCCTTTAAGGTTTTCCTAGTTGTGTTGAGATTCCTTTACTTTGTCTCATGCTATGAATTTCCTGAAATGTCTGTTGGTCTACATGACTGTCTGATAGTTGCTTTGTGGATGGCATTTATCAATATCATTAAGGGAACATTCAATAATGTCTTGTCATTTAGTCACTAAGTCGTGTCCAGCTCTTTTTTGACCCCATGGACTGTGCCCACCAGGCTCCTCTGTCCATGGGATTTCCCAGGCAAGAATACTGGTGTGGGTTGCCATTTCCTTCTCCAGGGCATCTTCCTGACCAATGGATTGAACCTGAGTTTCCTGCTTTGGCAGGTGGATTCTTTACCATTGAGCCACCAGGAAAGCCCTTCAATGATGTCTTATCTGCAGCTAAATGTATTTTCACCTCCTACATGTAGTACAGTACATTTGAATTTCTGATAAAATATAAGAAGATATTCTCTCTCAAACTTCCCAATAAGAGAACTTTTCTTTACCCCACCCCCAACATCCTTTGAAAAGAGAACTAGAGTACCAGTTCAGACACAAAGTATGATAAACAGGAAAATGTTTCAATATGTCAGTAATAACTCATTGTATAAAACCTTGATAAGTAAGACTGTGCCCTTCAACTATGACAGTCATGGAGAATACTAGAATAAATTTTCATGTTACCTGAAATGGAATTTCCTTAGAGATGATGCATTTTCAGATTAGCCTATAAACTGGAAATTTTCTTATTAAATTCAGTGCCTGCCATGGGGAGAGCTGTCAACACAGGTCTCCTCTGGTTGGAAGATTTAGTTGACATGTTCTGCAGTGTAGGTATTTGTGATCTCAAATCTTCAAGGATACTGACAACTTTGAAAATTTAGTTCTTAAAATGCCTTCCCTAAGCACACCCAGAACTGATATTTCCCACCGGTTATGGTGTGTTGAGGAACAACACAGCATTGGACAGGTGTGCAGAATACTAAACTATGACAAATTTCAAAAGCTGCTTAAAAGTAATAGGTCATAGAAAAATGGTTCTGGTTGTTAACTTCTATTATTGAAGCCCAAGACCAGGATGTGAATAGGGTTTAAAGGTGTCCCTATGTTTCTTTAAAGCAGTACTACATGAAGAAAAAGTAGTTTTTTTTTTTTTTTCTTTCTGGAATGTTTTAAGATCCAAAAAGTAGTTCTGCTTTTGCCGTCTACCTGTCTCTTTTTCAAATGCTTCCTTTTGAGTGAGCCTACTTTTCAGTTTTCTTATAAATCTCTCTGTGGAATCACATATAATCGTATGATTTTGCAAAAGAATACAGTACATACAGTAGTATCTCTGAATTATGTAATCACAAACCTTTACAAATAAATACAAATAACTTCATGAACAAATACATTAGTTTGGGGTAGACTTAAAATATTTTACAAAGGCTTTGTCTCACTTTGGTCTTGTGACGCCTTACTCTGAAGATTACAGAAGCCCCCAAACCCAGATTTGTAATTTATTTCAATTTCTTTTCAAGTTAGAACTTTGAGGAGGAAACCATTATAGGTCATCTCTTGTTGATATTATTGGTCCCCAGTTTACTTTACCAGCAGCCTATGGACCATTTTTGGCCCTCTTTAAAGAAGGATAACTTTTCTGTGTGTCTTAATAATAGTTGTTGAGATATGCAGATTATAGATTGACTTTTAATGGTGAGTGGGGAGTTTTATTTTTCCAAAGTCTTATCCTTTTCTAGTTTTGAGTGGATCATAAAATGCCACATTGAAACTGAGCCCTCACCTAAATAGATACTGTTTTCAAAGTAGTGAGACTGGCCTCATTTCCACATTGTAAACAATTTCTGAACCAAGAAAGGTTGCTGTTCTTCTCCAAATCCTAATTGTGTTGAAGAGGACTTCTAACCTGTATTGACACTGAAAAATTTTTCTCCATTGGGCAGCTTGAAAGCACATATTGTGCTGCTTCTTCCATCTTAACATTAAATATTTTGGAAAATGAGTCACTGCTAATATCCCAGTCATCCAGTCCATATTCCACCAACATTTCTGTGGACTCTATCATTGAAACAATATAGAGTCTGAACAATGACTCGTAATCTCTGTAACTACCGTGTTTAAGACCCACCTCTGATTCCCACTGCCTCCCCCAAAACATTTTCCTCTGTGTCTCTAAGAAAAAGGTCTGGTTTAACACATCATTGCTTACAGTGGTGAATCATCATTTATTTGCCCTCAATGTCACCAAAAACACATTGCCATCAATATTGAGTGAAGACTGGTTTTGTATTTGAAATGTATTGTCTCATTTTTAGGTTCAATTTTGAGCCTGTGAGTTATTTCAATAATATCAATGTGCAAAGTAGATTTAATTGAAAACCCTTAAGCCAGCCTGCTCAAATCAGTCAAAAGTTAAAATTTGCTGTGTAGCAAATTTAAATGTTGGAAGGACAGCACCATCTGCTGGAAGGGGGCAGGTAGGGAAACACATGTTAGCCAAGTGTTGGAGAATCTGAAGACCAAAATCCCTGATAACACAAGAGTGTGTATATTCGTGTTTAAGTAATTCACGTATTAATTGGCAATTGTGTTATTTCAATGAAAATGACACTTTATGGTTCAGTGGAAAGAGCACAGAGTGAAAGTAGGCTTCTGGTCTTGGTTCAGCCTTCATCAGTTTTTGTTTTTGTTTTTTTTTTCTTTTTAATCCATATAACCTTGAGGATATCACTTCTTTAAAATAAGAGTTCCTGTGTGTGTCTTGGGGGTGCATGGGTAGTACTACTTAAGCTCCCTACCTCACGTTAGTCAGCTGAGGGGAATGGTTGTTAAAGTGCTTTGTAACCTGTAAATCACATTAGAGCTATAAGATATAAATGTTAGCATATCAAATTTTAATTCAGCAAGATGTAGTAGAAACAGAGCAGATCTAATACACTGCCAGAGAGGCCGTTAATTGGTAAAGTAATTTGGCAAAAAGAGGAAGAGCTTTAAAAACATTCATCTGGTTTGACTCAGTAATTTTACTCCTAGGAATCCCTCCAAAGAAAACCATTAGAGATGTGGAAATAGATTTATGGTCAAGAACATTCATACTAACATTATTTATGATGTTGAAATACTGGAAATATAACTGATGGTCATCAGTAAGTAATAAATAAATCCCATGATAGAATCATGTGTAGCATTAAACATCATGGTTTGAAGAATAATGATGAGGAAATATTCGTAACTTAATTATAAATAAAAAATATAAGATGTGAAAGTGAATGGCCAGTCTAATTGTAATTTTGGAAGGAAAAAGAAAAGAAATGATCAAAGAAGGAAAAAGATATTGATAGACACTGAATACCATCAACACTATTAACATTTTAGACTATATAATTCTTTGTTGTAGTTTGGTGGGGGGCGGGGTGGGTACTGTCCTCTATATTGGAGGGTATTTAGCAGCATCCCTGACCTGTATCCACCAGATGCTATAGCAACACTTCCCCTATATGTGACAATCAAAAATGTCTCCAAGCGTTGCCAAATACCTTCTGAGAACCAAAAATCACTCGGGTGAGAACCACTGGTTTAACGGAAAGTGGTACAAAAAATTACAGTTATTTCTTTGCTTGTATGTGTACTAAGCCCTGTTTGACCAATAAGCTGGCTATAGGAATCAAATGGAGAAAATGCAGAGTAACTCACTAGTTCTCCAGGGTCTCACTTAAAGGAAGTTCTTGGGAAATGAACTTGACATCTGGCAAGAGCAACTCATAGGAGATATATGTCTATGCACAGATTGGAAAAAAAAATTTTTTTCTGACATATGACCTTTAGGAATTTAGACCTTTTTCCTTTGTACTAGTTACATTATTTTATGGTCATTTCTTGGCAAAAGAAACTGTTCTCATCACTGACAGGTGACGAATGAGTAACTTACTTTCTTTTTCTTTGTATTTTACATATTTTCCATATTTTTCTGCAGTAAACATAGATTAATTTGTTATCAAAAGAAAGCAAATATGTTTTAAGAGACCCTTGGAGTGGACCAGGAAGCAAATTTGTGAATACTGGCTAGTGTTTTCCTGATGTAATCCTGATGACTTCATCTTCTTTTTTTTTAAATCCCTCTGTCATCTTAAAATTGGACAAAAACCTGCATAAGGACATGTTTTGAAAAGTATAAAATGCCATGAAAATGAAAACACATTGGTATCTTAAGTAACACAACTTGAGGTTTTCCTGATTTCTTTTTCATTAATTAGTTTACTCAAATTGTCAAATTAATAAATCAAGAAATTTTTAGGCTCCAGGTAATTGTTCCTGGATAGGTACCATAGTTTATAATAGGCTGAATAGTCTAGTCCATTTAGGAAGCCAAAGTCAGAATGACCAGTCACTTTTATTCTTGGTGGACATTATTTCTGCCAAGCAGACAATTTGTATTGTTTCAGCTGAGCTCATAGCAGATGAGCTTTTGTGGAACATGTTTACAGAGTCTGTTCTCTTTCCTCAGGTCCCAAATATTACATTTTATATAACATGCTGGTTACCTTCAAAATCTCCTTTTGAAAAAAAACCTCTTTGGAGATCTAAAGCTCACTATGTGGAGAGAAAATGAGCCCGAGACCACTTAGCTGCACAACAATAACTGAAATAGGTTAAAAATGAGCATGCTGTTTCCCTTTCCAATTTCTTGAAATGAAATTTTCTCAGCAGTGGAGTATCAGTGTGTAAGTGTTTAGCCACAAGCTAAATTCAAGGAGTTGTAATAAATTCTGAAAGCAGTGATTTAGTAAAAAAAAAAAAAAAGAAAGAAAGAAAGAAAAGGTAATCAAGGTAAAATATAATATTATGTGTCTTCAAATACAGTAGAAGACGTGTAGAGACAAAAAAATGTAAGGACTGACTTTCTGCCATCTAAACTCCTTTTTTAGTAGCTTTATCTAAGTATAATATACCTACCATTAAATTAATTCATTTTAGGTTGCTGTTTGGTAATTGTTAGGAAATGTGCAGAACTGTGCAATGAAACACACCAACTGAACTTCTTTTTGAGGCCTAATACTTTATTGTTCAAGTCAAACCTAATAACAATGCATGGAGACGTGTGTGTGTGTGTGTGTGTGTGTGTGTGCATGCGCGCGCATGTGTGTGTGAGATTGAGGACAGCATTTGGAGAGGTGATGTTTATTCAGAATTGAGTCTCTTTGTCTAAGAATGGACTATAAAGCAATGTTGTGAATGCAATGGAGAAAAAGTGCTTAGGTTCTTATATACATCAGGAAATCTTTTTTCAACCTGTGCACAGATATGTATCTTCTATGAGTTCTTCTTGCCAGATGTCAAATCCACTTCCTAAGAACTTCCTTCCTTTAGGCAAGACTCTGGAGAGTCAGTATCTTACTCTGTACTTTCTCCATTTGATTCCTATAACCAACTTACTGGGCTTTGCAATGTAGAAGTACAGAAATTCCTTTCTTTTCTTACTGCTTTCCCTTAAACCAGTGGTTCTCAGCTAAGAATGAGCCCCCAACCCGTCTCAGGGGACATTTAACAATGTCTGGAGTCATTTGGGTTCTCACATCAAGGGAGACACTAATGGCATCTAGTAGGTAGAGGTTAGGGATGCTACCAAACATCTCATATTGCACAGAATATCCTCCCCAGCTCCCCATACACACACTTCTCTCCAAAGTGTCAGCAGTGGCAAGGTTGAGACACTCTCCTGTAAACTCACTTCATGCATCTGCTAGTCCCCACCATGGACAAAATGTCCGGCAGGATACATATCTTCTCCAGTCATAATAATAAGTCCTGTGGTCACTTTCAAACATGTACAAGTTCACTCTAAGAAAAAATCAAATAATTCCAGTTTCATCTGGTTAAATATCAAAACTTACAAGCTTATTTGGAGTGAACACTTTTCCCATATAGTAGTGCAGACCTGTTGGAAACCTGCAGCAGAAAGCAGCGTAGTTAGCTGATTCCCCCCTTCCTATCTTGTGTAGCTCTCTGTTTCTTGAGCTGCTATTTCTATGCCTGTTACAGTCCAGCACAGGTGGCCAGGGAATGACATGACTGGTACAGTTTCCATTTGGCATTCTCTCTGGCATAATGCTTGGACAATACAGACTTTTTCATTCATGAGATGCTTTTTCTGTTTCTTTAGATCGTACTTTTGACCCCACTTTCCAAGGTCTTCTCCAGCTCCTTTCCTCCTCTGGCTGCCTTCTTAAGGTACCCTCACTGGTATCTTGTTCTTCCACTGTTCATCCCTTCCTGAGGAGTTTCACTCATCAATCCAGATGCTCTTCTTTGAGCAGATCCCTTTTAAGACTTTCTCAGGCCAAATCGCATATGCAGTCCAGAGTTGGTTCCCAAGTGCATTAGTTATCTATGACTATGTAACAGATTATGCTGGAACTTAATTGTTTAAAACAATAACACTTACTATGTCACAGTTTTTGTGGTTCTAGAATCCAGATGTGACTTTGCTGATTTTTCTGGTTCAGAGAATGCCACAAAACCACAGTCAAGGCATTGGCTGGGGCTGCTGTCTAATGTTAAAGCCTTATTGGGAAAGGATCCTCGTCCAAGCTCTTTCAAGTGGTAGTTGGGAAGATTTAGTTTCATGCTGACTGTTTCACAAAGACCACTGTCAATTCCTTGCCATGTGGGTCTTGCCTTATGGCAACTCACAACATGACAACTTGCTTCATCAGAGAAAGCAAGAGAAAACCAGAGAGAGGAAGCAAGAAGATCTTTGCCCTGCTAGAGTTAGAAAGTCACTCTGGAGTTTGGGGGAGAATGTATATATATACATGGCTGAGTCCCTTTGCTGTTTGCCTGAAACTATCACAACACTGTTAATTAGCTATACCCCAGGCAATGGCACCCCACTCCAGTACTCTTGCCTAGAATATCCCATGGACGGAGGAGGCTGGTGGGCTGCAGTCCATGGTGTCACTAAGAGTCGGACACGACTGAGCGACTTCACTCTCACTTTTCACTTTCATGCATTGGAGAAGGAAATGGCAGCCCACTCCAGTATTCTTGCCTGGAAAATCCCAGGGACAGGGGAGCCTGGTGGGCTGCCATCTATGGGGTCGCACAGAGTGGGACATGACTGAAGTGACTTAGCAGTAGCAGCAGTAGCAGTAAAAAGTAAAAAGTTTGTTTTTCCTTTAAAAAAAAAAAAACAAAGTCACTGTCTGTGCAGCCTTCCTTCCAAGAGACACTTACCAAACTCTCCTAGTGGACTGCCCATTGACCACTTAGATCTATCACTTGGCTAAGGAAAAAGCAACCTTCTTTTTCCAATGGAAAATTGTCAAAGCAACTCAACACCCCACCCCCAAATATTTTGTTTCTTCGACTACATAATATTAATCTCCTACATAGATCGTACGAGTGGTTCAGTTCAGTTCAGTCGCTCAGTCGTGTCTGACTCTGTGACCCCATGAATCGCAGCTCGCCAGGCCTCCCTGTCCATCACCAACTCCCGGAGTTCACTCAAACTCATGTCCATCACGTGAGTGATGCCATCCAGCCATCTCATCCTCTGTCATCCCCTTCTCCTCCTGCCCTCAATCCCTCCCAGCATCACAGTCTTTTCCAATGAGTCAGCTCTTCACATGAGGTGGCCAAAGTACTGGAGTTTCAGCTTCAGCATCATTCCCTCCAAAGAAATCCCAGGGCTGATCTCCTTCAGAATGGACTGCTTGGATCTCCTTGCAGTCCAAGGGACTCTCAATAGTCTTCTCCAACACCACAGTTCAAAAGCATCAATTCTTCGGCACTCAGCCTTCTTCACAGTCCAACTCTCACATCCATACATGACCACAGGAAAAACCATAGCCTTGACTAGACGAAACTTTGTTGGCAAAGTAATGTCTCTGCTTTTGAATATGCTATCTAGGTTGGTCATAACTTTCCTTCCAAGGAGTAAGTGTCTTTTAATTTCATGGCTGCAGTCACCATCTGCAGTGATTTTGGAGCCCCAAAAAATAAAGTCTGACACTGTTTCCACTGTTTCCCCATCTATTTCCCATGAAGTGATGGGACCAGATGCCATGATCTTCGTTTTCTGAATGTTGAGCTTTAAGCCAACTTTTTCACTCTCCACTTTCACTTTCATCAAGAGGCTTTTGAGTTCCTCTTCACTTTCTGCCATAAGGGTGGTGTCATCTGCATAGCTGAGGTTATTGATATTTCTCCTGGCAATCTTGATTCCAGCTTGTGTTTCTTCCAGGCCAGCGTTTCTCATGATGTACTCTGCATATAAGTTAAATAAGCAGGGTGACAATATACAGCCTTGACATACTCCTTTTCCTATTTGGAACCAGTCTGTTGTTCCATTTCCAGTTCTAACTGTTGCTTCCTGACGTGCGTACAGATTTCTCAAGAGACAGGTCAGGTGGTCTGGTATTCCCATCTCTTTCAGAATTTTCCATAGTTTATTGTGGTAAGAGTGGTAGGCCTGGCTAATTGTTGGCAGTACCAATCTGAAGGTTGCTTCTTTATAAATGCTACAGGGGTGAGCTAGCATTTTGCTGTACAATGTGAAGGAAATTGGCAATTATTTATAATTTAGAATTTAGAGCTCAGCAGAACTGAGGCAGAAAATATTCACTTTTAATATCCTGCTACCTTTTATTCTAGAGGCAGCAGAGAATAGAGAAGAAGATTATAAAATTTTATTTAAGTGCATTCTGGAAAATAGAATTTAAAATGAGAACTGTGGTAAAACTGGAAGAAAGAGACTAGAACATCTTGTATAGAAGAGTATAATCATTCATTTAATTAAGAATAAAATAGGCAAAGAATGAAAAGGACATAGACATAAGAGAAATGAATCTACTTATTAATAGAAAATCAGTAGGGTAGGCAATCAAATTTTGGAAGGACTAAGAAAAGGTGAGTTGGATATACATTTGATGTCTGTTTTCCTCTTACAGCAACACTTGTCTGTCCAGAGGAAAAAAGAAATATTGAACTAAGAGTATGTGTGCATGCATGCATGCTAAGTTGCTTCAGTCATGTCTGACTCTTTATGACCCCATGGACTGTAGCCCACCAGGCTCCTCTGTCCATGGGATTCTCAAGGCAAGAATACCAGAGTGGGTTGCCATGCCCTCCAACAGGAGATCTTCCCAACCAGGGGTCAAATCGGCATTTCCTGCATTGGCAAGCTTGTTCTTCACCACTAGCACCGCCTGGGAAGTCCCAGACTGAGTGTACAACCTGTATTTGAGAAGTCTTCTAAAAATGAATCCCTAATATTGGTCTACAGCACAATTTTCATCAGTTCAGAATGGAATAAGAAATACAGATATCATAGTATGCATTTCATATTTATTCAGTATAAATATATTCTGGCCATTTTATTTTTTATAAGGGCTTCCCTGGTGGCTCAGATGGTAAAGCATCTCCTGCAATGCAGGAGACCTGAGTTCAATCCCTGGGCCAAGAAGATCCCCTGGCGAAGGAAACGGCAACCCACTCCAGTACTCTTGCCTGGAAAATTCCATGGATGGAGGAGCCTGGTAGGCTACAGTCCATGGGGTCACAGAAAGTTGGACATGATTGAGCGACTTCACTTATTTTTTATATTTGGGAATGTGACTATTTCCTCTTATGAAACTGTTGAGGGTAGATGTCTGAATGTTTAGATTGGAGGTTTCATGTTTTTTACTCTTAACAGATTTTTGATGGTGTATTTTGTCACTGATAATAATGGATATGTAGTTCTAGGTAAACATCAGTTCAATTCAGTCTCTCAGTCGTGTCCGACTCTTTGCAACCCCATATATCACAGCACAGCAGGCCTCCCTGTCCATCACCAACTCCTGGAGTTTACCCTAAGTCACATCCATCGAGTCAGTGATGCCATCCAGCCATCTCATCCTCTGTCATCCCCTTCTCCTCCTGGCCCCAATCCCAATCCCTCATCTTCAGCATCAGTCCTTCAAATGAACACCCAGGACTGATCTCCTTTAGAATGGACAGGTTGGATCTCCTTGCAGTCGAAGGGACTCTCAAGAGTCTTCTCCAACACCACTGTTCAAAAGCATCAGTTCTTCGGCACTCATCTTTCTTCACAGTCCAACTCTCACATCCATACATGACCACTGGAAAAACCATAGCCTTGACTAGACGAACCTTTGTTGGCAAAGTAACATCTCTGCTTTTGAATATGCTATCTAGGTTGGTCTTAACATTCCTTCCAAGGAGTAAGCATCTTTTAATTTCATGGCTGCAATCACCATCTGCAGTGATTTTGGAGCCCAGAAAAATAAAGTCAGCCACTGTTTCCACTGTTTCCCCATCTATTTGCCATGAAGTGATGGGACCGGATGCCATGATTTTAGTTTTGTGAATGTTGAGCTTTAAGCCAACTTTTTTACTCTCCTCTTTCACTTTCATCAAGAGGCTTTTTAGTTCCTCTTCACTTTCTGCCATAAGGGTGGTGTCATCTGCATATCTGAGGTTATTGATATTTCTCCCGGCAATCTAGATTCCAGCTTGTGATTCTTTCAGTCCAGCGTTTCTCATGATGTACTCTGCATAGAAGTTAAATAAACAGGGTGACAATATACAGCCTTGACGTACTCCATTTCCTATTTGAAACCAGTCTGTTGTTCCATGTCCAGTTATAACTATTGCTTCCTGACCTGCATACAGATTTCTCAAGAGGCAGGTCAGGTGGTCTGGTATTCCCATCTCTTTCAGAATTTTCCACAGTTTATTGTGATCCACGCAGTCAAAGGCTTTGGCATGGTCAATAAAGCAGAAATAGATGTTTTTCTGGAACTCTCTTGCTTTTTTGATGATCCAGCAGATGTTGGCAATTTAATCTCTGATTCCTCTACCTTTTCTAAAACCAGCTTGAACATCTAGAAGTTCACGGTTCACATATTGCTGAAGCCTGGCTTGGAGAATTTTGAGCATTACTTTACTAGCGTGTGAGATGAGTGCAATTGTGCGGTAGTTTGAGTATTTTTTGGCATTGCTTTTCTTTGGGATTGGAATGAAAACTGACCTTTTCCAGTCCTGATCCACTGTTGATTTTTCCAAATTTGCTGGCATATTGAGTGCAGCACTTTCACAGCATCATCTTTTAGGATTTGAAAGAGCTCAACTGGAATTCCATCACCTCCATTAGCTTTGTTCATAGTGATGCTTTCTAAGGCCCGCTTGACTTCACATTCCAGGATGCCTGGGTCTAGGTGAGTGATCACAGCATTGTGATTATGTGGGTCATGAAGATCTTTTTTGTACAGTTCTTCTGTGTATTCTTGCCACCTCTTCTTAATATCTTCTGCTTCTGTTAGGTCCATACCATTTCTGTCCTTTATTGAGCCCATCTTTGCATGAAAATTTCCCTTGGTATCTCTAATTTTCTTGAAGAGTTCTCTTTCTCATTCTATTGTTTTCCTCTGTTTCTTTGCACTGATCACTGAGGAAGGCTTTCTTATCTCTCCTTGCTATTCTTTGGAATACTGCATTCAGATGCTTATATCTTTCCTTTTCTCCTTTGCTTTTCGCTTCTCTTCTTTTCACAGCTATTTGTAAGGCCTCCTCAGACAGCCATTTTGCTTTTTTGCATTTCTTTTCCATGGGGATGGTCTTGATACCTGTGTCCTGTACAATGTCACAAACCTCGGTCACAAACCTCGGTCTATAGTTCATCAGGCACTCTGTCTATCAGATCTAGTCCCTTAAATCTATTTCTTACTTCCACTGTATAATCATAAGGGATTTAATTTAGGTCATACCTGAATGGTCTAGTGGTTTTCCCTACTTTCTTCAATTTAAGTCTGAATTTGGCAATAAGGAGTTCACGATCTGAGCCACAGTCAGCTCCCGGACTTGTTTTTGCTGACTGTATACAGCTTCTCCATCTTTATGCTGCAAATAATATAATCCATCTGAAATCAGTGTTGACCATCTGGTGACGTCCACATGTAGAGTCTTCTCTTGTGTTGTTGGAAGAGGGTGTTTGCTATGACCAGTGCATTCTCTTGGCAAAACTCTATTAGCCTTTGCCCTGCTTCATTCCGTATTCCAAGGCCAAATTTGCCTGTTACTCCAGATGTTTCTTGACTTCCTACTTTTGCATTCCAGTCCCCTATAATTAATAAGGACATCATTTTTGGGTGTTAGTTCTTAAAGGTCTTGTAGGTCTTCATAGAACTGTTCAACTTCAGCTTCTTCAGCTTTACTGGCTGGGGCATAGTCTTGGATCACCGTGATACTGAATGGTTTGCCTTGGAAATGAACAGAGATCATTCTGTCATTTTTGAGATTGCATCCAAGTACTGCATTTCGGACTCTTTTGTTGACCATGATGGCTACTCCATTTCTTCTAAGGGATTCCTGCCCACAGTAGTAGATATAATGGTCAGCTGAGTTAAATTCACCCATTCCAGTCCATTTCAGTTTGCTGATTCCTAGAATGTCAACATTCACTCTTGCCATCTCTTGTTTGACCACTTCCAATTTGCCTTGATTCATGGACCTAACCATTGCAGGTTCCCATGCAATATTGCTCTTTACAGCATCAGAGCTTGCTTCTATTACCAGTCACATCCACAACTGGGTATTGTTTTTGCTTTGGTTCCATCCCTTCATTCTTTCTGGAGTTATTTCTCCACTGATCTCCAGTAGCATATTGGGCACTTACCGACCTGGGGAGTTCCTCCTTCAGTATCCTATCATTTTGCCTTTTCATACTGTTTATGGGGTTCTCAAGGCAAGAATACTGAAGTGATTTGCCATTCCCTTCTCCAGTGGACCACATTCTGTCAGACCTCTCCACCATGATCGGCCTGTCTTGGGTGGCACCACACGGCATGGCTTAGTTTCATTGAGTTAGACAAAGCTGTTGTCCATGTCATCAGATTGACTAATTTTCTGTGATTATGGTTTCAGTGTGTCTGCCCTCTGATGCCCTCTTGCAACACCTACCATCTTACTTGGGTTTCCCTTATTTGGACGTGGGGTAGGTAAATATAGGGTAGCCAAAATCAGCTGGTTTAGCTCCTTGTTAGAGTTCTAGCTCAATGTTTGACAGAAGATTCTTAAAATTCCAAAATTATTGACGTTTTAAAATGTTCATTTTCCAGTATTTTTTTTTCCTGCATTTTTACTGCAGTTCATTATTTCCATTATTCCTATTTCATTACCACTGCATAAAACTAATAAACTTTTCAAAGCACTGACTCCACTCACTAAATGATGAAACAAAATTTTAGTAAACACCTCTTATATGCAAGACACACAAGCATTGTGTGTGCTACAAATAAGAACAGGGCATGGTTGTTGCCTTCAAGAAGTTTGTAGTCAATGGGAAAGAAAGGTTTTTATCCCACAAATAGTTTATTGATTTTCCACTAACAGAAATTGAACAGTTGTAATCAATGAAGCAATAAAAAGAGACATATGCTCCTTACCCTTTTTGAATAATCACCAAATGCTGAACATGGGATAATTTATTATCCACAGTAACTATATTTGTCTATTATGTCAGGTTTTTTTTTCTTTTTTCTTTTTTAATCTAGGCTCCCCATTGGACCTGAGGGACAAATTAGAGAAAGCAAGCTATACTTGAAAGTCAAACCTGGCAAGAGCTCTTTCTTTACTTTTGACCGCATTTATACAAAAATATCCACATTAGTTGATGGACAAATCAATACCTATTTAGACCTTTACAAGTAAATATTAGCATGGACATAACGTAAAAGATAAAGTAGAATCAGTTCAGTTCAGTTCATTCGCTCAGTCGTGACTGACTCTTTGCGACCCCATGAACCGCAGCCGCCAGGCCCCCCTGTCCATCCCCAGCTCCCAGAGTCCACCCAAACCCATGTTCATCGAGTCGGTGATGCCATCCAGCCATCTCATCCTCTGTCGTCCCCTTCTCCTCCTGCCCTCAATCTTTCCCAGCATCAGGGTCTTTTCAAATGAGTCAGCTCTTCGCATCAGGTGGCCAAAGTATTGGAGTTTCAGCTTCAACACCAGTCCTGCCAATGAACACCCAGGACTTATGTCCTTTAGAATTGACTGGTTGGATCTCCTTGCAGTCCAAGGGACTCTCAAGAGTCTTCTCCAGCACCACAGTTCAAAAGCATCAACTCTAAAAAAAAAAAAAGGCATCAACTCTTCAGCACTCAGCTTCCTTTATAGTCCAACTCTCACACCCATACATGACCACTGGAAAAACCATAGCCTTGACTAGATGGACCTTTGTTGACAAAGTAATGTCTCTGCTTTTTAATATGCTATCTAGGTTGGTCATAACTTTCCTTCCAAGGAGTAAGCATCTCTTATTTCATGGAATATAAGCACTATAATAGAAAAATAAAATAGCACAGGAGTACAGAGGAGTGTAGTATTAATTCTGGCTGAGGAAAGTGATGAAAATAATTCTACTTGAGTTAACCATCAAGAAACTAACAAACATACATTCAGACATTTGTTGTTGTTTTTGTTTATTCACTACATTGTGTCTGACTCTTTACAACCCCATGGAATATAGCCCACCAGGCTCCTCTGTCCACAAGATTTCCCAGGCAAGAATACTGGAGTAGATTGCTATTTCCTTCTCCAGGGGATCTTCCTAACCTAAGGATCAAACTGGCATTTTCTGCATTGGCAGGCAGATTCTTTACTGCTGAACCACCAGGGTGGGAAAAGAATAAAAGACCTTCCAGACTGGGACAGTGTCTGTCTTATGGTAAAGCCATTTGCTAAAGCCAGGCATATTTCTAGAACAGGGCTCAGTTTGACTGTGGCATCAGGTTCTTAAAGAAAAGTGACTGGTGAAACTGGGAGAGCAGATTCCAACCAGATGATGGAGAGCCTCAATTGCCATGCTGAGTAGTTCAGATTTGTTTCTTAGCAGATGAGTAGCATTAAAGGATTTTTCACTTAGAGTGTGATAACATGGTACTTTAGAAAAATTACTCTTTTGAAGAGTAGGTTATAGAATGAATTGGAAAAGGGGAAGGCACTGGAGAGACATACAGCTCCACTGAGAGACTGCTGTCGGGTCCTTTTGAGAGACTACTGTAACTACCCAAGAAAGAGGCTCATACTTGATGAGTAGCAATGGAAGTAGAAAGGAACAAGGAGATTGAATAAACTGTGGATTGTATCCATAATACAGTTTTAAGGTGCTCCATAGAAAATGCTGCATTAGTTTGAGTAGAACAATATAAATCTGCTTTATATGAAAAACGTATGACCATCATCTTACTGCACACCACAAGTATTATGTATCTGCCACCATAATTTTTAAGTGGAGACCTAGGTAGTTTATTTTTTAAACTCAAAAATCCACAAATGAATAATCTCTATACCCAAAGCTGACTTTTCTCTCAAAACACTAAGTTTTCTCTTTCTCCAGGAGGTGCTCTTCTCTGAGCATCCCTCACATGGCCTCATTTCCACTTTGCACAATGCCCAAGCCAGTGAGCTCCTTCATTAACTCAAGACTAAGGGTTTTACGGCATTGATCTGTCTTTAAAAGAATGCATTTCTGTTATATTCCGGGGACAAGGACAGGAAGAAAACATATACAAGATGGAAGAATCACAGGCTCACCCTCATGTACCTCCTAGAACAAAGCAAGTAACATCAGTTAAATATGCTTAACTAGTGGATGGTCAGTTCCAACAAAGTGGCATGAAGATTTCAAAACAAAAGCAAACCCTCACTTGAAATAATGATGTTGTAGATGTGCATTTTGGAGAAGGCAATGGCACCCCACTCCAGTACTCTTGCCTGGAAAATCTCATGGACCGAGGAGCCTGGTGGGCTGCCGTCTATAGGGTCGCACAGAGTCGGACACGACTGAAGTGACTTAGCAGCAGATGTGCATTTCCTTCAAGACTAGAAATCATAAAAATAATATATTCTAATGATATTTCTAATAATATATTCTAATGATATTTCTTGAGAGTCTAAATGTTTCTAAAATTACAAAGAAATATTTGAAGTCATTATTACAGACTTTTAAAAGCATAGTCATTACTTAGTTGTAACTGCAGCTTGATCCATGCCTTTTCATCATCACACTGCACATGTCTATTCTGCTTCAGCATCTATCTCTATAGGAAGCTTAGTTTGACACCACTTTATTTCTCATTATACCTCCAGTGACTCTAAGAGATGTAGATTGTGGTGTTTAGCAACCATTATTAAAGGTTATGATCTAATTCATTTTGCCCAGGGAACTTGGTGAGAAATCTGTAATTTTATTTCTCTATTCTTTGACCTGGTCTTTCTCATGCCCAGTAGAACATCTTGGTGTACTGGCATCTACGTGTGATCGCTGACCATCACATAAAGGAAAGCAAGAACCTGAAAGCTTGGCATGTTTTATGTTTTCAAGAATCTGATAAACTAGTTAATATTTTACCCTGGGAACTTTTGGAGAGACAATTAGATGCTCAGAATACCACAAAGACTTAGGAAATTAGATTTAAACCTAAAAGAACCTAATTCAATTCATTGGTCTAGTAACAACCTACTGTCTTTATGCTGGTACTACTGGACAGCATAGATTCTACTCTGGAACAGTTAATACTTTTGTCTGTTTGTTTATTGAAGTGTAGTTGATTTACAGTATGTTCATTTTTGCTGTACAACACTGATTCAGTTATATATATGTATATTTTTTACTCTTTCCATTATGGATTATCATAAGATATTGAATATTGTTGTCTGTGCTATACAGTAGGACCTTGTTATTTTCCATTCTATATATAACAGCTTACATCTGCTAACCCCAACCTGCTACCCTATGCCTCCCCTAGCTCTCTCCTCCTTGGCAACCATAGCCTATTCTCTGTGTCTCTGAGTCTGTTTCTATTTTGTAGATAGGTTCATTTGCGTCCTATTTCAGATTCCACATATAAGTGATATCATATGGTATTTCTCTTTCTCTGACTTACTTCACTTAGTATGATCATCTCTAGTTGCATCCATGTTGCTCCAAGTGGCAGTACTTCATTCATTTTATGGCTGAGTAGTATTCCATTGTATACATGTACCACATCTTCTTTATCCATTCATCTGTTGATGGACATTTAGCTTGTTTCCATGTATTGATTATTGTAAATAGTGCTGCTATGAACATAGGGATACGTGCATCTTTTTACCTTAGAGTTTTGTCTGGATATATGCCCAGGAGTAGAATTGCTGAATCACATAGTAGTTCTATTTTTAGTTTTCTGAGGAGCCTCTGTACTGTTTTCCATAGTGGCTGTATCAATTTACATTCCCACCAACAGTATAGGAGGGTTCCCTTTTCTCTGCATCCTCTCCAGCATTTGTTGTTTGTAGAGTTTTTAATGATGGCCATTCTGACTCATGTGAGCTGGTACCTCATTGCAGTTTTGATTTACATTCCTCTAATAATTAGAAATGTTGATCATCTTTTCATGTGCCTATTGGTCATTTGTATTTCTTCTTTGGAGAAATGTCTATTTAGGTCTTCTGTTCTCAGTTGGGCTGTTTTGGTTTTTGTTGTTGTTGAGTTGTTTGAGCTGTTTGTATGTTTGGAAATTAAGCCCTTGTTGGTCACATCGTTTGCAAATATCTTCTATTCTGTAAGTTGTGTTTTTGTTTTGTTTATGGTTTCCTTTGCTGTGCAAAAGTTTGTTAGTTTTATTAGGTCCCATTTGTTTATTTTTGTTTTTATTTCTGTTGCCTTGGGAGACTGACCTAGGAAAACATTGGTGTGATTTTTGTCAGAGAATGTTTTGCCTAAGTTCATTTCTAGAAGTTTTTATGGATTCATGTCTTATATTTAAGTCTTTAAGCCATTTTGAGTTTACATTTGTGTGTGGTGAGAGGATGTCTTCTAACTTCATTTATTTACATGCAGCTGTCAAACTTTCCCAGTATAACTTTTTGAAGAGATTTTTTCCCATTGTATATTCTTGCCTCCCTCCTTTATTGAGGATTAAACGTGTTGACCATAGGTGTGTGGGTTTATGTCTAGTCTCTTCTGTTCTATTCCATTGATCCATATATCTGTTTTTGTGACAATACCATACTGTTTTCATTACTGTAGCTTTGTATTAATAGTATTGTCTGAAGTCTAGGAGAGTTATGCCTCCTATTTTAGAACAGTTAATACTTGATAACACTAAGCCAGTCATTCATTGATTATTGGTTATTTACATCTTTTTCTGCTATTTGAAATCACACAGATTTTAGCAGTGGCTATTTTCCTCTACTCCTTTAAACTTGGACATTGTAAATAAATGTACATGAACTTGATGACCTTTGTTTTCTGTATAATATCTTCCTCTAGCCCACTTTAATTAGTGGTGATGATGTGAAAAATGTGAAATCCAGAGGTGATCTTCACCAATGCAGGGAAGAGGAGGTCAGTATACTCTGCACCAGTTCTAGCACTGACTTTTGACCCCCAAAGACTTTTAACCCCAGAGAGTATAGTAAATCATTTCTGGGTAAACCAAATAAGACTGTTGGGAGACCTCTGTGTACATGCAGAATTTATAGTTCAGACCTCTGAAATATGTCAAAGAGACAGAGACCTGGAAAACAAAACAAAATATGTGGAAATGACTCATTTGCAAATTTTGAAAAGCAAAAAAAAAAAGAGGCTGTTTCTACCATTTTGTTTTGGGTTTGACAATTTCACCATTAGAGAGATAAACATTTGTACTACTCTACATTTATAGATTGTCCACTTAGACTTTATTTTATAGGATGCCTTCTCATAAACAGGATACTTGTTAATCTAAGTGGTTGCCTGGGATGGGATGGATGTATTATAAAGAAGAGAAGGAAACTTTGGGGGATGGTTAAGTGTATGTTGTTATAGAAATGGTATCATGCTTGGTATCAATGGTATCATATATAAACCCATTTCATGTAGGTGTAGTTTATTCAATATCAGTTGTATCTCAATTACTTTGTAAAAATGAAAAGTAGATTGAGAGAGAAACAAAATGATGGAGGAAGACAGAAAGACAGAGAGAGGCAAACTTAAAATACCTTTCACAACGGGTGGCTGCTACAGAGTTGGTGCCCGTTGCATTTTAGTTTGCTTTTACTTCTCGTTATTTATTGGTTTTTTTCCAGGCTTTCTTCCCAAGTCTGTGATCTCAAATACTTGTTAGGGGCAATGTCCACATTTGTTTTGGCTTTCCATCTGCTCTTTCCCTGAGTAGTGCTTTCTAAATACTTTTGTTGATTTCAGAAAAGCAGCCCAAGCCTGTTTTAACATTTGCTCTACTGAGCTACACTGCTCTCTCCTCACTCTCTTCACCTACTATCTATTCTGAGAAACTAGACTAAGAAATTTCAATTTGTTTTAGCTGTTTGATGTTACTTTGTTTTATCAGTCCTGTGAGGAAGCTATTTAGAATTTCTTAGAACATCTTAGAATAACTGTTTTTAACTCTTTAACAGCTAACAATGTTTTTCTCCAAACATAATATTTTACCTATGAAAGGGCTGTTTTTTTCTGTAGTTTTAACTTTGAGAAACTATTTAATCTCTATAAAATATTCTTAACTCTGCTTTGGGGCTAAAAAATACTAAGAGAATTTAAAATTTCCTGGAAAACTAAAAATCAATATAATGATTCCCAGGGAAGATTGCATTAACTCTTTTAAATATTTATTTTCCCCCTCTTTCTCTCTTTGACTTTTCCTGTCTATATTGGCCAGAAAGATTGTCCTCATATCAACTTCACTGAGGCAATCATGGAGGGATCTACTTTGACTATTCTGACTCCACTCTTACTCTTCTCTTTGGTTAGACATCATTCTGTTTCCTGAAGTCTAAGCCAGTTCCTTTATTCTTGTGCCTTAATCTTCACCCATGGCTACTCAACCCTTGTCCCTCCAAGGTAGGTCCGGCCAGTCCTACAAGGAAGAAGAATGGATGTTGAGGTGTATGCAGGAGATATTTTTTAGTTCCCAGGAAGTAAATGAGTAGACAGGATGATGGGACATCATGAGGCTTGTTAGCAAAAAAAGATGAAGGCATGAACCAAAACAGCTGGCTAGGCAATGGGAATTAAAAATAGAGGACAGGTTTAAGACATACTTAAAAACTACAATCAGTAGGGCTAGGTGACTTTTAGATGGTGAGTAGGAATATAAACCAGAGAAGGCAATGGCACTCCACTCCAGGACTTTTGCCTGGAAAATCCCACGGATGGAGGAGCCTGGTGGGCTGCAGTCCATGGGGTCGCTAAGAGTTGGACATGACTGAGCAACTTCACTTTCACTTTCCACTTTCATGCATTGAAGAAGGAAATGGCAACCCACTCCAGTGTTCTTGCCTGGAGAATCCCAGGGATGGGGAAGCCTGGTGGGCTGCTGTCTATGGGGTCGCACATAGTTGGACACAACTGAAGTGACTTAGCAGTAGCAGTAGCAGAAAGGTCAAGTAAATTAACCTGGAAATATAAAAATTTGACAGTGGAAGACACGAGCTAGAAGGAAACCAACATACAAATTCTCCTCCTTCCCTCCTTTCCATATGCTCTTGGTATCTTTATGTCCTCTCTGGAAACTGAGCAGTCAGCTAGGTTTTCGTAGAAGGCTGTGGGTAGCTAGGTATTTGTTTTCCCTTCTTCCCTGCCTATCTTCTCTACCTTTACTCTTGCTGTCCTGGACTTTTAACCCTCCAGTAAAGCTTTCCCTCTTGTTAGCTTTCCCTTGGGGTTAATTTTTAGGGAAACTGAACTATTGATTTAAAAGATTTCACGTGTGTAAACTTAATTGGTTATGTGTATTGTATTGGTTATGTATATTTCAAATATTTTCTCCATTATGTAACTTTTAATTCTTATAATGGAGCTTTTGATTAATAGAAGTTTTTACTATAATGACTCATTCTTTCTTTCTTATGATTTATGTCCCAAGAAATCTTTGCCTACTCCAAAGATACAAAAGTACTTGACCTCTTCTGAAAGCTTTATTTCACATTTCATATTTATATCTATAATCCACCTGGGATTTGTCATTTGATGATGTTAGATCAGAGCATCTTTTCCTATGTGGATATGTGGTTAACACAGCAGCATTTATCTTTTATCTATTTCTCTGAGATTTCATGTTGGTCATGTATTAAGTGTCAACATATATGAGGGTCTGTGTCTGAACTCCGTTCTGCTGTTCTGTTCCATTGGTCCATTTGTCTATGTTTGAGCCAGTATCAAACTGTAGCTTTATAATAAGTGTTCATATATGCTAGTGTGAATACTCCAAATTTGTTCTTCTTCAAGCTTGTTTTGACTATTTGGATCCCTGGGATTTTAATTGAAATCACACTGAATACAAGTCCACCGGGGAGACCTGATATTTCCACAAGTATGGATCTTCCAATCCATGGTCATGGTGTATCCCTCCATTTGTTTAGATTGTCTTTAGTTTCATTCAGTACTGTTATTCTTACTTCTGTGGACTTCCTTTTTGTCCTGAACCCTGGCTCCACAAGTCCTGGTTACTGTCACAGCTTCCTAATGTCTTCAAAACTCAATGTATATTTTGTCTAGTTCATATAGTTGTTCTTGGTGAAGTTAAGTTAAATCTATCTCCTTATTTAAATAATTAAATATTATTTTATTTGTTGATTCTCATTATCTGTAATTATTTTCTGTAATGTCACCAGGGACACTGAATTAGCAAATATGGGGTCATTGCTCCTAAGAGAAATACAGGGTTAAGTTCCTGTGGGCTTCTGCTCATAACATTTTCATTAACTGATCCATACATAACCTTGATTTATATGTGTTTCTGTTTAAAGGTTATTTAATATACTTACTGATTCATTACATTGAATTCATAGCCAAAGCACTATAACTTAACGTTTGAATGAAGGTTATATAACACACATTTTCTCTGTAAGGCAAATCACAGCCTTTCCATACCAAGGAACACTAGGAGACACTTAAGCATAATATTACAGGAATATCATACCTGTGGCCAATTCATGTTGTTGTATAGCAAAAACCTTCACAATATCATGAAGTAGTTATCCTCCAATTAAAATAAATACATAACTTTTTTAAAAAAGAAATCACCGGCATGAAGTGTAAAAGATATATGTCGCTAAATAGACTGTGGAAAGTATACAGCATGCGAACTGAAACAGCAAGTCAGTAGTCATCTTGTTCGACCTCACCAGGGCACGCACATGTCAAGTAAGTCAAAGTGTTTGCCCCTCTGCGCAGGAATGAGCATGTGCCTTAGGTATTGAATTAGGGTTACAAATAAATTATAGTGTGTAGAACAGTTTAAAATACAGAATCCATGACTAACAAGAATCAACTGTATTATTTAAGTAAAATTGTACCATTTTTAAAAGCTTTGCTATAAAATAATATAAATTTCAAAAGGAAATAGTAAATTATACAGAACTCATACATTTGGATATGTTCTAGTCCATTTGAACTCTTTATCCATCCCAAAGTTACCCTGTCTTTCCTGTTTTGTATCTGAACTTTTTTAAAAGCATCATTTTTATCCACTTTAACTGAACATATATTAAATCCTCATCTAGCTGTTTCTCTCTCAGCCTGGAAGATTCTTCCCCAAACTTCCAGGAACTCCCCCAAACTCTCTGGCATTTACTTCCATGAAATTTAACAAAAGGATGGCCCTGGCTTTACCTGCTAGAAGTCACCAGACCTCCTCACCTTTGATTTCTACCCCCTCCTCAGAGTCCAGGCTGTGTGAAGAATTATGCAGCTATCCCCTAACAGCCTCATGGCAGAAAATGATAAAACTATGTGCCATCCCCAGGGTAAGATTCTCTTTTTTTACACCTCTTCATCTCTTTTCTGTGATAGATGTAAACTCCAAAATCCCTGGCTACAGCCTGGGATTTTTTGTATACAGTAGGAAAAAGAGGCTGATTCACAAGACTGTTTTCCTTAAATATTATTACAGAAATAAACATTCAGGAAAAAACGATTCTTTAAGTTGTGAAGGACAAACATATTATCTTCCTATGAGCTCTTTTGTTAATTTGTGTGTGAGTAGAGAAGTCAGGGGATTCTCCAACAAGAAGTGATTCCAATATCAGAATCTAGGTTCAAGAAATGGAGGATGCTTTGTCCTGGTATTGATCATCATTGAGTGTATTTATTAATCACAAAGATGACAAATGTTTATTCATTGCATTCCTAATGTCAAGGTATTTATAAAATGTTTAGCTTCTATTTATGGCTATAAGTCTTGTTGGCCTATTTGCACAGTGGTGTTAGTCTTCTGAGTAATTAAATATACTTTATGGAAAAAATAATATAATTGCAATTAAATAGAAGTCATTCCCCTCAGTTGGTTTTAATGACACTTCACTTGTGACTCAGCTTAAAGAAACCACCTGCAATGTGGGAGACCTGGGTTCCATCCCTGGGTTGAGAAGATCCCCTGGAGAAGGGAAAGGCTACCCACTCCAGTATTCTGGCCTGGAGAATTCCATGGACTGTATAGTCCATGGGGGTCACAAAGAGTCTGACACGACTAAGGGACTTTCACTTCACTTCAGTGAGAATTCTAACATAGGCCTTTTTGTTATCTTCTAGAAAATTTTAACAGTTGCTACTGGTTTGTATACAAAAGGGAAGAGTGACTTTTAATTTGCTTTGAAAATGTTGATTTAAACAAAGTTAAACAGCTTTTTTAGGACTTCCCAAACAACTCAGTGGTAAAGAATCTGCCTGCCAATGCAGGAGATGGGGGTAGATGCCTGGGTAGGGGAGATTCCTTGGTGAAGGAAATGGCAACCCACTCCAGTATTCTTGCCTGGGAAATCCCATGGACAGAGGAGACTGGCAGGCTACAGTCATGGGGTCACAAAGAGTCAGACACAATTTAGCAACTCAACAGCAACAACACAAACAGCTTCTTTACTGAAGCTGTTATGCTCTTTAATATGTCCATATGTATTGGGCATCTCCACAAAGTTCACTTCACTTCATTCACAAAGAGATTCCAGTGTCCTGTAATCTTGAGCATACACTTCAGAAACCTTTTAAGCAACAATTTGTGGGAAGAATGCCATGAAAGGCATAAATCTGAAAATACTACTCTAGAATATAACCTACATTACTTTGAAGACATAGAAATTCCAGAGGAGGAAAATAGATAATGATTGGCATGAGCCATATCTATTTGTTACTGACGCTCTTGAGATGGCTTTTCAGGATTATTAGCACCTCCCCAGGATACCCTGAAACCTGCCAAAACAGTTGAGTTTCTGCTTACCTACATCATTAAACTACCCTGTAGATGAAGCAGGTGTTATGAGATTCAAGCATCATTAGAAGGAGAGCTTTACCAGTCATAAGGAAAATTTAAACTCTGGAATACAAACAAAAATTTTAGAAAAGCTACTTTCAAGTTTGGTTAATCTTAAAGGAAGCCAATTGTCAATTTAAAACTCTCCTCTAAGTCTTCTTTTAAAATGTCTTAAAATTAGCAAAACTTCAACACCTTCAAAGAGAAAATATTCTAAATGATTTAGAATTTGTTTTTAATTGAATGTGTAAAACCCAGTTAGCCCTTCCTTGAGAATTGCATCATTTTGTGTTGAAAGTAATTGCTGCTCCAGGCCCATTAATATACTCTGGACATTTACCCCATCCCTAGATGGGCCCATGATGTTCTGCCTTCTGCGGTTACTTCTTATCTGCCCTCAAGTTCCTTCCTTCTTATCCCTCTTCCTCTTTCATACTTTCCACTAGACTGTTTCTAATCTGCTGGGCTTTTGGAAACCTCAGTATGCATTACACTCATTGGTTTAGGTAGTAAATTCGAGAAGGTGGGCCCCTGAGCATCTGAGTTGCACTTCTTTGATTAGAAAGAAGTAACTTCTCAGAAAACTTTCTTAGTTTTTTCTTGTTGTTATTCAGTCACTCAGTACAGCCAACAAATATTATGGCTTGGAACTGTGTTTTGGATGATCAGGTTTGCCATAAAAGTAAAGAATCTTTATTTCTGTTAATTAATTTCAAAAGTAAGCAAAAAGAAAATATATGATAACTTCAAATCCTACATAATGCTATATCTCTGAGAAAACATTTTCTCCTTTCTGTTGTTGAGTATACACAGTGGACTCTTAATTGTACAATATTTAAACAAACTCATTTAGATACCTCTTATATATGAAGAGCCCTGCTGTTTGCAAGCAATACAGCCAAAACTATGGCAACCTAGATCTTTGCCCTTATTGTTTAGTGCTTTTAGCTAATAAAATTAAACAATATTCTATAGGTAAAATTTACCTTAAATCACTCTTTAGTATTTTATATGCATCATTTTGCTTTTTTGTTTTCTTCATTCTAAATAAACTTAACAATAAAAAAGTAAATTTCTTATCTTATAAATCCTTCATTATGGGAAAAAAAGGTATGTTTATATCTAATTGTGATTTCTTTCTTTTTACTCAATCCTCTTTTTTAAAAATAGTTCCCCAGGAATACTTTTAATATAATTCTTTAAGGAAATTATCGTTTGGGAAGGCGGATGAAGCCTCCATTCACACTTTATGAGGTCCAGAATGTTAATGTAGGAGTGCCAGCATGGCATTTCCATATAATGGAGCTAATCCCCACACAAAATGTGTCAGTCATTTCACTGTGTATTAATGCCCCAGCTCTCATTTAAACAGTCAGGAAAGCTCAGATGTTTGTTTTAAGTGCAAAGCCCTGCTGATGCACCAACTTTGTTCAGGCCTCCGGCACATTGTCTGTGCTTCATGACCTGGAAAAAAGACCCATTATATCTGAAAATGTTAACGTTTCAACACAGGAAAGGACAGTAAGGTACAAACTAACACGGAGTCATCTTTCCTTTGTACTGGATTTGGTTTCTGAATTCCTTCCTGGGAAAGAGTTCCGGCTGTAATTTTCCCCTGGCCAGCTACACGGATAACATCTTCACGTCCCCCTCTGCTTTGTGTCCTCTGTTACGTTTACGGCAGAACACACTGTGCCTTGTGTTACAGCCATCTTATGTGCTCGGGGCAGCCTCTGCCCAGACTGTAAATTGGAGGCAGGAACAGGGACATGTTGCTCTGCTCTTTATGACATGACACTATGAGTTCTTTCAAAAGGTTCTGTGACTTATTCTAATAACATTCAAGCCAGCAACTTTCTCTTCCTTTGAAACATTACTAGTGGAAATCACAGATACATACTTATTCAGTTGTTCATTCATTCATCAAGAATCCCCAGCACCTAATATGGTGCTTGGGGCTGAAAATGTGCTTGAAAACTGAATCACTGAATGAATGGCCTGTGTTTTGCTCATTGTAACTTCTCTGGAAGAAGAAAAAAAGCAGCTAACATGATTCTAATTCAAATAATAGATGAAAGATTAGAAGGAAAACTGAACTAACCCTAACTTGTCTATGAAAATGCAATGAATCTGTGTATCTCGTGCAAAATTTGGAATCTGTGTCCCTCCCTTATGTTCCCCAAGATTAAAATGTGGCCCCCAGAGTAACAAAATAAATCTTAACCAGTTCCCATTCAGTCATTAGCATTTATTGAATAGATACAGTATCAGACACAAAGGAGGAAATGAGGCATCCCAGATCTCGAATGCATTGAGGTCAGACATAACCACAGCTTTGCTGAGTATGTGGGATGTTGAAATGCAGGGGCATGCCTGAACTGGAGCTGGAGCCATAACCAACCTCACAAGATTCTGCTTGTTTGCTCCTGGGACTTTTCTGATCCTGCCTTCCTATGTGTTATTTGCTTGCCAGTGGGGTGGATTTGGTTTCTTATTAGCTAGACATACTGGAGAGAAACAGGTCTTGTAAAGGACAATTACATAAAAATTGGTGTGTTTTGCTGACTAGATATTCAGTGTTGACCCTCATGTTCTATGTGACTCCTCCCGCAGCCACCAAAGAATAAGAATGTCAGAAGATAAACATTGTTTTCTGTGGCTACAGGCATCTACCCATGTCATCTTATCCTATTTCTACAACAAGCACACTAAATGACATTTAATAGAAACATAATTACAACGGTGGACATCATCAGCTAGTTTAAAATTTTACAAATATACGCCCTCACAAACTTTCTTATAAATTGTCCTCTGGTGTCATTCATTAATTAATAGTAACTTGGAAGTTAGTAACTTAGAAACAAACAAACTCACCTTCTTTTTGTTCTTCTGTACCATTAGGTAATATCAAAACTTCGATACTTCAAATGTTTTAACTTGTCAAAGTCTAATAATCATTCATAGCTCTACATATTGCTGTTCTCCCATTATAAACTATTTTTAATGCTTAAATTTTATTTTAAATTTGCTTGTTGAATTTATTTCTGAATACATAATAAAATTCCCAAGTATATTCTTTCTATGGTGTATTCCAATACATCTTGATAATTTTATTCATACAAAGTAAACATGCCTCCAGAATGTGCTGCCCTTCATATTACTTGATGGTATTTGGAGCTGTCTCCAGAGGATTTTGTCTCTTAAGGACTGACTCTATAGTATCTGAAAATGCTTATGGAGTTGTTAATAAATGTGCCCTTTGAGCTCAGTGATCAAAGGTGCTTCCTTTAGTTTTCATTTTTGTCACCATATCCAGACTCATAACAATTGAGTCTGGACAGAGGACAGAGTGAAAGATGAGTAAGAAAAGAGATGGAAGCATTCAGAATGTCATGATAAGAAATTTGGACACAAATCCTTAGGCAATGAGGATCTGTTGAATGTGATCAGATTTGTCTGAGAGACCTTGTTTTAATAAGTAAAGAATAACTGTAAGATTACCTCCAGAAATGACAGGTCATCTGTTAAGGCTACAACAAAATATGGTATCCAGTTAATAGTCAGTAGTGGTAGATTGTATTATGCTATAAAATGAAGTCTTTCTTTTCACACTTTCAGTTTTGGTTGCCCTATTGCTTCCCATTCCAGTACCACTGATGTCTCTCTCTCTCTCTTTTCTCTTGTCGTCCATACCCTACTCCTTTCTCTGGCAACATCAAATTTCAGGTTTTCTGAACACTTACACAGGCAATGGCCTTGCCTCTGTTTCTTTCCCTAAATGTTTTCTACAGAAGGATAGTACATTTCTTTCCATTATCCAAGCTGCACATCGGTAACAAGCTTGCCAGTTAGGCACACATTTCCCAAAGCCATGTGGACCACCTTCATTCCCAGTAAGCCAGTCCAAATTTTATCAGAAGCTTCTGTTCTCCTCAAGCTGCTTTCAGATTGGTAGAAGAAGAGGAAAAACCAAGTAAATCTTTCAAAAACATTTATTTTAAACTTATTACAAACTGTTTAGTGAGAATTCAGGTTCCTTCAATACCAAAATAAAGACTGTTCTGAGTTGCTTCATACATAGCATTTGTCAGGGATCTTATTCAAGAGGAATATTCCCAGAGATTGCAAATAGTAGTAGTAGTAGTGTTAGTCGCTCAGTTGTGTCGGACTCTTTGCAACCCCAAGACTGTAGCCTGCCAGGGTCCTCTGTCCATGGAATTCTATAGGCAAGAATGCTGAATACTGCACTAGGTTGCCATTCTCTTCTCCAGAGGGACTTCCCAAACCAGGGATCAAACCCAGGTCTCCTACACTGCAGGCAGATTCTTTACCATCTGAGCTACAAGGAAGTCCTCGAGCTTGGAGCGATGCTTTTGAACCATCAGTTTTCCCTGGTGTAATGACAACTACCTGGACGTCTTGAGTCTTGCTATTAATATAATTGACCAGTCTGACACTCCTTTACCTTCATAAAAGATACTATTAATTGGCAGTGAGCTGGTACACAGTAATGAGAATTCTTCTACGTTATCAGTATACTTTAGAAGTCATTGTTTAATTTTACAAACCAGTAATATTCTCTGATTCTTCCCTTCACTAAATATAATCAATTGCTTCTCCCATTGGAGACATTTACCTGCGGATTACATAATTTTTCTAGGAATTTATGTCTGGGAAAATAATTTCCTCTTCAAAACTCAGCCTAGACTTTTTGGAACTTTTAACCCCAAGACTCTTTGGAGGTTTCTGGAGCAACTCTTTAATATAATCAAAGATCTTCATAAGGAATTGTTAAGAAGTCGATGGATGTCAGGTTTGGAACTAGACCCTCTCTCTTGTGCACCTCGATTTTCTCACCAATCAGAAAACCAGAATGTCTGCTTAGCTCTAAAATGCTCTTTGATGTTAGGAAGTTCTTTTCACTGCTCTGGCAAGTAGAACACTATTGTAAACTAGAGGAATTGGTTTTAATAAAACATAAATCTCTTTTTAGGCCCTAGTCCTTACAAATCTCATCATTATTATTTGTTAGTGGTAATCTTTTAATTAAAATCTGCCTAATCCAACCCAAGAACAATATACAATGAGCATGTTAGGCTTTTATTAATAAATGTTAAAATATGCACAATGAACATCAGTAGTGATTAAACAGCTCTGTGGGGTTTTTTTGTTTGTTTCTCCTTTTTGTTATGGAGAGTACTCATCATCTCTACCTGTTCACAAATCGATTGGTACTTTTTTGTGTAATAGTTCGTGTGCATTCACTTTTTTTTTTTAACTTTACAATATTTTGTTAGTTTTGCCAAATATTGAAATGAATCCGCCACAGGTATACATGTGTTCCCCATCCTGAACCCTCCTCCCTCCTCCCTCCCCATACCATCCCTCTGGGTCGTCCCAGTGCACCAGCCCCAAGCATCCAGTATTGTGCGTCGAACCTGGACTGGCGACTTGTTTCATACATGATATTATACATGCTTCAATGCCATTCTCCCAAATCTTCCCACCCTCTCCCTCTCCCAGAGTCCATAAGACTGTTCTATATATCAGTGTCTCTTTTGCTGTCTCGTACACAGGGTTATTGTTACCATCTTTCTAAATTCCATATATATGCGTTAGTATACTGTATTGGTGTTTTTCTTTCTGGCTTACTTCACTTTTGAATCCTTTTGTCTTCTAGAATCTTGTTCGTTATTTTCTGTGACAGTCTGTATCTTGTAAAAGAAATTGAAGATATGAAAGCTAATCTAATTCGTGTAATCAATATAGGTAGCTGAAGTAGGAAATTCATCTAAACTCCAATATATTTGGAAGGGTTTTAGCCTTTAAGTGATCAATCTAGTTAAATAAATGTATAAGATTAAATCACCACTTTCTACTTGGCTGTAGAACTACCCCTTGTCACCTACTCCAGTAAGTCATGACAGATAGTTAGAAGTGAACATCCTTAAAATTTGCTACTGTACAGACACCTTCAGTTCAGTCACTCAGTTGTGTCCAACTCTTTGCAACCCCATGGACTCCAGCACACCAGGCTTCCCTGTTCATCACCAACTCCCTGAGCTTGCTCAAACTCATGTCCATTGAGTTGGTAATGCCATCCAACCATCTGATCCTCTGTCGTCCCCTTCTCCTCTTGCCTTCAATCTTTCCCAGCATCAGAGTCTTTTCCATTGAGTCAGTTATTTGAATCAGGTGGCCAAAGTATCGAAGTTTCAGTTTCAGCTTCAGCATCAGCCCTTTCAATAAATATTCAGGACTGATTTCCTTTAGGATTGACTGGTTTGATCTCCTTGCAGTCTGAGGGACTCTCAGTAGTCTTCTCCAATACCACAGTTCAAAAGCATCAGTTCTTCAGTGCTCAGCTTTTATAGTCCAACCCTCATATCCATACATAATTACTGGAAAAACCATAGCTTTGACTAGACGGACCTTTGTTGGCAAAGTAATGTCTCTACTTTTAAATACACCTTACCACAGCAAAAAAAAGCCTGCATAAAACAAAAGATATCACCCTAAACCTTTTTTAACTAAATTTTTTTCCAGTTTTATTGAGAAATAATTGACATGCATCATTGTATATATTTAAGGCATACAGCATAATGGTTTGATTTACATATATTATGAAATGATTACCTCCCTATGTTCAGTTAACATCTATCTTCTAATAAAGGCACAATAAAGAGAAAGGAAAAAAATTTCCCAGGGATGAGACCTCTTAGAATTTAGGATAAAAACTTTCTTATGTATCGTACAGGTGTGTTAGCTATAGTCATCTTGTTGTATATTACATCCCTAGTACTTAATTATCTTATAACTGGATGTTTGTAATTTTTGAAACCTAAGCATTTTTATGAATTGCTACTATTCTGGCCTCTATCTCTTTTTCTGGATATTGAACTTCATCTCACCTTTCTTTCCAAAAGTATTTTTAATCTCTAACGATCATCCTTTTACTCATCAATTACAGTTTTTTAGTTTCTTTTTGATCATTTAGGCCACCCGCTGTCTGACCCATCTGACCAGTAATGCATTTTGTAAGAGGGGTTGCTTTCATCATGCGATGAATTTTCACCATGGCCACACTCCAGATAATCCCCTCTTTCCTAATTTAGGGTTATCTAATACTTTTGCTGTGTCTACTTAAATTTGCTATTTTTTCCAGATGTGTTTCTTGTAAAATTATCCCTTTTAAGGACTAGTCTTTTGTCTGTCTCTTTTTGTAAAGTATACATATTACTTAACTTTTTAATGTCCTTCTGTATCTGTAAAATATATCCTCAGTGCAAATTGCCCCAAAATACCTTGTAATGTGGTAAATTCATTGAAAATGGTGAATTTTTTCCCAAAAGTATAGAGATTCACACAATTTAAATATACATAGAAGTATAGAAATGATTATATTCAATAAGCCCCTATATACCCATCAATTTGCTTCAATCTTACCAACTCATGGTCAGTCTTGCTTCAGTTGACTCCACACCCACTTTATCTCCTCCTACTATTATTTTGAAACTCTCCTAGACATTTTTTATCCATAAATATAGTGTTTAAATATATATATTAGAATATATATATAACATGTTATACAAAAATACATATTAAATATATGTAATATATCATATATGTATAATATTAAGTAGAAAATTATCTTTAAAAAGTCTCTTCACTCATAAATACTGGGAATTTTCTGTAATCCATTTACGTAAACACTGGAAGTTATTGTAAGTCATCTCTAATTGATCTATTTGTAGTATTATATTATTCTAATTAAAATATCAAATGTGAAGGAGAAGCAAAATTAAGATTCCATCTAAATATTAATTATGTAGTTTCATTTTAAATAGCTTGGGCAGTTAATCCGTTCCTCTAGATTTTTAGTGACATATAAACTATTTAGTAGTAAGATGGGCCTATTTGAAATGGGCCAGGTGATCCTGCCCAGTTGCAGAAAATATTAACAATTTTTAAAACCTTAACCTTTTGCAGAGTTAATAGGCATTATACGTAAGAACAAAAGTCAAAATAGTGTACACTTCAGAATTCCATACAGAATAGAAAATGCAGTACTAGATCTCTGCAATAGATAAATCTGTCTTCGCAGCATAGATCTGTATGCCCATCTGTACAGATCTGCATGTGTATAGATGGGCATACAGAATTGTCATAATACTACTATTGTTTGTATACCACCTGACACTTTAGTATTTCATCTGATGTTCAGTTCACCTTATAGCTGGGGACTCTTATCATTGTCACCAGGCTCATAAGAAATAAAGTCTCTAAAAAGATAAGGCCAGATCTCTTTAAGGCCTGACCCTAGCACCTGGTAGAGGCACCACTCCAGCAGATGTTTTCTGAATCCAAAACTTGTGCTCTTTTTCTCATTTCTGATTCTCATGGGTCCTGTTAAGCCGGTGTACCACTGAGATGTAAGTTTCTTGAAGACATAGACCCTTAAAGATCTATTGTAAGAATTAGTATAGACATGATGCTACTAATGTAGCAAACAGTCAAGTACTGCATAAATGCTAATAATGTTACCAGATTTCTACATGACAGCTCAAACAGATATAGGTCTGGACCCTGGAGAGGCCCAATGACACATATTCTGTTCTTTGTAGACTTCTCAAGTGACCCACTCCAGTGTTCTTGCCTGGAGAATCCCAGGAATGGAGGAGCCTGATAGGCTGCCATCTATGGGGTCGCACAGTCGGACACGACTGAAGTGACAGCAGCAGCAGCAGCAGCAAGTGCATCAACCTTGAATTTTATTCTCCTGTTCAACTTTCTCTTGATCAATACTATATAACCAAATTCCTAAAATGGTGTGTGTTACAGAGTAGGTAAACAGGGAACATTTGTTGAATAAATAAATGGGTGAAAATTGATGACAGTATCCCTGGCTCTTGTACCAAAGGCACAGACCTTGATTTAAAGAGAGATATTCCATGAGTTGCAAACATTGAATATAACAAAACAGAGAGTAGTCGTCCCAGGAAGGCCAGGTGATGTCCCGTGGTCCCTCTTGCCCAGGTATCTATTCACCCCATAGGCCAGGGCAAACCTCTGCTGAGCCCTAAACTTGACTGCTCTTAGCTGACTGTGTCACGAGACAACCCCACTGAAGACGTTCCCTTCTGCTCATTTGTTTGTGTAGCAGTTTCCAAAGAGTCTTCACAGGCGTTTTGTTTGAGCCTCTAAATAACTCTGGAAGGAAACTCCCACCACCTGTACCTCACCAGGTTCCTTGGTCTCTAAGCTCCTTTCCTATTCTGGTGCTGTGATTCTGAAGAACTACTTTCTCCTCACTTGTATTAATAAATGAGAAACATGTGCTTGTCTATCATGAAGTTACTTCCCAACTCTTTGGTTCAGTTCAGTCGCTCAGTCGTGTCCAACTCTTTGCGACCCCATGAATCACAGCGCGCCAGGCCTCCCTGTCCATCACCAACTCCCAGAGTTCACCCAGACTCACGTCCATCGAGTAGGTGATGCCATCCAGCCATCTCATCCTCTGTCGTCCCCTTCTCCTCCTGCCCGCAATCCCTCCCAGCATCAGAGACTTTTCCAATAAGTCAGCTCTTCTCATGAGGTGGCCAAAGTACTGGAGTTTCAGCTTTCGCATCATTCCTTCCAAAGAAATCCCAGGGCTGATCTCCTTCAGAATGGACTGGTTGGATCTCCTTGCAGTCCAAGGGACTCTCAAGAGTCTTCTCCAACACCACAGTTCAAAAGCATCAATTCTTCGGCGCTCAGCCTTCTTCACAGTCCAACTCACATCCATACATGACCACAGGAAAAACCATAGCGTTGACTAGACGAACCTTTGTTGGCAAAGTAATGTCTCTGCTTTTCAATATGCTATCTAGGTTGGTCATAACTTTCCTTCCAAGGAGTAAGCATCTTTTAATTTCATGGCTGCAGTCACCATCTGCAGTGATTTAGGAGCCCCAAAAAATAAAGTCTGACACAGTTTCCACTGTTTCCCCATCTATTTGCTATGAAGTGATGGGACCAGATGCCATGATCTTCGTTTTCTGAATGTTGAGCTTTAAGCCAACTTGTTCACTCTCCACTTTCACTTTCATCAAGAGGCTTTTGAGTTCCTCTTCACTTTCTGCCATAAGGGTGGTGTCATCTGCATATCTGAGGTTATTGATATTTCTCCTGGCAATCTTGATTCCAGCTTGTGTTTCTTCCAGTCCAGAGTTTCTCATGATGTACTCTGCATATAAGTTAAATAAGCAGGGTGACAATATATAGCCTTGATGTACTCCTTTTCCTATTTGAAACCAGTCTGTTGTTCCATGTCCAGTTCTAACTATTGCTTCCTGACCTGCATATAGGTTTCTCAAGAGGTAGATCAAGTGGTCTGGTATTCCCATCTCTTTCAGAATTTTCCACAGTTTATTGTGATCCACACAGTCAAAGGCTTTGGCATAGTCAATAAAGCAGAAATAGATGGTTTTTCTGGAACTCTCTTGCTTTTTCCATGACCCAGCGGATGTTGGCAATTTGACCTCTGGTTCCTCTGCCTTTTCTAAAACCAGCTTGAACATCAGGAAGTTCACGGTTCCCATATTGCTGAAGCCTGGCTTGGAGAATTTTGAGCATCACTTTACTAGCGTGTGAGATGAGTGCAATTGTGTGGTAGTTGGAGCATTCTTTGGCATTGCCTTTCTTTGGGATTGGAATGAAAACTGACCTTTTCCAGTCCTGTGGCCACTGCTGAGTTTTCCAAATTTGCTGGCATATTGAGTGCAGCACTTTCACAGCATCATCTTTCAGGATTTGAAATAGCTCAGCTGGAATTCCATCACCTCCACTAGCTTTGTTCATAGTGATGCTTTCTAAGGCCCACTTGACTTCACATTCCAGGATGTCTGGCTCTAGGTCAGTGATCACACCATCGTGATTATCTGGGTCATGAAGCTCTTTTTTGTACAGTTCTTCTGTGTATTTTTGCCACCTCTTCTTAATATCTTCTGCTTCTGTTAGGTCCATACCATTTCTGTCCTTTATCGAGCCCATCTTTGCATGAAATGTTCCCTTGGTATCTCTAATTTTCTTGAAGAGATCTCTAGTCTTTCCCATTCTGTTGTTTTCCTCTATTTCTTTGCGTCGATTGCTAAAGAAGGTTTTCTTATCTCTTCTTGCTATGCTTTGGAACTCTGCATTCAGATGCTTATATCTTTCCTTTTCTCCTTTGCTTTTCGCTTCTCTTCTTTTCACAGCTATTTGTAAGGCCTCCCCAGACAGCCATTTTGCTTTTTTGCATTTCTTTTCCACAGGGATGGTCTTGATCCCTGTCTCCTGTACAATGTCATGAACCTCATTCCATAGTTCATCAGGCACTCTATCTATCAGATGTAGGCCCTTAAATCTATTTCTCACTTCTACTGTATAATCATAAGGGATTTGATTTAGGTCATACCTGAATGGTCTAGTGGTTTTCTCTACTTTCTTCAATTTCAGTCTGAATTTGGCAATAAGGAGTTCATGATCTGAGCCACAGTCAGCTCCTGGTCTTGTTTTTGCTGACTGTATAGAGCTTGTCCATCTTTGGCTACAAAGAATATAATCAATCTGATTTTGGTATTGACCATCTGGTGATGTCCATGTGTAGAGTCTTCTCTTATGTTGTTGGAAGAGGGTGTTTGCTATGACCAGTGCATTCTCTTGGCAAAACTCTATTAGCCTTTGCCCTGCTTCATTCCGTATTCCAAGGCCAAATTTGCCTGTTACTCCAGGTGTTTCTTGACTCCCTACTTTTGCATTCCAGTCCCCTATAATGAAAAGGACATCATTTTTGAGTGTTAGTTCTAAAAGGTCTTGTAGATCTTCATAGAACCGTTCAACTTCAGCTTCTTCAGTGTTACGGGTTGGGGCATAGACTTGGATTACTGTGATATTGAATGGTTTGCCTTGGAAACGAACAGAGATCATTCTGTCGTTTTTGAAATTGCATCCAAGTACTGCATTTCAGACTCCTTTGTTGACCGTGATGGCTACTCCATTTCTTCTAAGGGATTCCTGCCCGCAGCAGTAGATATAATGGTCATCTGAGTTAAATTCACCCATTCCAGTCCATTTTAGTTCGCTGACTCCTAGAATGTCGACATTCACTCTTGCCATCTCTTGTTTGACCACTTGCAATTTGCCTTGATTCATGGACCTGACATTCCAGGTTCCTATGCAATATTGCTCTTTACAGCATCGGACCTCCCAACTCTTAAGCTGTCATAAAGCAAAGTAGACTTTTTCTGTGGTAATTTTCTGCATATCATTTTTTATTTTGATTTTAGATCATATTCCCAATTAACATGTGTGTGCACATACATTTTGTATGTGTATTCTAAAGTTCTACATCATAGTTAGATAACTGTTTACATTCAGGCATAGACATGCATCCACTACATTTACACACAAAACCTCACAAGAAAACTTACTTCTTTGTATCTCAACAAGAAGCATAAATCAGTGTTGAAATTTAGTAGGGTGGTTTCTGAACACATTTTCATTCTGCCTGCTGTACATGTTCTCCTCTACCTGTTCCTCAAGATTCCCAAGTTCTTGGACATCTGTGACCCAATTTTCCCCTTATTTCTTATATATGGAGTAAACCCTTAAGCATATTATAACTTCTGGTATTTTCCAGTAGAAAAAAATTGTGCTTACCTCGCCATATTTTTTTCAGCTTCTTTTAAAATAACTGAGAGGCTTAGAATGCTTTGCATAAGACTTCTTTCACATCCCAAGCCTTTTTGGGAGAAAAAAGAATCCTTTGATGTAAATCTTTTTTGATGTAATCCTTTTCTAATATTAATCTTATTCACTGTGTGTCAATCTTTAATTACTATTAGCCCTTTAATCTGACCACGTGTGGGCTTTGGGTTGTGGTGTGGGCTTTGCTAGCACAGTAATGTGACTCCAGCTACATGAATTAGCTTTCCCTTTTCAATAAATAAGAGTACAGGTCCCTAACTATTCCATCTTAGAGGTGTTCTTTTAATCCCCAAAGTTATCAAGGACAACTAAAAGTAACCATAGTATACCATAAGCTGTTGGTGGTCACCCTGGGGCATCTTGATATTTATGCTGTAATATTATTATTTGTATTAATAGTTATAGCATTATAACATATTTCTATGGTACTTTATCATTTATAAAAGAGCTTCCTATATAGGAGCCATTTAAATTCCTTATTCATCTGACCTTAACAAAATCCCTATGATGCAAACAGGTCTCCCTTTTTATGGATGAGAAAATTTGGGCTAGGAGTATTTCAATTATTTGACAAAGGTTCTTTTAACAAAGCCTCCTTGACCCAGGTCCCTAGTATGGTCTATGTGACTATACCAAGCAAATTTCCACAGTATGGTTATGCAGCTCTTCCAATTTTGAAGATGTTTGAGCAGTGGTTTCATTAACAAATGTGTTATTTCTGTCTCAGGCACTATCTGTACCTAGATATCAAAATAGTGATCTGGTGTAGAAGATTGTCCTTGAAGGAAATAGATCATCAGTGTTGCCTCTTTTTCAGAATATGTTGTGCATAGATATGCTCATTTGTGTCAAATTTTAGATTCCATACATAATTGATATCATATGGTAATTTTCTTTCTCTTTCTGACTTCACTTAGTATGATAGTCTGTGGGTCCATCTTTGTTGCTGCAAATGGCATTATTTCATTTTTTATGGTTCAGTAATATTCCACTGTATATGTATACCACATCTTCTTTATCCATTCATCTGTCAGTGGACATTTAGGTTGTTTCCATGTCTTGGCTATTGTAAATAAGTGCTGCTGTAAGCATAGGGGTTCATATATCTTTTTGAATTATAGTTTTGTCTGGATATATGCCCAAGATTGGGATTGTTGGATCCTATGACACCTCTGTTTTTTTTTTGTTTTTTTTTGTGGAACATTCATACTGTTTACCATAGTAGCTGCACCTTCCCACCAACAGTGTAGGAGGATTCCCTTTTGCCTTTTGTCTATTCTACCGCACACTATAGTTGGAATAACAATCACCAATTTTAATGACTTGTATCCTAGTATTGATTAGGAATTAAGTACTCTTTAATTGGAAACCCTTGGCCTACATGCAGATATAGATTCTTTAAGTTTAATAGATCCTTTGAATAGATTACCATCCATGATCATGATAGTTTTTCATAAATGTGTGCAGATTGGTTAATTCTTTACTGGAGTATAATGTCTTTACAATGTTGTGCTAGCTAGTTTTTCCATCCTTTTTTTTGAGGTCAAACAGGCCAATACAAAACTTGAATCTAAAGAAGAAGAAATAGTGTATTCATTTGGATTTGTTTTTCATTTTAAAAGCATAAAGGATTGAATTAACCAAAATTGAATAGAATTGAACCATAGTATTTTTTTCAAGATAATTGTTATTGTTCTGTTGTTCCTTTGCAAAGTCCTGACCGACTCTTTGCAATCTCACGGACTGCAGTACCCAGGCTCCTCTGTCCTTCACTGTCTCACAGAGGTTGCTCAAATTCATGTCCAGTGAATTGGTGATGCTATCTAACCACTTCATCTTCTGCCACCCACTTCTTTTGTCTCAGTCTTTCTCAGCATTAGAGTCTTTTGCAATGGTTCTTCATATAGGTGGCCAAAGTATAGGAGCTTCAGCTTCAGTCCTTCCAATGAATATTCAGGGTTGATGTCCCTTAGGATTGATTGGTTTGATCTCCTTGCAGTCCAAGCAATTCTCAAGAGTACCACAATTTGAAAGCATCAGTTCTTCAGCACTCACTTTCTTTGGGTTCCCCTACTGGCTTGGTTGTAAAGAATCCACCTGCCAATGCAGGAGATGCAAGAGATGTGAGTTCAGTCCCTATGTGGGGAAGATCCCTGGAAAAGGAAATGGCAATCCATTCTAGAATTCTTGCCTGGGAAATCCCATGGACAGAGGAGTCTGGCAGCTACAGTCCATGGGGTTGCAAAAGAGTTGGACATGACTTAGCAACTAAACAACAACAGCCTTCTTTATGGTCCAACTCACATCTGTACATGACTACTGGAAAAACCATGGTTTAGACCATACAGACCTTTGTTGACAAAGTGATGTCTCTGCTTTTTAATACACTGTCTAGGTTTGTCATAGCTTTCCTTCTAGGGAGCCAGCATCTTTTAATTTCATGATTGTGGTCACCATCCGCAGTGATTTTAGAGTCCAAGAAAATAAAATCTGTCAGTGCTTCCACTTTTTCCCCTTCTATTTGCATGAAGTGATGGGACCAGATGCCATGAACTTAGATTTTTAATGTTGAGTTTCAAGCCGCTTTTTCACTCTGCTATTTCACCTTCATCAAGAGGCTCTTTAGTTCCTCTTTGCTTTCTGCCATTAGAGTGGTATTATCTGCATTTCTGAGATTGTTGATATTCCTTCTGGCAATCTTGATTCCAGCTTGTCATTCCCAGCCTGGCATTTCACATGATGTACTCTGCATATAAGTTAAATAAACAGGATGACAATATACAGCCTTGTCATACTCCTTTCCCAATTTTAAACCAGTCCATTGTTCTATGTAAGGTCCTAATGGTTGCTTCTTGACCTGCATGAAGATTTCTCAGGAGACAGATAAGGTGGTCTGATATTCCAATCTCTTTAAGAATTTTTCAGTTTGTTGTGGTCCACACAAAGGCTTTCATGTAGTCAATGAAGCAGAAATAGATGTTTTTCTGGAATTCCCTTGTTTTTTCTATGGTCCATCAACTGTTCGCAATTTGATCCCTTGTCCCTCTGCCTTTTCTAAACCCAGCTTGTACATCTGGAAGTTCTTTGTTCACATGCTGCTTAAGCCTAGCTTGAAGGATTTGGGGCATAGCCTTACTAATGTGTGAAATGAGTGCAACTGTATGGTAATTTGAACATTCTTTGGCATTGCTCTTCTTTGGGATTGAAATGAAAACTGAACTTTTCCAATCCTATGGCCACTGCTGAGCTTTCCAAATTTGCTTACATATTGAGTGTAGTACTTTAACAGCACCATCTTTTAGGATTTTCAATAACTCAGCTGAAATTCCTTCACCTCCACCAGCTTTGTTCATAGAAATGCTTCCTAAGGCCCACTTGACTTCATACTCCAGAATATCTGGCTCTTGGTGAGTGGCCACACCATCGTTGTTATCCAGGTCATTAAAATATTTTTTGTATAGTTGTTCTGTGTATTCTTGCCACCTCTTCTTAATCCCTTCTGCTTCTGTTAGGTCCTTACTGTTTCCATCCTTTATTGTGCCCAAGATAATTATTTTAAAAATAAAGAGTGGCACAACCTCATGATAGTCAGCTAAAACTATTCCCCAGAAAATAGTCAATTGTTAGAAATTGGCTTTATCTTCAATCTCAGAAATCAAAGTCTGACCCTATTAATGTAAAGAAAGAAATGGAAAATACACTATTTCTAGATATTTCCACTCATTTGTAGATGCCTAGCTTAACGTCTGACAATAATAGCAGCTTCTGTCTCTGAAGAAAGAAGTTGTTAAATATAGTAACTCATTTTACTTATGACAGTGCCTTTTGTGCCTGTATGCTGGTGGCTCAGATGGTAAAGAATGTGCCTGCAATTCAGGAGACTCGGATTTGATCCCTAGATCAGGAAGATCCCCTGGAGAAGGGAATGGCCATGCACTCCAGTATTCTTGCCTGGAGAATTCCATGGACAGAAGAACCTGGCAGGCTACAGTCCGTGGGTTCTCAGAGTGGGACATGACTGAGCGACTAGCACTTTCCCTTTCACCCTGTTGACTAAAAAAGTAAATACTCCCATGAAAAATTAATTTTGAAATCTAGTCTTTCAAAACTTTAAGACACAAGATGTTGAAATAATGTGGGTGGTACATACTAAAATAAAGAATTCTCTCAGATCTTGCTTTCCCTTTTTTCACCTCCTTTCTTTGTAAATCCCCCACAAAAGGATTAAAGTTATCATCTAAATGCCCACCTTGTTGTGAAACACTACAAATGCTAGGATAAACATGCATTCCGTAACTTCTTCGAATCAAACTTCTATACAATAATTAAACGAAACTAGAATATGATGAGAACTTGAAACTCAGAGTGAAAAATGTTTATGATAAGACCTGATTTTGCTAGCCCTCTGACCTTGGACAGGCCTTTGGAACTCAGCCTGAGTTCTTTCATTTGGGATGTAGGGATAAAAATGCCTGCTTCATAGAGTTCTCATTAGGATTAAATGAAATAGTGCATAAGAAACACAGGGACTCATAACAGATAATACAAGTTTGTTTTACATAACAGCCCAGGAGGATTTGGAAGGGTAACTAATGATCCTACTCAAATTTTATTGTTGTTGTTGTTCATTTAATTCTTTTCATATAGTTTTATTATAGAGCTTAAAAAATAAAATAGAGATGCAAGGTCTTTTTAAATTTTTTTATAATAGTTAATGTATACTATAAGTTAGAGGTTTACAATATAGTGATTTGCAATTTTTAAATGTTATATTTCATTTATAGTTATTATAAAATATTGTCTATATTTTCTGTGTTGTACAAAAGTACCCTTGAACTGCAAAGACTTTAACACAGAAACCAGTCCTATATGCACTCCTCCTCACTCCACATTCTTGTTTCCCATTCACTTTCCACTATTCTAGCATCCTTTACTGATATTTATCTCTGTTTGTAAATAATACTTGTACATTTTCTATTTTTCATAATATACATTTTTACTATGGAAGATGAAGTTTAGCTATTTTACTGTACTTCCCCAACACACATTTCCTCTTCCCCTTATTCACCATAGAGCGTTGGCAATTCTTTTTCAATCCACGTTCAATGTTTTCATCTTTATGATTATGTAAACTTTGCTAATTGCTGAGGCAAAAAAGATTATAAAACTTCATTTCCTGAACAATATTTTAGGTTATCTGTGTTTCTTGTTGTTTTGATATGCATGATTGTCTTTGGACCTCTAACCAGGTTTTCCCTGTACCTTCAGGAGCTTCATGAAATATCTCCATCCAGTTTTCCCCATCGGTCCTTCGGCTCCAGTCTAAGATTGTTGGTCCTGGATGTGCTGCCTAGCTGTCTTGTCAATTTGGCACTTCGTTTTTCCATTTTCCTCTGATTTCCCTCTGCCCCTGTCCCATGCTTGGTTCCCTGTTCCTTGAATACCATGTTTTCTCATATTTATGGAGCATGTTTTCCAGTAGCTTTCTGGGAAAGGGTGCATAGAAGGTTAAGTTTTGAGATAGCTTAGATTCTAAAATTCATTCTATTCTCACACTTGATTAAGAATTACTTTCACTCATAATTTCAAGATAACTCCCACTGCTTTGTAAATTTCACTGACTCTTAATTTCATTTATGAAACCTATTTCCCCTGCCTGGAAGTTTATAGAATGTTCTTTTTTTCTCAGTCTTTGCATATTCTAGAGTGTTATGCTTTGGCGTGTACTTCTCTGGTGGCTCAGTGGTAAAGAATCTGCCTGCCAATGCAGGAGATGCATGTGTGATCCCTGGGTCAGGAAGATCCCCTGGAGAAGGAAATAGCAACACGCTCTAGTATTCTTGCTTGGAAAATTCCATGAACAGAGGAGTCCAGTGGGCTACAGGCCATGAGGTCACAAAAAGAGTCGGACATGCTGCTGCTGCTGCTGTGAAGTCGCTTCAGTCGTGTCCGACTCTGTGCGACCCCATAGACGGCAGCCCAACAGGCTCCCCCATCCCTGGGATTCTCCAGGCAAGAACACTGGAGTGGGTTGCCATTTCCTCCTCCAATGCATGAAAGTGAAAAGTGAAAGTGAAGTCGCTCAGTCCTGTCCGACTCTTCGCGACCCCGTGAACTGCAGCCTACCAGGCTCTTCCGTCCACGGGATTTTTCCAGGCAAGAGTACGGGAGTGGGGTGCCATTGCCTTCTCCGAGTCGGACATGACCTAGTGACTAAAAACAACAACAGCAATACTTTGGTGCAGGTTCATCTTTAGTCATTGGACCGAGCACTCAATGGCTCCTTCAATTTGAAAGTTTATGTTCTGCAATTCTGGAAACTTTTCTTGCATCTATTTTTTTATAATTTCCTCCTTTGGTGTTCTTTTTTTCTATAAACCTTCTCTACTGATTCCCTAATCTTATTTTTTTTTTCTCCTGTTTTCTTTTTATTTACTAAGAAATAACTTCACCTTTATCTGCCAGCACTTCTATACAGATTTTTTTTTTTAAGATTTTCTCATATCTTTAACTTCTAATAATCCCTTTTTGTTTTTGAAATGCCCTTTGTTATAATCTCTCTTCTTTCATGCATGGGGCTTCTTTATCTCTCTGAGACTACTGATTGTACTTATTACCCTTTTCCTCAGCACCGTTTCCTTTTGATTTTGATGGTCTGTCTTTCATGTTAGAGGCTTCCTTCAAGTCCTAGTAACCCTTTACTGTTGTTATATTTAATAATGAGTCACTAAAATGCAAATTAGAAATTCCTTGTACTGAGGTGGGATTTTTTTTTTGACTGGTGGCCTTTTCAGTAAGAACCAAATATTTTTTGGGAGAGCCCCCCAAATCAAGATCCTTAGGTCTCTGTTTGGTGCTCTTTAGTATTTCCAAAGAAAAGTCCTCCAATGTCCTGTGTAAAGGTAGGTACACAGTGAAGTAAAAGTAACCAGAGTGGGGTGAGGATATTCAGCCAAGCTCCCCGTGTGTATCTGAGAGAGGAAAGGAACTTCTGGGATCTCACTGGTCTGTTTGTAGAGTTTCACTCGGTGTTTTTGTTTTCAGTCTGGTGCCTCATGCCTTTTTTCAGCTGTGTCTAGAATCCAGTCCTCTGAGGTTCCTAGGTGGGAGAGGGGCAACTTCCTGTCTCTGTGGAGTGGAGGAGGAAATTTGGCTCCTTCTTTCAAATATTTTCAACCAATTATCCCTGTGTGCTTGGACTCACAGCCCCTCCCACACCTGCTTCCTCTATTCCTGAGCCTGTCTGAGGTTCAGCAGAGTAAATCAACTCATTTGTTGTTGCCTGTGCCACCCTTTCAAGTCCCTTAGCTTAGAAAAGTCCCTTATTAGCTAAGTCAGTTACCACTCATCCACTTTGAAACTTCCAAAAATGTTAACATCCTTCATGTGTTCCTACCTCCTTCTCCATTCTCTTGTCCTCATGAGTTATGCCTTTGTGGTTGCTGTTCCTTTACTCACTGTAGAATATTTAAGAATAATGAGGAAAGCTGTACATATCTAATCTTCCATGTTTGATCAGGAGTGCTATTGATTCAGTCTCTTTCCATTCCAAAATGGACATCATCACCTCTCAAGCAAAGGTCACCCAGAGGGGACCATATCTCCTTCCTCTTCTTATCCTAGGCTCAGGAGTCAGGGTCTCTGCTGAGGCAAAGTGGCTAGTCAAAAAGGTTAGTGAATTATTATGGCCTCAGAAGGAGGGTAAATTACATCTAGTCCTTCCAATTATCACAGGAAACTTAAAAAATGATATGCAATGTACATTAACAGTGGAGGTAAGACAATAAGCAAAAGTTGAAAGCAAAGCATGTACTTGTCAATGGCAAAAGAAATTCAAAAATTATATCTAATCAATTAGAACTTTTCTGAGAAAAATTTTGGAGAATACGTGCTGTTTAGTTCCAGTTTTATCTTGATTATTCAGAAATTTTCCATCTAAGATTGGATAAACCACACACGCAAGGAAAACATACTCTTAACTCATATTATCTCAATAAGAAATTTTAAAAAAATAAAAATATTATTATAAAAATTCAAGTTTTCAGAGAATTATTATGTGCTACATGGTTATAATAGTTCATAGTAAAGATTGAAGCTAAACTTCCTTTAATGATATAAAGCTTCATCATTATAGTGACTTGGGGAAAGCCAAATCTTGTTAATATGCCTTCTTGGTTCTATGGAGCATGCTACAATCTGTGCCAGATGCAATTAAAGAATGGTTCAAATGGCAATCTGTAGAGCTTTGAAGATATCCATGGGAAATAGGCTGCTTGGCTGTTCATTACCATTGTAATAGATTAGAAGTGACATTGGTTTAAAAAAAAAATAACAACTCATCATTCTGGTCCAATTGACCAATTAGGGCACTCACACTTGTCATGCTGCAGTTGTACAATTGTTGACATTATTTTTCATCATATGATGGTTATGGGAAAGGAATACAGTATTTTATAGACTTGTACAATATCTTTGCTTTTGCCCAAATGTAACTCTTCATGCATATGAGAGTTAAATATGTATGTTTATGTACATAGATAAAATAGAAAAAACAGTACTGGTGATAAGGAATGAATGAGTTGATAGTTGAAATGCAGATGTTGAAACACACAGAAAACTAGATAGCAAGAAAATATAAGATGTGTATGAGCTGCCTCGCTCACCCACATGTAACATAAATGAGAAGAATTATATAACTACTGAAATGAGAAACATTTCCTGCTAGAAGTTTATTCTTCTCAATTCAGATATTCAGAGAAACTCTCCAGTAATAATTCATAAAAAGAAGGCATTCATATTGACATGAATATCATAGTATAAAATTATACCTGTTAGATTTGTACACTGTATATTCCAAAATGCCCTAAAAATGGAAGAGAAAGCATTTGTGTGTTTATATTCCTCATAGAGTTTCCCACTAAGTCTTATTAATATTAGCACTTTAGATGATTAACAATGAAGTCAGTGAATAATTAGCTCTTTGAAGATCTTCCTAGCATTTAAACAATCTTCCATTTTCTTTTTGTAACTTCAACACTGAAATTAAGAGGAAGACTGCATTAGATATGACACAATTTAGGTATAACATGACCTGAAAGAATATAAACTAAATCACCTGAATTCATATCTTCAGCCCCCTTTTCTTTCTAAGCAGGGACCCCATCAGCTGGACAAAGGTGATATGAAAGAACTCCAGGAATTACCTACTATACATTAGTAAACCCAGACAGAGTGCAGTTGTAGATTCTCATATAGAAGAATGACTCTCCTTTTAAAGTTTGTTTTGGTTTGGTTTTCTCCCAGTTATTAGTGACAAATATTGACACCTTATAAGTAAAAACAGAAGTCTCAAAGAACCTCCACCGCCACATCTTCCTCAGTAGTCCTTGTTTCACTCTTGAGCTGTTGTCCCCCTCCCTCCCTTCTAAGTTTAGGGTAGCTAAGGTACCCAAAGTGCTTCCCAGGTGGCACAGTGGTAAAAAATCTGCCTCCAAATGCAGGAGGCACAAGAGACATGGGTTTGACCCTAGCTCAGGAAGATCCCCTGGCATAGGAAATGGCAATCCACTCCAGTATTCTTGCAGAGAAAACTCCATGGACAGAGGAACCTGATGGGCTACCATCCATGGGGTCACAAAGAGTCAGACATGACTGAGCACACACACCCAAGGCAGTCAAAATAGGCACTTGAGATCTGGGCTGAGGTTGGATGGTGATGATCAACTAGATGCACTTGTTATATGACATGAAGTAAAGGCACAGGGCAAAGAGGGGAGAATGGAGACAAGCAATTTAATTGCTGTAAATTACTGTAATTATTAATCCATTAATAGAATAATTCCTGAACCTAGAACTTCTTGGGAGTTCCCTTTGTAAGAATTCTACCAAAGATGCCAGTGTAGCACCTACTGAATCAGTGATTTTCAAAGATAATTTGAAGTATAATTTATATATTAAAAGAAGGAAAACACTGAAGTGAACATAGCTCATGGGATGTTTTGGGACTGATTTTGTTTAATTGGGGGCTATTTATGGAGAAGGCAATGGCACACCACTCCAGTACTCTTGCCTGGAAAATCCCATGGATGGAGAAGCCTGGAAGGCTGCGGTCCATGGGGTCGCTAAGAGTCAGACACGACTGAGCAACTTCACTTTCACTTTTCACTTTCATGCATTGGAGAAGGAAATTGCAAGCCACTCCAGTGTTCTTGCCTGGAGAATCCCAGGGATGGGGGAGCCTGTTGAGCTGCCGTCTATGGGGTCACACAGAGTCAGATACGACTGAAGTGACTTAGCAGCATGAGTAGTGTGGTTACTTTTTCTTCCTGATTTTAGCTTAACTCTCATTAATAACAATGCCAATTAAATATTCTAAAATATTGATGGTTAATACCCTGACTACAAGTGTAGTGCTGTAGGTCTAGAGCACACACATTTAATTTTGTTTCCATTATTCTTGGTTATATGTATTTGAGATATATATATATCTATACACATATATACATATACACATATCTTTTATAACATATGAATTAAAAATTTGTATTCTCTGTGGTGTGTTTTAAATGGCACAGTTCATTTGCACAGATATTAAGGGCCCACTTGTGCTTTCCCTTTGCTCAGTGCCAATGACTTAGGAAGAAATACATTCTGGTTTTGCAGCTGAGGGGGAAAGATGTGGGCAAAAAAATGACAAGTCTGAATGAAGAAGTTCTAGACAGAGGCAAAATAGAACCAGTACACACAAGGAAGAAGTGGAGATAACTAGGAAAATCAAGAAGAACTTTGGAGAAGATGAATTTAGAGCTAAGCTTTGAAGGTATCAGGTTTTCCTGGGAAAGCAAGCAAAAAAAGAAAAGGGGGCTCAAGGCCTGAGAAAAAGCAGAAGCTAATGTACAGAGGAAAAGGTCAATTTTCATTCTAATCCCAAAGAAGAACAATGCCAAGGAATGTTCAAACTACTGTACAATTGCACTCATTTCATGTGCTAGTAAAATTATACTCAGAATCCTTCAAGCTAGGCTTCAGCAGTATGAAACCAAGATTTATGTACAAGCTGGGTTTAGAAAAAGCAAAACCAGAGATCAAATTGCCAACTTTCGTTGGATCATAGAGAAAGCAAGGGAATTCCGGGGAGGGGGCTGGGGAATCTACTTCTGTTTCATTGACTACAATAATGCCTTTGACTGTGTGGATCACAACAAACTGTGAAAAATTTTTAAAGAAATGGGGATACCAGACCACCTTACCTGTCTCCTGAGAAACCTGTATAAGGGTCAAGAAGCACCAGTTAGAACCTTACATGGAACAACAGACTGGTTCAAAATTGGAAAAGGAGTACAACAATGCTGTATATCATCACCCTGCTTATTTAACTTCTATGCAGAGTACATCAAAGCAAAATGCCAGGCTGGATGAATAATGAGCTAGAATCAAGATTGCTGGGACAATATCAATGACCTGAGATATGCAGATGATACCACTCTAATGGCAAAAAGTGAAGAGAAACTAAAGCACCTCTTGATCAGGGTGAAAGAAGAAAATGAAAAAGCTTGCTTAAAGCTCAATATAAAAATAAGATTATAGCATCTGGTCCCATCAATCCATGGCAAATAGAAGGGGGAAAAGTGGAAGCAGTGACAGATTTTATTTTCTTAGATTCAGTTCCAAAATCACTGTGAACAATGACTGCAGCCATGAAATTAAAAGATGCTTATTCCTGGAAAGGAAAGCTATGACAAACATAGACAGTGTATTAAAAAGCAGAGACATCACTTTGCTGACAAAGGTCCGTATAGTGAAAGCTGTGGTTTTTCCAGTGGTCATATACAGATGTGAAAGTTGGACCATAAAAGAAGTCTGAGTGCCAAAGAATTGATGCTTTATAATTGTGGTGCTAGAGAAGACTCTTGAGAGTCCCTTGGACTCAAAAGCAGTCAATCCTAAAGAAAATCAACCCTGATTATTAATTGGAAGAACTGAATCTGAAGCTTCAGTACTTTGGCCACCCCATGCAAAGAGTCAACTCATTGGAAAAGATGCTGATGCTGGGAAAGATTGAAGGCAAAAGGAGAAGGGGGTGGCAGAGGATGCGATGGTTAGATAACATCAATTCAATGGACATGAATTTCAGCAAATTCTGGGAGATGGTAAAGGACAGGGAAGCCTGGCGTACTGCACTCGATGCAATCGCAAAGAGTTGAGCACAACTTAGCAACTGAACAACAAAACAACAGCAATGTATGTGCATGTGTGCTAAGTCACTTCAGTCATGTCCAACTCTTTGCAACCCCATAGCCTGCCAGGCTCCTCTGTCCATGGGATTCTCCAGGCATGAACACTAGAGTAGGTTGCCATTTCTTTCTCCAGGGGATCTTCCTGACCCAAGGCTCGAACCAGCATCTCTTTCATCTCCTGCATTGGCAGCTGGGTTCTTTATCACTAGCTCCACCTGGGAAGGCCTATACAACAATGTATAGAGGTGTGAATATCAATGATTCTCAATATTGGATAAACTAGAATGGCCTAGTTGGTGAATAGTGAGGATCATTGAGTAGTTCAGCAATAGGCATGGCTGTAAACATGTTTTGGAGGCAAATTGCACAGGTATTTGAATGCCATGTGAATATTTGGATAATAGAAGAAGAGAACAACCTATTCTTCTCTAAAGTTTAAGAGTAGTGGTTTTCAACCATGACCTGTTTGCCCCAAATGGATACTTGGCAATGATTGGAGAGAGTTTTGGTTGTCACAACCAGGGGTGGGGATGCTACTGATTTCTAGTGAGTAGAGCCCATAGATGTTGCTACTAAACATCCTATAAGGACAGGACAGTACCCACACCCAGCAAAGAATTATTCAGCCCCATGTGTCAACAGTAATGAGGTTGAAGATTTCTCATTTAAGAAGATATTTCTTATGGCACTGTGAAGGATGGAATAGAGCAAGGGAGTGGGCACAGAGAGGCCTGTTCAGAAATTTAGAGTGAGAGACAGAACCTAATCTAGGCAGTGACAGTGGGTTTTGCATCTTGCAAATAAACATAAACAGCCAACTTTGAGAAACTCCAATTCTAACCAATGACCAATAGCAAATGTTACTGTTGTTGATCAGACAGTAGTTCACAGAATTAACTGGTTATTTAAGAAATGAGATATTGCAGATCCACTAGTGCCTACAGATGCAAATCTGTGAGCAAGGGAACATAATGTGCATTTTTCACAAACTCCTGGGATAATTTTTAGCAGGAGTTCCACTTCAAGTCATTGACTCTTAAACCTGTTTTCTAATACATAATTATTATTATATAATATAATTATTATATTGCTTATAATTATTTCCAAGATTATCTTAGTTTTTTTTTTTAAATCACTTGTTAGTCAAATGCATGTCCTCCAGTTCTGTGAAGTGGGAACATAAATCAAGCCTATTTAGGATATTGCAAAAACAAAAGCATAGCTGTATCTTCTGTTTGCAGGAAGACAGAATATTTGTTTAAATATGCCTTGGGGTATTTGTATAAAGTGCTACATCTCTCCTATAATAAGGAGTACCTTTGCCACAGACACACTTTGCCCCATGCTGGGGCCTTCACTAGTTCTGCCCTCACATGCCTGGTCAGCACATTCTCAGATGAATGGTTAATTCAGTTCTGCATGCTTTCACCAGGTCACTGCACCTCAGGGAGAAATCAGACATTTTCCTTGTAGGCTTCTGGGGTATCCTATACTTTTCCACCAAGAACATGAGCCATCATGTTATCAAGAGTTCTCTCTGGTTGGAGGTCTAGATTAGAGGTAACACACACACACACACACACACACACACACACACATTTTCCTGCATAACTGTTTCTAAAAGACCCTCAATGAATTAGCACAACATTTATAATATGGAAAGCATATACAAAATAAGCTGTAAAAAAGCAGCTTGATGGGTCTGCACATGGGCACTGTTCCTGCAATGGAGCACTGTAAACCACCCCCTAGTACAGAAAGATACCCTAGGAAGCCCTTTATTATGAACAGCAACAAAGGATGGAGACCAAGGGGGATGAATCTTATTGTAAATGTATGTTTCTGTATATCTTATGATCCCCCAAATATATTTTTCAGTACAGCCAAGAAAACAACTACCCAAAGGCTAAAAATCAAGTTCCTTTAATTTAATCCCATTGATTGAAATGTTAGGACATCCAAGACCCATGGGTGTCAGAACTAACACTGTAACTATTTCCAAAAGCAAAATAACAACTAGGATCATGTACCTGATACAAGAAGAATATGTCAGCCTCTTTGTACTTATCCTACAAATCAGCTTTTTCAGAGACAGAAAATATTCTATCTTATAAGCCAGGTGACTCTGCCTTCCACAGAGAGTAAATGTGACGGGCTAGAGTGCACAGATATCTGGGTCAGAAGAGCTGGCTTTATTACTGGCTCTGCTAGTTGCTTGTGGTATGACCTTGAGTAAGTCATTTCTCCCTCAGTGTCGGTTTCTTCCAACATGGAGCTCAGGTAGAGCAAACAAGACGCAGCACTTGAGAACTGGATCTGTTGTGGGTATCTATTGGCTCATATGATTTTGCTGTTACCTTTCCTAGCTATTCTAATGAGAATCACTGAAGTCACGTTAGGGGAGAGGAAGTTATTGTGAGCTTAGAGATTGACTAGAATTGGAATGAGAAAATCATCAGGAAGCAGGATTACTCTCTCCATCTCTTTGTCCTTCATTGTCTACCTGGTTTCTTTCTTATACACAGTGCTTCTGCTTCTAATTACACAGGCACTGTGGTGTAGTACTCTGATAATGCACGTTCCCCTCTCTGAGTTTCTACTTACACCTAAGTGTTGTTACCTAATTGGAACTTTCTCGACCTCAAGACGTCTCTGCGTTAGATCCCCATGGTTCCTGGCTTCATTTTCTCTGAGTGTATAAGTTCAAATTATCAAGAAAAGGACTATGATTCATCAGCTTTTCTTTGAGTGTCAGTCCATAAGTCAAAGGTAATGGCTAACCTTTACTCTGGAGTCAGGCACAACCAGTGGTCCACTGGTTTATTCAGTTACAGCCGTGGGTGGTGTGGGGATATTGGGTGAGAATATGGTTATCATAATAAAAATGGGCATATGGACAGATAGGCACTGACTGAGATCTCTAGGAAGTACACTGGTTTGAGTATTTCCCCATAATTCCTTTCTTCAGTACTCTTATACGTATCTTTTCGCAGTTTGTTACCATCCTATTATGTGAAGTGTTACAGGAAACATAGATATCTAGGGATGTTGTTTTGAGGGATGAGTCCATGGTTTAAATGAGACCCAGTCTAAAACAAAGTCACCACTCACTCAGATGAAGGACCAGAATCAGGTTTCATTTTTCTCTGCTCTTTATGATGTTATGTAGTCATTGGGAATCATTGCCATGACCTGCAGCTAAACCACCCTTGCAAAGTCACTTTCAAGGGAGAACTTTACCAGTAAGTCAAGGTAGACCTCATATGATCAATAATATGAAGTGGGAGACACAGGATGGGAGTTAAGTTTAAAACTAATTTTGAGGAAGATCCCAGAATACTCAAAATGTCTCCCTAACTTTGAAGTTTGGGTGTCATTCTGAAAAAATAAAGTAGCTGAAAAGCCTATGAAGAAGACAGAAACCAGCAGTGATTCCTAAGGCCTGAGTCTCCATACCTGCAGTCTTGCTGATAATCTAATATCCAATCATGGAAGAAAAAAAATACCAAGATTACTTCTAGAAACATATTTGTTACCATTCCAAACAGCTTTGGCATTTCCTGTTAGGAAATGTTATTTATATTAGCTGCCCTCGTCTAGTTTGTGACTCTGTTCGAAATATGGCAGACCCAGCATTCCCAGAGGAATGAGTCCTCTTTCTCTTCATCGTTAGATGACACCAAATGCATGTGACCAAATCAACTAAAGTGAGGATTGAGTAATGTCAAGACACTAATTTATTTGGTCAACTATTTGGCTGAATGCTTTGTGTGCCCAAGAATCTATTGGATAATAAATCATCATTTTACTCTTTTGTATAGTCTCTTTCGTATGTTGACTCTTAGTCTTTTGGCTAACACAGAAACTTTATACTTTGGCTAAGACTACTTCTTAGAACTTGAAAACTTAGTGATAATGTTATTTTTAGAGCATACTTCTGATTATTTAAGATAATTCATTATTTATTAGGCAAACAGACTGAGTGCTAAATATGCCAGATATGGTACTAATTGCTGAGGAATCAGATGAGAGACATAGCCCCCGCCCTTGAGGTACTTATAATCTGGACAAGGGAATGAACAGAAAGCTTTAGGAAATAGTAGAGAAGTTCTGAGGTTGAGCACAGATTGCTCTATAGAGAATATTTCTATTTGTAGCTCACCCTTCATGTAACTAATCTTAATTTCTAAATAACATAACTCATAGGTGACAGGTTTTGGTGTCACTTGAGACATGCATAAAACTCCATAGGCAGTGCTCTAAAGGAAACTGCAGAAATGCAGAAATGTCCAAAAGCACCATTGTGATGTCGCCTTTTATTAGTTCACAAGAGGAGATGTAATTATTCTGCTAAGTCTTTGTTTGCTATTTGAGAGCAACAAATTAAACCCCACTAATCTACCTCTCTGGATGGTACTTATTGAACCTAAGAGGCTTCAATTATCAACAGCTTAATAAACTTACTAATCTGCATTAAATGAAATCCTTTGCAAAATCACATTGAAACAATGCTTAAGTCATAATCAGCCTGCCTGGTATCTACAGCCTACTGTGGCTGAGCCCCAGAATGCACTGTGTAATCAAATTCCATGTTATTCAAATCTTGGAAAATTCCTATTAGGTGGTTGTATAGTTTGTGTATGTGTGTGTGTGTGAGCATGTGTGTGTTTTGTCACATAAATTCATACAGTGCCTTTTTTAATCCAGAGAAAATTGACATTTAGGTATAAATCAAACAAGAATGTAATTTAAAACTGCTTAAGTTCGGCCACCTACTACCATAAAAAGAAAGCTTAAAAAGAATGTTCTATTCTGCATACAGCAAGCCAGCATTCTGTGTAACGAGTCTTCATATTACATTCAAAGAATATAAGATTGTTATCATATTATCAATCCAGACCACAGTACCTTGTGAGGTAATAAAGCAGTGTCCTTTAAGTTTTCAAAAGGAGAAATGGAGGCAATACAATGTTTCATCCCCAGTCATTGATGGGAACACCAGCTGGCTACCATTCCATCCCTCTATTTCTTCAATCCAGTCAAGGGAGAACTCTCAGAACAGAATCACTGACTGAGTGATTTAGGATTCACATAGGTATTCTCCAAGTGACTCGTATTGATGTCTGGCACAGGAGCTCAAGTTGATAGTAACAATGCCATGAGGAACTCATCAGTTAGCCCTTAAATGTGAAATAGTGAACAAGGGAAGGATTCATGCACCTAACAACACAAAGAAAGGAAGCCATAGAATTAATTGAACAAAGCGTTTCAAGTTTTTGTCGTCAATTTTATGGACCAATTAATCATTTAAACCTGTCCAAGGCACACACATGCAAATGATTACTAAAATCCATCCATTTAGAATTCTGTTGGCACAGTTTTTTTTGTTTTTACAGTATAAAATGCAGAATTTTCTATCTGGGTATAACAGAATCTAGCAAGGACTGTCATTTAAAAACTACCTAGATATTAAAACTTCTGATCTTCTCTATTATTTTAAATTATGATGATTAAAAATATTTTTCAGATCATCTCCATCAACGTGTATTTTCTAAGACTTGAAATTTTTTGAGCAGAGGGAAGGTATAATATGTCTAAATTCAGTGGAAAAACATAATTAATGGGCAATCATACTGTTTAACAAATGGCTGGATTTAAATAATGGCAACTACTGACATTAAGAAAAGACTGCATACCATAAAAATAGCATTTGACAATCCAGAACTTTTCTAAGATTTTATCCTTAGACTACAGAATATTAATTTGAAGATCCAAGCATTCAAGAATGATCTGTGGACCCATTGTCCTGAAAATGCACTAACAAATTACAATACCCAAAGGAAGGGTGGAGATATATTACATTTTTTAAAAATTTGCTTCTTTTCAGTACTCTCCAGCATGTTTTTGTAATACAAAATAGGTAAAAGTAGGACTTGGTGTGTGCCTACCAGGTTCCAACTAAAAAAATAGTGTGTGTATGTATGTGTCAGGGGCTTCCCAGATGGCACTAGTGGTAAAGAAACTGCCTGCCAATGCAAGAGACGTAAGAGATGGGGGCTTGATCCCTGGGTTGGGAAGATCCCCTGGAGAAGGGCATGGTAACCCACTCCAGTATTCTTGCCTGGAGAATCCCCATGGACAGAGGAGCCTGGGGGGTTCCAGTCCATAGCATTGCATATGTGTGTTTATGCACACATACACGGTGTGCATGGGTGTGTGATCAGTGTGATCAGTCAGTTCACTGGCAGTTCTTTAAAACTGACAGGTGCCAATGTTTTAAGACTCAATGGTTCTACTGGTGCTGAATATGTTAGGAATCTAGAGAGCAAGGCATTTAATAAATGAACATGTAAAAGAATGTTCAACCCACAGTTGAAGGATCAATTTTCTTGGTAACTTTATATTACCAATAATTTTAACAAAGATTTATTGATGTACCAGACACTTGAGGTTCAAGAAGATTGTAATAACATAAATAGATATGGTGCCTCTCCTACGTGAGCCTGAGGACATAGGCTAGCTGCACACTGTTAAGGACAGAAAGTGTTAATGGGCAGAAAATAAACAAAGTACAGGGGTGCTCAGGGAAGGAAACAAACACGTTCACTGTAAAGATGGCAACAGGGGAAATAGGAGAAGAAAGAACAATTTGAGCTAAATCCTAAAGTGTGGAGTATGAGAACAGGTAATTAAATTGAAACCACCTCCTTGAAACTATGGAAATAAGGAAGAACAAAAATTAGGTAATTTAGTAAAATGCACCCATAATCATTTAAGTGCCTACTGTATGCTAGGAATGTCAGCTCTGTGCCAGACCCAGCTCAAATACCTGTCCTGGACAAAGTTATGCTTCCCTCCTTGACACCCTCAGAAGCTGTTCTACTTCCTAGCTCTGTGTCATTGAACTAGATGGCTAACCTCTACTGCCTTGGTGTCCTTACCTGAAAAATTATCATAATGAAAGCATTTAACTTCACACGTTTGTTATGAGGATCAGATCAGTTGATATATGAAAATAATTAGCCCAGTGTATGGATAACTGTAGGCCTTCCCAGATGACTCAGTGGTAAAGAATCTGCCTGCAGTGCCAGAAAGGCAGATGTGAGTTTGATCCCAGGGTTGAGAAGATCCCCTGGAGAAGGAAATGGCAACCCACTCCAGTATTCTTGCCTGGGTAATCCCATGGACAGAGGAACCTGGAGGGCTAAAATCCGTGGAGTCACTGAGAGTCAGACATGACTGAGCAACTGAGCATGCATGCGTACTGTAAGGGCTATAAATCTGTTTGCTATTATTGCTTTTATTAAATATTGTAATCTTTCATTCCTCTGATTGATTTCCCTCTGAACAGTGCTTTTCACGTGGGAATCTTATTAAAATACAGGTGCAGATTCAGTAGATCTTGGGTTGGTCCTAAGAATCCGCATTTCTAATAAGTTCCCAGATGCTGCTGGTTCATGGACTACTCATCAAGTAGTGCCTTATGGTCCATGTATTGTTGCTGGCCCATGAACTGTTTGTGAATAATAAGTGGAGCAAAAATTGAGAATAAACATTTAGAAACTTTTATAGCAGTTTGCCGCTGCCACAAAATCCAACTGCATAATCAGGTCATGGCATTTTACAAAACTATGAGTTTGTAATGGATTCAAAAAAGTTTTTCAAATGGTCCTTCACCACAAATCATTTGAGAAGCGTTGTTCTAGAATACAATATAAACTTAAAAGTAAATAGGAGGCCTTCATAAATTTTATACCACCTCATCAACTAAAAGAACTTTGTACAAAGTTCGTGTTCAACAAATATTCTTGAATGCTTGTGAGAATTCATTTAAAAATAAGCAAGTACACCTCTGATTGCCCATTTTCAAATTCTCTATATAATGACTGGAGTCAGAGTTCCAGATAGCATCAACTCTAATGAAGTACAATTAACAATTTCATGACTAAGCTTCTGTTTACATCTTATGCTTAATGACTATGTAAAGACGTATGCATACACTTATACAGGGAAGCCTGGCGTGCTGCAGCCCATGGGGTCACAAAGAGTCGGACATGACTGAGAGACTGAACTGAAGGACTTATACGTTGCAACTGTAGCATAGGAGGTTATTTTCTCTACTTGATTCTCTCCTATAAAATATTAGATTTGTACATTTGTAGAAATGTATGCTCACTTTTATAATAACTCACTTTCAAATAACTAATGTTAGAATCTGAACACATACACAAATGTATGTTAACATGAGTCCCACATTTCATCCTTGTTCTTCATCTACTGTTGCCTCAAGCAGAGGCAGTATTTATTAGGTTGGTGCAAAAGTAATTGTGGTTTTTTCATTGTTGAAATTTGCTGTTTGATATTGGAATGCATTCTAAATAAATGTGATTATGTTATTCATCATTTAATGTACCTTTTTTGCTCTATGTTTTTTTGCTAATGACTTATTACTTGATGTTTATTTTATATTTATTTTAGACTGTGGAAATGGAAATAATGTTAGACAAAAAGCAAATTCAAGTGATTTTCTTATTTGAGTTCAAAATGGGTTGTAAAGCAGCGGAGACAACTCGCAACATCAACAACGCATTTGGGTCAGTAACTGCTAATGAACATACAGTGCAGTGGTGGCTCAAGAAGTTTTGCAAAGGGGATGAGAGCCTTGAAGATGAGGAGCATAGTGGCTGGCCATCAGAAGTTGACAGCAACAATTGAGAGGCATCATTGAAGCTGATCCTCTTACAACTACACAAGAAATTGCCAAAGAACTCAGTATCAACTCAGTTCTATGGTCATTGGCATTTGAAGCACATTGCAAAGGTGAAAAAAAAAAGCTTGATAAGTGGGTGCCTCGTTAGCTGACCAAAAATTAAAAAAATTCAACGTTTTAGTGTCATCTCCTCTTATTCTTTGCAACAACAATGAACCACTTCTCAATTGGATTGTGGCATGCAACGAAAGTGGATTGTATATGACAATGGGTGATGACCAGCTCAGTGGTTGGACTGAGAAGAAGCTCCAAAGCACTTCCCAAAATAAAACTTGAATGAAAAAAAGGTCATGGTCACTGTTTGATGGTCTGCTGTCCATCTGATCCACTGCAGTTTTCTGAATTCCATTGAAACCATTATATCTAAGAAGTATGCTCAGCAAATTGATAAGATGCATTGAAAACTGCAATGCCTGCAGCTGGCATTGTTCAACAGAAGGACCTAATTCTTGATTACAATGCCCAACCACACGTCACAAAACCAATGCTTCTAAAGTTGAGTGAATTGGGCACTCATCCACCATATTTACCTGACCTCTTGCCAACCGATGACCACTTCTTCAAGTATCTTGACAACTTTTTGCAGGAAAAGTGCTTCCACCACCAGAAGGATGCAGAAAATGCTTTTAAGGGTTTGTCTAATCCCAAAGTATGGATTTTCATGCTTTCAGGAATAAACAAAGCTATTTCTCATTGGCAAAATGTGTTGATTGTAATGGCTCATATTTTGATTAATAAAGATGTGTTTGAGCCTAATTTAATGATTTAAAATTCACAGTCCAAAACCGTAATTATGTTTGCACCGACCTAATAACATTCAGTTCAGTAGAGTCGCTCAGTCGTGTCCAACTCTTTCTGACCCCATGAATCGCACGCAGCATGCCATGCCTCCCTGTCCATCACCAACTCTCAGAGTTTACCCAAACTCATGTCTATCGAGTCAGTGATGACATTCAGCCACCTCATCCTCTGTCGTCCCCTTCTCCTCCTGCCCCCAATCCCTCCCAGCATCAGAGTCTTCTCCAATGAGTCAACTCTTCGCATGAGGTGGCCAAAGTACTGGAGCTTCAGCTTTAGCATCATTCCTTCCAAAGAAATCCCAGGGCTGATCTCCTTCAGAATGGACTGGTTGGATCTCCTTGCAGTCCAAGGGACTCTCAAGAGTCTTCTCCAAAACCACAGTTCAAAAGCATCAATTCTGCGGCACTCAGCCTTCTTCACAGTCCAACTCTCACATCCGTACATGACCACAGGAAAATCCATAGCCTTGACTAGATGGACCTTTGTTGGCAAAGTTAATGCCTCTGCTTTTGAATATGCTATCTAGGTTGGTCATAACTTTCCTTCCAAGGAGTAAGCGTCTTTTAATTTCATGGCTGCAGTCACCATCTGCAGTGATTTTGGAGCCCAGAAAAATAAAGTCTGACACTGTTTCCACTGTTTCCCCATCTATTTCCCATGAAGTGATGGGACCAGATGCCATGATCTTAGCTTTGTGAATGTTGATCTTTAAGCCAACATTTCCACTCTCCTCTCTCACTTTCATCAAGAGGCTTTTTAGTTCCTCTTCACTTTCTGCCATAAGGGTGGTGTCATCCGTATATCTGAGGTTATTGATATTTCTCCCGGCAATCTTGATTCCAGCTTGTGTTTCTTCCAGTCCAGCGTTTCTCATGATGTAATCTGCATATAATTTAAATAAGCAGGGTGACAATATGCAGCCTTGACGTACTCCTTTTCCTATTTGGAACCAGTCTGTTGTTCCATGTCCAGTTCTAACTGTTGCTTCCTGACCTGCATATAGGTTTCTCAAGAGGCAGGTCACGTGGTCTGGTATTCCCATCTCTTTCAGAACTTTCCACAGTTTATTGTGATCCACACAGTCAAAGGCTTTGGCATAGTCAATAAAGCAGAAATAGATGTTTTTCTGGAACTCTTGCTTTTACAGTGATCCAGCGGATGTTGGCAATTTGACCTCTGGTTCCTCTGCCTTTTCTAAAACCAGCTTGAACATCTGGAAGTTCATGGTTCACGTATTGCTGAAGCCTGGCTTGGAGAATTTTGAGCATTACTTTACTAGCGTGTGAGATGAGTGCAATTGTGCGGTAGTTTGAGCATTCTTTGGCATTGCCTTTCTTTGGGATTGGAATGAAAACTGACCTTTTCCATTAGTATACATATTAATATGTCAAAAAAAAGTAGAAAGGAAAAGAAATACTTTTTGAAAAAAAGAAATGTATTATTTTGGATGTGTATGTGTGAGTGAAAATCAGTATTATATTTTATACTTTTACCTATTTTGTTGTTTTTCGGTCACTGTCTGTCCAACTCTTTGCAACCCCATGGTCTGCAGCACGCCAGGTTTCCCTGTCCTTCACCATCTCGAGGAGCTTGCTCAAACTCATGTCCATTGAATCAGTGATGCCATCCAACCATCTCATCCTCTGTCATCCCCTTCAATCTTTCCCACCTTCAAGGTCATTTCTAATGATTTGGCTCTTCGCATCAGATGGCCAAAGCATTGGAGCTTCAGCTTCAGCCTCAGTCTTTCCCATGAATATTCAGGATTGATTTCCTTTAGGATTGACTGGTTTGATCTCCTTGCAGTCCAAGGGACTCTCAAGAGTCTTCTCCAGCACCATAGTTCAAAAGCATCAATTCTTCAGTGCTCAGCCTTCTTTAGGGCCCAACACTCACATCCATACATGACTACTGGAATAACCATAACTTTGACTATATGGACCATTGTTGGCAAAGTAATGTCTCTGCTTTTTAATGTGCTGTCTAGGTTTGTCATAGTTTTTCTTCCAAGAAGTAAACGTCTTTTAGTTTCATGACTGTAGTCACCATCTGCAGTAATTTTGGAGCCCAAGAAAATAAAGTCTGTTGTTTCCATTGTTTCCCCATCTATTTGCCATGATGTGATGGCTTTTACCTATAGTGACAGTTTTAAACACTGGTCACAGATAGTATTCTAACACATAGAATAGCCTTCCAGAGTCAGAAATTTCACATAAGTGTGCATATTTATGATTTTCATTTGCCATTATATCACCTGCTAGAAGCAGGGTGCCATTCACCAGGAAGAAGTTAGTTTTCTACTAAATATTGGAGAAAGGGACCAAAGGTCTCTTGAAAATTTAGGGTTTGGAGTTTATATTAATAAACGAATTAAGATAGTCTGCTCCATGATTTTCAGTAATGAATGTCTTTACTAATTACTTTCAAAATCTTTATCATACTTCTCTCTCATATGCCAAACAGGAATCTTAAAATAAATTACATTATCAAATTAAACAAAGCTGTGGAGAATTGCTACTTTTGAAAATTTATTCAGAAATGTGGATGTCAAATCATTCACAACCTCCTCCAACCAGGTCATAAATATTATTTGTTTGTATCCCATCAGAAAGCAGTTCTCAAATTAAAGACTAATTTCTATCATGACAGTTTTACTCTTTTGACTTTTTTATATGGATCAGTAGTAGATCTGAAAGAAGGCTGGCCTGGATGGAGGTAGTAAGTGGGATGTGACTATGCGAGGCATGTGAGACCTGCTAAGGAATGTCAATTTTCTTCTAGGAGTCATGGAAGTCACTGAATGATATGGAGGAAGGGAGATGGAATGCCATGAGCTAATGTATCTTTTAAAAGATCATCAATAAAACTATTCAATATGATATTTCAATGATTTATACATGATATGCATTTGGCAAAACCCATAGAACTGTACAACACAAAGTGTGAAACCTAAGTAAATTGTGAACTTTAGTTAATGAATATGTATCATTATCAGTTCATCATTTGCAACAGATATAGCACAGCAATGCAAGATGTTAAATAATATGGGAAACCATGGGGAGAAGTAGAGGGAGGGGATACTTGAGAACTCTCTGTACTTCTGGTCATTTTTTTTTTTTAACCTGAAACTTCTCTAAGGAATAAAGTCTATTAATTAAGAGGAAAAAATGATCACTGTTTTCGCTGGGTGGAGAATGAATTAAAGGGACCAGTTAGAAAGCCAGCACAGTCCATTTTTAAAAATAGCTTCATTAGCATAGCTTCTTTCAGAAGTGTTTTGCTATCAGAAATTCATTTTGACATCAAATATCCAAAGAATGAACTCTCTACATCAGAGTGAGGATGAGATGCTAAGAAAATAGGAGGAAAAAACTCACATTGCTATCCAATGGAATACAATTTATAGACTAAATCTGTATTTCTGCACTACCTACTAATATTTTTTACACCTACTTTTGAATTTTTGTTCATTTCTATGTGCATCAAGTTTAAATATATTTAGAGAAAGCTAATAAATGTGTTAGTATCTTCCAGGACCTAAAGTCTTTCAGAGAAATTTTATATTAACGTACTAAGGTAGGAATAAGTCAAAAGATATAGGGTTTGGTAGGGAGTATGTAAGGAAATGCATTGCCAATATATAGAAGCTAATAACCTTGAAAGCTTTAAACTATCGCATTAGTACAACATAACCAGAGGCTGAATTTATGTGGATGGCTTTATTTTCTGCTTGAGAATCTAGTAATTTGACAAAGAAAGATGACTATCACACAGAAATACATTTATGCTGCACTAACCCACTCCAGTATTCTTGCCTGGAGAATCCCATGAACAGAGGAGCCTGGCAGGCCATGGTCCATGGGATCGCAGAGAGTCGGACATGACTGAAGTGACTAAGCACAACTTAATATCTAATAATTTTTCATTTCCAGAGAGTAATAGAAATAGCTTTACAGTTGCATTACTAGACCAATCTGCTTATAACTCACTTTTGATGATAAAAAATGGTCTTGATTTGGCCTCAGTTTCTCCAGTTAAGTAATTCTTGATTGTTAGGTTAAAAAAATTACAAATTGTGGGCAGACTGCATATTCTGATGGGAATGATCATCAGAATTTGATTTATCATTTGGTTGGGAATGAGGGCAAGAGAACACAAAGTTCTGGTCTTGAAAACTCTCTCAATGGCAGAACCAGAAATGTCAAGTTATTAATTAATTGTGATAATGTCTTAATAATACTTGAAGTCTTATTGAAAAAGAATTAGGACTTGACACATGTGCCAGATTGCTAAACCAGAGGCATTCTTAAGAATGGTTGGAGTCTGGGGAGAATTCTTTCAGGGATTATTTATTAATTCAAATCTCCTTATGTGCTTTGTGCTCAGTAAGCACAAAACTGTGCTCTGCTACATTTTTGTTTGTTATAAAAAGAACAGTGGTTTCATGAATTTGTAAAAATTAAAACAAAATACTCTCTTATTTAAGAAAAGTAACCTCTACACCTGTTTTGTACACATTGATGAGCGGCCAATGACAGTGCTCGCAGGTTCTGATTCCCATACTCCTTAGCTCTGAGAACAGAGCTTGACCTAGAAGATCATCAAGAGTAAGTCCTCCCCCAGGTTTAAGCAACTCAACAAGACATGGCTAGGATGCGTGTCTCGGGACTTTTAATCAGCCATGCTTCCTCTAGGCTCTGCCTTTGAATGGATAAAGAAAATCAGGATTTCAGAAATAAAATCCTGCAACCAAATTTGTCTATACCTTGTGAGGATAAAGAGTTTGAACTGAACTTAATCACTCATTGATTAAGATGAATCTGTTTCTTTACCCAAAATACTTTAAATTAGGACTGATGATAAACTAAAAATAATAAGAGAGAGACTGATTTCCTAAGTAGTTAATCCTCATATGAGAACTCTACTACAAATAGAAGTACAGTTACTTATCCACTGTCACTTTCTTCTTAACATCTTCATCCTCCCAGAGCAAAAGACACAAACAAAATAAAAATCAGCCTATAAATCTATGATATTATTTGTCACATAAACTCCGTGTTTCTACATAACAAAATGTACCAGTTTCGTGATTCAGCACATTTCTTTGGCTTCTGACAAAATAAGGATGGTGCTGGAATGAATTGTGAAAGCTAAATAGAATTAAGGACTTACAGGATGACATTACATCACCCTAGCTCTGCATTTATTTGACAGAAAACAAAGTTGTATTTCCCACACTTGCAGCCTAAACCAGTTTTATATGGCTGACTCCACTATAGTTACGCTTTTTGGTCAATGAAGGCAGTAAAGTTGCTAAAAGTATGTGTGGGACTTCTAATTTTTTATGTCACCATGTATGGAAACAGCAATTATATTCAAGCAGATGTCTAATCCTTGATCATAAATAGGATACTTTTGAAATAGAAGTCTGTATCCTCATTTCCATTTTTTCAGCAGGCTTTTAGGCTTGATGAAGTGTATATGTACATTTTTATTAAGATAAGAATAATTAAAATGCACTTATCCCACCACAAAGAAGGCAAAAATGACTCAGCATCCCTAAAATTAGTCCTGGAATATACAGGATGCAGGGTTCTCTGTACCCTCTGTATCCTATAGAAGCACAAGGACTTTGGCTCCATTAGGCTGAGCCAATAGCTGATGTACAACTTAGTGAGAGACTAAAACTCTATAGGCCCCAGTTTTTAATTTGTATAATGGAACTTTATGTACCTACCTTACAGAATTATTGTGAATATTGCATAAAATACTATGTGAGGAAGCACTTGTAAACTGTAAAATACTTTATAATATATTACTGCCATGCAATAATGTACTGATTTATAATGAAACAATTTTTCAAAGAAATGCAATATATATTTTTATTTACAAAAATTCTGTGAGATTAACATTCGTATATATTCATAGTAAATCTACATAAAATTCTGCATGTATTTAGGTATAATTTATGCAGTATGACCGACAGACGAAAGATGAATTTCAGTTATAATTGTAAAGCATGATTTATTGAATTTTTTGCCTAACTAATGATAAAATTATAATCTAACTTTATGTTATGGTGTATATGATTTAAGTTTAGAGGCTATAAAGTGAATTTTAGTACAAATAATTTAATAATGTATATGCTAACTATAGTAATTAAAATAATTTAGTGTAAATAGCTCACAAATAATTATTCCCCAACTCTGACTAATTAGGAATGAGAAATTGATATTTCCACAGAAACAATGTTAAAAACAGGAGGAAGAAGAAGGGGAGTGTCCTGGACAAGGCTTCAAAACCCCAGTTATGCCGTGATAGACTCAGAATACTGTGTGTGTGTAGAAGAAATAGGCTGCCTGCCAAGTCGCTTCAGTTGTGTCTGACTCTGTGAGACCCCATGGACTGCAGCCTACCAGGCTTCTCTGTCCATGGGATTCTCCAGGCAAGAACACTGGAGTGGGTTGCCATTTCCTTCTCCAAGAAGAAATAGGCAGTGGGGGGGTTATAAATTTTGACATGAAAACAAATAATTTTAAAATTATATGACTTTTCTCCTAATGGAAGTGTGAGCAAGGTATTGAAGTGGATCAGTAGTTGTGGTAATTCATTCTGTCTGGTGGTAGTCAGCCAAGCTTGTCAAAGAATACAATGTTTTGTGCAGAGTTTGGAAGAATAAACAGGTGTTTGCTCAGCATAGAAGCAGGAACCTAGCCTTCCAGGTGAATGGGCCAGCATATTCAAAGGTTGAGGAGCATGGCACAGCATGGTGCATTAGGGAAACAATCAATAATCTAGTGGACTGGAACATAATGTGTTTAAAGATTGGAGGGAGATGGAGTGATTTGAATAGGTAGTTTCAGAGGCAGATCCTGAACATTTTTAAATACTGAACGGGTCTCATCTTGTTGAGGATGGGAAACCAAAGAAGAGTATTGACCAAGGGATGTCCTGATTGATTGTTTTAAGAAAACCATGTTGGTGATACTATGCTTCAGAGGCAGCTGGCTTTGTCATGTTTCCCTGGCACTGTTTTACTTTATAGGTCAATGGCAACTCTGAATATTAGAGAACACAGTACATTTATTTACATATATTAGAATAAAAACAAGGAATATTCAAGAGAAATTGGTCTTGTATTTCCCAAACTTCCCTTTCTTATGTGATACCATCATAATTCTTTATCTTCAAATCATTTTTAATCTAATTTATTAAATATTTTAATAGATTCATTTTTCATAACTCCATAATAAAAAACATATGATGTCTCCAAACAATAATATTTGTTAAATTATAGGTTTAGCCATTGCTTAAATATTATATATTGTTATAAATCCAACTGTTAAAAGAAAAATGCATCTGGGTACCACCTTTAGGAAACATGAGTCCAGTCCATCTGATGTCATCATCTTACAGGTGAGGAATTGATATACAAGTAAATCAAATGTTGTCCCTAAGTCACCTGTGTGAGCTGACTACATCCCAAACATAGTTCTTGGTGTTGGAGTGACAGCACTAACAAAATAAAATCAGTGCCCTCAGGAACTTATATTCTAGTGGAGGACATAGGCGATAAATACATAAAGACTAGGTAATGTGAAGAGCTGAGGAAAAGAAAGGGAAGCCGGAGTAGAGAAGTAGAGAATGATGACTCAGGTGGTGCTAGTGTACTGATGAAGCAAGTTGTGGGTGATCTGAGGATGCAGCTGTCCAGGTAGAAAGAAAAACAGAAGCAGAGGCACCTGAGGACGTAGAGGCCTGACATGCTTGAGGAAGAGCCAAGAAAAGCTAGTGCCGGTACCATGGAGGCCTGGTTCTTAGGACCATCACCCCCTCCCCTCCTGCCCCATCAGGCTACCCCCTTTCTCTGTTTGCATGGACTGATTAGTACACACCCCTTCCAGCCCACTGCTTGTTTTGTTGGAATGCCGCCATGCTCGTGACCTACGAGGAGTGCTTTTGTGCCGCAACAGCAGAGTTGAGTGACAAAGACCGTGTGACCCACAGAGAGTCTAAATTATTTACCATCTGGCACTTTACAGAAAATGTTTACTGAGCCCTCCTCTATATCATGCTCTTGTTGTTGTCGTTGTTGTTAAGTGTAGACATCACAGGATAGAGTGCTTTGTACATCTTTATAAAAATGAAATACAAATCATCCCTGTCAAAATCTAGTTTATACTTGTAGAAAATTGGATTTCATTTTTTCAACTTGAGTTATGTACCAGTGGAAACTTTTTAATACATTCAAGTGTGATCTTTTTACTTAATAATGAATTGGGAGAATAAGGTAATCTGTCATTACATAAAGAGGAGTGAAGAATAACCACAGTTTGCATTACACTTGTGGTTTCCTCTTGTTAGTATTCAAATTCTATTCTCTCTAAACTACGTCTGATAGAGGCTGGTGATGTATCAGGAGTTGGGGTTGCATTGTTGGGTAATGAATAGGATTTTTAAAAGATCCGCATGGACCGTGTGGCCCAGAGCTAAAATCTCTTTGGAACTAATTACCTTCTCAAATCCAAGGGTCCTGAAGATCAGGTAACCTTACAGGAAAGAAATGCTGTGCTGAGTTTACCTGGGGCTTCCTTGTTCACTTCTGGTGACAGTAATTTTGTCTTTGGTGTAAAGTTCATGGAAGGTGCCTCATCTTCTTGTCCCTATCAAGTATTTCTCTCTAGGAAGGAAAAATGAGCAAAAAGAAAAAAAAAAAAAAAAGTAAGACTAGAGAAAATAGGGCTTAAAAAACACATGGGCAATATTTACAAGATTCAGTGTGGATCTGACTGAACTCAAGTCAGATGAAGAATTGAAGTAGTATCTAGTGAAGAAGGAAGATGAGAAAGCTGAATTTTTCAAATATTTCTGACATAGGATTATCTGTAACCAATTTTAGTCTCATAATCTACAACTGCTAGGTCAGTGTCTCTCAGATCCTTGCGTGCCAGCCAGCCCTCCGCCTCCTCTTCCTTCTCCTCCTCTTCTCTGTTCCCTTCCCTGCTCCTCCCTCCCTCCCTCCCTCCCTCCCTCCCTCTCTCCCTCCCTCCCTCTCTCCCTCTCCCCTCCCCCTCTCTCTGTGCCCCATTATCATAAGGTCGTGCTTAACTGTTGGGAAAAAGATCTGGAAGTCTTCTGGCCACAAAGAAGATAGTTCAGTGACTATAAATATATAGTTATAGAAGAAAACTTTGGAAAATATAAAAAAGCAAAACAAAAAAAAAAATCCCATCTCTGTATCTATTTAAAATTTGTAATCATTCTCTACTTACAATTTTGTCCTGCTTTTCTCAGCTAACAATGAAAAAATGTATATTTCTCTACGTGATTATGTAGTCTTCTGAAACCTGTGATCATCAAACAGCATGAACTGTAGTTTAATTAGCCTCCCATTGAGGGACTTTTGTTTCCAGTTTTTCTGTATTATAAAAAATGTTGCAATGAACACCTTTGTGTGCTCACATCTCTGTTGATTCCTTAAGAATAAAGGCATAGGAATGTTACAGCTGCATAGAAGTACAGGTATGCATATTATTAAGGTCATCACTACATATTATTCTGGAGCTAACTCCTGAAGACTGTCAAAGGGACTCCTCCATCTGGTGTTTAATGCTAACGTTCAGTCTGATGATTCATTTGCATTTTGCTTATTGTAATGTTTCCTCAGTTGAAAGTCACTTAGTAATTTGTTACCTGCTGTCTCCAGGGAAACCTTGGTAAGTGAGAGACCAGAAGATGGGGGAGTTTGAAAGATCCATCCTGGAAACTGCAGAAAGGCAGGGAGAAGGCTGTGGACCTGATCCTGATCAGAGATAGAAATGTTACCCAGTTCACACTGTGACTCTCAGGGAGTGCCCCCGTAACACATAGCAGGCACTTGTGACAGGAGACTGTGGGAAAATGAAGCTCAAAGTGCCACTGTCCTCACAGGTACGCAGCCCACAGAGTTGATAACAAACAGACCTCTCAGCTCTGAATTCCATCTGCAAGAAGAGATAAGTCCTTTGGAGATGAAGTGTTCACATACTCACTTTTTAAAAACTATTTTTGCCTTGTTGAAAGTTGAACTCTCTTCTTCCCGGTTTGTTCACTTATCTAGCTAAGAAATACTGTTATCTAAAACACTTACTCTTGGAAGATATTTGAAAGAGTTCTTTTGTGTTGTGTGAGCAAGACCTTCTAAGTTGCCTTCACCCCTGCCCCACCCACCCCCAGATAAGCACATCACAAAGCCGCTGCTTGCAGCCTGCATCCATGTGCTATAACAGTCCCAGCTCATCTTTTTTTAATAGGGAAACGGGGGAGTGTAGGTTTCTAGTCACACAGTTACAGTTGTGGGGGAGGGGCTGCAGGGTAAGACGTGTGATCAGTTTTATTATTATTATTTATTGACATTTCAGAAGTTGTGGAACATCACTGATAAACCCCAACTTTATTCTCCTTGGGCTCACATTTAGGGACTCAACTATTCTTTGAAACATTCAGAGTTTTTAGCAGTTCCTCTTTAAAGAAATGCTATCATTCCATCCTTTGGGGAGGAATGAACAATGCTGCTTGTGTGTTCAAACCACTTGGAACATTAATATACTGTTTCTTTAGAAGGATTTGCTTTCTAAAGTTGAACTTTTCAGAACTCAGAACACCTTATCACACTTTCACAAGGCTTCTCTCTGAAAATGGAAAAAGGCAAGGGGGGAGAGCCTGTCAGGACTTGTGCCAGTTAAATCCGATCTCTCCGGGGATTTGTTTTTCTTCTGGCGTCAGATTAGATGTTCAAATCAAGCAGTGTTTGAGGGCTGCAAGGGAATGTCCATGGGATTCTTAGTGAGGCTAATCCCAAAGCAGCACATTCCAAGGGGCTAATCTGCCCAAGTTCATTGCTTACTTGAAACGTCTCTTGGGGGAAGAGCCCGGCAAGTGACTTTTTTTCCGGTGGGCGGTCATAAGAGCATTATTAACGGGATGACCAACCCCAGATGCAGCAAAATGAAAGCAACAGGAGCTGCTCGTGGGACTGCCTTTGCCACCACTCAGAGTCAGTGCTCAGGTAAAATTATTTCAGCTCATTTTCTTCTTGTTCAACTTTCCGGTATTGGATCTGGGCATCTAGAGGAAGACCCAGGGAATGCCAGGGAGATGTTGAGGAAAAGCAAAAGGTAAAAATGAACACAGGCATTCAGTGTCTTGGAGTCTCTGGTATTTTGTTCTGATTAGGGCAGAGTGTAAATTTTAAACCTGAGAGTCTCAAAATGAGGAACGTAGTAAAATTTTGCTCGTAATTTGTTCCTAAGAAGTTAGTGAACTCTTTTTTTTCTTTTTCTTGTCTAATGTGCGATTATTGGTCTGGGTTGGTGTCCTTCTGTGAAGTTGCTCTACCAACAGGGTGATTGCAATAGCAGTTTCCGAGGCTTTCTGGAGATTTAGATATTATTCCTGGCTGGAGAAAGTCTTAACTCTATAGTTAAGTGAGTGGGGAGTAGGTGGTAAGAAGAGTCATGAAAGTTTGAGGGACTAAGGTTTATTGCAGAGTCTTTGTGAAAAACAATTGAAACTGGTTAAATGAAACAACTTAATTTTTTTTCTTTTTTTGCTTCCTATTATTTTGATGCTTTATTTATTGTACAATTGACTTTCAAAATTCATATGTACTCTGTTCTTTGAGGGTGATATACTTTGTCTGAAATGTGAAAGTTCTAATTTTTGTTTTGAAAAAAATGTCTTTTAATTATTAGCCTTTGAAAAACACTTCCTTATTATACATCACACATGACTGATAATACAGAAAGACAAGAAAGAAAATAGCCCTTCACAAACTCAGCCATGGTCTTGTGACCATTCTACCTTTAGAAAAGTGATTTCTAAGGGCTGATAGCAGTCACCTTTTCTAAGAGTACAAGAGTCCTCTAAAGCATATTTTAAAATAAAAGATTTTCGGGCACACCGTTGAAGTTTTGCATTAGAAGAGAATTAAGGTCAACTAGAAACATGGCATGTCCAAACTGTTTTATGCTTTCTAACATCAAGGATAGCCATTCTAACCCAACTTAGCTGGGTGTTGCAGCCAAGTATAAAGCTTCACAAAGAGTAGTAGTTCAAAGCCTTTGAACAAAGGAAAAGGGAATTAATTTAGGGGGCAAGTTAAATCACGATTATACACCAAATATGCCAGGAAAATGATTTTTAAAATCTAATATCCGTCTACATTGAAGACTGAATAAAAGCACAGTAAAGTAAAGCCCACAATAAAGCATAGTAAATTTCTCCTATTTAGTACATGATGTTTGGTAGAATTCCTAATTTGTGTGCTATACATGTACTCTTTCTGTTATATATTACGCTTTCTTTCTCAAAAAAAGAATCCAACTCAATTATGAATGATGGAAAAAATTTTTTACATTTCCTTTCCCCCCCTCGCAATTTTCTATGCCTTTGTAAGAGAAATTGTTAGTTTGGTAATAATAAGAAAAAACTGATCCTTAATCCCTTTGCTGACAGTGAGGTAACTATTCACCTTTGGGAAGGTAATTAAGTTGCTAAACCGCTTGCAAGTCAAATTACTTAAAGACCAACAAACAAGTTGGTCTTTATGCAGTCAGTCTCACTGCACGCCATCTGAGTAAAGCTTCTAGGGCCTTCCATGTTGGAACCAGGATCTGTAAGTGAGAGAAATAATGGAGGTGCCCTAGAAACTCTCAAGTTGGGAGTCCTGTGTGATTACATTTCATTGCTGTAGCCATTATAATGATACCCCCTTCTTTTACTTTTCTCATATTCTTGTGACTGCCTAATGTCCCACCTCAATCCTCGACCTCAGGGAGAGAGGAAGAGAGAGTAGAGTGTTGATTACTTCATTTGTGGGAACTGGAAGGAGGAAATAAGGAGGGGAAAGGTGCAAGTGTGAACTGATTCTGAGACATGCCTCTACAAGGGCACTCCCAGGCCTGCCCAGATCTAGGGTATTTTAATACCAATAACGTCGAATTTGGAGAGACAGTTGAGCAGAGTGGGTAAGAGTATAAACTCTGGAGTTAGACAGCTCAAGTTCAAAGTCTAACTTCTAATTTGTTACATCTCACACAGACACTACATAATAGTAATAATTCCCCCATAGGGTTCTTATAAGGCTCCATGGAGATAATGCATATAAGGCACAATTTCAGGCACATGCTAAATCCCAAATAAAAGTTAGGCATTGTTATTACCTACTGAGTGCCAGATGCTTACCCTGAATCATCTACTTTGATTAATACAATTTTCCAAAGTAGCTATGATTATCCTCATGTTATAGAAAAGTCTCAGAGAAGTTAAATAAATTTCTAGATACCTTGTCTATAGACAGGCCTTCTGGGAGCATATCATCTCCAGTGTGACATAAAGTCAATTTAGGTCAGATCTGCTATGGCAATTTAATAGTGTTTCTCATTTAAACCTTTATCTGAACTTTTAGTACCAGACCAACGTAAGACTGGTTCCTCTTCTTGAAATGAAAACTTGCTACCTATATAATGATAACAACTCTGTGTTTCAGGCATTATGGTTGTGCCCATTTTTATAAATGAGGAAAACAGGATCAGAGAAATTATATGACTTTGTTGAAGCTGCAGTCTCATTCATACCACTTTTCTAACTGCAGACATTATTCTCTCCCCATCATACTGCCATTCCTACTTTCTCTCAGAGTATTGATCAGCACTCCCTGAAATTTCCAGGTGCTTTCCCAAAAGATCCTTCTTAATGCCAGCCAAAGTGGGCCCCCAAAAAGTGAAAGTATGCTCTCCCTTTTCTGCTCCCCAAGGTGTAGGGAAAGTTGGTTTCAGATATCCAGAGAGGAATATTTTTACCATCTATCTGCCAAGAGATATTATCAAAGAAAGTATTCAGTTTCTAGGGAAAAAATCACAGCCTATGAATAGTTTAACTTACAGGCTTTATACGAAGATAAATACTGGTTATCTAAGCTTATTTCTGCTGCAAAGATGTAGCCACTAGTTTTTCCTACATTTTTGAGAAGAAAAACTTTGAAAATAGACACTGAATCTTTCTCCATGCCACAATGACAAACAGAACTGCAAATGTTACCTTTGTGGTATGACAGTGCAGAGGGCCACTTGGACCCAGGATCTCTTCGGCAGAGAGGCTGCTCCTTTACATTTGGACAATGCATAAGCACTCAGAAATTATGCGACCTGATTGCAACCGTGACTGAAATGGGATGCTGGTCCTTTGTACCCTTCAAGCATTCCCTGTGTTGCTACTTTCAAAATGTGCTTTGTTATGCATCTAAGTGTTATGCCTTCAGTGCCACATGCTCACATAGACTCCACTGTGAAAGAGGACAGAGATGCAGTATTAAGGGGCTGAGGACAAAGACCTTAGCACAACTTATACAGCCATTTGGGTCCTTAGAAGAGTTAGTATCAGTTATAGCCAACAAAACAGGGACTTGAAACAGTCAACATTGGTCATTGAGACAGGCCAAGTAAACAGCTTGTTTGCACTTTGGCCCTGTATGTATTTTTTTAACTTTTTACTTTATATTGGAATATAGTTAATTAGGGCTTCCCTCTTAACTCAGCTGATAAAGAATTCGCTTGCAATGCAGGAGACCCCTGTTCAATTTCTGGGTCAGGAAGATCCCCTGGAGAAGGATAGGCTACCCACTCCAATACCAGGCCTGGAGAATTCCAGGGACTGTATAGTCCATGGGGTCCAAAGAGTCAGACACGACTAAGTGACTTTCACTTTACTTTACTTTACAGTTAATTAACAATGTTGTGTTAATTTCAGGTATACAACAATTTGATTCAGTTATACATATACATGTATCTATTCTTTTTTCTAATGTTTTTCCTGGTTAGGTTGTTAACAGAATATTGAGCAGAATTTTGTATGCTCTACACAAGAAAGTAGGTCCTGGTTTGTGATCCATTTTAAATATATTAATTGCAATGTGTATATGTCAATCCCAAACTCTCTGTGTATTTTAAAAGTAGGAATTTTGTTCTGATCCTAGGTTAGATAGAAGATGACACCATGTGGAAATAACATTACATGTTACTCTACCAACTTCTATCTTAACCACTCGCTTAGAAAAGGAATCTTCTGAGTAGTTTACTAGATTTCATAGGAAACTCCTATACTGTTTCAAATGCTGGTAAAAAAGGGGTTAAGGGAGGAAGGATGGACACTGTTTTGGAACAAAGATGGGACAGTTTGTTGGAACTCGCTTTATCCTTCTGGGAACCTAATCTCAGTGGCCAGGCTGCTGTGTGGACAGTCCCAACAATGTTCATTCTAAGACGCTGTATTTCATGTGCTGAAAGGCATGTGTGATGCCAAAAAACGTGGCATCTACTTTCCTTCCAAAGGAATTACCTGTGAAATTTTGAAATGTGATTAAGACATTTATCTTTCTTATGTTTCCATCTCCTTTTTCCCTTTCCATATTCAAGCATTGATAATTTGGATTTTAGTAAAAGCATGGTGATGGATTAGGGCTTGAATTATGTCATTTCCTCACCATTTTTCTTTCTTTCTATAAAGAAAATCTAATGAAAGTGTCAGCCATGAAAACTTTATGATTATTTAGGTATATTTCTTCCTGCCACTAATACTTGTTATCTAAAGGGTTACAAACATACTGTTCTATAGCTTTCATTTTCTCTGTAAATAGCATTATTTTTCTGTTCTTCAGAAGTCATTATGAACTTGAGCATTTTTTATTATAGTCATTTTCCTTTAATTCTCACATTATAATGTTAAAAAATCTAATCAGCAGATAATGATAGTAAGGGATTTTGTTATATACAGCATTTATGTGTGAAGTAACAACAGTTTCAATTCAGTTTATGAGATATCCGTCTGTTAAGTGTTTGTGGAATTTTGCTTTCTAGTCAAAAATACTTAAAGGCTGTGTTCCCCTTTCCTCTTCCTTTTTTTCAGGCTCAGAAGTCCTGGATAGAAAGAGCCTTTTATAAAAGAGAATGTGTTCACATCATCCCCAGCACCAAAGACCCCCATAGGTAAGCTTGCTGTCTTTATAATGTAGCAAGAACTTGACGTAGCAGTTATGGGAACAAAACTATGATACTAGTCACTGTCCATTGCAATAGATTTCATTGTTACTGAATATCTTTGAAACAATCTTATATATACACACCATGTAATATGCCATGACTGTAGTTAATTCTTTGAGAGCCTGTACAAAATAACAGGTACACCCTCAGGAAGGGACTTCATCATTGTAAGAATGGATTTTATATTTATATATACATATATATAAATATAAATATACATTTAGTGTGGTTTCCTTTTCCAGCATTTCATCAAAATGGGTAGTTTTTACCAACATGCTCAGCTACAGTGAAAAAAGAGACTTTTAAATGATATACTCCTAGCAGATTACTGATTAGACTGCAGACCTTCAGATTTCTATTCAAGAACATTTTTTTAAATTCTACTTACTTCCTGATGATCAAAAGTATAGAAAGTATGAAGCATTTGGGATAAAGTAATATATGCATATCTGGAAGTGCCTTTATGAAAAGACAATATAATGAAGTAGTTTAAAATATAGACTCTGGAATCATATAAACCAGCTGTACAACCTTGAATACCTTTAAAACTATAATGTTGTACCCATACAATGAATGTCACACTGTTAGTATTTAATAAATGGTAACTACATATCAGTATTATTGCTAATAGTCATAGTAATGCTAGTAGTAAAGTACAAGCAACATTTTCATGATGTAAGGAATAAATTTTGTTTTCAGATATCTTGTGAATAATTTTTTCTTGTTTCTTCAAGAAAACTTAAGTTGCAAATTTTTATTCTCAGAATTGGATATTTGACAATGAGTGTCAATTAGGAAAAGACAAGTTAGGTTCTTACTCACATGTGATTGAGAGTCCTTATTTAAATGTGCCTGTTAAAATTCTCCCCTTAAAGCTGCTCAGTGGCCTTTGTGCAAGATTTAATAGATGGGAGGAGTGAGAAGTAGAAAAATCTACAGGGCTTTCGTTCTTAGGTTCCAGTCCTGAACAATATGGCTGGTGTGAAAGGGGGTTGGTTCAGAAAGATGGGAGGCACATTACAGCTAGAGCAAAATGAGGAAGGGCCAGAGAAGAAGTGTATTAATTTGTCAAGTAAATCCTGAGTTCACCATTTGTCACGTATGCCACATATGGTTTCCACCTGAAAACTGACTTGCTGGCTTGCTACAGTTTGTAGATTTCTCCAGCAGATTGCCTTAAGTGTATATTCCAGTTGTCACTAGTACAAGGGGTTCACTTTGACCTCTTACGTTATAGGTGTTGCTGTGGGCGTCTAATAGGCCAGCATGTTGGCCTCACTCCCAGTATCTCGGTTCTTCAGAATGAGAAAAATGAAAGTCGCCTCTCTCGAAATGATATCCAGTCTGAGAAGTGGTCCATCAGCAAGCACACTCAACTCAGCCCCACCGATGCTTTTGGGACCATCGAGTTCCAAGGAGGCGGCCATTCCAACAAAGCCATGGTAATCAGAACACTGTAATTCACTTCTCAAGTTCTCTTTCAAGTCCTTCAGAGGAGTGGTGAAAAGCTGGAAATTTAGTCTTTGGGCTAAATCTCAACTTTGCCAGTTCCTTGCTGGGTGACCAGCTCTAATTATGTTTCTGCTATGCTTCTCTGCTCTTCCTCTATCGAATGGGGGAAAGAAGACCTTACTTTCAGGATTTTTAGAATAATTAGTATGAGATCAGACCTAGTGACTATTGTTTTTAATAATAGTAGCAAGTAGCTTTCTATCATTATTCACTGTTTGTTATTTTATTTTCTGGCTTTCATCTATTGAGACATTTTTCTAACTCCTTTGGTTAAAAAAAAAAAAAATCTTACCCTTAGGTCTCCATTTCATTTTACTGGTAATTAGCATTTCTCTCAATTTAAGGGAGAAATGATCATCCCAGAGTATTTCCTTCACTGTTCTAACAGAGATCTTGCCATCCAAATTAAGTGCTTTTTCTTCAAGCAGCTGCATTCAATAATATTCTCAATAGAATAGCTCCATATGAAAAGCACTTCTTTTTTTTTTTTTTGGAAAGAAGGCATTCAGAAATACACAAATTTTACTTTTAAGGGTTGTCACATCTAAATTATAACTTTCATCATGGACTCCTCCCTACTTGGCTGACAGATTTTGCCAAGAAAAAAAGTCTACTGTGTTTTTGGAAGCTCTAGAAACACTATTTTCCAACAAGCTTGCTTCTAACTGTTGAGAGAGACAGTTAGTTAGTTAGTTGAGGGTAGAGCAGTTGGAGGTGACTGTTCTCAGGCATGCCAGAGTTTTCTGAGTTTGGAGAGGAAATTTTGCTTAAAGAAGCATATTGCAAAATGCAGGGGAAGTCAGTTCACACCAGTTACAGTCTATAAATGTGCAATAAAGCCACCTCTTTTATCTCTTTCTTCTCCCTCTCTGCTCTCCCCCATCCACTCCTCCACTCCACATCCACTACTGCAGTATTTTCTTCACCAAGAATGGCTGACCAAGCTATTCTCACAGTTCTTTCCTAAGAAAATTAATTCTGAACAATATATTGGAAAGGAGGATGCTATGTGCAACCTCCACCAAGACCTGGGAAAACAAAGAAAGGATTAGGTAGTCTTGACCTAGACAGAATCAAGGGATATGGAGATTTGGTAACTTCCTCATCCACTTAAGGGATACATGTTCCCGCAAAGGTCATAAGAGTTACCAACTCAGCTTAGTCTTCATTCAGAATATGGGGTTGAATCACAAATAGTGTGGATCCTCTGGAACCATGCATTAATTAAAAGTCATGCAAGTTCTCCCTGTAAGAAAAGTGCTGCAGATGATGAAGTGGTTTAGTGGTCAACAATCATTATAGAGTAGTATACCCAGTGACTACGTAGATGCTTGAATGATGCCTGTAAGCAACATGACACAAGCCCAGAGGCATATGATAAGCTTCTAGCCATTATTTCCTTCATTAACATGCAGTGCCTGTCAAGTGTAGAGCATAAATTTTCTGTAAGAAGAGCATTCCTCCAAAGTCATCACCTGGGGATATTGTAATTACCATGTTGCCACCAGTGCACAAAATGTGTTTAGGGGACTGATTTCAGACAATTTATCGATCACAGCAGAAAAGCACCCTGTATTTTCATCAAGTGGTGTTTTTGATCAGAAGTTAATCTCAGTTCAGTGCAGTGCAGTCACTCAGTCATGTCTGACTCCTTGTGACTCCATGGACTGCAGCACTCTAGGCTTCGCTATCCATCACCAACTCCTAGAGCTTACTCAAACTCATGCCCATGGAGTTGGTGATGCCATCCAACCATCTCATCCTCTGTTGTCCCCTTCTCCTTCTGCCCTCAGTCCTTCCCAGCATCAGGGTCTTTTCCAATAAGTCAGTTCTTAATCTCAAGTCCCTGAAATTCAAAAAACAAATGACTTAGTCACAAATGACTCGTGCTGGTTTTTAAAACTCAGGTCAGTTCTCAGAAGATAAAGTTTTCCACCACTAAAAATTATGAAAGAATGGAGTACTAGTTTGGTAATGAAGAATGTGGGCTCTGAATGCAAAGTCTATCCCAGACACATCATATATTTATTGTGTGCCTTGAGAAACATTAATTAAATTCTCTGATGGTTTAATCACTCAACTGTGTCCGACTCTTTGCAACTCCAAGGACGGTAGCCCACCAGGCTCCTCTGTCCATGGAATTTCCCAGGCAAGAATACTGGAGTGGGTTGCCTTTTTTTCCTTGAGGGGATCTTCCCGACCCATGGATTGAATTAGGTCTCCTGCATTGCAGGCTGATTCTTTACTGACTGAGCCACCAGGAAATTCTCTGGGCCTCAGATATTTATTCTGTTATCTAGAAATAATAAAACTATTATTATAAATGTTAAATGAGATGACATATGTAAGTCATCTGGCACAGTGCCAGGGCACATTATAGATGTAAAATTAATTTCAACAGCTGTTTTTACTACTATTCATTATTATTATTTGCTTCAGGCTCTGAAATTTTTTTGAAATATTTTGATTAATGTTTAGCAGGATATACATTTGGGTACATATCTTGGCAAATTACTATAGAAAATCAAACCATACTTTTTCAGATAACCCTTTAAAATATTAATAATTAAAGAAGTTCCAATTCTTTTACCTAGTTGTCATGCCCAGAATGCAAAGCCACATGGCTTTGTTTATAAGCTGGTCTGTCACTTACTGGTTCATAATCTGGCTCAGTTCATTTAACTGCCCAGTACCTCAGTTTCCTCATCTGCAAAATGAAGATGCTAATTCCTACTATATAAGGCTATAGCAAGGATTAAATGGGTCAATATGTATTAAGTACTTAGAACAGTACCTGATGTTAAAGCTAAATTAGTATTTGCTATGTTATTACTTCCACCAAGCTTTCGCTTACTTTAGTTACAAGAGGGGCTTTGCAGTCAGTTAAAATAAGATGCATAATCTTCAAGTTTTATAGAACTGTATTTATACACTCAATCTCTCTAGCTGGTCAGAAAATCTTGGTTAAACCAATTGACTTAGCTGAACCTCAAGATTTCTCATTTACGAAGTGGACATAATTGCCTTATGGGATCTTTGGTAGCTTCAGACAGTGAAGAACCTGCCTGCAATGCAGGAGACCTGGGTTCAAGCCCTGGATCGGGAAGATCCCCTAGAGAAGGGAATGGCTACCTATTCCAGTATTCTTGCCTGGAGAATTCCATGGACAGAGGAGCCTGACTACAGTCTATGGGGTCACAAAGAGTCAGACATGACTGAGCAACTAACTCTTACAAGGATTAGAAAGAATATAAAATTACCTGGTATACAGCCAGTGCTCAATATATTTATGAAAATCATAGTTATGGGGCAGTGAAGGAGCTACCTTTATTTCCTGGTAATCCAAAGAGGTGCTCCATATTTCCACCGAAGTTCTAGGCTACATAAGATGGCATTAGTGACAGTCACAGATTGAAGGCTAGCACTGCAGATACCTGCTAGTGACTGGAGATTTGTGGCTTATAAACCACTGAATTATACAATTTGACTTCCACATTACATCAACCTCCTACATCTGTTTATTCTAGCAAAGCAGAAAATGAACTCTTACCCGGCATCCTCTCTACTTTATTCATTGTAGACCTCAACAATTAGACAGTTACTATGGGTGTGGCATTTGTGCCTCTTATAATGGACAAAGCCAAGATTGCTTCTCAGTTCAGTTCAGTTCAGTCACTCAGTTATGTCCAAATCATTGCAGCCCCATGGACTGTAGCAGGCCAGGCCTCCGTGTTCATCACCAACTCCCTGAATTTACTCAAACTAATGTCCATTGAATCGGTGATGCCATCCAACTATCTTATCCTCTGTCATCCCCTTCTCCTCCCGCATTCAATCTTTCTCAGCATCAGGGTCTTTTCCAGTGAGTCAGTTCTTCACATTGGGTGGCCAAAGTATTAAAGTTTCAGTTTCAGCATCAGTACTTCCAATGAATATTCAGGACTGATTCCCTTTAGGATGGACTGGTTGGATCTCCTTGCTGTCCAAAGGACTCTCAAGAGTCTTCTCCAACACCCAGTTCCCAAGGATCAATTCTTCGCTGCTTAGCTTTCTTTATAGTCCAATTCTCACATCCATACATGACTACTGGAAAAACAGTAGCTTTGACTAGATGGACCTTTGTTGGCAAAGTGAAGTCTCAACTTTTTAATATGCTGTCTAGGTTGGTCATAACTTTTCTTCCAAGGAGCAAGCGTCTTTTAATTTCATGGCTGCAATCACCATCTGCAGTGATTTTGGAGACCCCGAAAATAAAGTCTCTGTTTCCATTGTTTCCCCATCTTTTTGCCATGAAGTTGATGGAACCAGATGCCATGATCTTAATTTTCTGAATGTTGAGCTTTAAGCCAACTTTTTCACTCTCCTCTTTCACTTTCATCAAGAGGCTCTTTAGTTCTTCACTTTCTGCCATAAGGGTGGGGTCATCTGCATATCTGAGATTATTGGTATTTTTCCTGGCAATCTTGATTCCAGCTTGTGTTTCTTCCAGTCCAGCGTTTCTCATGATGTACTCTGCGTATAAGTTAAAACAGCAGGGTGACAATGTACAGCCTTGACGTACTCCTTTCCCGATTTGGAACCAGTCTGTTTTTCCATGTCCAGTTCTAACTGTTGCTTCCTGACCTGCATACAGATTTCTCAGGAGGAAGGCCAGGTGGTTTGGTATTCCCATCTCTTTCAGAATTTTCCACAGTTTGTTGTGGTCCACACATTCAAAGGCTTTGGCATAGTCAATAAAGCAGAAATAGATGTCTTTCTGGAACTCTCTTGCTTTTTCAATGATCCAGTGGATGTTGACAATTTGATCTCCTGTTCCTCTGCCTTTTCTAAATCCAAGTTGAACATCTGGAAGTTCATGGTTCATTTACTGTTGAAGCCTGGCTTGGAGAATTTTGAGCATTACTTTGCTAGCATGTAAGATGAGTGCAATTGTGTGGTAGTTTGAGCATTCTTTGGCATTGCCTTTCTTTGGGATTGGAATGAAAACTGACCTTTTCCAGTCCTGTGGCCACTGCTGAGTTTTCCAAATGTGCTGGCATATTGAGTGCAGCACTTTCACAGCATCATCTTTTAGGATTTGAAATAGCTCAACTGGAATTCCATCACTTCCACTAGCTTTGTTCATAGTGATGCTTCCTAAGGCCCACTTGACTTCACATTCCAGGATGTCTGGCTCTAGGTGAGTGATCACAGCATTATGATTATCTGGGTCATGAAGATCTTTTTTGTACAGTTCTTCTGTGTATTCTTGCCACCTCTTCTTAATACCTTCTGCTTCTGTTAGGTCCATACTATTCCTGTCCTTTGTTGAGCCCATCTTTGCATGAAATGTTCCCTTGGTATCTCTGATTTTCTTGAAGAGATCTCTAGTTTTTCCCATTCTATTGTTTTCATCTATTTGTTTGCACTGCTGACTGAGGAAGGATTTCTTATCTCTCCTTGCTATTCTTTGGAACTCTGCATTCAAATGTGTATATCTTTCCTTTTCTCCTTTGCTTTTTGCTTCTCTTCTTTTCTCAGTTATTTGTAAGGCCTCCTCAGACATCCATTTTGTCTTTTTGCATTTCTTTTTCTTGGGGATGGTCTTGATCACTGCCTCCTGTACAATGTCACGTACCGCCATCCATAGTTCTTCAGGCACTCTGTCAATCAGATCTAATCCCTTGAATCTATTTGTCACTTCCACTGTATAATTGTAAGGTTAGGGTCATACCTGAATGGTCTAGTGATTTTCCCTACTTTCTTCAATTTAAGTCTAAATTTGGCAATAAGGATTCCTTCTCTTCATACAGTTTTTCTTCTACCTAAAAATTTTCCCCTCCTGAAGAGTTTTTAGTGAATTTAAAATTTCTAAGAACCCTGGAGATTGATACTTCAAATATATTTACTAGAATGTGTATCCTTCAAAGTAGTAATCAAAATACTTTTGCAATGATTTTCAGAGTGTATAAAAAATAATGAATTTTTTATTCAACTAAAATTGATTAATACTTGTGCCCAGTGCTATGCCAAGTATTTATATTTATTTATATATTTCATGTTTATGACATTAGTATTATTTTTCCTATATGACAAAATAACATTTTAAAGTACAGAAATGTAAATAATTTGCCCCATGTCACACAGTTAATATATGATATGTGTATAATGTGATACTTAAGAATAGAGAAAAAACTTCAAGAGGCAGCTAGATCTTTCACTGTGTTCCAGGAGAGTGAACACATAAGGACATTGAACTTTGACAGTTCTCCCCATGGCCTCACATAGTTATATCAAACTCAGAGTTGTATCTTGGCAGTCGGGTTAGGCAAGGTCAGCTACGTGATTTGTGGGACCCAGTATAAAATGAAAGTGAAGGCATTCAGCAGGGATAAGGAAATCAGTACTCCTTCCCTATGACTGACAGCCCCAAACCTCAGTGGATAGGCAACCCAACAATGGATTACCATTTCCTCCCTGGGAAGTGCTCAGTATCCAGTGGGGGTGAGACCTCCCATAAAGTTGTTCACAAAATCCACCAAAGTACTGCCAGCCGAGGCAGGGATAGCTACGTCTTTACCTTGCCCTGAAATACTACAGACCACATGCCGCACCTTGCCCTTGCCCTTGCCCTTGCCTTGAATTATTCTGATTCTCCTGTCTGGAAAAAGGGGTGGAGTTATCCACAGGACAGATGACCTGTTTTATCAGGCAGGACAGTCATTTTTTGCCACCCTGTGCCATCTTTAATGGGCTTCCCAGGTGGCTCAATGGTAAAGAATCTGCCTACGAATGCAGGAGATGCAGGAGACACAAGTTTAATCCCCGAGTCTAGAAGATCCCCTGGAGAAGGGAATGGCAATCCACTCCAATATTCTTGCCTGGGAAATCCCATGGACAGAGGAGCCTGGAGGGCTACAGTCCATGGGGTCCCAAAGAGTCAGAAAAGACTGAGTGACTGAGCACACAGGCATGTGCCTTCTTTACCACTTGTTCTCTCCAGCAAACTGACATGCAGTTTGTCAAAGGGAAAAATCAGCACCTACTGTCTAAGAGTGCCAATCCTTAGATGGGGGAGGCATGGTTAAATTATTCACCAAGATTGAAGTGAAATAGGCCAACTAACTTAATATGTCTTTGGTCCCCTTCTCCTAACAAGAACGTTTGAAAGTTGAAATGATTTTTAACAAAGTGGTCAAAAAATTCTAGAGGGCAGGTTAACTTTGACCTTCATTAATTAAAAAAAAATAAATAAGATATAACGTTAACTTTTCCCCTCAAGACAACCCAAATTGACGCACTTGGGTCAAAATGCCAATGTGGTCTGGACACAGCGTGAGGCAGAATGTGCCATAGTTTGGTGGAAGATTCAGTTGAAGTAAAGGGACTCATTATTAAAATGTGGTGAGCTATGTGAGAACCACATCTCACATTTGTATCTGTGTCACTACATAGACAGCACACCATGATGTCACAGAACTTTGATCACCTAAGACAATGAGAGATCAATGCAGTGGTTCTCTACTTGGAGGCTCAGAATAACCTGTGGGGCCACTACCAATGCCCATGCCCAGAATCATTCCCAGAGGTCTGGGGAAGAACCTGGACATCCAAAGTGTTTTAAAAGTTAGCTCAGTTATTCTACTGTTCAGCCAACCTTAAAAATACTAAATGATACCAATCTCTTTACCTATTTTACAGATAGGCAACTCGAGCCCAAAGAAGTTAAATTATTTTCTGAGAGTCACCCAGTTATTTGACAAAGCTAGTTTTTGAACTAAAGATCCTTAGGACTCTTTGTCAAATCTTTTTCTTCTCTGTCTTGTATGCCTGGTACAGACTATAGTAGATGTTTTGAAAAGAAGCTAGTTACTATATGTTACTAGTTCCTTTCTGTGAAGAAATGAAGTGAAAGTCGCTCAGTCATGTCCAAGTCTTTGAGACCTCATGGACTATATAGTCCATGGAATTCTCCAGGCAAGAATACTGGAGCGACTAGCCCTTCTCTTCTGCAGGGAATCTTCCCAACCCAGGGATCAAACCCAGGTCTTCTGCATTGCAGGTGGATTCTTTACCATCTGAGCCAAAGGGAAGCCAGTTCCTTTCTAAGGGTTTTGAAAACTTTTTAGTAGAATTATAAGATCACTAGTATTTGTTGAGGTTAACTGAACTCAAAAGCTGTGAACACAAAGAGTTCTTCATAAAATTATATCCTAGGTTAATGAAACTATTATCTAAGACCTTCCCAGTACTTTTGGTGTTCTGTCCCTAATTCTCAGGCTTGACAAACCCCAGTGAAACAGCAGTGAAACCAGCATCTCTCTTACTTTATGGAGAGAGAAACTGTGGCACAGAAAGAAGTCTTGTGCAAAGCTGACAGTGAGTGAAGGAGTTGCATTCCTCTCTTCTCTACATGAAGCCACATCCTACCAAACTGCATGCCCCTAACGTCCATTCCTGGGGATTAAATGACCTAGCAGTTCATTCAGATGCCTCATAAAATCAGAACTCGGGGACAAAAGAAGGTTCTAAGATACTGAAGCCCTGGTTTAGGCATTTTCTTACTATACTAGGTTCCAGGCAACTTTTTAAAACTGACTTAGCAATAATAAGATGGTCTGACAGCAGACGTTGGGTCCCTTCTCAAAGACTCTTCATATCTGGGGCTGAGGCTGTTAAACTATTTAGAGAGGGAAGCAGTGCTGGACTTAATTAGAATCTCATTTGCTTACTAATCATCTCTTCCAATTACTGCTGAGCTGACCTACGGACCAGGTAAGTATAACCTAATTAAGGACTTGTATTTAAACTTCTCAAGTCACCTACATAATTCTCTTCAGGTTTTCCCTTGATATTCACTTTGCTTATTAGATCAAGTTGAGCCCCTTATTACAGTTTTCATATAATTTAGAGAATTATTGCTATGCCTCATTTCACACTTAGAGCTCTAAGTATTGAGTCAGCCAGGATGCAATCTTTCTATTCTGAGCATTAAGGTGAGGGTGTGAGAGGGGATAGGTGAGATTGAGGAGATATAATACTCGGTGTGTGCCCGGGGAAGGGCATGCTGTCAGCAGCATGACATCTACAACCTTATACTCTTAAAATGCTTTAGGATTAAATCTTCTTGTCTTAAAATTGTCTTTCTTTGCATTATGGAGATTTGAAATGAGAATCATCGATTGACATGCACAAAATATATTAAATAAATCCCAGTACAAAACAAAACGCCTCATCACTGGACTATAGCTAACTAAGCAGCTTTGTATAGCATGGTGTAGTTTTTGAGGGGTTTTGTAATTGCTCTGTTGCTTTCCATTTTCCACCTTGAAATTTCTAGACTATTGAGATTATTGGCAGTACCTTTGAAAAACCTTTCAGAAACTGGGAATAAAGCTAGAATGTATCATTTAAACTTCTGATCTTAATCACAGACCTATAGAGAAGTAAGAACTAACCTTCCTCAAGAAACCCATCTTGCTCTAGGAAATTTTACACAAAAGCAATTCTGGCAGAAAATTCGCAGAGTACACCCCTGCAACTAGGTCATATGCTCAGTGAAGTTTTATATTATTTCTAAACCTTTAGTTTTGGCTTATCAGCATCAATCACCCGGAGCACCTGTTATCTAATATTGAAGAATCCTAAAAGCAATATAGGATAAATTACAATGGCATTTTCACTCCCAATATTTTGTGAGTCAATCAAACAAAAACTCCTATAACAGTGACACCTTACATTTGCATTCCAAATATTTTCTTTCTAGGGATCTTTCTTTCTAGTGGTTCAGCTCGCACATTAAACTACTGTAAGCATTAAACACTTGGTGAAAAACCAAAGGCTCCATGGACTTGGAAAGCTGACATCAGCAAAATTGTCTCAGGAGTCTGATGCAACATATTCTCCTTGGCCACAACTTTAATTAAAACTACTCATTTAAATGGGGCTACAGAGAATTAGAAAATGAAAAGATGCTTGTCACAGTTCTCTATAGAGGAAAATGGGGCAAATTTCCCTCTACGTGCTCAGAAGAAAGGCATTAAAAATACTATTAAAATAGGTTTAGCTGTAGTAGTTCCATTACTCAGAGAAAGTACTACTGAAATATACCAATTGATTATTTCTCAGAATTGAAGATGGTCTCTCAGTGAGGGTTAGAAAGATTTGCCATTTACCATTTCCTGAAGTGTAACCAGATTTATTGTCCTGTAGTTATTTTACCTTTTCATTTAAAAGCTGGGCAAAACGATGTGAGTAACAATTTAGTTTAAAACCAGAGACAAATTACTGCACAATGGGTCAAGTTCAGAATTCTTAAGAAACATTATTATTATTTCTAATTAAACAGCCCCAGTCTATTCTAAGTAGTGATGGCTGCTTCTCCACTCAGCCTTCACCACCTTGGGTGTTTTGAAGAGAAGAATGCTGTCTGATCTGTGGCACCTCTGTGATTTCCCTCCCAGTTTAATGCAGTGAGGCCGTAGTAAAGTTGAGTTCTGCTTTGACAAGTGAATAGTTATCATTTCTAGTGATGGAGCAGGTTAGAGTGGCTTTAGGAAAAACTGCAGTGAAATCACCTGCTAAACAAACAAGCAAAAAAACTTAACAACTGGAAAAAGCAAAAACTCAAAATTTTTAGATACCAAAGCCCTCTGCCACTCAAACAAAACAAAAACTCTAATTTGCTATTATAGACTTACTTACAAAATTTCATTTGTAAGTTTGTGGTTTGGAATTCAAAGTGTTCTTGTGAAAATCATGCTTGTATGCATTGGCCTCCAAAGCACCTAGGAATAGATCACGTAGTACAATTTCAAACAGAACTAACTTCTGTTTTGTATAGTGCTTTCTTTAGATACTCTTCTTAATCTCATTAGCTCATCACACAGGCTGTCTCCTGTCAGGCAGGGACACTAATGATGTTAGTACAGGTGTGGATAACTCATTTGAGCTCAATTTATTTCTAGAAATTAAAATTAGGGAACTAAAGGCATGAAGGAGAAGGATAGGATTGGTGGCCACAGACATAGGTAGAAGTTTCCCTCTGGATAGGTACTTTTTATAACTTGTACCAGTCACTCCCCAGATAACTCACAAAGGTCTACTTTGAAAGGTACATTAAAGGCAAGTTATGTAGGTCATGTGGTGCAAAAGTCATTTGCGAGTGCCTATAGTCTAATTTCCATGTATTGGTTTTCCTTCCAGGTCTTTCCCACAATTTTCTCTTTAGTGTTCTATGTGGTGTTCAGGATTACCCTCATTTCACAAGAGAGGGTCTCAAACTGATCAGACGACTTACAGTGCCAGTATCTGATGCTTGAGTGTGTTGCTGCACATGATTGTGCTTAGTCGCTCAGTTGTGTCCGACGGGGCGCGTGGACTGCAGCCCCCGGGGCTCTTCTGTCCATAGGGATTCTCCAGACAAGAATATTGGAGTGGGTTGCCATGCCTTCCTCCAGGGAAACCTGTAAATGGGAGCAAGCATCACTGCATCAGAGTACTGCCCAGGTCACAGAATTTAGTATACATGTTAGGAAGATTTCTGGTTATTTGTAAGGTGACCCCTTAGCAATTAATGACTTCACAAGTGGACAGGGAAAATTACTTACCTTGATAACCAAAATAGCTCCTAATTTCTAATCACATTGACCATTTAGCAGGAATGAATTAATTGCTCTGGGTACAACCATTTATGAACCTGAAGCTGCTGATTTTGGCACAAGAATTAACTGTTATATTACTAATACAGTTCCAGGAGAGGTTACTGAATAACATGATTTTTATGGGCATAAGAATATAATTTAAAAATTGAAGTCTCCATGTAATCATAAAATATCCTTTTATCCCTTAATTTTAATTACCCTTGTATCCCTAAACTGTTTCCTTGAGCTGCTAAACAAAAACATGACAAAAGGTAATGGATTGATCCATTTAAATACTTCCATTTTAAAAGATCTTTTATTCTCCAAGAGAAGAACAAAATAAATCTAAAATAATGGCCAACAATAAAGGGACAGGGACAGCTAGTATTTGTGTTATTTATCAGCTTCTAGATAATCAGGGGTGGGCTGATAGATAACATAAATAATGTAGTTAATCGTGGATTCCATTGTATAAGAATTAGTCCTGGTAAAAAAGAATCAGGTAGTTGGAATTGAGTAGCTTATTAATGACTGCACTTTCCTATTTCTCATGGCCTGAGTAATTTTCCAGTTTTTCCTCCATTCTTCTCTTGATTTTTATGTAAAATATTAAAGTGTTCTTTCTTGCCTTTGGCCCACTGATAAACACAAGACACACCCCTTAGAATCTTTGGTCTGGGAAAAGTTGTAATCCTTTCTACTCATGTGGTCCCTTTTGGGAGCTAGTTAAAAATGCAAAACCTCAAGTCCCACCTCAGACCTACTGAATAAGAACCTGAATTTTTGAGATTCTCCCAGATGAGTTTTCAATGTTAAAGTTTGAGGAGCCCAGCTCAACCTAGAGTTTCCACTGTAACAGTTGCTTTAATAATGGATTGGGCGAGTGGTTAACTAGTAGATAACTATTAATAATTCTGATGTCCAAGTCACTTGATTTCCCTGGGTCTCAGTGTCCTCATCCATAAGGCAGAAGAACTGAAACAGTTGACTTCTAGTTCCCATGATTGCTATGATATTTCCAAACTCCTTTTTATTTCTGAGATTGTAGCTACATCCATAGCCAGGAGGGAAAGGATTATCTAAACTCATAGGTCAGGTAACTCATGAGCCCCCTCCCCTCAGATAGCTTGCAAATGGGGAGATAAAACCGACACATGTAAGAAACAATGGGGAAAATATCTATGTATATTATACTGAGTTTGACTAAGAGTTATACTGTGTCAACATGAGCTTGCATTCTAAGGAAAAGTCAATAAGAGCCTTTGAAAGACAAGAATGATTTATGTAGATGAAAGGGGAGAAACTGGGTTTTCCAGGACTTGAGGAATAGAATTAACCAAATACAGAAAAGAGTGGGGGAAATGCCTCTAAATAAGTAGAGTAAGGCCAAATTGTGGAGATCACAACAGGCAGAATGGGAGTTTACATGTGATGTAAACCTTTGAATTGAAAAATAGTATTATTAAAAAGGTATTGGGGATAGGAGTCACCTGTTGGTGTCTCATTGAGAACACAGGGTTAGAAAAGCCATTAGGACTGTTGTCATGACACATACTGACATCCTAGTAAGAGCATTTATTCTTAAAATAGCAACTAAAGCAATAGAGGGAAAGGCCTGGTTGAGAACACGATTTGGAAAATGGGTCATTAGAACTCGCAGACTGCTTGGTTATAGGTAAAGGAAAAGGAGAAGTAAGGAGAGAAAAGGCATTTATGTTTTTGAGGTCAAGAGTAAGGACCTGGCGTCAGAGAGACCTGGAGTGTAAATTCACACACAGCATATATGTGCCTGGAACACAAGGGATTTGGTTGTAGATTTAGGGTGTTTTTCTCAGTAGTTAAGAAATTGAGAGCCAGGCGAAATATGGAAAGAGAGCTTATGAACAAAAGGACCTTACACAGGCCTTCCTTTCTTCCTCAGTAAGATAGAGAGCTAGGGAGAAGGTGATCTAAGGTCATTCATTCATCTCCACTGGAGAACTTATTAACTGGGTAACAAGTGTTTTGTGGTCATAAACAAGCTTTTCTTGGTTTCCTAACTAGGAAAAAGATTAATCTAGTTCAAAAGGAATCTTAAAATATTCACTAAATTGGTAGTTTTCCAGTGAACTGTTCATGTGATCAGTAAATTTGGTTCCTTATTGGTAAGTTGTATATATAACATTAGAAGCTCCAAAGTGAATTATTTACCAAGTGAGACTTATTCCTAAAAACATATTTGAGTTACTCTTACTAATCACTGTAAATAATTGAACTTCAGAATGCATATTTAGCTAGGTTAAGCCTATGAAAATTATTACACAGTCTCTGTAGTAATTTAGTGTGACTGTAGTCTCTCTTCACACTGAGTTAGTATGTAGGTGTGTCTGTTCCCAGATACTCCCTATGGCTCAGAATATCACATTATTGACATGGCTAAATGAAACATGCAGGTGGGGACACTCAGTGAGGTATCTTGAAGTTCAAAAAGCTATAATCCTAATCACAAGCCTGAAACAACTATTTAGGCTTGGAAGGGGCATATAATTTTAGAAGAATCTTTATACTTAAATGTTTTTCTATATTTAGAAGTGTAATTTATATCTCACCTTAGAAGAATATGGATCCTTATTTTTTTGAAGGAATAAGAGAGTGATGTTGAGATATCAAGATATTGAATAACTGGAAATGCAGTTTTTTAGCATCTCCCATACAGAACTGTTTATATAGTTTTGAAGCCTTCTGAATCTCAGTTCTACTTTATTTGACTAAGTATCCCTTTCTAGAATTAGTCAAAATTATATAAATTTAATCTAGTAAAGCTCCCAAATTATGACTACTTAAGTAGCATAAATTCAGTGTATAGGCACAGAAAACATAGCATCCATTATATAGGTAGCCTTCTTATAAACAGTCACTCAATGAGATAACAAATATAACAATGATAATTTTTAAAACTTTTATTTAAGAAACATTTATATTTGCTTCTACCACTGCGATACCTTCTCTCCAGCCCCAAGGTTCCTATTTCACACATTATAAACTCTAGTTAAATTCTGTTGATATAAGTGATAAAATTCTATTAATATAATGTACTTAGCTAAAATTGCCAACCTTTACTCTTTCCATTATGGATTTAATTTTTGCTATGTAGATCAAATCAATATAAAATCAGCTAGTTAAATTCTAATACTTCTTTGTATTTCTAGTATATGTACAATAAATTGTAAACTCTAGCTCTTTGGTATTTCTTGATGCAGCTTAATTTATCAAGCTACTTTCCTATTTTGTATGTTTTTGCCTCACATTTCAGCTAAATATACTTAAAATATACTTTAACAAAAGAATAACATATAATTTTTGAGATTTTTATAGTAATGGGATCTCCCAGATCCAAAAAATATAACAATACATTGTCATGCCCTGGATACCTGTATATAGTTATACATCTATAAGCATGCTTGTATAATTACATGCAAGTCTATTCTTTTTGTTATGCAGCTTCAACATTAATATTTAACGAATTCCAAACTTAATACTTTTCTCTCACAATATGTAGACTTTAGAATACTTTAATTCTCATTATTGCTTCCTAATTTATATTCTATATTATCCAGCACTTTATTCTATCCCTTTCCACCATAAATTAGACACTATTATCATTTTATATTTTACAACCAACGTCTTTTAAGATTTACTCTGTTTATGCTAATATCTTTATTTACTACCCTTTCTTGTATCCCAGATCATCCATCTGGGATCATGTAACTTCTGCCTGCTCCATGTATTTTAAAAATTCCTTCAGTGAAGTCTGCTGCTGCTGCTGCTGCTAAGTCGCTTCAGTCGTGTCCAACTCTGTGCGACCCCATAGACGGCAGCCCACGAGGCTTCCCCGTCCCTGGGATTCTCCAGGCAAGAACACTGGAGTGGGTTGCCATTGGTTTTAGTAGTCTGAAAATGTCTGTAAAATGATCTTATTTTGGAAAGATACTTTTTGTTGAATTCTACACTGACAAATAATTTCTCTTTGCACAATGAAGACGCTGTTCTTGCATCCATTGTTGCTGTTGGAAATAAGCCTTCAGTCTAGTGACTGTTTCCTTGTAGGTAATCAGTATTTCTTTTCTAGCTCCTTTTGAATGCTTCTCCCACTCCAACCCTTTGGTGTTCTCTGTGACTGATGTATGGATGGGGGTTCTTTTTAGTTATCCTGCTTCAGATTCACTGAACTTCTTGAATCTGAGAATTGGAATCTTTTAGTAATTCTGAGAAATTCCCTGCTGATATCTCTTCAAGTATTGTTTCTTCCCTGTTATCTCTTTTATTTCTATCTAGAATTCTGATTACCTCCTATAAAATTATCACATTTTCTTCTGTGTTTCCAATTCTCCGGTTTTTCTAGGCTGCGTCTGGTTTATTTCTCTGTATCTATAGGATCAGTCCTGGGTGTTCATTGGAAGGACTGATGTTGAAGCTGAAGCTCCAATACTTTGGCCACCTGACGTGAAGAGCTTACTCATTTGAAAAGACCCTGATTTCAGCTGGGAAAGATTGAGGGCAGGAGAAGGGGACGACAGAGGATGAGATGGTTGGATGGCATCACCAACTCAATGGACATGGGTTTGGGTGGATTCCTGGAGTTGGTGATGGACAGGGAGGCCTGGCGTGCTGCAGTTCATGGGGTCGCAAAGAGTTGGACATGACTGAGTGACTGAACTGAACTGATAGTTAGACTGTCTGATCTTATAGTTGCATTTTTCTATTGTATTTCTCATTTAAATTTTTACATTTTAGTTTCTAGAAGTTCTGTTTTTTACTCTTTTTCAAATGTATGTGATTATTTTTTATCATCTTTTTCTTTATTCATATATTCAGCTTTCTCATTTATGTTCTTAACATATTAAATGTAGCCATTTTATTTTCTCTGTCAGAGCATTTTACTATCTTTGAGGATCTTATTCTGCTACCTATTGTGTCTTTTGGTTCTCATTCATGTTGCTTTATCTCCTTATGTAATTTGTAATATTTTTTACAATGAAATGCTTATTTTCCCAAGAGAATTACTTGAGACCTGGATTGATGATACATTCCTCCACAAATAATTTGCATGTGCTTCTGCCAGTTATCTGGAGCCATTACTCCACTTACATTAAATACTCTGATGTTTCTCAGACCACACTGAGAATGCAGATGTAGACCAAAATCTGTATGAGGGCCCACTTTTGTTTATAAATAACCAGAGGAGAATTTAAAGAGAGACCCCACACATAAAGCTGTGGGGTCTCTCCTTATGACCCCAATACTGCATTAAGCTATTAAAACAGCTGTTCAGGGTCTTCCAGGGTTTAGGAGAAAGCCTCAAGGCCAAAGCTTCCCTTGGTATTCCTTACTTCCTGAGATTCCAGCTTCCACTTTCTTTAGGTATCTGAATATTCTCTCTTTTCATGCCAGCTCAGCAATGCATTGCGAAAGGCTTTTCAATGCATTTGCCAGGTATTCTAGTTGTTTCCAGATAGAAATGAAATCTTTATATAATTAAACAAAGATTTCAATGAGAATATTTATATAATTTTTAAAAAAGATATAACATGACAGTTGAACAGTCATGTCTGACTCTTTGAGACCCCATGGACTCCTTTGAGACCCTCCAGCCTCCTCTGTCCATGTCATTCTCCAGGCAATGATACTAGGATGGGTAGCCTTTCCCTTCTCGAAAGATGTTCTGGACCCAGGGATAGAACCTGGGTCTCCGGTATTGAAGGCAGATTCTTTACCACCTAAGCCATATGGAAAGCCCATCTAAATGTTTAGTTTTATATATATATATATATATATATATATATATATGTATATTTGTCATTGTATGTATTTATAGAATTTTATTTATATATGCTTACAATAACTTTATTTCTAGTTGCATATGTAAATACCTTGATATCTGCTACGCACTCTAGTATTTTCAACTATTCTATAAAAATAATTGGCATGACTTTTGTCACTTTTCTTTGAAAGATAAAGCAAACATTTGGTATGCAGTTAATTTAGGTTTAAGTAAATGTAATCAGCTGTTACCATATTTAAACATTCTTGTTACATTATGTAGAGCTGTAGAATTTTTCTAAACCTACCAAAATAATAGGGTCACAGAAACAGTCATATATAGGTCCAGTTGTTATAAAGGGATTGCTTATATTGAAAATGGTAGCAACATTTGAACTGTTGCACAAATGTTAAGATTAAATATAAATATGATTTCCTTTGAGCAAAGAAGTCATCCTGGGGAAAGCTGTGTTTATACTGCATTTTAGAAAGTTAAATAATTTTAAAATCTGTAGTCATTCAGAATTTCAAAAAAACCTGTTAAAAATGGTGAATCTCTTTATCTAATGAAGGTCTTCAGTAAAGCAATTGATTTGTCCTTTTAAAAAAAAAAAAATCTTATTTCTTACAAGACATTTTCTTCAAGTAACTGCACATATCATTGCAATCAGTAAAGACAAGCAGCTACAGCCACCCTGCCCTGCCTCCCTAATCAACGGTCATTCTTTTTCTAGTATGTACGAGTATCTTTCGATACAAAACCTGATCTCCTCCTACACCTGATGACCAAGGAATGGCAGTTGGAGCTTCCCAAGCTTCTCATTTCAGTGCATGGGGGCCTGCAGAACTTTGAACTCCAGCCAAAACTCAAGCAAGTCTTTGGAAAAGGTCTCATCAAAGCAGCCATGACAACTGGAGCATGGATATTCACTGGAGGAGTTAACACAGGTAATTGGAAGTAGGACAGAGAAGGACAGCATAAGATCACAAGAATGTGTGACTAAGATCACTTTCTTCTAAGGTTAAATATGTTTGCATATCCTCACCTCATCCCCCACCCCTTTATGTCCACAGTTGCTGGTTATTGCTCCTTTCAGTGCTTCTCACTCCTTCCTCTACCTAAATGATAACTGTACTGCCATTTCTCCACCAAGAATTACTTACACTTAAGACACAGACTGGAATACTTGACAATATAGAATTTATAAACATGACTGATGGAATTTGACAGGTTGTTTTCAATGCCTCAAATTGCCAAACAAGCATCCAATATTTTTTTAAGGAATAACTTTTGCTCTAAATTGGAGATTCCATATCTGTTCTTTAAGTGAGTTTAAGTTTGATGCAAGTAGCTTTAATTTTTGAAAAATGCCCTTTCCATCTAGGATGACAGCAAACTCTGGAGTAGTATGTGTTTATCATTTAAAATATTTCATTGAATCAACTCTGCACCAATAGAACATATCCCACTCTGAAGTCCGAGTAGTTTTTTCTACCTTCAAATGAATTTCTATATTGTGATCCAGGGAGGCTGTCAAATCAGTTCTTGAAAAGCCACTTAGAGTTAAGTGCTTATCTGCAGAACATTATGAATGTGCATTTGATAATGGAATGGATGCCTGTAAATTGTTTTGATATGTTTCCCCAGAGTGAATCAGAAGTGCCAATTGGAAGAGACAGGTATTGCTGCAGTAAGTTAATTCAGACTTGTTCTAAGATTCAAAGTCTGCCCATGTGGACACATTTGAAGTTAATGGGACATTCTGAACATAACCATGGACCAACTAGTTTTAAATAAAAATGTTATCTCAGTGTTGTTTAGTCATTTGTTTGTAGTTTAGATCAGGGTCCCCAGTCCCTGGGCCGTGGACCGCCTGTTAGGAATCAGGCCGCACAACAAGAGGTGAGCAGCAGGCAAGCTTCCTCTGTGGCTCCCCATCACTCCCCATCACTTGCATTGCTGCCTGCACCATCTCTCTCTCCCCAACCCCACCCCTGTCTGTGGAAAAATTGTCTTCCGTGAAATCTGTCTCTGGTGCCAAAAAGGTTGGGGCCCGCTGGTTTAGATGATGTTTAAATGAGACCTGCACTCAGAATTCTTCTCCATATCTAGAATTTGTGAACATTCAGCCCACCACAACATAGGTGCATTTCTGCAGTAAACTCTGCCAATTGCCTGTGCCTGTCATTGTCATGTGAAACCCTGACTCAGTCTGTAAACTGACATGATCTTAGAATGACCTGCCCAGCCAGCTGTTTATTTTATGGTGATCAAACATCTACAGAACCGTTTTCTTTCTTGGCTGTTCAGGTTTTAAGCTCCAACTTCCACTCACAGTTTAACAGGCATCATTTGCCTATGATTATTCAGTCTTTTGCTTTCCTGACATAACCTGCAGCTCCTATGGAGAGCAACTCAAAAGTTTCTAAAAGAAATTCTTACTAGGGAATTCCCTAGTGTCTGGTGGTTAGGACTCAGCGCTCTCACTATCAGGGGCCCAGGTTTGATCTCTGGTCAGGGAACTAAGATTCCAGTAAGCAGGGCAGCACAGCCCAGCTTCCCACCTGCCCCTCAAAAAAAAAAAAAAAAGAAAAGGAAAGAAATACTTAACTTCTGTTTGCAGGAACTTGGGACATTGTATATTGTTTTTCTTCTTTTGTGAAAAGCATCTAATATCAAAAGGAGAATTTACAGCATAAATATTGTAAACCAAAGAGTTCACCTCTACCTCTCTCCAGGCATAGTGTTCAGTCCAGGACTCAAAGTGAGGCTCTAATGGTGGCACACTCAGCTTGAGTAAGAGGTGATAATAGAATTGTGGCAGATGGAAGGAGGGGTACCATAAGGTTAGCTTTCTTGTCCAGGACTGGACCCCAAAGGAGTTTTGCACATAAACAGGAAAAAAATTTAACACTAATGTTGATAGCTTTGCTCTTGTATTTGTTTTTCTTTATCAATACTCTCTTTTAGAAGACCCGTAGATGGGCGAGTAAGTGAAATTGATGCTCTTCTCAACATTCCCAGCACAACTGAACATGGATTAGTGGCTATTTACACTACCCTGTTGTTTGACTTTTTTAAAGGCAGCTCTTTCTGTTTGATGTAATAAATATTGCAGAATTGAGCTGTTCACACATGTCTGTTGTCTCCTGTGGTTAAACTGCCTGGTGTGCTTTGTGTGCTTAGTCAGTTCAGTGACCAGTTCCTGGGCCCTCATTCTGTGCTGGCACCTGAAGCACCTGCAGAGAGTAAGACACTCATCTCCAACCTTCTCCTCAGTGAGTTTACTCTGAGCAGAGACATTCTTTCTCACCTGTGATTATGAACCACAGAAGAATATGTTCAGTGACATACTGAACTATTCAAAATACCCCAACTGCAACCCTGTTCAGATGGAGAAGAAATCAAACCCAACTTAGCTTTCATATAGGAGATGGCACTAGGTATGAGCTTTCCTTGAAGAATGGGTGGTGTTTTCCTTAAAGAATAAGTGGAAACATCTTTTCTTAGAAAATATATTTTATAACTTCTATAAAAATGGTCATTGAGAGGGAAGTTAAAAGATTAGAAATTACATCTTCTCCAAATAGTTTATTAAAAAGTAAAAGGTACGTTTCCTACCATCTTGTAAAGTGAATTTTCTCACTCTTAACTATGGTGAGGAAGGTTGTGGTGATGGGAAGGCCATTTGGATAGAGAGGAAAATAATTAGAATGATGTCTACAAAGATGTATTCATGTATTTTTAACATAAATTTTCCACAGACTATGTCAACCTTTTCTTTACAAGCAGAGTCTCCACATTATGTCTCTGTATATAAGAAGGTGAAATCAAGATTAACAAAATCCAAGCTAAGCAAGAAGTGACTTAGCAGCAGCAGCAGCAAGCAGTTACTTTATTTGATGACCCTAATTCATATACAAACTTTGGTACAGATTTAATATATTATAAATGATGCTTTTTATAGCATATAGTCATGCTGTTAGTTCTTAGTTATGTTAATACATCATTGTGCTTATAAGAAAAAGATTCTCTAAGTATAAAGTATTTTCCTTTTCATAGACACTGTATTCTTTTTTTTTCATTAGAGATAAAATAAGGAATTCATTGCTAGAGTTCATCTGTAAGTCCAGTGAACATATCCAGCATTAGAGCTACAAGTTTATGTTCTCTCCTGAACGAGTGTAGTTTTGTAGAAATGTGTCAAAATTTTATATTCAATGCATTTAATCTTAGAAAAAACAGTTACCACAGTTTCCTTTTAGATCAATGGAAACCAATGCTTTGAAAGGAAAAATTGACACTTCTCTTTTTCTGCTTAGGTGTTATTCGTCATGTTGGCGATGCCTTGAAGGACCATGCATCTAAGTCTCGAGGAAAGATATGTACCATAGGTATCGCCCCCTGGGGAATTGTGGAAAACCAGGAAGACCTGATTGGAAGAGATGTAAGTTCTGGGAGCTTCTCCTCCATGTTACTTCTCATAGAGGCGATATCAAAAGAGTAAAATAAAATTAATCAGGAAAGTCCTAAGTAAAACTTAACTTCCCTCTTGTTTTGAATCAGTAGGTATCAATCAAATCAATCAATCAAAATATCAATCAAATTTTGCAAGTACTCTTGGCCCAGTTATGTTAAAATTAATTAACAAAACGAGCTCATTGACTAATACATAAAATGGGGACTTTTCTTCACCCAGGTCTCCAGCTTCTTTGTTATTTGAGTGTCCTTCACCTAAGACAGGAGGCTACAGAGGGAGATTCTTTCCATTCAAACTTGTGGCTTCCCTTTCCTTTGCTAAATGCTTGGGTGAGGAGTGGGCACACTCCTGGGGATCTTTATTCCCCACTCCAGGACTACTCAGAAGCCCTTGACCAAACTCAGAAGAGTATCACCCTCTCTTTCCTATTCTGATGTCTAGAACCACACACTGAACAGAGAATTTGATCCTATTTTTTTCTGAATCATCATCTTATTTCTGTGCCTTCCAGGGTCTCATTTTTATTTGTTTAAAACTTACAGACAAGTCATTCCTTACCTCCCTTTTAGAGTTTTTCTCTGCTACCAACAACCAGACTTTCCCCTTATGTAATACTTTCCAAAATTCCACTTGTATGGGTTAAACTATGCACACAGATTGCCAGGCATTATTCACTTCTTTGTCCCCAATAATTTTAGCAATTAATTATTTATCAGTGCTTCTCTAAATCAGATCAGTACAATCCTTCGTTCCCAATAAAGACCTGCAATACAGTATAATAAATGTGCTGAGCAGTTTTTTCTAAGTAACATGAAGTCTGTTTGAGCCCTCCCCCCAAAAAAAATTTTTTTTAATCCAAGAGGTTGAGAAGTAACTGGTCCTAAACCACTTCTTCTATTGTGTTATAATATAGTGAAACCATCCTATTTCAGTGAAATATATGCAGTTTTTAAAATACAATGCAAAAACTTTGACTTTAAAAGTCGAAGATCATGAAATGGAAGCAGTGAATAAATACTCTTTGAATCCTTCAGAACCTTTAAGTAATAAGAAATGTCCATATCTATGCTACCAAATTACGTGTAGAAACACAAATCTATCCAGAATATATAGAAAAAGGAATAAGATATTTTGTCAGTGTAGTATTCTCTTAACTAAAATGTACTTGCTGTTTTATATCACATACAAATTAAATCTCTCAAGCAGCAATTCCCAGATTGTTATGTTGGCAGAACTGACTGGAAAATAATTCTAATTTTTTTTCAAAGTATCTGAGACTAGTCTTTGTGGAATATATTTTGGTTAATTCTTGCCTTAGATTCCTCATTGACTTTTAAGTATATATCAATTGTGAACTAGAACAAAAACAGTTCTTAAAGAATTAGAATATGCTAAAATGTCCCCTAATACCAAGAGCATCTAACTGTTCATTTTATTAACAAATGAATTAACTATTTAAAATGTTGTGATGATTCAGAAGTCATTTCTAAATGTTCATAGATTCACATCTCTCTTGTAAACCTGAGTTGTTATTATTCAGCTTTGTGGTGGGAAAACCATTTTGGAACTTTCTCATGCAGATGAACTATGAATAAATGAAAGCTAATTATTTCTTTATTCAAGATAGAGTAGCTATGTAAGTACCTCAGTTGCTTAATCATTTTCAAAGAATGCTGGCACTGCCTTTCTGTGTCATTTTGTCTTATAATTCTATATGATTGCAAAAAGGCAGTACTTATATTGTGTTCACTTGCCTTGCTGGGTTAGAAAAATCACCTCTAATTCATTTTCCTCCAATTCTAGCTTTTTTCCTTTGATTTTACCTCCTCACGTTCTTCTCTTTTTCACTCTCCTTTTCTTTCTCCCTGTATTTCTTAGCAGTGCTATGCCTATAGGAACTTGTGCCTATGCCAATAGGGCTTACTCACATTATTGGATTTCCCAGTGAAAAACTGGTCTTGATCCCAGTGCAGAGAGCAGAAAAAGCCACCTATAAGTTCAGTAAAATGTGCACATTCATTGTCCCCGCTTACAGGGGTCTAATAAAGGCAAGTCATGGCTCACCAAGATCCAAGTGAACTTGCAGAGAGATTGAGAAAAGGAAATAAAATTGGCAGGTTGTAGAAAGCACAGGAATAACAATTGTATTTTTGTCCTTTAGTAAATCTTTGACCAAGGTCTATTGCATTTTAACCATTCTGGCATATTTTCCCCCAAACTGGGAAACCAGAATATGCATAGGATTTCCTCAAGCTCTTATATAATAGTGTTTGTTTTTCAGTGACAGTGTCTGTAAATTATTTGGAGCAAAAGTGCTGTTTCTGGTGTACAGGATTTATGACAGAGCTTAAGAGACATTCTAATACGTGTCAGGCTATCATAAAAGAAGTATTTGAATGAAATGTTGGTAGTCACTGGTGAAAATCTGCCCAAAATTCATTGAAATAGAAGTGTTGTCTGGTAAACTTTTTTAAGTAGTTACAATAATTTTCATAACTGGCTCGATTCAATACCTTCTATCTTTTTTCTTCCATTTTATATAAACAAACTCATGTGTAATAAACATTAAAAAGGAAACCTTTTGATATCAGACATCAGGTAGCAGAGGAAAACAACCAACATATTATTAAAATTCCTGGCCATTTCAGAATTCTATCAAAATGCAATCATTTGAAAACATAGGATTGTTAAATTTTTGCTCAAGTGTATATCTATATCCCAAAATAAGATTGAAGTGGCACAAAATAAATGTCAAGGGAAATCTAGGAAATTTACTTGAAATAAAAATATAAGGATAAAAGAAACGCTCTATATCTAATGCCAAATATTTTATTACAGTAGATTTATATCTAAACTGACAGAAAATATAAATCATTTTATCTCTATGGGACTGGCTCTCAGATGAGCCATTTAGAGGCTGAAAATTCAATTGTTACCAGAGTTATGTTACTGATAGAAGTAGTAGACATCACAGTTGCATTGCTATTCATCTTAGAATTTGAATATACCTTTGGAATGGCACCAGAAATGCAACTGCTAGTCCTAAAACTAAAGAAGAAAGTTTAATTTGCCCTAGGGAGTGCTTGTAGGTATTCTAAAGCACTTACTTCAAGTCTTATCTCTGAACTAGACTTGAAAGATACAGGACATGTATCTTTGGATTCTGACTTCAAATTAGAGCCACACGCATAGTAGATAATAAATATTGAGGAAGATGATTGGCCATGATGAAATTCAGGCTTCTGGGAAAACAAAACATTATGGGGAAAATATATAATAATAAATCTTATCTGGTTCACAACTTTACCACAACTCCATCTCTACTCATTACAGAGCTTGAGCATACTATAGTAACTATAGTGAGGGATTTTTTTACCCAAGCATCTGCATGAAAAACTATTTTCTTACATTGTAGCTCAAATTGGGAGGTGAATGGTGAAAGCTCTACATGTTGGGTAGGGAATGTGGAGGCCAACAGGCTCTTCTCTAACCCCTTTGAATCAGATGCATGATCCTCTTGTCTGAGTGATAGAACTCGCCTTAATTCTTTAAAATGTGAATACCTTCAACTCTGTTTAACCAAATCTTTTCAATTAATAAAACAACAGACTTTAATGAAGAATAATGCTGTGAATACTGATACGATAACAATTTTTTGCCCTGCTGTTAGACCTTAAAATGAATATTATTCAGCTCTTAAGTTTAATTCTACCTCTGTGAGTTTCCATATTATTGGTACTGCTCCTTTCTTCCATGGCCCAGAATCCTATACTGCCCTCAAACGAAGCTCAAACCTCCCTTCCACCAAGACAGTTTTCCTGACTTCACCCACAATGTCATATCTCTGATTACAATTCTCCCACAACTATCTTACTCCTCAACTTAATTAAAAACTCATCAAATATAGGAATTAAATTGTTTTCTTGTTTGTCATTAACCATTAACATGATATTCTGCATGAAGATGAGGCATTGACATGTCACTGAAACTCTGAAACTTGATTTCTTTGCCTCTAAATTGACTATAAAAATCACTTGCTCTCTCTGTTTTATACAGCTTCCATGAGCATAATCATAATAGTAACTTTAATTTGTGTGTGTGTGAGAGAGAGAGCTCTTATTTGAGCAAGCTCTCTGTGATTATATATATTAACCTTCTGACCTATGTTCTATTTCATAAGAAAACTAAATAATGATTAGAGCCAAGATTCACTGTCTCCAAAGCCTATACTGTTAATTAGTAGTATGCCAGGTGGTCTATAAGAAAATATTTAATGATATTATGTTTTTATTGTTAGTTGAGATACTGGCTGGTAATTTATGCCTGTCGATTGAACTCAAAAGTAGAATGAAAAAAAAAAAGTAGTCTCAATGAGAGTGACCAGAGCCCTTTTCTTTGTCCCTAAAATACTCTCAATCTGCAATTATGATTATGAAAGTGTTGCCAGTGTGAATTGGTCAGAATATGATCTGGGGAACTGAATGGCCTAGATTTACATCCCAGCTACACAACTTAGTACTTATGTAACTTTGGGCAAGTTTCTTAATCACACCGTGTTTAGTTTCACCATCAGTAAAATGGGAAGGATGATAGTGAGACTAAAAACAACAACTTCTGAGTGCCGTTATAAGAACTCAATGAATCGTGATTTTCATGTGACTCATTTCAGACTGAGCTTCTTGCTTTAGAAAACAGTCTGACCAGAATTGTTTCAGGTAATTTAACAGTTTTGGAAGCCTTTATGATTTGTCTTTTCCCAAATTTAAATTAATAAAACATGCCAAATGAAAAATCTAGACATGATTACAAGAAAAAGCACTTTTCATCTTAACCTGAGGATGAAAATTGTGTTTGGGTAGCTTTTCAAAACATGATCTCATGTGGTTGTTAAATTATCTTGAATTCAATGATATCTTCTATTTTCCCTAAACTATACATTTATTTTCAGGATTTTATAACCTTTAAAAGTTGTTACCTTTAATTGGAAAGTGTTCTTTTGATGTCATTTTTATAGTTTAAGCCAAGAAATATTGAGTTTAATAATGCAATTGATGGATAATTCTAGTACAGTTTTCAACTCAGTATATTTTTCACTTCAAATGCAAGCCAAATGTGAACGTCATATTGTAAGCTCAGAAAACCTCCCAAGAATGTCCTTACATGATATTTGTTGGACTTCTGTGATAGGTTAGATAAAATATATTCAGAGGATGTGAGAGGAGAAATTGAGACAAGGAGACCCAACCAATGCTGTACAGTCATAAAGGAGCCAATGCTAGCTAACCCTGGACCACACTCAGGCTCGGGACTCCATTCAATTGCACGACAATGCAGTTTCAGTAAGCAGTGTTGAATTTGGATTTGGACATGTTGGTTTCAAAGTTTCTTTGAAATATCTATGTGAAATTGTCCAGCAGGACTGTGAGAAAGATTTTGTTACCCACTTAGTTTCAGAAGGTGTCTGCATATAGATGACAACTGCTGCTGCTGCTGCTAAGTCACTTCGGTCGTGTCCGACTCTGTGTGACCCCATAGACGGCAGCCCACCAGGCTCCCCTGTCCCTGGGATTTTCCAGGCAAGAGTACTGGAATGGGGTGCCTTCTCTGAGATGACAACTAAAGTCACTGCAATACAGGACAGGATGCAGGGAGGGCCTGAGGATATCCCAAATCCTGGTGTTAGCCAATATTTAATGGTTGAGCAGAGAGAAGCAGCCTGTAAATGGAGACCAGAGGAAAGGCTAAGAGGGAGGAGCAAAAGCAGAGAGTGTTATGGAAATCAAGGGAAGAGTGTGCTTCAGAAGGATAGAGTGAAGGGCAATGCCTAGTATAACTGAGGGACTAAGGAAGATAAGGACTTGGAAGCATTCACTCAATTTATCAAGACAGACATCGTTTGCATCACTGATCAAAGCTGTTTCAGAAGCCAAATGAAGGATCAAGCAACATTTCAATAGGTTGAGGAGGGGAAAAAAGTAGAGATGGTGATTAGAAACCTCCTTTTAGAGGTTTGGCTGAGATGAGGAGAAGGGACATGAGTAGCCAAAGAGAACCTTAGTTGGAGGGATTTTTTTCTTCAAAACTGGGAAAGATTTGAGTTTGTTTATGTTTATGGTATAAATGGAGTTAGGGATGGTGAGGAGATAATTGATGAAATAAGTCCCAAAGTGGCCCTGTGGTGAAATAAATCCCAGAGTGGCCCTGTGGTGATGAGAGCTAAAGGGGAGATTAACCATGTGTACCCTGGTAACCAAAGGAGAAGAAGAAAAACTATGTAGGCAAAGAATTGATGGTAGGATGTTGACGTTTAGTTGGAGGTTTATCATTTATCACAGAAATAATAATATCAACACTATTGTAAAGCTTAATAAGTATCAGCATCCATCTAAGCATTTTACACAGTCATTTAATTCTCATAATGGCACTCAAAAGTTATTTTTAGTATCCCCATTTTACTAATGAGAGAAACTAAACATGATGAAATTAAGTAACTTGTCCAGTGTTACATAACTAATAAATTGTGTAGCTGGGATGTAAACCTAGGCCAGCCAATACCCTCAATCATATCTTTACTTATTATGCAATATTACTTCTCCATATATGAGCAACTGTCATTTATTTGAGTTCATATGTGGATTGTTTCATGAGTTTTATATCTCACTGAACCCCAAAAATGCCCCAATGAGGTGGCCTATAATCATAATAATCTCCATTTACAAATAAAGGCACTGACACACTGATAGTAAATAACCTGCTTAAAGTCAACCAGCTGGGAAGTGTGTAAGCACAGGAGTCAGTTGATCTGCTGAATGAGGATATCACAGTGTTTGGGGTCAGACATATGAGGAGAGTGGAGGATGGTCGTCATTGCCCCAGTGGAGAACAGGAACCAGGACTAATTGGAGCCCAGAGATGGAATGCTAGGCAACTCCGAGGACCCAGGGTCGCTAGAAGTCATGAAATTGTGATGCATCAGTGAATCCAGCATAGAGGGAAAAGAATATGTTTTGAAATCTCAAAGAAGATAATAACAATACACTATTATGTTAGCTATCTATCACTGTGTAACAAGTACCTCAAAACTTAATGGCTTAAGACATATTCATTGTCTCACAGTTTCTGAAGATCAGAAATTTGTGAATAGCTTACCTGGGTAGTTCTGAGTTGGGGTCTCTCTTAAGGTCACAGTCAAGTTGTAAGTTGGGGCTACATCACCTGAAGGCTTGAATGGGGCTGGAGTGCCTTCTTCCAAGATGACTCAGTCACATGGCTTTTGGGGAGAGTTCTCACCATGTCGACCTACCTATCCAGAAGGGTGCTTTATTGATGGCACCTGGCTCACCCCAGAGTAAGTGGTTCAAGAGAGAGCAAAGAGGAAGCCCCTTATGACCTAGTTTTGGAAGCTACACACCATCCCTTTTGATTCTATTAATACTTAAAAGTGAGTCACTGCATCCAGCCATATTAAGGGAAGATTTTCAAAGAATTTCTAAATATATTTTAAAATCACCCCACTGATACATGGTGATTTCTAAAGCAAGGAACCCCTTTCAAAACTTAAGGTCTTTTCCCACAACCAGTAAGCCCTGTGTCTGAGTGATACACAGTCCCCCTCAGGACAGGCAAAAGGAGGCGAACCTATTTGAGCAGAAAGCCTGAAATGTGGATGGTGCAACTCTCTGAAGCCCATTAGTTGAACACATTTTCAAAGTGCTGTAAAATGATGCATTTGTTTTCCTGTGGATTTTAGTGGGAGTCAAGCAGCTAAAGTATCTGGGCATTCTTTACAGATGGATTTCTGGGTTTGCTAGTTTCTTGCTTGGATTGCAGAGCTGAGAAACAGTGTCTGGGTTTCAGTGTGACCCTGCTTTATACCTAGACTTACAGCTGAGCTGCCTGAATAGGAAACAACAAGCCAGTGCCCTGTTAGCTCAGGCTTCACTGTAATTTTAAGGATGCACTGTGCCTTTCTTTTTTTCTTTAATGTCATTCTCTCAGTCCCCTTATTTCTTTATCTCAGACACAGAGGTCGTTTCCCACTGCTCTGTGGTATGCTCTTTTCTCTCCCAGAAACACATGCCTGATCCTAAGAGAACCCTGCCACTGCTTTTGTTTCTCTCTCTCCAAAGCACAAACCCCATTTTGCTGCTGCTGCCTTTCCTGACCTCTGTCTACTCTCTAGTTCTAGAGGCCTCGTCTGGAAATAATATGATCAGCTGTCAGAAGGATTTTAATGCCTGGCTGAGTCACTGACAAAAATGTCCAACAGCAAAACCAACCATAATATCGTTTAGAAATTTAAAATCAGCCTGGGTCCTCTGTCTTTCCTCTAAATGTCTCCTGTCCTGTAAAGGAAATTAAGGTCCACATGTGATTTAGAGGGAACACTGTGCTTAGCGGGGCAGATTTGGCCAAGACACTTTACATCTCTGAGGCCCTATAGTTTTGTCTTTAAAATAAGCATGAAGTGGATTAATCCACTTAAAAGTGTCTATCACAGTGCCTGGCATGCAATAAGTGATAAAAAGAGTGCTAATTTTCTTCCTGTAAAAATTATAATCATGGTGCTATTAGGAGGGAAAGAGTGATTCAGTGCGCTATACATCCCCTACCCTGTTATTGCCTGGGCAGGTTATACACACCTCACCAGGTAATAAGGTCTGGGATTGCAGAAGGCTTGTGATTGATGACTCAAAAACCTGATTTAGCTCAATTCAGTTCTATTCAGGAAAGAAGTCACAGATACCTAAACAACTCTTGCATTGTGGAAAGCACCACAAAATGGAAGAGACCCCCAAGATATGAGCAAACTACTTTTTTTGTAGCCAAAACACATAGCAAGTCATCATTGTGTACTAACTTGGGAAAGGCAAGTGGATTTTTTAGTACAGACTGTTCAGACTCAACTTTAGAGATAGAAAGCCTTTAGAATTTATAGTCAAGTCCTCTACCTTACAGATGAGAAACTACCATCCAAAAAGTTTATTTTGATAAATATATTTTGAACATTTATTTCAGATATTACTTAGATGCAAGATTATATGTCTCTTTAAGCCAGTCCACTACTTACCACGTACATTTCCTAGAGAAATTCTGAGTGTGTGAATGAATGAATGAATATGTTAGGTAGTTAGAATAGGAAAAAGGAGTCCAAAATCCCGGTGGATAAAAGACAAAGGAGGGAGAAGCATGAAAATGGAACAGAGGAAGGTCCGAGGATGGGAGTGAGAACCTCAGGTGAAACAAACAGCCCTCCTGGCTAGCCTAATTTACATAGGGCAGGCTCAGGGGGAGGAGAAAAAAACACATAAAAAGAGGAGCCAAAATTGAGCCCTCTATTTTTGTGGTTGACCTGCCCTCACACCTCAAGGATGTATTTTCCTTTGCCTGGCAAATAAAACTGAGCAGTAACCAAGCTGTAACACTGGTCCACCGTTGCAAATTTTTGATGCGGTGAGACAGAATGGAGGAAATTACACACGCCCCAGACAAATAAGTTGAAAGACTTGCCCAGGGTCACAAATTAGTAATTAGAGGAACTACAACTTAAAGTTCCATCTCCTGACTTCCTACTAGGTACTCCCAGGTGAGACCAGAACATGCGTAAAAATAACTAGGAAAATTCCAGCCAGTGCCCTATATCAACTCCAACATGATTGATTTAAGCCTATCCAAGTAGAACAGATGCTCCTGAACAATGTTCAATTCTGCCACAGTGTCTCTAGATCAGTTCTCTCCTGACAATGATAATGGCCCTACAGATGTCCTATATAAAGACCCTCCACCTCATTAACTCCTTGAGCAATTTCTGTTACATTCCCTCTTTGTTGAAAAGTCAAGGTACACAGACGCCTTCAGTTCAGTTCAGTTCAGTTCAGTCGCTCAGTCATGTCCGACTCTTTGCGACCCCATGAGTCACAGCACGCCAGGCCTCCCTGTCCATCACCAACTCCCAGAGTTCACTCAGACTCATGTCCATTGAGTCAGTGATGCCATCCAGCTATCTCATCCTCTGTCGTCCCCTTCTCCTCCTGCCCCCAATTCCTCCCAGCATCAGAGTCTTTTCCAATGAGTCAACTCTTGCATGAGGTGGCCAAAGTACTGGAGTTTCAGCTTTAGCATCATTCCCTCCAAAGAAATCCCAGGGCTGATCTCCTTCAGAATGGACTGGTTGGATCTCCTTGCAGTCCAAGGGACTCTCAAGAGTCTTCTCCAACACCACAGTTCAAAAGCATCAATTCTTCGGTGCTCAGCTTTCTTCACAGTCCAACTCTCACATCCATACATGACCACAGGAAAAACCATAGCCTTGACTAGACAAACCTTTCTTGGCAAAGTAATGTCTCTGCTTTTGAATATGCTATCTAGGTTGGTCATAACTTTCCTTCCAAGGAGTAAGCGTCTTTTAATTTCATGGCTGCAGTCACAATCTGCAGTGATTTTGGAGCCCAGAAAAATAAAGTCTGACACTGTTTCCACTGTTTCCCCATCTATTTCCCATGAAGTGATGGGACCGGATGCCATGATCTTCATTTTCTGAATGTTAAGCTTTAAGCCAACTTTTTCACTCTCCACTTTCACTTTCATCAAGAGGCTTTTGAGTTCCTCTTCACTTTCTGCCATAAGGGTGGTGTCATCTGCATATCTGAGGTTATTGATATTTCTCCCAGCAATCTTGATTCCAACTTGTGTTTCTTGCAGTCCAGTGTTTCTCATGATGTACTCTGCATATAAGTTAAATAAGCAGGGTGACAATATACAGCTTTGACATACTCCTTTTCCTATTTGGAACCAGTCTGTTGTTCCATGTCCAGTTCTAACTGTTGCTTCCTGACCTGCATACAGATTTCTCAAGAGGCAGGTCAGGTGGTCTGGTATTCCCATCTCTTTCAGAATTTTCCACAGTTTATTGTGATCCACAGAAGCCTTGGAACCAGACATCACCAAGCAGCCAGACAAAGTGGTGTAACGTAGATTAATGAATGACATACTAAGTATCGAAAATCCATTTCTGTGCAGATTTCCCTTCTATGTATAGATACCAATGTAATTACCAATCATGAAGATCACTTGATATGTAGACCTTTCAGACACCATTTGCCCTTCTAAACACAGATTCCTCATTTGAACTGCAAAATATAGAATATTATTTGAGTGATTCTCTTCTCAGTTCTCTCAAGGGTGGTATATAACATGTACCATCCTGTATTCTTAGGAGAGGAAATGATCTGTTATATACAATCAATACTGCAGAACATTAGAGTTTGATTCTCCAGGAAACACTGGCTGAGAAACGTGCTGGAGTAATCCGTATACCTACAGGCCACAGTTGTTCTTGCTATGCACACGTGCGCATGCCCATACACACACGTTTCCAAAAACATCCTCTGTTTATGAGCTCTTAACAATAAAAATGGATGCGTTACCTCCAGAATTTTGTCAGAGGAAAAATTCATTTGTATTCATGTGCTACGAAGGCATTATTTTTTTCTATTTGAAAAACATAACAGGAAGATCAGCATATCTTTTGTAGATATGCAAATTGTAAGTTGAACAAAAATAGACTGCTGGTATGTTTGTTATGAGGAATATTAAGTAGATTTTGTAGAAAAGTTGGACCCAAGTGGATTCCTCTGAAGTATTTAGGAAGTTATTTCCAACTCTGCATTTAATCAGCAAACATTTCCAGAATATCACCATCTTAAATGACCTACGAGGACATAAAAAGAAAAAAAACACTTGCATATTTTAAGCAACTGATTACTAATTTGTTTTCTTTACTTATATTGATTAGCTTAAATACCTGTGTTAAACAGAAATCAATGATTTGTCTCCCATCATTTCATTTTGGTCACTAGTTTGCAATTGGAAAATCAGTTTATAGTTGGTAAAATAAAGCCCAACTTGACAGGGAATTCACATTTGTAGACTGCCTGAAAAATCTATCAGGCATAGTGCCAGTTACTTACAGCAACTGTACTTGCCAGTTACACTATAATCTCATCTAATCCCCATGAAGTAAGCAGTTTTATCATCTCCCTTTTACAGATTAAAAATGTGAGATTCATATTCACACACTGTTGACAGAACTGGGATTCAAAGAGATTTCCATGCCCCAAATGTTCATGATTGTTCTAGGAGTCAACATACCTTCTTCCAGTGATGACTAGAAAATAATTTAGGACATTTAACTTATGTTTTTGATTTATATCCTCTATTATTCAGCAGAAAAAAATATTTGCCAAAATATAACCACCTTTAAGTTATCTTCACATAAGATTCAAAGAAATGGGAGCAATAAAGTGAAGAAATTAAAATTCATGAGTGTAAACTTGACCCTCCTATCATAACTAATTGAAATGTTTAGTATTTCCAAACAGCTGATGCACCATGTTTCACAAGAAAAGAAAGTAAAAACTCTGAAGACTGAAGTACCAATGTCCTTGGAATATTGTGGTAGGGGAAACATATATAGAATATAGTCAGATGATTTAATTATGTTCTTTTAATCTCAGATCATGGTAATTACGTCAGGTTGGCCCGGAAGCATTTTCACTCCTTTATTCATTTGAAAATGTCAGTTTCACTTATGGTCTTTAATTAGGTTCCCAAGAATTAGAAAACATGCCCTGTATCTCAGCTAGAATGTGTCTAGGGTTCACCATCATTAACCTCTAGAAAATCTACATGCCCCTCACAGAACTGCTTTGGGGTTCCCTCTTTCTTGGCATGGAGCCTTGGGGAACTGCTGTTAGGAAAGAGACAACAGTAACCTAAAGTGCTTTCTTTTGTCCAAAAGTACAATGCATAGGCACTTTAAGAATAGGAGAAAGTCTTCTGCTAAGTCTTTTTCAACAAAGCATTAATATTTATTAACTTGCACTCTGCAGTAGAATGAATGTTTTATGATCAAAAACAAGTAACAACAAAATGGAAATTTTAACCACAAGCGACCTACTCTTTCAGTGATAAAGAACTCAGGATGGGGTTAGCCAACCACACTCTCTGTAGTTCAGGGGTGAGGGGACTCTCATTCACTCATCTAGACAAAAGAGTCATTGAATACTGCTCCATGTGATTACTGGAAGCAATAATCACAAATTTATGGGCTTCCTTTATCAATGAGAGCCAACAAGAATGAAGCTGTGAATTAATGTTATATTATGCTATATTAACAAATAAAGACATATTTAAAAGGACTGAAGGATATTTCAAAAGCTCAGAATTACCCATTTTAAATGTAGATTAGATCAATTCCCAAAAAATTCATATAAGAGAGAGTTTTTAATTTTCAACTGTCTCAAGTTTTATTTAAATTAATTCATTCACTATTCATTGAGTAGATTATGTGTGCCAGGCACATAGAAATGTGGGGTTTTGAATCAGCATCAAGGTGTAAAATATGACTTTTATGAGATCTTTTCTACTAACACTGTCTTTATTAAATCACTTTGTAATTCCTTTATCAAACTACTCAATCTTACTACAGCTTTTCCTGATGAGTTATTTCATACCAAAAATGAACAAGAGCATCTCAACTCTATAATTAATGTATAGACTGCATAAAGGCACAGAAATAAAAGCCCTTTCACGTTTATTTCTCTTGTCAATTTCAGTGATTCAGTACAGAGATAACTGTATGGAGTTTGTATAACAATGAGTTCGTTGAATGTTCCTTTTCATAGTCTTGAGTGAAGTTTTTACCTAAATATTCTAATACATCATTTTGTTTCCATTGTGTCTAAACAGTTTGGGAAAGGGGAATGAATAACCATGGATTTTGGAATCAGGCAGACCTGGATGTGAATTCTGGTTCTGTGTGTAGTAAACTCTTATAAAACCTATGTCATCTCCATCTCTGTTTCCTCATATACACAATAAACATAACAGCATCTACCTTGCATGACTGTTTCAAGGAAGATAGATAATGTATAAAGCAACTAGCTCACAATAGGTTTTGTTTTTCTTTTTAGATCAAAAGTCTAAAAGACCATACTAAGCATTGTTCTCTTTTAGGTAGTATAATTCACCATGAAATTAAGATAACACAACCAAAAAATACAACAGAGATGAACATTTTAAGCCTGATCATATTCATCTCATGGGACAGTTATTTTTACATTCAGTGTTTCCACTTAAGGTGTCTAAGAAGAACAGTGTAGATTTTTAAATAATAGACCTTCAGACTGCTGAATGAGAGCAGTCACTCCTACTCAATTCCCTACCCTCCACCCCTAACCCTCCACTATACTCCCGAATCATGACTGCTCTTCTGTACCTGTTAGAGTGTGGACACGATTGAGAGAAGAAACATAGAAGCAAAAAAAACCTAAAAATTATTTTTGGTTCATCAGCATGTATAAACAATCAACTCCAAAATGAAACAGACATTCACATGCCAGTTTTTGAGAACACTAAAATCATAAACTCTTCTTTCTATACAGAAAGAATCCAAAAATTAAATAAATACATAATCCTTTAAGCATAATCATGCTTTGAATAGAACATTTACTATAAATCTTGCTTCTACCTGAAACAGTATTAAAAAGAGGATATAGACTATTTTTTCACTGTCCCAAAGAATTTATTTCACTTCCCTCTCTCTCTTTCCTGTCTGTCTGATTCTCCTTTTCATATTTAATACTCTTTTCTCTGACTTCTGCCCCTTCCTTTTGACATTCTACAGGTGGTCCGGCCATATCAGACCATGTCCAATCCCATGAGCAAGCTCACAGTTCTCAACAGTATGCATTCCCACTTCATTCTGGCCGACAATGGGACCACTGGAAAGTATGGAGCAGAGGTGAAACTTAGGAGACAACTGGAAAAGCATATTTCACTCCAGAAGATAAACACAAGTAAGTCTACTGCTGTCTACTCATGCCTCATAGCAAATAGGATAAAAGTGAGGAAATTTCAAATGCAGACCATTATTTCTACATGGCTAATGGTTAGAATTAGAGGAAGTCACCTAGAGGGGGATGATTGGAGGCTCAAGAAGTGATTATATAATTAGTGGACTCAAGCTCATTCATTATGTGTGAAAAATCCAACCCCATCTGGAGTTTATAAATGCAGATAAGCCTTTCTTTCCAAACTTTTTTCTACATCCTTTACACAATGCTCTAAGGAGGGAAAGCACCCTGGAGAAATTTTTTCCACTTATTAAGCTATTTTGGGTGGCTAAAAGAAAAGAAAACAGTTTTTGATGTTAGCATAGATCTGGCTGTGCAAAGGCATTTCAAGGGAACTGATATTCTCTAAACTAAAGCATAATGTCTAACCATCTTGATGAAACTTTAATTCTGTCTCTTAATTTTATGTATGTATTCATTCACTGTCTCTAGATACCTACATATTTAGATATATATGTGTATTTATGGGTACCATGTAATACTTAGCCTATGGTTTCACTAAAATTATCTCTTAAGTATTTATGTGTTCTATGCAATATTTATTATGTACCCATTTAACTATAGAAGGTAGCATTGTAAAAACAATGATGCTCCTGAAATCACTAAATGGCTTGATTTAAATATAAAAGAGAAATATAAACAATCTACTGTCCTTCCTCACAAAATAAAATTCAGTTTGTTTTCACAAAGTAACACATGGCTTCATGGCAGATTCAGGCTTTGTGGTAACTCTGTGTTCCATCAGGGAAACTTGGCTTTAATTGATTGAACTTTCAAAGCCTGCAGTTCCAAATAATAAAAGATTTTCTTTGGCTCAGTAAGTTTTCAGAATCTCAGTGTAACACAATTCAACGGGTCCAAATGGCTTTTCTCATCTCTCATCTTTTCTCTGCATCATCCAGAATGGATTGTGCTTGCTGTCACCACCTTCCTCCCAGAACTGGGATGCCAGAGCTGTCAGACCATAACTTGTCTTTCCTATATTCTGTTTTCTGGTTCCACCTTTTAGGAGCTACTACTGTTTTAACAGTCAAGTTTCACACCTTCATCTTTTTCACAGAGAAGTCTGGAATAATAAATTGTGATGTAGGCCTGAAGTCAAAATTATATTAGAAAACTCTCTTCTATCTAAGAAACTTCAATAGTCTTTGGAAAGAGAAAACACAGGATTACCCAAAGGTAACAATCTTTGGGGGGAAAAAAGAGTAGAAAAGACTAGAAAATCCATCCAGAAACCAGCAGAGATCAAAAGTAAAAAAGCACTATTGCTAATGGGTGGTTGTTATACTAAAATTGAATTTTATTATAATATTTGATAGAAAAGCAAATCTTATCTAATTAATGTTATCTATTTAGGTTTTCATAGGCTTTAGGATTACTTTTTTTTTTACACCAGCAGGTTAAGAAGGAGCCTAAATAGGAGTAACCTGAAAGCTGAAGGAGATGGAAGCAGGGTAGACAAAGAGCAAATGCAGGGTCAAGTTCAGTGCTTAGTAATGAGACCACATTTGTCCAGACACACAAACCATGCCATTGTGTCAGGTCCTGATGGCAGCTGGGCCAGATATATTCATTAGTGTTGTGAAGAGAGCTAGGGGTGTAGTTGTGTAAATTGTATTCTTAGCTATGGAGGTGCCAGCAGGAGCTAAAACCTAGCCAGAGCTGTATGTGCCAAACCCTGTGCCTTATTGGCTGCCTGAGGAAAGACACTCTTTTCTAATTGGTCATTCCAGAGAAGGCACCCTTTTTTAATTTGGAGATGCACCTTTCTCCAAAGCTCCCTGAGGTGCTATCTGTGGGAATGGCCCTGCAGAGGAGGCTGTGGACAGTGGCTGGACCTCCATGAGGAGCAAAGCCCAGCAGCATAGAGTTGAAGAGCAGGCCAAGGCTTGTGGCATCAGGGATTCTGGAGAAGCCAAGACACCATGTACATGCTTCATACCAGTCATGTGACACTGGACCCTTGCAAGCATATCAAGGCAGGTAGTGACATGCACACATGTTGACAAGTGGAGCCCCAATCAGGGGTCTAGGCCACAAAATAGGGAATAAGCACAGATCCAGGTTCCAAGCTGAAAGAAGGGTCAGAGAAGCTGGCTTGAGATTCCTGAAATACTTCAAGTCCACAAATAAGATTAGACCTCAGATCTGGGGTAGGGGCTGAACCCCTTGGTTAGTCTGAATGATAGTCGCTGGAACAGAATAGGGGTAGACAGAGGCAAATAGTCATTTCATTCATCATAATTTAGAAACATAATTTTCCTCCTTGTTTTAGGGACTGTATTTGAGGCTTTAAGAAATCCATAGGCTTCCATTCAATGCAAATAATTCAGTGAGAAAAAGAGGGTTAAAGATGCCCAGAGGAGATCCCTAAAGTCACAGGAAGTTAAAAGGCTCAGGACCAAGAATTTGCCACAAGTTGTAGTGAATGATGCTATGAGTTAGCTCTTCTACCAGTTCTATGCCTGAACTTGGCAGTGGGAGGATGGCCAACTTATTCACTTTTCCAGGGACTTTCTTAGATTTACCGTTGAAAGTTCCATGTTCTGGGCCCGCTCTGTCTCAAGCAAACACAGATTGTACATCACCCTCCATATCAGACTCATGAGTCATTAACTCTACTTCTCTTTTTACTGCATTTACCCCACAAAACAGGGGAGGAACAATGAGGACCTCAGAGCTTAAGGAGTGACCCAGACTTCTGGAAGTAAAGAAAGACCTTGAGACATCCATTCAGTTAGCAGCAACGCAAGGTGCCCACTAAGAACCCCGAAGTCTCCAGAATAGGACTGACTGAGAAATAAGGGGCGAAAGTTGACCTGTTTAAAATAGGAAACAGCAGAAGTAAGAATATAAACTGTTAACGCACTTCTGCTCTCTAATCTGAACACTTTTTTTCTTTATAATTAACAATAGTTTGCTTCTTATTAAAAATAAATTTCTATTACATAACTATTCTAAAAATTACATCTTAATTTCCTTCTTCAAAAGTTTAAGAAATCTATAATACAACAGGAGAACTCAAGTTTAGGAAGCCCTAATTTAGCCTCTGGAAGATTAGACCCTCCACCAAGATACCAGAGTAATACTATCACCACCTTTTATGCCTAGGATGACTCCAGGGATGTCTGAACACACTCAGCATTTTCCTATTAAGGTGTCATTCCTCCTCATCACTTAGGGGTGACCTGCATACCATAGGAATCTTTCCATGAGTCTATTTTCTCAAATAAATGACAATCTTCTGAAGAGTATTTTCCTTAAACATTAAGTAAATCTTTCTCAAGAGACTTTTAAGCCCTTTCTCATCAACATGACAATTATGAATAATAACATACTACAAGCACCAGCATCTAAGGCTTTTCTCAGTGCTCCGGCATTCATTATCTCATCTCTCCCGTCCCCCACTCATTCCTGCTGTCAGCAGTCCTTCCCAAAGGACTGTTGTCATTGGTTACTGAAGGACTTCTTTGTTTTGAAAGGAGAATCTTTTGGGATGTGAGTGGCTGAAGAGCACACTTCCATTTACAGTTTTCTAAACTTCAGATTTAACGTGCAAAGCTTTCCCCATCATGCCTTTAGAAAACAAATATTTCTTGAACTCTTATTATGTACCAGTCACAATTAAGGTCCAGAAAAGCAGCAGTAGATAATTCATTGAGCCAAGTCAAGAGGGGCGAACACATTAATAAATAAATAGGTAAATACATGTAGTAAGAAAGCCATTAAGAAAAATAAAACAGGAAGGTATACATGTGTTTCTCGTGAGTACATGTGCCTGCATGCATGCACATATGTGTGTCGGGAGGAAAGTTTAGATTAGGTGATCAGGAATGGCCACCATGACGGTGTAATGTGTAAGCAAAAAACTGAATGAAGTGAGGGGGCCAGCTCTGAAAAGAGCATTCTGAGAAGAGTGAAAGCAGGAACAAAGACCCAGGTCTTTGATGACAAGCTCGATCTTAGAGTTGGAGTTCATTCTAACAGAGTTTTGATCTGGCAAGTTACAGCATCTCCCTAATGGTTTAAAACATCACTCTGCTGTTGTATGTAGAGATCTGACTGACATGGGGGCAAGATTAAAGGCAGGTAGATGTTTCAGTAGGCTATTATCATAATGCAGGTGAGAGATGACAGTATTTCAAATTAGGATGATAGTAATAAAAGTAGTAAAAAGCAGTAGATTCAAATATATACTTATGTGGTAAAATATACATAACATAAAATTTACTATTTTAATATTTTTAAGTATACAGTTCAGTGTGTGAAATACATTTACATTGTTGTATAATCATCAGCACTGTCTATCCTCAGAACCTTTCATCATTCCAAACCGAAACTCTATATGCATTAAACACTGACTCATCTTTATTCTCTCTCTTCAATCCCTGCTAACCATTATTCAACTTTATATCTTTATGAATTTGCCTGTTCTAGATACCTCATATATATAGAATCGCACAATATTGGTACTAAGATATATTTTGAAGGTAGAGCTCAAGAAGAGTGCTATAAATTGAGTATTCAGGAGAAAGAATAGACACATCAAGGTTACTGCACAGTCATCCTTACAGACACCAGTGTATTCTTAAAGAACAGGACTAGTGGGAGCCCCCCATGAGTAAGTTTCTACAGAAAGAAAAGGGAGTTGAAAACCAGTCTCAAGGGAGCTGAGACAAAGTCCTTGAGAAGGAGGGAGATGATGAGATTCAGTGCACAAATGAAGAATGTGGCCCTAGGAAGGCCAGGGGAGTTGCATCCTGGGTGGCCAGAGTGAAGGTAGAATCAATGGGCACAGATGTGGATGGAATGGAACATTTTCTGCTGGGAAGATTGGGTAGTTCTCTATAGATGCCTTCTGTATCTGAAGAAAATAATACAGGAGATCATTGGCTAAGAGTGTGAAAGGGCAAGGGGTATAGAAGATTAGGGAGAAAAAAAGAGAAAACAATTGTAGAGGCCCAGAGAGTGAGCTGCCTAGGGAAATGTAGGATTGCCCACTTGGTATTTGTGGTCATAGTTTTACAGAGGCATGGATCATCATTGTTGTGTGTTTTTTTCCCAGGCATGTTCAGCTTGAGTAGGAAAATAAGCATAGAGTTAGACTGAGAGCCTGTTGGTTTTTTGCTAAGCAAGTAGACAAGAGGAAAAGAGAATCAAGGGAGTGAGGCTGTATGCACTCTCTCTATATACCTATAGCCCAGGAGTATTTTCAGTATCTGAATGAAAGCCGTGCTTCCCCACCCATTTCTGTGCCCATTCATGACAGCATAAAATCATTCATCTAAAAGATAAGAATACGGTGCAGAGAAGTGATTAAGAGAATTCTCAAAGATGACCTACATCTTTAGTTAGTATTCCCAAGCATTATATTAATTTCAGACTTTTGAATAAAAAGCATTCATCATAAACAATCCCTCATATTTATTTTATTGTTGTTCACATATTCATTTAAGTTGAATCAAGTTAGCACAATGCTGGGAATATAGTAGCTATTCAATAAACACATGTTAACTGAAAGACTGAATACCAAGGGACGGCTCCAGAAAGTAGCATATAAGTAACCTGATGAGACTTTAAAACCCCAAGCATATTTTCTACATACATTTTTACTGTTAAAAATTTCCAAAAAAAAAAAAAAAGAGAGAGAATATTATAATAACCCCTCATAAACTGTCATCCATATTCCACATTTATCAGCCTATCTTGTTTTCTTTATGTATATAACCACCTACCTCTTTCTCTGGATAAGTTTGAAAGAAATCCAAACAGTATATCATTTCATCCATAAATATTTCAGTACCAAAGCATTTCTTTAACTTGTGTAGGCCATATATAAGGTAGATTTTTTTTTAAGTATTTCCTTAACTCAGTAGCAATATAATGGAAAATATTGATCCAAGAGTCCTTTAACAATTCTTTCAAAAAATAAAAATTAAGAACTATCAATACATTATCACATGCTAAAATTCATCTAAAATTTTGAAAATCATTTCTTAGTCCCCAATTCTACACTTAGCTCACCAAAAAAAAAAAAAAAATTTTAAACAAGTATTACCTTGCAATTCTTAAAAAGAAAGATTAGAAAAATCCCCAGCAGCTGTGGTTTTCTTTGAAATGTTTGAAGGGAAGAATATAACCTTTGGAAATAAAGGAAGTCTTTATATTGCCAGTAATATAAGCTGAGAGTAGCGGGGAGACAGGGGGTTCAGATCATGGCTCTGTGACCTTGGCAAATTACTGTATTTCTCTCAGACTTTGTTTCTATGTCTGTGAATCAGGGATAATACTTTTCCACAGTGCGTGATTATACGAGTCACCATGGGAAAGGAGTCTGGCATGTGGCAATTCAGAAACACTGATTACCTTCCTGCCGTCTTGGTGACACGCACAGCAGCTCCCCATGGGAAACCATGTTCTGTATTGGTATATCCTGATGGGCTGCCATAGGGTCCAACCTGAGACCCAGACCTTCATTCAAAGCCCATCAGAGTCTAGAATGTCTGTCAGAACATCTTTACCACAAATCAAACCTGGCTCTGCTCATTAGGGAGAAGCCATGTATCCCTGGAATTATATAAAGGGCCCAAAGAAAAAAATGAGGCTCAAAATTATATTCTGAAACGTATTAACAAGACTCTATTAACTTCTTAAAGAATACATTTAAAGTCTTGATTGTTGCAGCAATAAATAGAAAAAATTTTTTTTCAATATTGTTGAAAATATATTCTAAACTGTAGTTGTTCCTCTTTCCTGAATAAAGAATATAATGGAGAAAATTTAATATTTCTTTAGAGAGTAAAGTTATTCTAGTGTCCTGGAGCAATCATTATGAATGTCAGTTAGGTTTGCTGAGAACTGAAGTGTTAGAATTTGGGCTAAATATGAATTGATTCAGAATATATGAGGTTGGACTTGTATATAAAGTTTAGATTGGGCCAGATTTCCTGCTTATAATTTACCATTTGATTTTAAAAGATTGGAGGAAGAGGACAGAAATCTAGTTCTCTTTGTTCTCTGATTGATTAAAGTGTTACTACTTTGTGTTTGAATTTTATTTTAGGTTTGGCTGAATGCAAAGTTTTATCAGATTACATATCTAATTGGACCGTGAACAATAAATTTGTAGGAAATTTCATTATGAGGCTAGAATTTTCCAACTTTGTCCTCTTCATATTATAAAGTGAATCTACATCAGACTACATCCTGTCTAAGAGGATGCTGTTCCCATGGCAGTTGTTGTAGATATACCTACTCTGCACTATTAATGAATGAGGCTGTCTGGGTAGGTTCAGATTTTTGTAGCTGGCGCTTTTGCTACCGTCAGGGTTTTCTTGAAAGAGAATTTGATGCTCTGCATTTTCTTTGCCCCAGAGTAACAACTGATATTTGAGCATAGCCTCATCTAATGAAGCCACCAAGAATACTTTTGTGTAAAGCAGCAAATTAAAATTGGCTTGGCAGTTCTAAGTAAACAAGTAGCAGAAATGATCACAGAATTCATAAAGCACAATCAAATTTGGTATTTGAGGATTTTACTATTTAGAATTCTCTGGGGGAAAAAAAAAACAAATATTTTGTTATGCAGTCCCTTGGCCAATATACCTATTTATATGTGATTCTGTGCTTACACAAACTAATAAAAATAATGACAATAATAATGTCACCCAGTAGCACAGAATGTCATAGCTCTGCTTTATAATGGGAACAGATGTCTCGCTTTCCACTGAGTTGTTTGGTACAGGAGACCCATGAACAGGCTAATCAACACAGTGATTCAACCAAGCTGGTAAAGTCCTACAGGTTCCAGGAGATTTTATTTTAAAAAGCTCACCTCCATGATGTGACACTTATCAATTTAAAGCATTTTGTTTCTGTGAAATTTCCTTAATCAGAAAAAGTACTCATAACTATATTCTTGTTCCTTTACCACCATTTCATGGTGATAATTCTTAAACATGGTCATAGTAGTTTTCAACTAAGGTGACACTGCCTCCCAGAGGAGGTATTTTAAAATATCGGATGGATGTGGTTGACAATTTCTGGCACTCCCAAAATACACAAGGGAGGAGGCAGAAATGTTAATATTCTCATACAGGACAATTTCACATGAAGAAATTACCTGGACCAAATGCCAATCACATCTCTTAGAAAATACTACTCTGAGTATATTTCCTTGAGTTTCTTTTTCTTTTTCAAAATCTTTCTAGTACCCAGCACCTAATTCAGCAGGGTCACACACATCCAAAATGCTCTGTCCTATTCTAAAGACATGTAGAAGAAGCAGCAATAGGGAGCCAGTGGTGAGATTTAAAATATTTAACACTGTGAAGACTTTAGTATCCTCTATCCACAGCAGAGGCTGGGTGCCAGCCCTGGCCTGTCCTTCAGATCCTAACATCCCTTGCTGTTGGGAAGTTCTCGCTTTTATCCAACTTCACTTGCTCTGAATCTATTCTCTTCTGGATGAAGACCAAAGTCATCATTTGTGTTAGAGCTCTCAGTGTATTTGAAAACTGTAAATGGACTTGAATTGACCTCTTTGCCATAATGGCTCTAAGGAAGATGTTTTTCATTTGAACAGACATACCAACCTGCTTACCAGCAGAACTGACTCACAAAGTAAATCAGAATTTCTGGTTCAGCAACACCCTCTTTTAGCACCACTGCTTTGTATGTTTCAGGCTCAGTGACTCCAGAAATGTGCTCAATGCTAGGGGCTGTCCTGTCAGAGTCCTTGGTGTTCAGAGAAATCCTAGAATCCACAGTTACTAGCTGACTTGAGACAGAGGCCCAGCAATGTGGTTGCTTTACCTGCAGGCCCTTGAAGAGCCTACTCACTAGAATTCATTGCCAAGGGAATATTTTGATGCACCAAGGTCCTAAGAGAATAAAGAGTTTAAAACTGAATACAAAGAGACCTCTAAATTTAATCTATAAATTACTGGGAATTATTTTGGAAATAAAGGAGCAGGGCAGTAATATAAGCCTTGAGTGAATGAATAAAATCATGACATAAAATGCTATAAAGTAGTGCTTTTTATGTCTCTGATTTCCCTGGACTATACTTTTAAGCCATTAAGTCATTTCTGACTCTTGCGACCCCATGAATTGCAACACGCCAGGCTTCCCTGTCCTTGACTATCTCCCTGAGTTTGCTCAAACTCATGTCCTTTGAGTCAGTGATGCCATCCAACCATCTCATCCTCTGTCACCCCCTTCTCTTCTTGCCCTCAATATTTCCCAGCATCAGGGTCTTTTCCAATGAGTTGGCTATAGATTTCTTATATGTATTAGTGTTTTCATCTTGTTAAATTATGAAGACAACTTACCCTGGAAATTTGACATAGATCATCTAAAGAATATTATTGACATCCTTACTGTTTACCAACCTCTCTGACACCAGAACTGGCATAATATTATGCATAGTAAGTGCTCAGTAAAGAGTTGTTGATTTGGTATTAAATACATTTAAGTGATTTTGACTCATTCATATTTTATAAGAAACGTGCAAACTTAATGTTTTCAAAAAAATTCTAGAAATATTTTAGCAAAAGCAGCATTATCGAAATAAGCAGATAGTTTCCTGGGTAGCTATTTTAAAAGATTTTAGTCATTTATATATAAATAAATAATTTATATCATAAATACTACATATATTATTTATTCTTATTATGACTGTTAAGTGAGTCTCATTGTATTGATGCAAAACACAAAAGACCAGGCCTAAGTGTCAACAATAACAGAGATGGAGGTAGAAGGCAAAGGTGTGAATTACATCAGAGTTTCCTTGGAAGGTTTTCCATTTTGTAGTAGGTTGGATAGAAATACAGTAAGAAGTTGGAATTAGCATGGAACCATCATGTCCCTCACCCATGATTGACACTGCAAACCTAGCGAGACATTTTCCCACTGAGCCTTGATACAGCTAGGACCATTTTACATTCATGAAGACACAGGTTCTGCTGCTGTAACAATGACTCAAAACAATGGATGCCTCAGTAAGACAGAAGTTTGTTCCTTATACATGTGTTATTCTGAACGTGAGTCCAGACCTGATGTAGTGCCCTCACAGTGTTGAGGACTCAGATATCTTCTCTTTTTTTTTTTTTTGCTCTGTACATCCCTGTTTTCATGGTCTGTGGGAACACACTATCACACCTAGATTCTGGTCAGAAGGAATCAGGAAAAAGTCGTAACCCTTCCCCTTAAAGGCACAATGAGGAGGTCATATACAGGATTTTGGCTTACATGCTATGTTCACATCTGGCAAAAAGTAGATTCGAAACTATCCTAGGCAAAGAGCTAGAATTCTACCACTATGAAGGAAGAGAATAGATATCGGAGTACAGTCAGTAGTTTTTGCCACACCTTTCCAGCATAGCATTTCATATGGTTATGAAGAATGGGCTGGGGTTGGCACGTGAGGTAAAGCTTACCTGCCATTCATAAGTAAGATACACCTATACGTTTCAGTGTGTTCACTGAGGAGCTTTGTCTATAAATAACATCTGTATCATATGCTTCATCCTGTGCCCTTTCACTCTTCATCTGTGTGTTTCTTAGTGATATATAGTTGAAAAGTTTTGCACTGGCTCAAGGATAGATTGTAATTTCCCCTTGAAATTGGATTGAGATATGCCATCTAAAATTGTATACATTATTTTAAACTGTATTAATTTAATTAACTTTTTGGGTTAACCCAAACAGATCCTCTTAGCCTCAAACTGATTGCACAGGCTGTGCTGGTATAATTTATATACATTCCATAACAGATCTGTAGCCACATATATTTTACACATCATTTCTAACCTTTAAATGCCTAAATATTAAAAATACATAGAACAGATTCTGTTCTGTGTTTCTATGATGTTGTGTTTAATATTTCAAAGATAAAGCCTGGGAAATAATTTCATGTGGCCTACAAAGGATTATACTCTTGGTAACAGGCAGTAGAATGGAGATTGGTCACCCCTCAGATCATTCCTGAGGAGGAAAGGTTGTAACTGAGTCTTGGCCTAGTTGGGGAAAAAAGGATGAAAAATCCTCCTTAGGGAATAAGAGCAACCTATCTTCTCACTCTGTTGAGAAAATGTTTGAGAAGACCTGAAAAGCAGATGCATTTGTGTGGGATTTAAAGCTTTCTTGTTCCAGTTATCCAATTTGACATTCCTACATTTTATAACCCCTAAGTGATAACTAGCAGTTTGGCAAAATATAACTGAAAGGCTCTTGAAACCTTCTGAATGCCTGAAAATATATAATTAAGTTATTTGCTGACCCTGACAGTTATAAAAAATTAATTAGTAGCACTTTGCTTAACAAATGGTAAATGGTCACCTTGTTTTAGAGACTGAAATACATGTGTCATTACTGATCCAACCCCAGGTAGCTTTTGTTTTGATTTTAGCTTTTATTCAGTAAAACTAAAAAGGTAGAACTAAAAATAGCTGGGGTTTCTTTTCTATCTTGTTAAGTGAATAAACCTAGGAGGATCTATTTAATAAAACCATAGGCCAGCACTTTGAAAATAGACCTTACCTTTCCTCTGTAGATACTCTTTGTATTGAATGGTTTCTTGGCCTATTTTTGTACTTTGCCTAGTATCCTTTTCCCTTATCTGTTTCTAATACCAAATTCAGAGCTATTGTGAGTTTTTCATTCAGACAGACTGTTTCTGTAGAAAACAGATTCAATATTTAGAAACTCCATTAGAAATTAGTATGTTATTCTTGTTCAGTTGCTCAGTCATGTCCGACTCTTTGCAATCCCATGGACTGCAGCACACCAGGCTTCCTTGTCCTTACATTTCCTGGAGCTTGCTCAAACTCATGTCCATTGAGTCAGTGATGCCATCCAACCATCTTATCCTCTGTCATCCCCTTCTCCTCCTGCCTTCAGTCTTTCCCAGCATCAAGGTCTTTTCCAATGAGTCAGTTCTTTGCATCAGGTGGCCAAAATATTGAAGTTTCAGCTTCAGCATCAGTCCTTCCAACGAATATTCAGGGCTGATTTCCTTTAGGATTGACTGATTTGATCTCCTTGCAGTCCAAGGGACTCTCAAGAGTCTTCCCCAACACCACAGTTCAAAAGTATCAATTCTTTGGCATTCAGCCTTCTTTATGATCCAACTCTCACATTCATACATGACTACTGGAAAAACCATAGCTTTGACTAGATGGACCTTTGTTGGAAAAGTAATGTCTCTGCTTTTTAATATGCTGTCTAGGTTTGTCATAGTTTTTTTCCCAAGGAGCAAGCATCTTTTAATTTCATGGCTGCAGTCATCATCTGCAGTGATTTTGGAGCCCAAGAAAATAAAGTCATATGTTTCCATTGTTTCCCCATCTGTTTGCCATGAAGCGATCGGACAGGATGCCATGATCTTCGCTTTTTGATTGTTAAGTTTTAAACCAGCTTTTTCACTCTCCTCTTTCACCTTTATCAAGAAAATAGTATAAATAAATTCAAAAAACAAATGGAAAAGCAAAGAAAATATTTACATCCATGACAAAGATATCATTTACATAATAAGCAAAGGGCATCTACAAATCCAAAAGGAAAATCCTGTAAGAAAATGGGCAAAATATATTAACAGGATAATTGGGGGGTGGGGGGCATGGCAGCACAGTGTGGAGTGCTCAACTTCACTCAAAATTAAAGAAATGAAAGCCAAGCCAACAATGAAATGCTTTCTAACCTATCAACATGGACAAAAACCAAAGTTAAAATTATCTAGTGTCAATAAGTATGTGTGGAAATCTGTATGGGAGGGTGGGCAAATATGGGCAACCTTATTTGGAAGATAATTTGGCTACCCTGTTAAATTTTAATGTACATACACTTTTTTACTTCTAGGAATTTATTTTATGCATATTTATTGTCATATTGTTTACAGTAATAAAAATGGAAATAATTCAAATATTCACCAATAAATGACCAATTAAATTCAACACACACCACTAATCTTGCTGGGAAAATCCCATGGACAGAGCCCATGAAGTTGCAAAGAGTTGGACACAACTGAGTTAAGTGACTGAGCACACATGCAAATTACATGTAGACATACAGTGAAATGCTTTGAAGTTATTATGAAAAATGTAATAGTTCTGTTTGGGCTCATATGGAAATATATCCAATGGTAGTTTTATGTTCTTTTTCTTAAGTGAAAGCCTACTGAACAACAGTATAACTGTGTTTATAACCACATTTACGTTTTCTTAATTATATATAACAGGTTTGATGCTTATATTTGAGAATAGGTGAAATCAGAACCAAAATTATCTTCCCTGTTTAGATTTGGTAAATGACAAAATGCCCTAAATTTATTCCCAGTCCTTAGCCATAATCAGATATCCTAGTGTGATGGGGCTACTGGAAATACCCTACTTTTATATCTCTACTGTGAGCACAATTCTATAGAGCTAAATTGTTCATTTTCCTTTTACTAGGCTCTTTACTGGACTATAGGTACCCTATAGTCCAGCTCCCCTCTTCCTGGATCCTACTCCCTATGATGGAGCAGGCTCACACTCAACTCAGTCAAAAGCCATTTCACTCTGAATATTGTCTGTAATGCTCACACTGGAATAAAAGGCTCCCACTATATTCCTGACTCCACTATGCTCTTAAGATGTTTTATATGGAGACAAACACATGTCAAAAGTTCTTCAGCTTTTCAAAATGTGGCAAGAAGGAAAACTCAAAAAAATCTGTCACCTAAAATAAATAGTGATCACTACCTGTTAATTTCCCCCTGATACTTCTTCTGTCACTCTACCAGTATTTACTTGTATATCTTAAATATACAACACAGTGGAGAGGTGGCTAGATAAATAAGACATAACTGTGCACTTGAACGGAGAAGGCAATGACAACCCACTCCACTACTCTTGCCTGGACAATTCCATGGATGCAGGAGCCTGGTGGGCTGCAGTCCATGGGGTCACTAACAGACACGACTAAGCGACTTCACTTTCACTTTTCACTTTCATGCATTGGAGAAGGAAATGGCAACCCACTCCAGTGTTCTTGCCTGGAGAATCACAGGGACGGGGGAGCCTGGTGGGCTGCCATCTATGGAGTCGCACAGAGTTGGACACGACTGAAGCGACTTAGCAGCAGCAGCAGCAGCAGCAGTGCACCTGAAGAACTTAGAGTTTTGTAATTAAGTTAACAATAACTAGCTATCAAGTGCTATTCTAAAAATTTTACCAGAAATAACTGATTTAATCCTTACAACAACCCTGTGAAATAAGTACTATTATTATTCCCATTGGCCAAAAGAAAAACTGAGGCAAAGAGAGGACAAGTAACAGCCCCCAAAGTCGGACTGTTAGTAAGTGGCAGATCCAAGAAGTCTGCCTGCATCCGCGCCTCAACTGTTGTGCTCCATGTCTTCTCAGTATGAAAGGGCTGCATTGAACAGCAGCAGGTGTTAAATGCCCTTGAATGATATGAAGTACAACAGGAATTCAGACCAAAAGCTTCTGGATGGAATGTTTATGGAGGGGGAGTGGTCAAGGAAGATTTTGATAGATGGAATCAGGGTAACAGATTGCAAGCACCATGCAGGTGAAAGCTTTCAGTATTTAGAAAGGTAGTGCATAGCATATGTCTACTTACATTTATTTTACTTTCATTAAATTGTTTTCCCTATCTTCATAAGCAAAATTTCAGCTGCAAATATAAGGTCTATATGTGAACTAGGCTTAGTTTGTTTTTTAGGAAACAGGATCATCAAAATCATACGGATAAGATATGGATGTTTCATTGTTTCCCTTTTATTGAAGCTTCTTAATAGAATGTTATCAAGATAGAATATCATATAATGTGATAAACAGGACTTATTATGTATGCATAGATTAGATGGGGCAGAAGCAGAGCTATTCATATGTTCATATTCTATATTTCATAACTGTAAATTATCATAGATATTATGTATACATATATATTTCATCTAGTTCATTGCCTTCATTTCTCAGATAGGAAGGCCCACTTGGAAAAGGTCAGTCATGTGTCCTACCTAAATTCATAGTGAATTAACTGGCACAACTTTTACCTGAACTCAGGACTCCAAACTTCAAATCTGCTACTCTTTGCTCAACATTGTTATCCCCTTAGTTTGGGAGATACTTCTCTTATTCTTTTTAACAAAGCACCAGGAGACCTCAAATAAGAAAAGGTTCTCCAGCCACCAGAGGAAGGAATAAAGCAGGGCACTTGGGATATCAACCTTATTTGATGCAAAATCCTTAGCCCTTTATTCTCCCATTTTCCCCCTTGAGACCATTTTCTCCACTGCATCCTGAAGGGTAAACAAGGAAGTATCAGGAGAATTGGAATCACAGTCAACTGACAGCAGATGTTCAGACATTTCCATTTTTAGCCATGCAACAAATCTGGTTGATCTGCACTAAAATGTCATTTAACTTTTGCTCATTAGGGCTTGGTAACTGTGGAGGGAAAAAAAAGAAAGAAATTAAAAATACCAGTGTGCTGTTCAGTCTGCAGGAAGATGCAGCTAAGCCAATTTTGTGCTGGGTTCCTTAAACAAGTGCTTTTGTGTTAAATTTCCAGGAGGATTTGTGTCATCAACTCTTTGAGGTTTTGCTTATAGTATTTAGCAAGTGGTCTAATTGTTGCATACAGTGAGTAGTAGAGCGGCCTTGGGAGGTATGTGCTCCCAAGCTGAATTTCCGTTCTCAGGAATGTGCTAATTAGTAAATTTAGGGGTTTGATTCCTGGATTGGTAAATTCCCCTGGAGAAGGAAGTGGCAACCCACCCCAGTACTCATTCTTGCTTGGAGAATCCCATGAACAGAGGAGCCTGGCAGGCTACAGTTCATGGAATCACAAGAGTCGGACATGACTTAGCACTGTCTTTGGAAAACATACATTAGTTACTCTTAGTTTATTATTTTGCAACCTATTGAGAATCCAGAACAGCCAACCCTTATATTTTGTGCTTCAAGGAATATTGTTATGAAAAAGCTGCTCTGCCAAGTTACAGAAACTGAGGAATTACCAAGTAATGTTCCCTGAAAAGTGGGGTGGGACCCATCTATGCCTCTCACCAACTAGTTACTCCCTGCCCAACCAACAACAACTGGCGCGCTTTCTAGAAACCTAACTTGATCCAAGAAAACTAAGTCTGGAAGATCTCACTTGAGGATCTGGGCCCCTCTGTAAATGCTGTTTTAGGGAAGGAGCAAAGGGGGCAGAGGCAGATTCTCCTGAGGCCTGGATTTGAAATGAGATCCTGCCTGAGGCATCTAGCCTTTAACTAGCTTGTTAATAAGTTACCATTCCAGAGACATGACTCACCACTAAATTTATCTAGAATGGGTAGAATAGCCAAATTGGTAGGAAACCTATTATAATGAAATGTCTTCAACTTCTTTTGAAGATAGATAGATGATAAAGATATATAATCTATATGACAGATAGACATGGAAATAGATGACTCTAATTAATCATTTTCTTGGCTGATAAAAGAAGAAGAGAGGGAAATGTGGGGATCTCTTCAGTAAATAACATTAGGTATGTTGAGTGACACATTGGTTTCAGTTCCTCTTTAAAAGAAAATAAGTACATTGGCCTCTAAAAAAACTACTTCTTTTAGGTCAAAAGTAGCTAATTTTGTGAGAATAAGACACATATTTCTAGAAATTAATAAGAAGACTTTTTAAAGGAGGGTGGGAGGAATCCATTTCTTGTTTGGTCTCAGAAGACATATTATTAGTATAATTAGTATAACAACAACAAACATTTCTTGAGGATTTACTGAGTGCTAAGTATTGTTATAGGCACTTAACATGGTTTGACTCATTTAACTCTTTAACTCCTATAGCAGTTACCTAGACTGAAACAGAATGATGAAGGATATGTCCAGCAAAGGGGATGTTTATTTTAAGGGCCTGTTCAACTGAAGGAGCAACGAGGCGTGGAATAGCTGGTGCAGAGTGCTGTCTGATGCTGTGCATAGATCTGAATATGCAACCTGAGTTGCCATCACATGTGTACATTTACAAATTGGGCGATCAGTCTGCTTTAATAAAATGTGTATGTGACGGTTGGCTTGTAGAAATTTCAAAGATTTTATTTTTTGACAGGATGCCTGCCGTTTTTCTCTCTTGACTCCCGCTTGTTTTATTCATTTTGGGGTAGTTGCCAATTAGACCCAATTGGTAAGTATAATTAATGGACAACATGAATCTCCTCTTAAACCCCAACCAAGAAAATTAACCATAGAAATAGTAATTTCCTTTACACATTCCTAACACTATCCCTCCCTGTGACTGCTGTTTATCTCTATCTCTTCTAAAACATCCAACCACATCAGAGGTTAACTACTCTCTATTACTTATCATCCCAATAATACCACATAAGATGGAGAAGAGAGAAGTGAGCATTTATTGAAGTCCTAGTATATTCCAGGCACTGTGCTAGCATTTTCATGTATACTGTCTCTCTTAACAGTCACAAAAACCCTTCAAAGTAGGAATTATTATCTACCTTCTTTATAGTTGATGAAATGGCATCTCAGGGTAGTTAAGCCCTTGTTTTATTATCCACTTAGTGGCACAGCCAGGTGCAAACCTAGGCTGATGGGATTCCAAAATTGTTGCTCTTTTTGCCCCATATAAGGAAGCATTATTTCATCTAAAAGGACCTTTCTCTAAAATGTTGTTACCTTGGAGGGTTTAGGGGTCATGATTTCACTCAACAACTGTTTGAACATGAAATCTCTGTCAGGCGTGGGTTGAACATTGATCCAGTTGGGGTTAAGCATTGGCAGAACTTTTGGGTGGAGGGATTGTGGTTAGTGGCAAGATGGTAGGGGAATTCACAGGAACAGGATCAGGAAGAAGTAGGATGGGGTGGTGGCATGGGCGGCAGGGGTGAAGACAAATTGAGGAGTTCCTGGTCGTGTGCCCATGGCTACAGTCTTTCTTCATGTGACTCGTGGACTTCCCTTTGTCATCCTATGCCTGAGAATATATGAAGGAGGCTGGGAAGGCAAAGGGACGTTCAATTGTCATCACCGGCATCTTTTTTGATCATTGCACCATCATCCAATACATTGCGGGTAACCATGACATGAATTTTCCATCACTGAGCTCATAACTATTCCATGAGATAAATAACAAGTAAAAGTTATAGCAGAACTTCATCCGGGGAGCCCTGAAAGTAGGAAGCAGTGAATTTAGATTCTCATAGACTGATAGCCCTGGATTCAAATCAAGTGACCTGAAAAGGATGTTAAACTTCCTCTGAGCAGCTTACATATACATCAGGAACATCTCATTGTCTTCCTTGGATGCTCTAACATGTTCAGCCTCATCATTGAAAATTATTACTACTGGCAGACTCAACCATTCAAGGAGAAGACCATCCAAAATACATGATCAGCTAACTGTGGACTGTAATAACTTGCCATTTTCTTGATGCTGTCAACTGAATGTTGTTTGAAGTTTTCTTTGACTTTTAAAGAATTTTCCCTTCAAAGAATAGGTTGTGTGAAGAAGACAGTTACAGTTTAGATATCTGCCCTCTGTTCATCTTATAAAATGACTTGACGGAAGTTAGCTGTGACGCTGAACTGTTTGCCATGCTTCTTAATGAGAAGTCATTTTGTCAGTCAAGATAATCACGGAGTTAAAAGAATAATATTGAAGGAATAGAACACATTTTAGTGAAACCTGTTTCTTGGTATTTGCCTGTCTCATTTATCTGACTTATTTTCCAGTTTGAGCTAGGAGCACTGTCTTTTTTAGGAAAGACCTCATTCCACATTGGAACTGTCTATTCTGGGACTGGGACAGTTCCCGTCAACAAATGAGTCTGAACTGGGGAACTGACCACCATTCTAATAAGATCTACTAGGTTCTCTTAAATGTAGGAAAGGATGCTGAGATCGCCTTTCAGATTAGAAAGATTTGGGTTGGAAATATTTGACTGACATTTTGGTCTGAGTCAGCAACATTTCCTTTTACTGGCAAAACTAACAGCTTCCTCTGATGATAACATAAACCTCCTTGATGGAACTCAGTCTTTTCCTCCTTTCACGGCTGATTGGAAGACCTTGCATATCTTTTCATCTGTTTTTCCAGCTTTCTTCTCCTTCCTAACACCTGTGGACCTTATGTCCCACCCATTCCAAGCTACTTGCAATTTCTCTTAAGTGACATACCCTGTTGGATGTGTTTTTGTCCCATTTTGACATTTGTGGAAATTCCAGCCTTTCCCAACTCTACTTACTGGCAAAATTCTACACTCTTAAATCTCAGCTTGAAAATCTTCTTTTCTCTGAAATCCTATCAGAACCCCCCAAACCCGAGACACACACACACACCCCCAAGTGATTGTCTTAGACTCAGCTGTTTACCACATAACCCACGTTCCCACAGCACTCCATAAACCTGTGTTATAGCACAGCCTCTTTGACAGAGTGGTTGTCTGTTTGTGTGTACCCCTTCCCCATCACCTGCAGATTGTGAGCTCCCTGTGAGCAGAGCCTGAGTCATCCTCACTTTTGTCATCATGCAAAGCTAGCACAGTGCCTGGCCCATGTAGGTAGGTGATCAATAAATTATTATAAACATCAATATTTGATTTTCTGGCCTTATTTTAACTCTCATTTCTAGCCTGTTGTAAAAATATAATAGACATGTTTAGAAACTACAAGCTATATAGAAAGGACACATAATAAAACAGTAATACCTAAACTCAGGGAGGATAAATAAATAGAAATGTGTACAGGCAGAGACCATCATGCATACTTCCAACTATCATGGGCATAAAAGCATTTATTCTGGAAATTTGACTGTGTTTCTGTTGACTCGTGCTTGTGGTTAAATCATTTCTGTCTTGTGGATTTAGATAGTCTTAGGATATACATATTTGTGATAACCAGTGCCAACATGGCTTCATTATTTCCACTTACATAGAAACAGAAATAAGTATTGATTTTTCCCCACTTACCTAAAATGATAATTGCCCACGGCTGCTTTTCAGTCTAGATTAGTATCAACCATTCAGTAGAAATGTGTAGTTAACTTTAGAAAGTTAGACAAACATAAAATAGATAGGAAAACTTGTGCTGACTGATTACTTTTCTGCCATAATCAACAATTTTACAGTGGGATATAATTGGAGAAAATAAGGTATCTCACTAGGGGGTCTTTAAAAAAGGCAGGCTGAGATTTTAATTCACTAGTGGCGGATCAGGCTAGAGAACTTGTCATAAGACCTTTCAAAGCCCCTTCTCAGGATTTAAAATAATTTACCCACCTTTTCAAAATAGTGTTTGGATCATTTCAAGCCATTTAAACTAGTGGATAGAAGTCTATATTTAATATAGACTTGGAAAATGACTAGAAATAGTACTCCCAAGATGTCAGTTATAAAGCTGTTGTAAGTTTTAACAGAATAAAATAAATCTTTTAACTTAAACTTGTAGCTGAAGATCATTAACCCCTGAAAAATATGAGAAAAATAGAGATGTTATGCCCTCATTTTGGCCAAATAAGCAAGCAGCTTTTTTTGTATTTTTGGCATCCATCGCTGAGGCAAACAAGCACTCTTACCCCTCACTGAACAGGCTGTCCCTGTTCTGCAAGGAGGCCAGATTTCACAAGCCGTGCAGTCCCACATGCCACAACCCTGCAGGCAAACACTCAAGTCCTAAATCCCAGGCAGAGGAATCAACAGATCTTGTTGGCTAATGAGCCTTGGCATCTCTGGGTCCACATGTGTTCTCTGGCCAATTCCTGGTGGAATGAGGCAGGTGCACCTTTGCTAAAACAGTGAGGCGGGGGGGTGGTGAAGATTAAAGAGTCAGCTTTTCTGGCCATCAGACGAATCTGAGCTGAGCCCTTCCTCATTAGCAGCATTTCTTTCACCCAAAAGAACAACACAGGAAGTGAATATTGACTCTGTTGCACATCAGAATTTAATATGAAGTCATGGGGGAGTTTGGGGAGAAGTGGAAAGTTCACTTCACCCTGTATGTCCTTCTATCCTGTTTTCTTGGTATGCGTGGAACAGGGTTTGTTTTGTTCCATTGATTTATTTGTTTCCATTTTCAAGTAATAAGAACTGTTGTTGGGTGTATGAATTATTGTTCATAAAGTTGGGCATGTAAGGAATGTCACATAATAGTTTTCTTTAATTCGAATAAATCCAAGTCCCCTTTCCAGCTAGTTTTGGTAAATTTAATCTTTATCTATTATGTCTCTCCTACACTCTCTCTCTTTCCCTTCCCTCCACCTCCCTCCTTCCCTCTCCCTCTCCTTCCCTCTCCCTCTCCTCTCTCTCCCCTCTCTCCTCATACCTCTTGCCTCTACCCTTCTCCCCTCCTGCTTCCTCTCTCTCTCCCTCCCCCATCTTCTCTCTCCCCCTACATCTCTCCCTCTTTCTTCTCATCTCTCCCCTCCCCACCCCACTCTCCCTTCTCTCTCTCCCCCTACCCCTCCTCTCTAATGCTTATGGTGTACCAGGAGAGTTGAATAAGAGCCTCTTAACCTCCCTCAGCCAAGGTGACCAGTGGTAACAGTGACTGTCCAAGCCTCTTTGGTCCCAGGTGGAAGGCTCTGGTGCTCCCTGGCTGAGGAAAGCCAGCAGCATCTTTGCTGAAGCTGGCATCCCCATGCCCAGGGCTCTGCCGACCCAGACTCAGCTCCCCAAGGCACACTTCACAGCAGCCTTGTCAGACCAGAAGTCTGTGCCAATCCCGCCCTTATGGAGCTTACATTTGGGTGGAAGGTGACAAAAAACAAATAAATAAAATACATAGTGTATTTCATAGTGAAATGTGCTGGGGAGAGAGAAAGAGAGAGAAAGCAGAAAGGGGAGTACAGGGAAGGGGCTGCAAATATCAGTAGAATGAGAGGAAGACTCCCCGAAAAGGAGACATCTGAGTAAAGACTCGGCAGAAGTGCGGGAGAAATCCATGTGATGTCTTAGGGGAAACCATTTCCAGCTGGGGAATCAGCAATAAAAAGGCACAGAGGTGGGAACGTGAGCAACACATTTGAGGAGCATCAGGAAGCCTGTGTGGTCATATGGATGAAAGAGGAGGAAGGGAGTTGGAGAGGAGGCCAAAGAGGGAACAAGAGCCAGAGAGGACAGAAAGACCTATGACTTTCACATTCACTCTGTGGCAAATGGAACTTGTAGAGTTTTGAGCAAAGGAATGGTCTTGTATGTTTCAACAGAATTGCTGTACCTGCTGAGTTGACAGTCATCCAAATTGGCAGCAGGAATGACATCAGAAAAGCCAGCCAAAATGACAATAATCCAGACAAAAGTCAGGGGCGGCTTAGACTAAGGGTGGCAGCAGTTGAGGAGGTGAGAAGTGGTCAAATTTGAGCTGTGATTTGAAGGTAGAGCAGGCAAGATTTACCATAAGAGTGGATATGGGGTATGGCTCCAGGTTTGGGGGGCTGATCAGCTAGAAGAATAGAGTTGCTGTTTCCCAAGTAGAAAAGACTGTGAGGGTGGGGATGGTGGGGATGAGACAATATCAGGAGCTTAACTTGGACATATCAGATCTGAGATGCTTCATAGCATGTGTGGAGACTGAAAGAGAAGCACAGTTATGTGAAACTCAAGTTTGGTGGAGATATTTGGCCTGGATTCATAAAGATGGAAGTTGTCCATGTGTTGATGGTATGGGAAACCATTTAGTGGATGAGATCACCAAGACAGTGTGTGAGGAGAGGACAAGACAGAGAGAATCAAGAACCAAGGTTTAAGACAGTCCTTCTATAAGCAAAGGAGATGAAGGAACTGCTTCTTAAGTGAAAGGGAAACCAGAGATGAATGCTATTTGGAAACCAAGCAAAGAACATATTTCCAAGAGGAAGGACCGACCAACCATGTCAACTTCTATTGACAGGACAAGTAAGAAGAGACCTGGGGACTGATCATCAGGAATGTTGCCAGTCATTCCTGGCAACAAAATATGAATTAACTAATAACTCAATTATTATTGACTTTTCAGCAAAGTACCAAGTAGAGAATATATTAAGTATAGATGAATAATTTCCAGCAGTTCAGTGAAACTCCTGTTGAATTAGAGTGAAGTGCTGAGCCATTGGATTTTAAATAGTTGGTTGTAGGGGCTGAATTGCAAGAAGAGTACCTACTTTCCAGTGTAGGCAGTAGTCTACCAACCATGTGCAGCTGATACAGAGAACGTATGTCAGTGCTTTGCTGACATAGGTCTCCAACTTGGTTGGTTTCTCATTGATCATAGGCATACTTGGACTTAGCAAACTAACAGATGTTGCCTTATATGAATCATTTTTAACATTAGTTACTCAAAGGTTGGCAAGCTATGGCCTGTAGGCCAAAACGAGCACGTTATTTACCTTGTAAACAGAGCTTTATTGGAACATAGCCAGGTCAGTCCTCCTTCTTTCCTGTACCATCTCAGGCTGCTTTTGTGCTGTAGTGGCAGAGTTGATCACTTGCAACAGAAATCACCTGGCCTGCAAGGCTGAAAACATTTGCTGTCTGGCCTGTTATAGGAAAAGTTTGCAGACTCCTGTTTAGACTTTAATAGACTATTGGAAATATAACAAGGACATTTCAGTACTACTGCAGGGGCTTTCATGTTAATTTACTCCAAGGGGCACATCTTAGATTTCACTTCTTTTCAAAGGCCAGAGTCTCCACTCCCTGCACTGTGAAGACAGTAGTTGTCAAAGTGTGGTCCCTGGACCAGCAACAATAGCATCACCCAGGAACTTGTTAGAAATGTACATCCTCAGGCTTCCCTTGTGGATCAGCTGGTAAAGAAACGCACATCCTCAAGTCCCATTCTAGACCCACTGATCAGAATGTATTTTAGCTGATCCTCGAGGTGATTCTGGAGCATGCTAGGTTTGATAGCCATCCTGCTAGAGAAGGCACTAATGGTAAGAAGAGCCAAGAACTGAAAAATGGGCATTTCCACCCACCCTTTCTTGTGATAATTTTCAGTGCACAAACTAGTTCTTTGCACATTAGAATCAGGGTTTTAAGAGCAGTCCTTTGAGTGTCACACTCTTTTATATATATATATATAAAACATTAGGATAACCCTAAAGTGCTAACCCTAATAAGTTAGCACTTATTATTGCAGTCAAATGACTCTTCATGGCAACAGTAGTAATAAGCCAAGTGGCTGCTGCTGCTGCTAAGTCGCTTCAGTCGTGTCCGACTGTGCGACCCCAGGGACGGCAGCCCACCAGGCTCCCCAGTCCCTGGGATTCTCCAGGCAAGAACACTGGAGTGGGTTGCCATTTCCTCCTCCAAGCCAAGTGGCTACTTCCCACCAACCTGACAGAGTAGGATAATGAGGTTAACCACCTCCAGTGATTAAGGACCCAGAATACCCCTGCATGCCCCTAGGTTTTGACTATATCCGATTTCTCATCACGATACCCCAGTGTGCATAAGAGATTGAATGTAATGAGGCATTTATTTATAAGAGAGAAAAGAAGTGATTTATTTCCAGCACCAACAAGGATATGCTAGAACATGAGAAAAACTTTAAATTGATCATTTCCCCCTAAAGGATTTATGCAGGTGCTGCTGATATTGTTGTTGCTATTTTCCTTTGCTTAATGATCTAATCCTCCCTTGGAGCTTGTGTCTAGAGGAAGAAATATCTCTGATAATGAACAGCTGTGCTTTATTTAGATGGCACTAGAAACTGGATCTCAGGAATCAGGGAGGGGCAACTAGTGAGTCGTGGCTTTTGTAAGCCAGGAAGAGGCAAGCAAAGAAACAGTGAATAAACTCAGGCTCCTTTCTAAATATCTGAAATTGGCATCTGTTTTAAAAAATCTGCTAGAACTTCATTTGAAACCTTAGAGAGATCATATGTATAGGTTTGTCCAAAACTAAATAGTTCTGGTTTTCATCCCCCAGAAATGATTAATGATGACCTCTTCATTTACGAGAACGCCCTGGTTTTTGTATGATAAATTACATAGTCACCATAGTGAGAGACAAGCCAAGTAGAATGCAGAGTGCAGGCTCTGAATTTCCTAACAGACCTCTGTTTGAAACCCTGTTCAGACTTGTAATTTGCTCTCAATGCCTCCATTTAACTGTAAAATGTGGATGATAATACCTCTATCATAGAGTTGGTGAGCAAATTGAGTGAGCATGTACAATCTGCCTGGCTGAGTGCCCAGCAACTGGTGGGTGCTCTAGCTCTAGCTGCTCCTTCACCTGTGGGGGAAAGAGCCTTCAGTCAGTTGGCTGAGTAGACTTCACTACATATAGTCATTCACTGCAACCCAGAAATTCATAAGCACCTTGTTTGGGCTCCATTTTTTGATAAGCTTTTTAAAATCTGTGGCAGTTGTTGTTTCCTTTTAAGGAACTATAAGGACATTAAGGAAAAATTGTCTTCAGAAAAGGCTTTATTTGCATTTGAAAAATAAGATCATGCTCACAAACTTGAACCAGAGGCTCAAATTTGTTAAATGCTGCTTCAAAATGAATGCCAGAAACAGAAATAACAGCATTGTGATTCATGATGTTGGACCTTGAGGAAGTCCAGTAAATTATAACTCACTCTTGACAGGACAAGATTCAAATTGAGAGTTGAACACTAGAGTCAAGCAGATGGAGATCAAAATATCACTTTTATTAATGATGAAGTAGTTGGAGATAATGACTTAGTGTGAGGGCCAAATGGGTTTGCCTGCTTACTTCAGCCCATAGGCAGCCAACCAGAGAAGAAAATTGGGTCTACAGAAACAACTTTACTAATATCACTGACAGGCACTGGTCCATGGAGGAAAAGGAAAAAAGATGATAAATCCTCCTCACCGAAAGACTTTTCAACCAGGTTGCTGCTGCTGCTGCTAAGTAGCTTCAGTCGTGTCTGACTCTGTGCAACCCCGTAGACGGCAGCCCACCAGGCTCCCCCATCCCTGGGATTTTCCAGGCAAGAGTACTGGAGTGGGGTGCCATTGCCTTCTCCTCAACCAGATTACTCAATTATATATGTGGAGATGAGTAAGAGAAGGACAGAAGGCTAGATGAGTCACCCAAATGGAGCTCCCTCCTCATGGAAACTTGAAACCAGAAGAAAGAAGGTTCCCCATGACACTATCACCATTTTCTCACTGAGAATTTACTAACAGTCAAGTTTTGATCAGATTGAGCACATTATCTTTTGGAAAAGATGCCAGATAATCAAATAAAAATGTATTGCTTTTCCCAACTGCTGGTCAGAAATTGAATTAAATATCAATATTAAATCCCAAATAATCAGTACCCTTCCATTGTCTCATACATGATAATAGCAGTCAGTTATCTTAATAACTACAATAACTTGGGTGGTAAATGAAGGTCACTCCTGGTCTACAGCTGCATAGCTGCTAATATGTATCCATCACGTCAGAGACAGAATTAGGTTTCCGCTTTAGTCATATAGTTCCCTATTCATCTCAGCCAGAGGAAGTAATAACTATTATGGACATTCTTCCAGCAAGGGGAAGAGTGTAAACCTTGCATCCTTTTACCCAGTGGCCAGGACATGTTGTCATTCTGCTGCTGCTACTGCTAAGTCGTGTCAGTTGTGTCTGATTCTGTGCTACACCATAGATGGCAGCCCACCAGGCCCCAGCGTCCCTGGGATTCTCCAGGCAAGAACACTGGAGTGGGTTGCCATTTCCTTCTCCAATGCATGAAAGTGAAAGTGAAGTCGCTCAGTCGTTTCTGACTCTTCCCGACCCCATGGACTGCAGCCTACCAGGCTCCTCTGTCCATGGGATTCTCCAGGCAAGAGTACTGGAGTGGGCTGCCGTTGCCTTCTCTGTGTTGTCACTCTAGCTAGGTCCAATTCTGAGAAATAAGTAAGAATCTGGACTCTTCCAAATTTAATCCAGATGGACAGCCAAACTGTGAGCACTCATCCAGGTTACTGAGCATGTTCTCGTCTAGGTCTAACCACCACTGAGGCCAATGGTAAAAGCCTGTGAAAGAACACCAGGGACCATTTAAATGGCTGTCATCTCTATTTCAGCAGTTTTCATCAATAGTATAGAGATATGACACTCAGTCTCTTTACAACAACCTATTTAGTTAGTCACTTCTTTTCAGGTGTGCTAGCCCCAAGGTATGGAGAAGAAAATGGCAACCACTCCAGTACTCTTGCCTGGAAAATACCATGGACAGAGCGGCCTGGTAGGCTGCAGTCTATGGGGTCACTAAGAGTCGGCACGACTGAGCAACTTCACTTTCACTTTCATGCACTGGAGAAGGAAATGGCAACCCACTCCAGTGTTCTTGCCTCTGGAGAGTCCCAGGGATGGAGGAGCCTGGTGGGCTGCCGTCTGTGGGGTCGCACAGAGTCGGACATGACTGAAGCGACTTAGCAGCAGCAGTAGTCCCAAGGTATAGACCCTAGGCATTGTACTTTCTAATTTTGTTTTATTTCACAAGCATTTATTTGAACTGCCTTCTAAGTGTGGGGCACTGTAGAAACTAGAATGTTGTCTCTGTCCCAAAGAGTTTACAATAGTGAATGAAACTTTCATTAAAGCAAAACAGAATTTTTAAAATGCCAAAGGATATGTAGAAAAATAAAAAACTAAACAATGGGACTACAAGGAATGAATAATTAATATTGCCTCAGGGAGTTAGGAACGGCCTCAGGAATTAGTAAAATTTGAACTGGACTTGGAAGATTGAGTTAGAGTTTATAAGGGTCCACAATAAATAGCACCTGTCTTCCTCATCCGAGTTCTAAACACTTTGAGAAATAAAAGAAGTAGTTGATGGAACACAGAATATCATTTTTAGTTGAGGGACAAGTTAGCAGACATGACTTTTAGACTATTGACCAAGTGGGTTTATTGACTCACCAGCATTATGCAGAATTCCACAGTAAGCCTTCATCCCCCATCCACTGCACACATCCTCAGGGCCAGTACTGGAGGAGTTGGGAGATGTTGGGTTTCCTGCAGGCAAGAAGATGCCAAGAGAAAGAAGAGTGAGCAAATCCAATTATTCTTCTTCAATTTACCAAGTGAGTAAAAGAGCATAGGAAACCCAAGGATGAGTTTAGGAAAAGTTCCTCCTCATGAAATCTAGAGTAGGGAGAGATAATCCTCTCTGAAAATTAGGATAGCTAAAGAGAAATTTTGGAGAAGGCAATGGCACCCCACTCCAGTACTCTTGCCTGGAAAATCCCATGGATGGAGGAGCCTGGTAGGCTGCAGTCCATGAGGTCTCGAAGAGTCGTACATGACTGAACGACTTCACTTTCACTTTTCACTTTCATGCATTGGAGAAGGAAATGGCAACCCACTACAGTGTTCTTACCTGGAGAATCCCAGGGACAGGGGAGCCTGGTGGGCTGCCGTCTCTGGGGTCGCACAGAGTCGGACACGACTGAAGCGACTTAGCAGCAGCAGCAGCAGCAAAGAGATATTTTAAAATAATCCTAGATGGAGGATAGAGAAGATAGTCTAGATGAGACTAGAATCAGAGTGAACAGAAAGTTCTGGAGAGATGAGGCTGTGAATAAAGATTGGGTCCAGCATACAGGGAGCCTTGTCTGTCATGCAAAATGATTTGGACCTTTATCTATAAGCATTGGGAACCCACTGAAGATTAGTAACAGAGAAGACTATTTACAGATGATAACTAGCAGTTATGTGATGTTTGTTGAAGAGGCAGAGAAATCAGAAAGCAATCTCAGTAGTCCAAGGAAAACTAAAAAGCACAGAAACTGGGCATTGGTATAATTCCTGATTTCATGAGGGCTTCCCTCATAGCTCAGTTGGTAAAGAATCCACTTGCAATGCAGGAGACCCCGGTTCAATTCCTGTGTTGGGAAAATCTCCTGGAGAAGGGAAAGTCTACCCACTCTAGTATTCCAGCCTGGTGAATTCTGTGGGGTTGCAAAGAGTAGGACATAACTGAGTGACTTTCATTTCACTTCACTTCCTGATTTCATGAGAATTTAAATCAGATTGGAGTGCCTTGAAATCAGACTGAGGGAAACTTGTTTATATCATAAAAGATTTGAAAATTTCTATGGAAATAATTACATTGTTGTCTAATCTATGAGCAATCAAGATATACTTGAGGAGATTCAGTATCTTGCCTTCCTTCTGTACCCAAATTTTAGTGAGCAACTACCGCATGTAGAACACTATCTGATATGCTGTGGATACAAAGATTAACCGACCTAGAGAGAAAAGAGATGTCCAAACTTGGAATTTAATGAGAGATATGGAGAAGGCAATGGCACCCCCACTCCAGTACTCTTGCCTGGAAAATCCCATGGATGGAGGAGTCTGGTAGGCTGCAGTCCATGGGGTCGCTAAGAGTCGGACACGACTGAGGGACTTCACTTTCACTTTTCACTTTCATGCATTGGAGAAGGAAATGGCAACCCACTCCAGTGTTCTTGCCTGGAGAATCCCAGGGACGGGGGAGCCTGGTGGGCTGCCGTCTCTGGGGTCGCACAGAGTCGGACACGACTGAAGTGACTTAGCAGCAGCAGCAGCATATGAGGTACTATGAGAATTTTTTCTTTTATAACAAAATAGTTTGTTGACAAATTTATAAAGAATATCCATTGGCATGGGCTTCTTAAAAAAATAAACACTATAAGAACACACAATGAGAATAGTTAGTTCTGCCTGGTGGGGGGTGAAAGGGGGGCATAAGGTAGACTTGTCTTTGAACCTGGGAACTGCAGGATGCATGTAAGTTCTCCAGAAAGAGTAAGTTAAGAAGAATATGCCTCAAAGGGAGAATAAAACTTTTCACATTTAGACCAGGGAGAAGTAATTGCAGACTCCTTCAAATGATGCAGAGAGATTTTTAAAAATTATTTTGGAAGGGCAAATTAATATGCCATTTTGCCATTACCAGCAATATTTTCCTTTCTCTTACCATTTCCCTCTCCTACCCAGGTATGCCCTGCACTGTGGGCTAGGTCTGTCCATGTTTTTTCAATTCATAATTCCCCTGGCTGCTCTGCTGCTTACGAATTCTGCCAAGAAGCCAATGGAACTTGTACAAGCTGTGGACTTGGTTCCTGGCACATTTATAGGGGAGTGTGGGCAAAGAATTAAAAAGTAAAATGAGTTAGAACCACTTTGATTACCTTATATTTGAGAAGGCAAGGAATGCCTTTTGATGTGGCTTTTGAACAGAGCAGAAACTAGGAAGGCTATTGCTTTGTTTGAGTGAGTTTCCTTGTAGACTTAGATCAATTACATTAAAACATTCAGCCTGCAAACAATGGCCTCAAAGAAAATAATGCTGGCGCTCTCCTTTTATGAAAGTAATACTTGCCTTATAGCCTTTGGGATTGGCTGTTCCCTTGCTTTTGAAATGATTCACATGGGATGTTGTTTGGATGTCCTAAAAACATACAGACATTAATAGCAGAACATTTCAGTCAGAGCTATCTGGCCATGAGAGGATAACTGTTTTCCATTGACTAAGTCAAAAGCTAAGTTTGTTTATTAGCATTTAATATCCTTGAAATCAACTTATGGGTTCTGTTCCTTGGCATTTACATCTCTATCCAACCCACAGAATTTGAAAGACTTAAGTTGATTGAATCACTGAGGAGAAGCCCCTTGGTAGAAAGCATTTGGGGAATGACACGAAAGATCACCTACACCAAAGCAGAGACTTCTAGTGTTTTGGATACAAGATAAAGGAATTGGGCTTCCTAAGCATATTATTGGTCTGCATGAGAGAATATTCAGACTTCAGAAAAGTGTGTTTCAAATTATTTGTCTGAGCATTCTTTTGGTTTAAATACATAAAGTACATTTATCTTCATGAATCATTTATACATTTAAAGTAGAAACCTTTTATGCACCTAATAAATATAAATAAGAATCTTTACTGTTGTGTTTGTTTAACCACATAGTTCTCAGTAAGTGCCAGGCTCTGTTCTATGTACTTTACAAATAGCTCAATTTATCACTCTAAACAACCCTATGAATTGTATGCCAACTCTGTGTACTAGACGTGTGTAGAATTCTAAAATATATTTTTGGTTTATCAATTCATATCAAGATGCATTTCTGCATAATTCCAGCTACCATGTTAGCAGTTTTGTGTAAACATATTGTCAAAGTTTTTAGTAGTAAGGGGGTAAAATAGAAGAGAGTGACCCATGCTGAGCCGGAAAGTGGGGGTCAACAGGAGGCAGCAGATAAGCGAAGGTAGAGGCAGTTGTGGAACTGAGAATCAGAGGTGGAGATCAGGACAGGACAGGTTCAGCCCAGTTCCAGACAGGATCCTGTGATCTAAAGAAAAGTGTCATCTGAGAGAGTGAGACAGGGCCAGGCTTCCAGAGTGTAGGGCTGGGATGGTGGTGCTGTTGCATGACAAAGTGCTTCCAGAAAACTTCACTGAAATCAAGGCAGAACCCCAGTCTTGGGGCCCACATTGCCAGGGAGGGAGCAAGCAATGCCCCTGCCTAGCTGGCTTGTAGAAGAGAGTGCCCCTCTCCAGGAGTCAAGGGTATTCAGAGTGTGTGATCACTGTCTCTGCCTTTGGACTTAGAACTCTTGGAAAGCCATCTAAATCCCGTCTGCTGTTGGAGTGAAGTTCCTTGATAGACCTTGTGAGTGAGAGAAGCAAAGGAGTCACCATGACTGGTGATCAGGCTTCCCACATGAGCATCAGTTATGCTCTAAAACGAAGGCCTACCTGACACCGTGTAGATGGTATGCTTACACCCAAGTTAGGCTTGAATATTGCCTCTTAAAACCCTACCTCAAAAAAAAGAACCTCTTCCATCCCCAATTTTTCTTTTACAAAGGACCCCCAACTACTGTCTCCTGCCAGGGTCCTCACACTGAGAAAAGAGCATCTGAGGACTTTCAATATAGTTAAGGACAGGCAAAGGTGAAGACTAGATCAAATGTCTAACAGTGAAGCATCTTGTTGCATGTGATTTTCTTCTGACTTCTTAATAATTTGTGCCGTATTTTATATTTCCAAATAATTTTCTAAGCATCCATTTAGGTGCAGAATTATAGTGACAAAAAAGTGTAATAATAATGATACATGACATTGGTTTGAACTGGAATTCGCATTTACCAATTGAGTATATGGTCAGGATTTGTTAAAACAAATGGGTTTATTACCCATTTCCAAGTAAGATCAGGCACATTCCAATTATAGTTCTGTTCTCTTGGATAGATAATGTATTCTATCTCCAAAACATGAAGGCAGTATCTAAAACATCTGCTTCCTTTGAAGACTGAAGAGACATTCTAGTTAAAATGAGGTGCGTTTTTTTATATCATCCCTAGATATTTTCTTGGGCTCATGCTGCTCCTTAGTAGCTCAGAGATTTCCAATCATGTTTATTTTGGGGAAAAAAAGCATATTAAAATATTATTTTCTGTAGAGTAATATTCTACAGTTATACCTGAATATTCATGTTCTGGTAAACTTCCTAATTGTAAGAAGCACCTTAAACTTAATAACCAAGAATAGCATCGAGTGTTGTCAAATATAGCTGATTACCAGCTTTATTTAATTTTCACAAATCCATCCCAGAATTTCCAGACCACAGAAGAGTTGCATTAAGGGTAGCAAAAACCTAATTCTAAAACTATTCAATACTTATAAAAAGCTGTAGTGTTATGCAAACTTCAGTCACTATTTCTCAAGTAGGCAGTATACTGGTGCCTATTAAAATCAGGTAGATACTAATAGCTTAACTGCTTCTTCTCCCATCACTACAGTAATTGTTGCCACCCACCCCACCCCCCAATCTGTATAAAGTTCTGTTTGTAAACTACAAGACCTTAGTGGCTTAGTGAGTTTATCACCCCTTTATAATCCAAATATAGGAGACAGTGACCAGTATATCTATTGGTTGAGTCAACCATTGAATCCAAGACCAGACTATTCAAATGAGAAGTTGGATAAAGAGGATCTGTTCAGTGCTTTTTAATAATGTACAGATTTTACTAATATAAATTTAAAATTGTGCAGCATAAACTATATTGACAAACTCTCACTATGTGCATACTTTCAAAGCATATGAATTCTCTTGACAAACTTCTGAATCATTAAGAATCACATAATCCCAGAACTGGCAAGGCCAGTGAGTTAACTGTGTCCATGTTACTGCTAAACAGTTTTATCTGGTAAACAGAAATGTCTACCCAACCCTGTCTTGGTCTCAAAGTGACTAAGATCTTCAAGAAGTCATCTCTCATGTAAAGTTTCAAGCTTCTTTTCTAAATGACCTATATTATAATGATCACATGATGTGTGGCTTTGGTCACTGACTTAATATCAATCTTCTATGTGCCATCATTATGTAAATAATAAACTGTTTTCCAACAAAAAATACAGTATTCCTTGAGCCCATTGTCATTTTAGGTCATATACAGTAAGGTTGACAGTAAACCAAAGGATTAATTTAGTTGGATCAAAATTCTAGTTGTCCAAGAATTTCACTACAGTACACCAAATACTTTTACATGTGGCTGAACTGATCATAGATTATAGTCTCATGTCAATAGAAAGGGGAAAAAACTCTTTTGGAATTTTAAGACGTTCTTCTATCCCTTCCACCTCCCTTATTCACAGTACCCAACCTGGTCTTTGTTTAGTGCCAATTTTGACAACATTTGAATTATTGGTAGCCCAGGCTGAACTGCATAGCAGGTATAACAAAATGAGACAAAAGTCTAAAAGATTATCTTCTGCAAAGAACCATTAATTGGGGCTCAGTTTATAATTTAAAAGCCCTGGGTCAACCTGGAATCCTCTAGATTGCTAAGTCCATTACTCAAGCTCACATTTTTTTATAGGCTATAATGCTTCTAGTTCCAAAATTACAAAAACTATAAAGAGTGTGGCAAACATCTTGCCTCTTCTTAATTAAGCAACATTGTGTTGCTCTAAAATTAAATTCTAATGGAAATCTCTAAGAAGTTCTTGGTTCTGGTAGAAAATGAAAAATTATTATTATCAAGTAAGGAATTAACCTACTTTCACCAAAACCAAAAGAGCAAGTATTGACCAAAAAAAGTCTCTGAGGGACCTAGATAAAATGAGAACTTTTTGGTAATAATAAAGGTTGTATTTTTTAAAAACTATAAATCTAAACTGCTTTTTATGAATGGTCAGTCAGTAGTTTCAGATGAGCAAGTACATTTGTGAAGCTCTTCATAGTAATTATATTATTTCCTTTGTGGGCATAAATTGGTAGTGGTCCTTATGAATCCAGTGGGTCTTCAGTGAATTCTCAAAATGCTTTCTTTATTTCACTAATAAAAATATACCATTCTTGATATTTTAAAAAGCTTTTTTCTTTACTAATGAGGTCATATGCTACAGATTTATAAAATTTATTTTATCTAGAGACTTTTAAAATGTCCCTTATCCAAAATACCATTTAGAAAAGAAAGTGTGAATGGAAGAAATAAAGAAAAACAAGGAAAAGAGAAAGACATGAAGGATAGGAGGAGAAATAAACTATAGACAGTGGGAAGTTTGGTTAATCAATATAACTGGACAGTAACAATGTGATACAGTTTCCCCAGACTACTGTTTTGTCTGAAAACCTTTTCTAGAACCTGTCTCAGATGCCTCAATGTGTTTCATCAGTTAAGTTCAGTTGCTGAGTTGTGTCTGACTCTTTGTGACCCCATGGACTACAGCATACCAAGCTTCCCTGTCCATCACCAACTCCCTGAGCTTGTTCAAATTCAAGTCAATGATGCCATCCAACCATTTCATCCTCTGTCATCCCCTTCTTTTCCTACCTTCAATCTTTCCTAGCATCAGGGTCTTTTCTAGTGAGTCAGTTCTTCACATCAGGTGGCCAAAGTATTGGAACTTCAGCTTTAGCATCAGTCCTTCCAATGAATATTCAGGACTGATTTCCTTTAGGATGGACTGGTTTGATCTCCTTGCAGTCCAAGGAACTCTCGAGAGTCTCCTCCAACACCACAGTTCAAAAGCATCAATTCTTCGGCACTCAGCTTTCTTTATAGTCCAACACTCACATCTATACATGGCTACTGGAAAAACCATAGCTTTGACTAGACAAACCTTTGTCAGCAAAGTAATCTCTCTGCTTTTTAATATGCTGTCTAGGTTGGTCATAGCTTTTCTTCCAAGGAGCAAGCATCTTTTAATTTCATGGCTGCAATCACCATCTGCAGTGATTTTTGGAGTCCAAGAAAATAAAGTCTGCACTGTTTTCATTGTTTCCCATGTATTTGCCATGAAGTGATGGGACTGAATTCCCCTGGTGGCTCAGATGGTAAAGAATCTGCCTACATTGCAGGAGACCCAGGTTCGATAACTGGGTCGGGAAGATTCCCTGGAGAAGGGAATGGCAACCCATTCCAGTACTCTTGCCTGGAGAATTCCATGGACAAAGGAGCCTAGCAGTCCATGGGTCACAAGAGTCGGACATGACTGAGCAACTAACACTTTGACTTTCAGTGAGCTTCATAAAAGAACACAAACTGATCTCTTTGCATATATAGTGGTCCTTCAGTATCCTCGGGAGATTGGTTCCAGTCCCAGCTCCCAGATACCAAAATTGCAGATGCTCAAGTCCTTTATATAAAATGGTGCAGTATTTGCAGGCAGCCTATGCACATCCTGCAGTAAACTTTAAATCATCTCTAAATTACTTATAATACTTAATAGAAGTAAATGCTATGAAATTAATTGCCAATGCCCAGCAAATTCAAGTTTTACTTTTTGGATCTTGCTGGATTTTTTTTTTTTTTTTGACTTGCAGTTTGTTGAATTCATGGATGTGAAACTCACAGATACAGATGACCAACTGTATATCAATGTTCTTAATTTAGGTGAGGCTCTGTGAGGGTCCATTAGCAAGGTTTTATGAATAGACTTCAGGAATCCATGAACTTTTGAAACTGTATAGAAGCATTTTTGTGACTGTCCTTATGTGCCTTTGTTTTTCTTGGAAAAAGATCATTAGCTTTCATTGGAATCACAAAAGTATTCAAAGATTCTTGTCTCAAAAAAAAATAGGCTAAGGACCATTACTTTGGATCATTACTAATTATTTTATATCATTTTCTTTTCTCAGAAAAAGACAATACATGAGAGTGGGGTGCATGTGTGTGTGTGTGTATCTGTGTGTGTATTGACAAAAAAGTTTAATGTTACCATATATTGGCACATTTAATTTACACAAAGCATATTTTTAGGCATGGCCTGATTCTCTACCACCTGTAACTAAGAAAATCAAAACTGCTTTTATTTTAGGCTTTAAGGGTTTTTATAGTCTGTGGAACAAATTTTTATCTAAAGGAAATGGGAGAGAATTTGGAGTCATTAGATATATTGGATATATTCAATTTATGAAAAAATAGATAACGTTTTGATATTTTGCTCCATCTAATTTTTAGCCCTGAAATATATATATCTGAATTAATATAGTTGTTTTCTTCATTTCAGTTGCTTACAGCTTCATTTCAAATACAGGAAATACGACCATCTAAATGCTTCTATATTTCTAGGGTATAACAATTTGATTTATTGACAGATACAACTGACAGCTTATTGCTCACATTTCTGCCCATGAAAAGTGATCCTTTGCACCCACCCATGCATGTGTGTGTGCTCAGTCGCTTCAGTTGTGTCGATTCTTTGTGACGTCATAGACTGTAGCCCACCATGCTTCTGTCCATGGGATTCTCCAGGCAAGAGTACTGGAGGGGGTTTCCATGCCCTTCTCCAGGGGATCTTCCTGACCCAGGGATTGAACCGAGCTCTCCTGCATTGCAGGAGGAAGGAAAGTCACCAGGAAAGTCCCCTTTGCACCTGTGTTTCCTCTCAAAGAGAGGAGAATTTTCCAGACATCTTGCCTAGTGTCTGGTAGACTCTAGATCAGGAACATTCTAGAAGGTCCATTTTATGACTTCTTCCTCCATGAATGGCTCATAGTTGGTCTGTGAGTAGGAGTAATGATCCACGGATAGAATCAGTGCTCAAGAATGAGAATTTAGCCAATTTAGGCTAAACAGGATTTAGCCTCTCTTAGAAGATCCGAGAAATAGTGTAAATGTTATCATTTGGTATAAAACAAATGGTATGGTGTATTGTCCCTTGACATGAAACAATATGGGAGTATGTGCTGAAGAAAAGCAAAGGAGAAAACTAAATGGCATGGTACTTTGGAAATACCTTATAAAATATCTTTAAACATATGTTTATGTTTAAACATAAAATGCTTTATAAAATAACTTTTAATGTACCTTGGAAAAGAGTTTCTTTTCCAAGGCACTTTAGAATATAAATCTGTATAGGAGTGGGTATTTTTTGTGTCAGAAAATTCTCCTCAAAAAGAAGTATGCTGTATTAACATTTCAAGTTAATCTTCAACATGCCTTTCAACAAGAACTTAATCATAATCAACAGCAGTGGATAAAGTGTCTCCTTCATAGACACCAAAACAGAGCTTTAAAATGCCATTTTGTCTGAGTCCTTAGGGCTCTGGGTCAAAGGAGAACAGCATGACCTTTTACTTCCCTCTTCTTGGATTTGAGAGAGTTAATTCTCAAAAACTTTCCATCCACAGAAAACTCTGATGAGACTATGAGTCATCTCTCTCACAATTCCTTCCGGGAACAAAAAGAAATCTTGGCTTCTTGTCTTAATCAACAATTGTCATTTTCTTACATTTTTTAAATGTAAATTTAAAATAGCATTCTTCTTTGTGTAACTGGCATTTTGGAGAATTCTTTGCAGATGAAAATCAAACCATGAAAAACACTGACTTAGAAGAGATAAGGCCCTAGGAGACTGTTGTACTTATACTTTAGAAGTAAAACTGGTCACACAAGTCTAATAGAATCTTTTACTAATGGAGCAAGAAATCAAACATCAAACTCATTTCTCATAGGGAAGTAGTTTCTTGATAAAAGATAAAATACCACAGCAGAAGGGGGAAGAGAAAGAACTGAGGTGACTGAGGGGTTTTTCATATTTACAGAAATGGTACAAATGCCTGATTCTTTCCTTTTTAAGATAACTGCTTTGTGTACCTTACAAAACATCTCATTTTTATGGAACTGCCCATTTTTCTAACTATACTGAGTGAAAAAATACAACGTGACACCAAATTGAACAAAAGAAGTTATTCATTCACCAATGATGATAACTTGAGGTGTCACTTGAAAACTAATTTGTTTCTCATGGACTTCCCTGGTGGCTCAGATAGTAAAGAATCTGCCTGCAGTGAGGGAGACCTAGGTTTGATCCCTGGGTCAGGAAGGTCTCCTTGAGAAGGGAATGGCTGCCCACTCCACTATTCTTGCCTGGAGAGTTCCATGGACAGAGAGAGAAGCCTGGCAGGCTACAGTCCATGGGGTTGCAGAGTAGGACATGACTGAGAGACTAACACTTTCACTTTTCTTTCACTTTCTTTTCTCTTTATGTCTCTTATGGACGTTTGTTTTCAGTACTTCTCTTTATTATGTTAGATTGAACATACATAAGTGCTGATGTTAGGGTAATTTTTTACTTGAAAACAGCAGTGTCTATTGACTCAGTGTAAATAGCTGAAATTCCTTAATTCAGCTGAATTCAACCAATGTTTGCCCATCATGTGCCTGGCAACTCACCCTATAGTAAAGGACACAATAATCGCAAATGGCAGATGCTATATCCCCTGGGTAATTTATTATGACCGTTATATGTTAAAAATCCATTATCAAGCTGATCACCTGTGGTCAGAAATAGATAGACCCATAATTTAGCTAGCAGTTGATTCAACAAGTTAAAATATACCCCCAGCTGATTTTTGTAGCCTTTAATATAAAAACCACTTAGGCATTTTCTTAGCACTGTGATAACTTCAGGGAGGTGACTTATTTTTTTTAACTTTCCATGTTTCATATAGGAAACTGGCCATTGGATCCACATGAGACTTGCTTAAGATCACATTTAGCTTCCAATCTTTTGGCTACTGGCTTCCTCTACTAACCAACCTTCCCACCTTCTCACTCTATGCCTCCCCTGTGAGGTATGGTCATCAACACTTTAACTTACCCCAGCACCCTGGGAGTTACAGGGAGAGGGCAAAGTCTAATGGACTCTCTGGTAGGAAAATTCTACTAAAGGGTTTTCTGTAAATTTTTGCTCCGTATGTTATCCCTTCATATGTTGTTTCCTCCCCATGCTCAGTAATTTTAGTTTGTGCTTTTTGTTTCTCTTTTTGTTTCTTTGGTTTGCTGGCTTTGTGTTCTTTTCTCTTTTTTTTCCTTTTCTTTTCCTTTTTTAATGCAGGAATCGGTCAAGGCGTTCCAGTGGTGGCACTAATTGTGGAAGGAGGACCCAATGTGATCTCAATTGTCTTGGAGTACCTTCGAGACACCCCTCCTGTGCCAGTTGTTGTCTGTGATGGGAGTGGACGGGCATCCGATATCCTGGCATTTGGGCATAAATATTCAGAAGAAGGCGGGTAGGTAATTTGCCAGGCCCTGGATTTAAACTATGAGTGCTAAGCTTGTGTTCCAAGCTTGGAAGAGAGTGTGTAAGTTGATTGATGGTTTGGCACCACAAGGAGGCTGGAAAGAGCAGGAGAACATATTCTAAATGTCCTATGAAGTGGGAAATACCATGAAAGCTACACTAGTCCACACTGATGATAAAGAGAACTAGGGGAATGGAGGGGCCGTAGGACATGGGCTCCTTCCTCTTCATTTTCCTTTCTATTTTCCTTCTTCCACTAAGGAATTGTTTTTTTTTTTTCCAATGACTTTTATTGGAATATAGTTGACTTATAATATGTTAGTTTAGGTGTATATCCCTTATAAATATATATATGTATATATTCTTTTTCATATCCTCTTCATATATAGGTTATTACAGAATAATGAGTAGAGTTCCTTGTGCTATACAGTAGGTCATCAGTTGTCATCTGTTCTATGTATAGTAGCATATATGTATTAATCCTGATCTCCTAATTTATCACTCCCCCTCCATGTTTTCCCTTTGGTAATCATAAATTTGATTTCAAGATTTGTGTTTTCCCTTTGGTGATCATACATTTGATTTTGAGATTTGTGAGTTGGTTTCTGTTTTGTAAATAGGTTCATTTGTATCATTTTTATTAGATTCCACATATAAGTGACGGAGAAGGCAATGGCACCCCACTCCAGTACTCTTGCCTGGAAAATCCCATGGACGGAGGAGCCTGGTAGGCTGCAGTCCATGGGGTCACTAAGAGTCAGACACGACTGAGCGACTTCACTTTCACTTTTCACTTTCATGCACTAGAGGAGGAAATGGCAACCCTCTCCAGTGTTCTTGCCTGGAGAATCCCAGGGATGTGAGCCTGGTGGGCTGCCATCTATGGGGTCACACAGAGTCGGACACGACTGAAGCAGCTTAGCAGCAGCAGCAGCAGCACATATAAGTGATATTATATGATTTTCTCTGCCTGGCTTTCTAGACTTAGTATAATACTCTCTGGGTCCATTCATGTTGCTGCATGTGGCATTATTTCATTCTTTTTAATGACTGCATAATATTCCATTATATATGTATACCATATCTTCTTTATCCATTCCTCTGCCAGTTGATACTTAGGTTGCTTCCACCTCTCAGCTGTTGGAGACAGTACTTCAATGAACATTCGAATGTGTGTGTCCTTTTTGAATTATGGTTCTCTCCAGATATATGCCAAGGACTGGGATTGCTAGATCATATGGTAGCTCTATTTTTAGTTTTTTAAGGAACCTCCCTACTTTCTCCATAGTAGCTGCACCAATTTACATTACCATCAACAGTGTATCTCCACCATCAATCTCCACACCCTCTCCAGCATTTATTGTTTGTAGATTTTTAATGATGGCCATTCTGACAGGTGTGAGGTGATACCTCATTGCAGTTTGAAAGCTATATTACAAAGCTATAGTCATTAAAACAGTATGTTACTAGAACAAAAACAGAAATATAGCTCAGTGGAATAAGATGGAAAGTCCAGAGATAAACCCATGCACCTATGGTCTAATCTGTGACAAAGGAAGCAAGAAGATGCAATGGAGAAAAGACAGTCTTTTCAATAAGTGGTGCTGGGAAAACTGAGAAGCCATTTGAAAAAGAATGAAATTAAAACACTCTCTAACACCATACACAAAAATAAACTCCAAGTGAATTAAAGACCTAAATGTAAGGATGGATACTATAACACTCTTAAAGGAAAACATAGGCAGAACACTCTCTGACTTAAATTGCAATGATGTCTTTTTTGACCCACCTCCTAGAGTAATTAAAATAAAAATAAACAAATGAGATCTAATTAAACTTAACAACTTTTGCACACCAAAGGAAACCATAAACAACATGAAAACATAACCTACAGAATGGGAGAAAATATTTGCAAACTATGCAACTGACAAGGGATTAATCTCTAAAATATACAGCTTGTGCACCTCAACGTCAAAAAAAAAAAATCAAAAAATGGGCAGAAGATCTAAACTGACATTTCTCCAAAGAAGACACACAAATGGCTGAAAAGCATAGGAACTGGGTTTTTACATGTGAAGCACAACTAACCTGGACCATATAATGCAGGTTAGCAACTTGAGAGAAGCTAGGATGTGCAATTTCCAGGCTTGACCTCCAAACACCAGCTTCCCCAAGCTGCTATGTGTGTACAAATACTAAATGTTTACAAAAGCGTTTGGTGCCCTGTCCCATCATATCCCTCTAGACTGGCTTGGAGAGTGGACTGTCTGTAATGGTAACCACTCTGGTCCTGTGTAAACTGATCTTGAATCCTTCACACACTTTCCTTGATCTAGCAGCTCCCTTCTGCATGCTGCTTTCAACAGTCCAAAGCACCAACCCCTTGGAGGACTTCCTTGCAGAGCCATCCCCTGCATCTGAGATCCCCTCCTGCAGATGATTAGAAGTAATTCATCTGAAGGTGTGGGTGACTTTAAGGAGGAGAACTCAAAGGAGCTATTGAAGCTTTAAATAAGGAATTTCCTAACCTAATCCGTTCTCCTAACTCATGGAAGTAGTTGGAGAAAGAAACCCCAAAGGAATTGGACATCTTTTATTCATCCCTTCCATAAATATACAGTTAGTGTCTACTGGGTGCCATGCACTGAGATATGGAAAAAAAAAAAAAAAAAGCTATTTCTACCCTCAAAGAGTTCATAGCAAGTCTTATAAACTGACAAGTGTATCATTATAATAAGAGTAATGACAGGTGAGTTTGTCTACTCAGGCCACTCCCTCTGGCACCTCTCCCTCACCCAGCCTGACTTAAAATAGACTCAGCATGGCAACTCAATGCCATTTTTCCTCTCCCCATTCCTCCTCTTGTCTTTGCCACCAGCCGAGCACACCATCAAGGCATTAAACAGCACACTTCCCTTAGTTAGTACATGTACTAACCCTTAGTACATGTACCTAGGCATGTGAAAGGAAGAAAATCAGAGGCACAGAGCTCTCAGCTTAACATTGTGAACACTGACAGTGACTTTGCTGCTGCTGCTGCTGCTGCTGTTAAGTCACTTCAGTGGTGTCTGACTCTGTGCGACCCCAAAGACGGCAGCCCACCAGACTCCCCCGTCCCTGGGATTCTCCAGGCAAGAACACTGGAGTGGGTTGCCATTTCCTTCTCCAATGCATGAAAGTGAAAGTGAAGTCACTCAGTAGTGTCCTACTCTTCCTGACCGCATGGACTGCAGCCCACCAGGCCCCTCCATCCATGGGATTTTCCAGGCAAGAGTGCTGGAGTTGGGTGCCATCGCCTTCTCCAGTGACTTTAGGCCCTGTTAAAGCTTTTGATATTAAAAGAAAAAAGCACCAAGTTAGAGTTTGCTTTCTGGCAAATTTGATGAAGTTATCATTATCTTCTTTAATAGTAAGTATAAGTCCATTTTATAGTGAACAATCTAAACAGAGAATATTTGCTTACATGGTCCTGTGTCTGTCACCAATAAAAGTTGAAGATCCTCAGCTATGCTTTGTTGTTCAGTCGCTCAGTCGTGCCCAACTCTGACTCCTTAGACTGCAGCACGCCAGACTTCCCTATCCTTCACCATCTCCCATCCCAGAGCTTGTTCAAACTCATGTCCAATGATGCTTTGCTTTTATTAAAAACTCACACATAGTTCTCATTAATTTAAATATAACAATCGGTTATTAAAGAATGTATATAGCCTTTAGCTTTGGCACTTTTTTTGTCTTAGTGATGGCATTATTTTGTTGTATTCCTACAAAGTGGATATAAGTTTGCACTCAGAATGCATGTTTCCTTTTGAGAAACCTCAGCACTTCAGATTTCCAGGTTTATATACAATGAAAATATGGACCTTATGCTTGTTTTTTTGTCGTTGTCTTGGGTTGGGTACCTTGAAAAATGTTGAAATCTCTGATAAGCTGCTTTTCCTGATTCTGTTTTAATATAAGAGAAATATTACACATTTGGTGCTGGACATGGCTGTATATATTATTTAACCTAGAGGACAGATACACAAAGAAATTAAGTGCTTTGTCAAGGCCATACAGCCCATGATCCCAGGCCAGTTCAGTATATTATAAAAATTTACTGAAATGCGTTTTGTGGTATATGCTCTATTGTTTATTCATATAGTACTTCAGTGATACTATCTTTTAAATATATAAGTATACTTAAGCTGCCTTCAGCTTTCTCTTTTTGCTATAATTTATTATTTTTCTGTGTGCTCCAAAAAGATAAAATCAACGCATGTCTGGTTACAAACTGAAATACAAGCAGATCAGCTCTACGTCATATGGATTCTTTTCCTTCCCCCACCCAGATCATCATACCCCAACTCTAAAATTAAAAGTCAGAAATACCATGCCCTATAATGAGTGTAACTGATATGAAGATAAAGAGTTAAGATATTTTTATATCTTTAGAATTATTAAAACTAAAACTTTAATAATTTTCAGAAAAATTTAAAAATGATTATTAAGAACATAGAAAACTAAAAGGGAACATTATATTTGCTAATCTAAATATGAGTGAGTGAAAGTCACTCAGTCATGTCTGACTCTTTGCGACCCCATGAACTATACAGTCCATGAAATTCTCCAGACCAGAACACTGGAGTGGGTATCCTTTCCCTTCTCCAGGGGATCTTACCAGGGATCAAACTCAGGTCTCCTACATTGTGGATGGATTCTTTACCATCTGAGCCACAAGGAAAGCCCTAAATCTAAATATATATATATATTAACATTATGATAGAAGTATGTCCTGCTTCAGGAAAGCATTTGTAAATTTAACATGATAAAATGCATTCATAATGTTTCTGTGTGCCCTCTGAATAACTGCCAGAATTAATCATGTTTATTTAACTTGATAAGAAATTGTCCAACCACACATGTGCAGCCAATTTAAAAAATCATTAGTGTGCCTATTATATGCTTAAAAAAAAAAAAAATTGCCCAGCTGGACTTTATTTATCAAGAAGCATTTTTTCTTTGATTTTCAACAAAGTCCAAAAGAGTCGAGACATATTTCACTACAAGTAAATATAAATGCATAACTATGTTCATATAAACAGACCTATGCTGCAGTCCATGGGGTCTCGAAGAGTCGGACACGACTGAGCTACTTCACTTTCACTTTTCACTTTCATGTGTTGGAGAAGGAAATGGCAACCCACTCCAGTGTTCTTGCCTGGAGAATCCCAGGGACGGGGGAGCCTGGTGGGCTGCTGTCTATGGGGTCACACAGAGTCAGACACGACTGAAGCGACTTAGCAGCGACAGCAGCATGCAAATAAAAGTATGTGATTGTACATATAATGTTGAATATAGGGAACATATATACTTGGTTTATGAAACCTGAATTGGGGTTTAAATAGTTTATTTTTATTTTTCAGTTACTTTAGAAATGTAAATATGATTTTTAAAATTTTAACTTCATTTACAAGTTGTTAAATAATATAGGCCTAAGGACTATAAATTTTTATATTCAGCTCTAAAGCTTTTCAATTTCATAATCCTAAAGTTGTGAAAAAAAATTTACACACTTTGTATCTTAACTTTTGTGAACTTGATATTTTGACTTTAAAGTCTCTGCTAATAACCATCTTTCAAAAACATGAATCTGAAAGGGAATGACTCTGGAAGCAAATTATGATTGGAAAAACTGATTAACTTTTGTAGATGAGATTATGTGTGGTATAAAAAGGCAGACTATCTCTCCCAGTGCTGTGAGTTTGGATAAACTAGGAGACAGTGGCAATTAAATTCTTATTTTTATCTTTTCTCCCCATCTCTGTTCTGAGGCATATACTACCAGAAAAAAATGGGCAGACTTTGTTTTTGTCCTTATTGATGTACTGGATTTTCTATTTCTCATCTGTCTTAGTTTAGAATGAGTCACAAGTCACTTTCCCTGACTAATTTCATTGCTTTAGAAATATTATCAAATGTTATTTCTGCATCATGAATGACTCAGCACTGCAAGCATAAATAGATGAATGCTATCCAAGTAGCATTAGATTCAACTACCTCAGTTTTTAAATACTAGGATTCCCTTTGTGCTGTGTTGACTGAGATGACCAGCTTTACTCCTAGTCAGGAATACCTTTCCAATTGTAGGTGCCTGAAGTGCAAGCCAAAGATTACTTTGCTTGATAATTGTCAACTCAAGTCTCAGATTTCAGAGAAATATGATCTAGCCCTTCATTTATCAGTTAATGAGCAAGTACTCACCGATGAAAAATGTCAGCCTGAAAAAGACATCTGAATGAATGTGTGTCCTGAGATGATGCCCCTTATTCATCCAAATTGTATTATTGATGTTTGTGTTTATTTTGTCAAGTTTATGCCCAAAATTATCACCTGGATTTACCATTTTTAGATACCTGAGGCAAGAAGCAGAACTCAAAGAGGCAGAAAACCTTAAAGTTTTAAGTAGTCATAACTTTTGGAAGATTATCAATGGGGCAAACACAAATAGACTTCACATGCTTATGTGCCAGTGGAATTTGCCTCAGGTATTGTGAAGAATAAATGAGCAATGGCTTGCTTTCAAATATAGGAGGTAAATAATGTATTCAAGATAAAAGTCTGATTTGTCTCTTTAAAGGGAACTTCCTTGGTGGCTCAGCAGTAAAGAATCTACCTGCCAAAACAGGAAAAATGAATTCCCTGGGTCAGGAAGATCCCCTGGAGAAGGAAATGGCCACCCACTCCAGTATTTCTGCCTGGGAAATCCCAGGTACGGAGGAGCCTGTCGGGCTACGGTCCGTGGCGTCACAAAGAGTCAGACATGACTCAGTGACTAAATAGCAACAACACAACAGTGGGGTCCCTACATCTTTGGATTAGATGAAGTAAAGGCATAAATGAAACACAAAGTAGAAATGAAGGAAAATTTTGTTCCATGGCTTCAAATTATATCACTGTGTCTTAACAGAGATGTGACAAGTTTGCTACTTTCCAAAGAACATCAGAATGACCAAAGACAGGAGAAAGTCCATCAGCAAAGTATCATTTTAGAACCCCAGGTCTAGACTCTATTCCCTAAGGCATATCTTTCTGGGTGGTGGCCACTGGTTCCTTCTGCTGCTCAGGAGAGTTCTAGCTAAAGCTGAAGGATGCCACAGGCCTATAATTTGTCTCTGTAAGACCTGTCCAAAGAAAGTAATTGATCTTGATGGATTGTACTCCAGCGTGATTTAGACATAATTGGAATGTCAAGTGAGAAAGAAGGAAACAAATAGCAAGCATGCCAACTTTGTGTCCATTTTATTTGTTGTTAATTTCATCTTGCCTTGTCTCTTTTCTAGAATTTTCTATAAAAAGCGTGTCAAAACTGGATTCTGTCTTGTGACCTCAGAAGGGAAGTTAAGAAAAGTTGGAAACATCTTGTACAGACACAGAATACTGGTGGCTTTATTTATTTATTTTTTAAAGTGCTGCCTTTGTAAACTGCTTTCCAAGTTAACATTTCACTGTAAGAGGATAGGCAGGATGTGGCACATTGGAGATTAATTGGAAATCTACAACACAGGCATGAGTACCAATAGCTAGTATACATGTATTCATAGTATACATGATAAATGTATAAAGTGTTACCAGAGCACACAGCTCTTGAGTGTGGCATTCCTCATGAGAATCTATTCAGTCAGTGGAAACATTTATGTTAATTATCCACAAAATGGCAATATAATAACTCAATTGCTGCTTTTCCCCTTTCCCATCAAATACTATATCTAAACTGAGAGTCAGTATGAATGATCAGGGAAAAGCTAACATATGACCCTCTTTTATCCAGCTCAACACAGAAAAAAGAACCAGTCTGAACTGGTTGAAGGAAAGCTGGTAAAGGGGACAAATTATATGAGATAGTATAATGTTCAGTGTGTGTGTATATATATTTTATTAAACTGAATTTATATATACTTAAATTCAATGTAATGGAATTGATATGTTAATTTAATATTATAAAATTGATTAAATATAATTAAGTATATATATTAACATATAAATAATATATATATGTATGTGTGTTTAAATTTTAAGTGAAAACCTAACAGTAGGACTGATAACATCACTTTTCAAATCAATCAATCACCAGATATTTTTCAAATGCTTGTTTTAGGCCTTTGCTTGAGATGTACAATTGAGCTAGTACAATAAAAAATAATTTTCAATTAGATGTTACTGCGTTCCAAAAAGCAGAAAGAGGCATAGGTTGGAGTAGATGGAGAAAGTTTTATAAAGAGAGTATTACTTCAGGTTTTCCACTTGTGGGATATATAAAGATATAGTTATATGGGTACTTATGTCATTGTATCTAAGTTCCACAAGGCTAGAATAGCTTTGTTTGTTTAGGCAAGTGCAAAATAAAATAAATATTTTTTTCCTTAGAGTTTGCTATTTGATCCCTCCATGTCTACATGGGGATAATGAAGCATTAACTTATTTATTGAGGAAAGTGCCAGTGAAAACTTTTATTGATCTAAATTGACCAACACATTCTCTATATTGATTAAATTTACTTTAGAATTGCTCAATTCCAAGTTGGGGAAATGTGCCTTGAAATAAAGAGCAAACATGAGAAAAACACAGAGCTGGGTAATCCATCACCATAAAGAAATCTCTTTTAGGGAACCACTGCTCACAACTTTCAGATAGCGCATCAATGCAAGCGAAGACTTCAGAGGTATCAGTTAGGTTCCTCTGAGATTTGCTTAGCTGACTCTCAGCCATTTGTTACATAGAAAAAACTCCAAATAAGCATGTGGTCATCACATTTAGGCATGGCTTAGAATCACTTGGAAAGCAATAAAAGACAGAGTCCCCTAAGTATCCTGATTCAGTGTAGCTGGGCTGGAATGCAGGAAACTGTATTTGAAAACAAAACCCCAGCTGATTCCAATGAGAGGGTCCATGGACAACACTTTCAGAAACTTTTTAAAAACTTACTTTATTGAAGTACAGGTGATTTACAATGTTGTGTTAATTTCTGCTGTACAGCAAAGTGATCTAGTTATACATAGGATTGACATGACATTTCTTTACCCACTTAATTTCTAGGAAATTTTTCTTTCTGAAGTTCAGTGCATAGTTTCTGTCTCATGAGAGCTTTAAAACCAACAAATACATTTAAAAATTATCTGAGTGAGGTACAGATAATAAACTGTCCTGGTATTTAATCCTTCTACCTTAGAGGAGATGAATTCTAAATCAATCTGGTGGACATTAGAACATGCAGCTGCTAAAAATACAGTGTATTAACATCTCACCCAGTAGTGTCATTAATAATAGATAATGTTTGGGATGTTTTTAATGGATTTTCGTCAGATTCCCTGTGTAATTCTCAGATGTTGATTATGAACCACAGGGTTTATGAAAACTATTTACAGCAGTAACTGCCTTCTTATAAAAGCTTCTTCATCCAGAGAAACACTAAAGATGCATTGAAGTAGGACTCCAAGGTTAACACAAGTTTATACTTCTGTTGTCCAGAAAAGTCTCCATTCAGCTTCAATAAAGCCTTTCCTTTACTGTCCTAATTGTTGGACAACCATCCTTGAGTTGATATACACGTTCATTGTGTTTTTGGATTTATTCAATGTAAATGAAGTGTCCATCCATGAGCAGTGACCCCTAAAGGTCTTAAGTGAAAAATAAAAAATCAGCTTCTCTAAAACCATGGAAACCATAGTTCAGTACCTTGGAGACCAGCTAATGTTTGGAGCTCTTTGACTCTATGATCTTCGTTTTCCCCCTCTGATAATATATTTGAGATTTTATAATTTCTGGTGGAGGGATAACAAGTTTTTGTTTTGAGTGTCAACAATAATCAACTGATAGAGACGTCGTAGAATGATGTGTTGAGAATGATTCTGAGACCACATCTGGACTCAGAAGAAAGATTACTGTGATAGATTAGCAATGGTGCAAAGAAGGAAAACTAGTCAAAATATCACAGATGTCTACTCTTATTCTAGAATAAAAACAAAATCTTGTAAGTAGCCTGCATATGTTACTACCAGGCAGTCATCAAGCAGCACACTGAATTATGAAACCAAGGGGAAAATAAGAAACTTATCTGCCTAAAAGATGCTTAGTAAATAAGTCAATTTTTTATCAACACTGTGAAGCACATCAGTGTTTAAATTACCCAATGATATGAACCTTTTCACACAAGCGTAATAAACAGGATATGAACAACAGGAAGCTCTTTATTGTAGGGCGATGTTTGGAGCTGAACTGAAGGACGAAGTGCAATTGCCAATGGCTAATTTGCTAGAAAAAAGAATAACTTTTTTTTTAAAGCTAGGAACTAATTCATCACAGAATACATACAAAAATAGATAAAATTACATTTGTCCCAACATCTCATAGCGTAGGATGTGGGGTTAGAAGGAATATTTTTACAATTACTTTAGAAGAGAATTGGTATTTCCTATTCCTTTTCCTCCAGGCTTCCCTGGAGGCTCAGATGGTAAAGAATCTGCCTGCAATGTGGGAGACCTGGGTTTGATCCCTGGATTGGGGAGATCCCCTGGAGAAGGGCATAGCAACCCACTCCAATATTCTTGCCTGGGGAATCCCCATGGATAGAGAAACCTGGTGGGCTACAGTCCATAGAGTTGCAAAGAGTCAGACATGACTGAGCTACTACACTTCTTTTCCTCCACATCCCTGACCCTCCCCACAAGTGCATACTTGAGGGATTTAAGTTGCTATTTTTGTAAAGATCTACATACAAGAGCCTGATCTAGATACATAAACATTTTGAGTTAGCTATGATGATTATCTCAATTTTATGAATGAGGAAATTGAGGAGAGGTGAGGAAAGTTCAGCATCAAACAGCTTGAGTGGTCTGTCCAGGCAGATGCGGCTGGAATGTCAGCTCTTAGGAGCTGCATGTCTTGTCCCATAGTGAAAATGAGATCCAGAAACTGCAAGAGGTTTACTTGCCTCAGATCTGCGTTACTCCAGACAACAGAGGGGTCCGCACCCAGCTTCCACATTCTCCTTCTTGCTTTGCATGCTGGTTAACTTCTCCTTTGAATTAAACATTGGACCAGCATTTAAAGCAGGTCAGTTGAGAGGTGCCAACATTTTTGCCTGCCCAAGGAGCCTATACATCTCAAGCCAGCTCTGATTCTGTCTTTTATACAGGGCCTAAAGCAATAAAAGTTTGACTGTTCCTCTTGCTTGGCTATGTGCAGTATTCACTGATGGGATTTCACTTGGAATGAAATCAGAGTGTTTTTTCCTTACAATTTTGGCAACAGAGAAGCTACCTGACCATGTGGCAGTCTCTGTATCCTTTGGCAACAATTCAGTTTCAACTCTTGGGCACATTCATAACCAAAGGCAAGGGGAAGAAGAAACGTTGTAGAGATGCAGCCAACACTGTTCAGGATTTTCCACCTTAGTGTCCTGTTAGGTCCGTGCCTCAGGCTGAGGACTCAGCACCTCTGTCTGCCTCAAGAGTACGCTGTCCAATAGAACTTTCTGTGATGATGGAAATGTCCTATTATCTCTGCTGTCCAATCAGATAGGCACTGAGCCATTGAATTGTGGCTAGAGTGACTAAGAAATTGAATTTTAAATTTTATTTAATTGTAATAAGTTTAAGTTTGAATTGCCACATGTGGCTAATAGCTAGCACAGCTCTGACATTTCTATAATTGGATTCTACCGCACTGAGAACCCTTGAATGTCTGACAGATTTCCACTGTTATTAGAAATTGTCCCCTTCATTTTTAAATTACATTCTTACATCCAACCAACATCATGTACTCAGGCATCCAATATTGTTGGACACCTACCATGTTCCAGGCAGTATTCTAGATATGGGCAAAAACATACTTGTGAGCCAAATAAACAAACATTTTTGCTGTTGTGGAGCTTACATTTTAAATTTTAGCAAGGTTAGATAGATAATAGGTAATAAACATAATAAACATGTATAACATTTTTAAAAGTGATATACAAGGGGAAAAGGAGAGGGGTGAGGGAAGTAAGATAAGAGGGGCAGAGGAAAAGCCGCGGTCTTCAGCATCTCCATAAACATAGAGAGGAGGAGTCCATAAGTACTCCTTTCTATTAACATGTAATCCATGCATCCAAGGAGTTACAGTCTAGTTAGGATTATCTGAAATTAATCTGTCTTTATGAAGTGCCAAGTATAAGATGTATAGCACAAACTTTGTCTTATAAAATGTATTAATTGCTTCTCTTACCACCACCCTCAACCCCAACTCACCACCTACTTCTGTCTCCTTTTGTATATGTATCTATGCCTTCTGTTTAATATATCTGGCTCAGGATTGTAGACTGGGTTTAAAAAAGTAGAGAGATAGACAGATAGACAGGTAGGTAGGTAGGTATAAAGAAAGAAATGTAAGACACATCACTCTGTGGGAAGTGGTAGGTGGAATTTGCCAGAGAGCAGACTATGCCATCAAGGTATGTGCATTGCCCAGTAATAGGCAGCTTCTTGAAGATCAGTCTAATTACCTGACATTGCTAGATGGAAACCTTCAGGAAAAGCACAGGTAAACAACTTTTCTAGGTTAGATGTGCAAACAGGGTCAGAGGTACTATTTCTAATACGTCTTAGCTGGTAGAAGCCATTTGTATCTGAAGCTGATCCTCAGTAAAAGCTTGGGCAAAGTAATTTCTGTCTGTTGGTCACTTTTCTGCATTCTATTCATATCTTCTCCAACTTCCTAGTCAGGTAGTTCTTCCTGAAAACCAATATCAGTCGGTTACAGCTAAGTGAATTTAATATTAAATATCGCTTATCCCAAGAGGTGTTCTCAGGGCTTCTAATTATTGAGTAAAATATTTGCCTTTTAATTAACTAAAAGGAACTTTGGGCGTCTGCTAAGTTAAGAAAGTAACTCTGAGAGAGTGGTGGTGGATCCTTGAAACCACATTCCTCAGTCTCCTTACACATAAGATATCTAAAATCCTGTCTCAGTGATACAACAGAAGAAATCTCTTCTTGTGTCTAGTCATTTAAACAAATCACTAACTTTACTACACTGAGTTGAGACTGTATATTTAGATTAGTATAATTTATCAAAGATCATTCCTTCTGATTCTCTTGCCCTTTAAGCCCAGCTCTGATGCTTTCAGCTTATAATTTTTAATGAGTCAGTTTAACTCTGAAGACTTCAGATTCTTCATCTGTAAAGTGGTTGTTGTGAAGTTGTATCATTCTTTTATCCTGAGCTTTGAATTCCTCAGCAGGATTTTCAGATTAGCACTTTTCCTAGAACACACAGACTCCAGAAATATCAAAATATAAGATTCAGGAGGAGATCTAGGTCAAGTAAGAGTTATGATCCTATAACATATTTGACTTCAAGATGATTTTAAATTATAGAGAGTAGTGGCTTTAGGGTATCTTAGCATCACTTGTTTGTTTTTACTTGACACTGATGAACAGAATGAGGGCTTCCCTGATAGCTCAGTTGGTAAAGAATCCACCTATGATGCAGGAGACCCCGATTTGATTCCTGGGTTGGAAAGATCCACTGGAGAAGGGATAGGCTACCCACTCCAGTATTCTTGGGCTTCCCTTCTGGCTCAGCTGGTAAAGAATCCACCTGCAATGTGAGAGACCTGGGTTCATTTCCTTGAGTTGGAAAGATCCCCTGGAGAAGGAAAGGGCTACCCACTCCAGTATTCTGGCCTAGAGAATTTAATATGAGCTAATGAATTCTCTTCATTGATACCCTTCTAAGTGGTCTTGAATTATAGCCTTTTCCATCCCATTCACAGACCTGCTCCATCCAACTTTTTTTTTTTAACTTTACAATATTGTACTGGTTTTGCCAAATACCAAAATGAATCCGCCACAGGTATACATGTGTTCCCCATCCTGAGCCCTCCTCCCTCCTCCCTCCCCATACCATCCCTCTGGGTCATCCCAGTGCACCAGCCCCAAGCATCCAGTATCGTGCATCGAACCTGGACTGGCGACTTGTTTCATTGCCATTCTCCCAAATCATCCCACCCTCTCCCTCTCCCACAGAGTCCAAAAGACTGTTCTATACATCAGTGTCTCTTTTGCTATCTCGTATACAGGGTTATTGTTACCATCTTTCTAAATTCCATATATATGCGTTACTATACTGTATTGGTGTTTTTCTTTCTGGCTTACTTCACTCTGTATAATGGGCTCCAGTTTCATCCACCTCATTAGAACTGATTCAAATGTATTCTTTTTAATGGCTGAGTAATACTCCATTGTGTATATGTACCACTGCTTTCTTATCCATTCATCTGCTGATGGACATCTAGGTTGCTTCCATGTCCTGGCTATTATAAACAGTGCTGCAATGAACATTGGGGTACACGTGTCTCTTTCCCTTCTGGTTTCCTCAGTGTGTATGCCCAGCAGTAGGATTGCTGGATCATAAGGCAGTTCTATTTCCAGTTTTTTAAGGAATCTCCACACTGTTCTCCATAGTGGCTGTACTAGTTTGCATTCCCACCAACAGTGTAAGAGGGTTCCCTTTTCTCCATGCCCTCTCCAGCATTTATTATTTGTAGACTTTTGGATCACAGCCATTCTGACTGGCGTGAAATGGTACCTCATAGTGGTTTTGATTTGCATTTCTCTGATAATGAGTGATATTGAGCATCTTTTCATGTGTTTGTTAGCCATCTGTATGTCTTCTTTGGAGAAATGTCTATTTAGTTCTTTGGCCCATTTTTTGATTGGGTCATTTATTTTTCTGGAATTGAGCTGTAGGAGTTGCTTGTATATTTTTGAGACTAGTTGTTTGTCAGTTGCTTCATTTGCTATTATTTTCTCCCCTTCTGAAGGCTGTCTTTTCATCTTGCTTATAGTTTCCTTTGTTGTGCAGAAGCTTTTAAGTTTAATTAGGTCCCATTTGTTTATTTTTGCTTTTATTTTCAATATTCTGGGAGATGGGTCATAGAGGATCCTGCTGTGATGTATGTCGGAGAGTGTTTTGCCTATGTTTTCCTCTGGGAGTTTTATAGTTTCTGGTCTTATGTTTAGATCTTTAATCCATTTTGAGTTTATTTTTGTGTATGGTGTTAGAAAGTGCTCTAGTTTCATTCTTTTACAAGTGGTTGACCAGTTTTCCCAGCACCACTTGTTAAAGAGATTGTTTTTAATCCATTGTGTATTCTTGCCTCCTTTGTCAAAGATAAGGTGTCCATATGTGCGTGGATTTATCTCTGGGCTTTCTATTTTGTTCCATTGATCTATATTTCTGTCTTTGTGCCAGTACCATACTGTCCTGATAACTGTGGCTTTGTAGTAGAGCCTGAAGTCAGGTAGGTTGATTCCTCCAGTTCCATTCTTCTTTCTCAAGATAGCTTTGGCTATTCGAGGTTTTTTGTATTTCCATACAAATTGTGAAATTATTTGTTCTAGCTCTGTTAAAAATACCATTGGTAGCTTGATAGGGATTGCATTGAATCTATAAATTGCTTTGGGTAGTATACTCATTTTCACTATATTGATTCTTCCAATCCATGAACATGGTATATTTCTCCATCTATTAGTGTCCTCTTTGATTTCTTTCACCAGTGTTTTATAGTTTTCTATATATAGGTCTTTAGTTTCTTTAGGTAGATATATTCCTAAGTATTTTATTCTTTCCATTGCAATGGTGAATGGAATTGTTTCCTTAGTTTCTCTTTCTGTTTTCTCATTATTAGTGTATAGGAATGCAAGGGATTTCTGTGTATTGATTTTATATCCTGCAACTTTACTATAATCATTGATTAGTTCTAGTAATTTTCTGGTGGAGTCTTTAGGGTTTTCTATGTAGAGGATCATGTCATCTGCAAACAGTGAGAGTTTTACTTCTTCTTTTCCAATTTGGATTACTTTTATTTCTTTTTCTGCTCTGATTGCTGTGGCCAAAACTTCCAAAACTATGTTGAATAGTAATGGTGAAAGTGGGCACCCTTGTCTTGTTCCTGACTTTAGAGGAAATGCTTTCAATTTTTCACCATTGAGGATAATGTTTGCTGTGGGTTTGTCATATATAGCTTTTATTATGTTGAGGTATGTTCCTTCTATTCCTGCTTTCTGGAGAGTTTTTATCATAAATGGATGTTGAATTTTGTCAAAGGCTTTCTCTGCATCTATTGAGATAATCATATGGCTTTTATTTTTCAATTTGTTAATGTGGTGTATTACATTGATTACTGTAATTTTTCTTTTCTCCATAGAATTTATCTCCTCCAGCTAATTTGCATGCCCAGTACTTTGCTTCAGCCCTGATCTGGGCATTATTAGGATTCCTTGCAGGTGTGAAAGCCCCTGGGGTATTTAATAATAACAAAAAACTACTTATTATTGAGCACCTATTATGTACAAGAAACAGTGCTAGGTGCTTTGTGTACCTGATCTTTTTTTCTAAGTTTGTGTGTGTGCATGTGTGCCAAGTGGCATCAGTCATGTCCCACTCTTTCAGACCCAATGGACTACTGTAGCCCTCCAGGCTTCTCTGTCCATGGAAGTTTCCAGGCAAAAATACTGGAGTGGATTGCCACGCCTTTCTCCGACCCAGGGATCAAACCTATGTCTCTTAAGTCTCCTGCATTGGCAGGTTGTGCTCTTTACCACTAGTGCCACCTGGGAAGCCTTTTTTCTGAACGTATCAATCTATGAAGACATATTCTATCCCCTTTCAACAGATAAGGAGATGGAGGATTAAAGAGATGGGATAACCTGCCTCAGGTCCCTCAACTAGTAAATGAAAGAACTGGATTCCAGCCAGAAGCACCATATCATAGAGCCTTAATTATAGTATTCTATCCTCTATAGAAGATTGCAATACTGATCTCACCCATTCTATGCCTGACCTGAAATTAGTTGAAAAAAAAATGTAGATGTATGTTGAGTTGATTTTTAAATTTTATTTTATTGAAGTATAGTTGATTTACAGTGTTGTGTTAATTTCTACTTTACAGCAAAGTGGTTCAGTTAATACATATATATATATAATTTTTCATATTCTTTTCCATATGGTTATCACAGTGAGTTGATTTTTTATATAGAAAAGCAATTTATTGCATTATATGCACTTACACAGTTAGTCAAGGAGAGTAACAGGCCTGCTGGTGAAACAGGTCACCCAAAATAGAGATGGTATTAAACTAGTGGTCGAGGACTAACTCCTTTTAAAAAAAAAAAAAGCAACTCCTATCCAGGATTAATTTAATTTTTAATTTTTAGAACAAATACAAGCTATTGATTCATTCTTCTCAACTTAACTGAACAGTCTACCTGTGGTATAATTGTCAGGTAAAGGCATACATCCTTACAACTTCGTGGTCAAAATTTTTTTTAAAAACACCATTTCACAGAAAGGAGAGAAACAATATGAAAACAGCTCAAGAAATACACTAACACGCAAAAATATATGGGGAAGGAGGAACACGTTTTGACTTAACTGAAGAAACTGAGAGGAGACTCGTCTATGTAAGGAAATGTGCATCCTAGAAAAGTTCAGCATGTAGGAATTTGTATGACTTGAATCTCCCCTATTTCCTGAATAAAAACAACATCTTGTAGTATTTATACTTCATGGCTCAGACACCTACCTCACTTGGCTCTATTTCTTACTCACTCTAGCCTTTACTTAAATGAGTCTGAAAAACTTGGGGCTATAGCATAAGAAGAAAAATAACCACACACTGTATTCCCCCTTTTGTGGCTACTTTTAGACCTCTATTACTAGAAAACTCCTAAAGAAAATTTAAATATAAGTCTGTGGCTTTGCTGAATCAAGAAGCCCCCAGTTAATATTTAGAAAACACCTTCTGTTTGAACTAATAACATTGTTGATAGAACTTATTATAGAGGGATAACCAAACAAAGTCTCTGTCTCAAAACCAGTGTTAAATCAATCTCAGAGTTGAAAGGAAGAAAAGGGGAGTCTAAAGATCACAAATGCAGACATGATCTAAATCCTTGTCCTTCTGGACCCATGCTTCCTTCAGGGTCTTCATCATTATAAATGTTCTCTGCCATTTGCCACACTTGCATGATATTGTCTTCTGATATAGAACAAATCACCCGAGGTTCATTGGGAGTCTAGAAGAAATCAGATATCTTGGCAGTGTGACCACCATGAATAAACAACAACTCTGGTGGCCCATCTTCTGGGGATTGTTCCTCTCCAATTTTACTTACATCCCAGACATTCAGTCTTTGATCAATACCATTGGAAGCCAAAATAGTCTCATTGTGAGGTGACCACTGAACCTGGACTATTTCATCCTTATGTGATTCAAAGGAATCCAACTTAAGTTTCAGATTTCTCAGATCCCACAGGGCAACAGTTTTGTCAGCTGATCTGTGGCAAGAATGAGCTCACTATAAGGACTGAAAGAAAGGCAGTTCACTTCAGCAATGTGAGCATCAACTGAGTGGCTTGGTTTGGAAGTACTGTTTGAAGGAGTATCCCAGATCATGAGTTTCTGATCATCAGCAACTGACCCAAAGAGGGACTCATGGAGCAGATGCCAGGAGATAACCTCTACTACTGCTGTGTGCTCTGTAAAGATGGTCTTCACATCCACACTTTCCCTTCCTTTGGAACAGCACTTATGTCCCACAGGCAGATGGTGTGGTCATCTGAAGCACTCAGTAAGTGCCCACTGAGATTTGGGTTCCAAGAAAGCCCGTAGCCTTCCTTCTGATGTCCACGGAGGCACAAGTCTGGGTTGCACTCTCCAGAAGGGTCTGGTTTAGCAGGATATTTTGAATAGTCAAAAGCAAGAACATCACTGGATGGATTCTTTGTTGCAATGATGCAAGGGTTCTGGGGCATATAGCATGCACTGTTTACCTCTCCTTCATGGCTGATCTTGATTTCTATTTCAATTTTTCCACTAACTGAGCCAAAACCTCCAAATTCTCCTTTTTCACTGTTGTAGTGTGAAGCATCAAACTGAGCATCATCATTAGGGAGCTGCACGCTGACTGTCACAAGGTGGTTTTGTTCATCTGACAAGTGTGTCCCCAGGACGAGTCGGTGAATACTGAATTCTTTCCCTTCTGGTCTGGTTACATTTGGAAGCCACTGTGCAGTTAGGCTAGGCCACTCCAGAGCATGGATCATCACCAAGTTGTAAAGAAAAGGGGTGTTCTTTTTCCATATTTTATATTCTTCGTTGATCACACATTCTTCTACTGCATCATCAAAGGTGCTTCCTTGTTGGCCATGCCGAGTAGGCAAGCCAGCGGGGATCCCAGGGTTGAGCACTGCAGGAGCCTGCGGGCACTTGCTCTGCGCATGTAGCCTCTCTTTGTCCCCAGTGAGCTGATTTTTATGTCATATAATTACTTGCAGATGGAATTTAAAAACACCAAGAGTCTATGTGAAGGAAATTAAAGTCTTCAAACAGTTATTGAGCACTCTTATGGGCAAGGCATTGCCCTAAGCATTATAAGGGAAACACAGTGAACAAGCATATGCTCCTGACAAGAGCAACAAAGCTACTCAAAGGGGGAAAACAGCCTTCAGAATTAGAACCAAATATAGGTTTTAGAGTTTGGTGGCCAGTTTTTTCCTAAATACCATGTGAGATTAAAAAAACTCACAGAGGCCTAGAATATTTCTCAGAGAGGAACTGATTTAAAAAAAAAAAAAAAAGAATCAAGAAAATCAGATTCCTGGGGGGCAGAAAACCCTATGCCACTTCTTGCATTCTCCCAAACAGATTTGAAGTTCATACCAACACACAGAGCACAGGGGACTGGGGAAGACCACCTGGTCAACTGCCACAAAACAGGTGGCCACTCATTCCCTCAGTCAACCCACAAACATTCTTCTAGAACCAATATTGAGCTGTGCACTCTGCTAGAGCTTAGATACAGGCACTGTTAAGATGCATTCACTCCTTCAAGGAGTGTATAACCTACATACATGTAAATAAATAATTTCCATGCAGTCTAATAATTATAGTAATTAGTAAGTATCCAGTGCTATGAGAATGTCAATAGAGTGGCAATCAGAGATTTTCACACAGGAGGTGGACTTGGAGCTGAATTACGAATGATGAGTTTGAGTGTTGGGATCAGATGTAGAGAGTATTTTAAGCAGGAAGTTGAAGGACGTAGAAGCATGCAAGAGTCTGGTGTGTTTGAATGATAATAGTGTTTCATAGAGTATGTGTGAGAGAGTGGCAGGGGATGAGCCTAGCCTGGAGAGAGACCATGATAAGTCTTAAATGCCATGTGTAAGCTGAGATATTATGCTGCTAGTGATGGGAAACTATTTCAGGGTTTTAAGAAGGATGTCACAGAATCATATTTGCCTTGTAAGAGAACCATTAGATCAACACTAGGGAATGTAGTAGAGGAGGATAGAGAAGAAACCAATTAGTGATTTGTTGGCACCATTTGAGCAAGATGAGTCACCTCTGCTGTGCTCTGCCTAAATTCTTGAATTATCATCACAATAAATAAATGCTGTTTTACATTCCTAAATTTGGAGTGTGTTACCTGTTAATAAATGACCAGAATATGTGACTTACAATCTTGTGAGTTACTTGTAGCTAGGACTAAATAGTGGAGAAGGCAATAGCACCCTACTCCAGTACTTTTGCCTAGAAAATCCCATGGACGGAGGACCCTGGTAGGCTGCAGTCCATGGGGTCGCTAGAGTCGGACACGACTGAGTGACTTCACTTTCACTTTTCACTTTCATGCATTGGAGAAGGAAATGGCAACCCACTCCAGTGTTCTTGCCTGGAGAATCCCGGGGACGGGGAAGCCTGGTGGGCTGCTGTCTCTGGGATTGCACAGAGTTGGACACGACTGAAGCAACTTAGCAGCAGCAGGACTAAATAGTATTCATTTCTCTGCCCCTAGCCTTAGTGCATTTCACATAGGAAGCACCAATATTGTTTATTCAGTGAATTGAATGGATGTTTAGATGCCTGCATGGGGTGTTTGCAAGCTTCCATTATAATTAAGCCTCCAAATCTAAGTATCTCTACCTCAAATGTAAGAAAGAATGATCTCTGACCTCTCCGAAGGTGTGTGGAGCCCTTTTGACAGGAGAGAGCCATGTATAACACACAGAGACCCCAGCCCCTGGTTGTGCTTCTTGACAAGAGGAACTGGTCAGTGACTCTCCCAAGGAGCACTGTAGAATTGTGCTTGTTTTTTTTTTCTTTTTGACCATGCTATGTGGCATTCGGGATCTTAGTTCCTCACCTAGGGATTGACCCCAGGCCCTCTGCAGTGGAAGCATGGAATCCTAACCATTGGTCCTCCAGGGAAGTCTGTGGAGGACTGTGCTTTAATAATAGCAAATGCTCACATAAGACTTGCTGTGTATCAGGCACTTTGGTAAGCATTTTGCAAAGATTAATCCATTTAATATTCATAAGTCTATGAGATAAGTACTATTATAATCCCTATTTTACATATACAAAAAATATGACATGGAAATACTAAGTAATTTGCACAAGATCACACAGCTAGCAAGTGACAGTTGAAATCCAGGCAACCTGCCCCTGGTGACCATGATGCTTTTATTCATGATGCTGTCCTCTTCTTTAAGAAGAATCATGCTGTTACCTGTGACCCCACCCATTTGGGAATGATAATTTTTGGTAAAGAAGAAAAGAAAAATACTAGTCTCTGTGACCTTAGACAAGATGTAAACTTTTTGTGCTCTTAAATGTTGAATTTAGTAATTCACTTTCACTTTAAGCAAATAATAAAATTTCTTTTTTTTAGATTCCATGAGAAATGATATTTTGTAAGTATCAAATTGTGATATTATTAACAATCACTCTTGATACAAGTAAAATTTTCTCATATTGTATCTGAATAAGTTATCAGAGTGTCTGTGGGGGCATAAGAAGGTCTCCTTCCCTGAAAGCCATTAACCTAAGCCTAGTTATCGAGTCCCATTGAATTCTAAATGCATTTTCCAATTTTTAAATCTAGGAACAAAACTCTGATATTGCAGGTAATTAAATTCATTCTGAGAAAAATATGTCCATGTGGGTTAAATTGCCAGCATTTGAACAGAATACTAATAACAAACTGTGGGAAGTTTTATTGGTTACTTTGAGCTTTGAGTAAACACTGACCTATTTCAAATAACCCTGTGACTCATCTGCAAAGCTGCAGATCACAAGTACAGCATTTAAATGGAGACACAAATGCCAGAGTGTAGAGATTTTCCTCACTTCAATGACTGCACTTCCTAAATCAGAAAACCTTCTAATTTGAGGTTTACCAAAAATAGCACTGGTACATATGGAGCCACAAATCAACAGTTTCCATAAATAGTCAAGATTTTGTCAAAGACCCAGTTCTAGAACTAAAATTTTATATAATAATTGACCATGTTTTGGTGTCAAAAAAAATTTCAATCACCATTCTAGTGCCATAAAAAGAAATCTAAAATGGGCTATTTCTATTTTTGCTCATGATTAAATATAGTAGTCAAGATTTTTAAATTATTCCAATGTTGTACAGGGAAAAAAATTGCAAAGAGCTAAGAAAGTAATATTTTCAAGAAAGTAGGCCTCCCAATATCATAAGGAGGTAGTCACAAAATAAGAAGGGTGCAGTAGAGAGACCGAGTAAGAATTTGTGCCAAATGGAAGACATCTATGTCAGCATAAAAAATATTTGTGGACAATTAGAAGCAAATGTCATCTTCTAGGTATTACAATAAATGCACTTTGCCACTGTCCACATTTACCAGTTCCCCCTTGTCTTCTCCAATCTTGTCTGATTTCCTTCAGATATTCTCTATGTCAAACCAAAGAAAAGCAATTTCCTACAACAAATACACTCAAATTTCTACCTCCAGTGCAGATGATTAGGAAAGTGAAAGACATTTATAGATTTCAGTGAGGAAAAGCAATACCATGGAAGGAAAAATAGACCCAACCAAAGCACAGCAATCATCAAGCTCTGTGACTTTGTACATGTCATCTAACCTCTTAGGACCACAGTCTTCTCCTCTGGAAACGAATTGACACCTTCCTTTCTCGCATACTGTTTTGAAGATTAAATGAGATTATCTCAGTGAAACCCATTGAGTCATAAACCACGCACTATGAACATGTCAAGCTGTCATACAGTATCTTTTTAAATACAGTGTTATTAAACTCTCTGCAAAGAATGTGCGATCGAAAACCTGTTATTTCTCTGCCAAAAGGGGGGATTTGCAAGTGTTTGTGAGCTGTTATAGGCAAAGAAGCATCAGAAATGAAATTTTCCCCTTGATGCAGTCAGAGGATAGAAAAAGAAGTTAACCAGGAATGGCAGTTATTTAATGTTTACTGAGTATAACTTATTGCTTTGAAAGGATCATATCACCTTTGTTTCACCTAAATCCACCTCTGCTCCAACAATGACAATTATCCTATGCTTTGGAAAACACCAATCTGGTGAATTCTTGTAATTCTAGAGGTAGAATTCCATGGGTTCTGTTGCTAAATGATTTAACCAAAGCCACAATTTTAGTCAGGTGTGAAATTGGACTAGAAAGTATAAGATGCTTAGTGTCTTTAGCTCTCCTAACCACTGAAGCCCACAGTCCACTAAGTTGCACATCATTTCTCAGTTTTTATTAAGTGACAAACTACATACCAGTGACAGACAGATCCTTCAAAAGTTAATGACCTCAGGGAACTGGGATTTCATTACAAACGGTTAGCAATAGAAAACAGATTTTGGGTTGTTGTCAGAATTAAACACCTGCAGATGAATGGTTGGATCTATCAAGTGGCTAATCAGAAGAGTCTCTTCTGTTGTTAATCATGTGTAACATTTATGTACACTTTATATTGCAAAAATCTCTAGACTCACCCACACAGGTTACCTGTCAAGTAGACATATGCCCGGGTATATATCATGTCTTGACTCTTCCAGAAAATCAATTGGTTATGAGTGTGTATATCTCATTTATCTCTGTAGCTTTAGCATTCATCACAATGTCTGGCACTAAATAGATACCACTAAAACGAAGATCATGGCATCTGGTCCCATCACTTCATGGGAAATAGATGGGGAAACAGTGTCAGACTTTATTTTGGGGGGCTCCAAAATCACTGCAGATGGTGACTGCAGCCATGAAATTAAAAGACGCTTACTCCTTGGAAGAAAAGTTATGACCAACCTAGATAGCATATTCAAAAGCAGAGACATTACTTTGCCAACAAAGGTTCATCTAGTCAAGGCTATGGTTTTTCCAGTGGTCATGTATGGATGTGAGAGGTGGACTGTGAAGAAAGCTGAGTGCCGAAGAATTGATGCTTTTGAACTGTGGTGTTGGAGAAGACTCTTGAGAGTCCCTTGGACTACAAGGAAATCCAACCAGTCCATTCTGAAGGAGATCAGCCCTGGGATTTCTTTGGAAGGAATGATGCTAAAGCTGAAACTCCAGTTATTTGGGCACCTCATGCGAAGAAGAGTTGACTCATTGGAAAAGATTCTGATGCTGGGAAGGATTGGGGGCAGGAGGAGAAGGGGACAACAGAGGATGAGATGGCTGGATGGCATCACTGACTCGATGGACGTGAGTCTGAGTGAACTCTGGGAGTTGGTGATGGACAGGGAGGCCTGGTGTGCTGCGATTCATGGCATCGCAAAGAGGTGGACACAAATGAGCTACTGAACTGAACTGAAGCAATTGTCGAGTGAATATGAACGAATGAATGAATGGCTTCAAACTGGTCTACACCTAAAGCTATGGAGTCCTATGGAATAATTCGGTAATATTGTGAGAATTTGGTATCATTTTTCAACTTTATCTGGGTCATTCTCTTTTTCTAAATGTGTATGTTCATGATATAAATCTTCCTGTGGGGCAAAAGGGGTAACACAATCCTCCATTGAGCTGAGTGACATTCCAGGGTCCTTGGAATAAATCTGTCATTGGGAATGCACTCACCTCAAAGTAGGGCCACCATAGTATCCAGCCTAGTGAGTCTAAGTGAATCTTCAATCCAGGGACACAGCAGGTCAGTGATATCATAATTTCCTGCGTAATCCACCGTGATGAAGAGAGGTGTACACCAAGAGGTGTACAAGTACACTTGCATTGCACTCGGTGTCATATGAGGCAGGATGGTGGAGTAGAAAGAGCACTAGACAAGGAATCAGAAGAATTGGGTTCTGGTTCTGGTTTTGCACTTGTTTTTCTAATGGTCTTAAGTAACTGGCTTTTTCTGGCTACGTTGTTCTTCCCTCTTGAGTTGGACAAATCTCTTGCCTATCAAGTTTTTTGTAGGTACCAAATGAGATAATAATTATAGTATGCTATTTTATCTAGGAGTTGGTACTTCTTGTGTGAAGGTGGTTTGTCAATTGTAAAAGATAGCCAAATTATGATAATTTTGTCCCTAGTCCTTAGGAACAGTTTTATCTTCCTGATTTGGAATAGTATCTATCAATATAAAGTGGATTTTCATTCCAGCTATTTGATGCCTGGTGGAGGTAGCCCATTCTCACCAGTCTATTGATAAAAGAGTTAAAATTAGTTGTGATTGTTCCATATTCAAGAGATAATTGAGCTTTGACTGATAATGATGCACCTTCCTTGCTTTAATTCACTCTTCTATAATACAAGAACTATCTTTTAATAAAGTAGTCAATATGATCAGGCTTTTGTTGGCAAACAACACAGTAAAAGGACCTGAATTGTGAACCAGATCAGCTACTATCTCCATGGTATGATTTTAGAGGAAACTTAAGTCCTATTTCTCCTCATTCATTGATATTCAAAAATCCCTCATTGAGATAAATTTTTTCTTTCCACAGTTGGACATGAAGTTGAAATTTAAATCTCCTTCAAATAAGTAATATAGTAAGTTTTTACCAAGATGCAAAGGATTAATTGAAGGTATTTTTTGATAACAGCACTTGAGCAAGAGGGCATTAGATATATGCCATATAAAAGAAAAAAAGGGAGAACCATCAGTTCAGTTCAGTTCAGTCGCTCAGTCGTGTCCGACTCTTTGCGACCCCATGAATCGCAGCACGCCAGGCCTCCCTGTCCATCACCAACTCCCAGAGTTCACTCAGACTCACATCCTTCCAGTCAGTGATGCCATCCAGCCATCTCATCCTCTGTGGTCCCCTTCTCCTCCTGCCCCCAATCCCTCCCAGCATCAGAGTCTTTTCCAATGAGTCAACTCTTCGCATGAGGTGGCCAAATTACTGGAGTTTCAGCTTTAGCATCATTCCTTCCAAAGAAGTCCCAGGGCTGATCTCCTTTAGAATGGACTAAAAGTTACCAAATCTATCTTCTTACTTTACTCATTTAAGTACTGAGATTTAAAAATGGATTTATTTTTAAATGTACTTTCTAAAAAAGATTATCACAGAATAACTGCTGTGGGAAAAAAATACTGGAAGAAAAAGCTCCTATCTAAAATAAACGTTTTCTTGTATTCTATACTTGTCAAAAATATGTACTAGATAGGATCTGAGTTAACTCATTTTCAACATGTTTTTTCACTACAGACTTATAAATGAATCTTTGAGGGACCAGCTATTGGTAACCATCCAGAAGACTTTCACATATACTCGAACCCAAGCTCAGCACCTCTTCATCATCCTCATGGAGTGCATGAAGAAGAAAGAACTGGTAGGTAACAGTGTGTCTGTGAGTGGCAGAGACCTCCCCATACCCCTTCTCTCTGTTTAACCATTTTCTTGAACCACACATCAATTGTTTCTCCTTTCCAGCCAAGCTCACAACCATCCTCAGGCTCCACTGGCTCCTGTAGCTTCCTCCCCTCAATAGCTGAGACATTGTGTTTTCTGGCCGGATTTAATGAAGTGTGGGCACAGGGTTCTAGCATCTTTTGCTACTGAAGCTCGCCCAAATGCTCTGATTGCCTCAGTGCAATGAGGTGAGGAGAGAACATAGGTTTCCTCCCAGAGAATGCTTCCACTGATCCTCTTAGGTTTAGGGTTTCACTTGGCTTGTGAGTTGTGAATTACTGATGTGCTTAGTATCTTAGTATCATCGATCTTAGTGGCTCAGGGTACAGGTTAATCTGTTCATGTGTATAGGTAGAAAATGAAGAAATGTACTCAAGGAAGTTTGGAAATTTCTATAATTTCGAAAGTGCCCTTCATAGCTACTGAAGAAGCATTTCTCACATCTCAGGAAAATGTCTTAGAAATGTGCCATCACAGGGACCTTCAGTTAGGGTGAGCAGAAATAGCAGGAGTTAACACTGAAGGAGCCCTTGCTATGTGCCAGGCAGAGTGCCAAATCATTCCACGTATTAACTCATGTGATCTTAGCAACTGTCCCAGTGTGAGAGGTACAGCCGTTACTCTCACCTTCTAGATGAGAAAACTCCAAGTCACCTGATGAGTAAATCAGGAACTAGACTGAAAACCAATGGTATTTCATCTCTGTGGTAAGTATTTTTATTCAGAAATTGTCTCGTTGAAACGAAGGTAGTGCATCATCCACTCAAGGTCTATTCGTGGCGGGCCTCAGTGAGATGAGATTATTCTCAAAGGCCATGGGAGCCTACCCGCTGATGAGGAGGTAGAGGAGCGGTTCACCCCTGAGCAGTGTTCTCACTCAGGCTGGGACAATCTCAAGCCTGCTGAGCATCCTAGAATGGTTATCCCTGCAGACATGAGGGTGCACTGCTCCTCCAGAGGGGCACCAGGGCCAGACCCTAAAAGGATCAGCTGTGAGGCAGGGCATGTGAGAGGAACTGGAGTGAGCTGCCTGCATCCAGTTCCCCAGTAGACTACAGGCTCCCCAGACCTGGGCTGGAACCATCTTGTTCACAACAGTGTCCCTATGTATGCAACAGTGGCTGGCACACAGTGGTGCTCACTGAGGCTGCCAGGAAGGAGGGAAGGAGGTGATTTCTCAATTTAAAGAACTAAATATTTAGAAAAAAAAAATCTGACTCAAATAAACAAGACCAAACTCCAGAAAGCATCACATAGCCCTTGTGAAAAGCCTTTCAGCAGCTTCTAGGTTTAGCATGAAAGGAGTGAGGTGAGGAGAATGGGACAGTACCTCTAATTCTTGAGTACCTGACCTAAGTAGTCTGGCTGCCCCATATACAGAAGCCCGCATGGAGATCAGGTTCAGAATCATGACTGCCAGCATCCCAGGAGAGCCTCTATCAATCCTGAAAGTGCTACTGCCATCCTCCCATCTTGGAGGCAGTTATCTCACAAGCTATTAGTCTGTGTTTCCTCCACTTTTAAGAGGGGCATGAAACTCTGAGCTTCTGTCTGCTACAGAAGGGATTTTCTCCTGACTATTAATGATTTTACAGTGCTAAGGTCAGTGACTATGAAAGCTTACCAGAACCCTGCATTTCAGCAGTCCTCCAAGTTTCCTAGAAAGGCAGTCAGGCTCAAAATTCTAAGAACTAGTTGGAAATCATAAAACCAAATGAGGCTGGATGTACTTTTCTGGGTATTTTATAGGACTGTTCCCTGGGATTCTTTGTTTGGTAATTGTCTTGTTGCTTAATCGTGGTCTCTGCTGAAATGTCAACTGTATTTTATGGTGACATATTCATTGTAAGAAATATGAGGTATCCCTAGCTCTAGACTAAGGACATGTGATCTTAACAAGCAGTAAGTTGTCCTGATCTCCATCCACATCTGGGCAGAAATTAGGATTTTTAAAATCATAAGTGTAATTAATTTCCAGTTTTGAAGGACTGCATGTATGGATAGTACTAGATGCTTTAGAAAGGAGGTGGGAGGAGCTCGGCATGATTTTTCTCCTTTTGAAGGAAGTAGGGGAGGGAACAGAGGCTGAAGAGTTGTGGGGATGTGTGCACAACCAGGACAAGCCACGCCAGGGCTCTCCTGCTGCAGAGCCCAGGTATCTCCTCCTCATCACACAACAGCAAGCATCTTTCAAGTTGCTTTTGTTTTCTTTTTTTCTTATTTAGGTGGTCTAAAGTTTTTATGGGACTTCCCTTGTGTTTTTACTCCTGGATTAGATATTTAATCCATCTAGTATTCGGTACAGAGTTTCCTTGCAACTTTTTAAAAGTTGAAGTATAGTTGATTTCTAGTATTTCAGGTGTACAGCAAAATGATTCATTTTTATATATATAATGTATATATATATATATCTTGTATACATATGTATAAAGAATTTTCAGATTCTTTCCCATTATAGTTTGCTACAAGATATTGAATATAGTTCCTTGTGCTATACAGTAGGTCCTTGTTGTTTATTTTATATATAGTAGTGTGTATCTGTTGATCCCTGTTATCCCTCCTCCCCTTTCCTCTTTGGTAACCATAAGTTTGTTTTCTATCTGTGAGTCCATTTCTGTTTTATAAATAAGTTCCTTTATATCATATTTTAGATTCCACATGTAAGTGCTAGCACATAGTATTTGTCTTTCTCTTTCTGACTTACTTTGCTGACTATGATCATCTCTAGGTCCGTTCACATTGCTGATGGCATCATTTCATTCTTTCTATGGCTGAGTAATATTCTGCTGTATATTTGTACCACATCTTTAACCATTCATCCCTCAGTGGACACTTAGGTTGCTTCCATGTCATGAATATTGTAAATAATGCTGCTGTGAACACTAGGGTGCATGTTTCTTTTTGAATTAGTATTTTTGTCTTTTCTGGGTATATGCCCAGGAGTGGGATTGCTGAATCATATAGTAGCTCTATTTTTAGTCTTTTAAGGAACCTCCTTGCTGTTCTCCATAGTGGCTATACCAGTTTACATTCCCACCAACTAGTGTAGGAAGGTTCCTCTTCAAATTTCTTTTGATTCCCTTTATGAATGAAGTGGGATGTCATATCCTGAAGTCAGTCTAACCATTCATTTCCAAGTTCAATTTAAGGATTTGGTTCTAGAGCTGTTCTTACGTCTTTCTCATCCCAGCATCCTATTTACAGTGTCATAAAGACCTGCACTACAGATGCATATTTAGCTTGTCAAATCAGGCCTCTGGGCTATGTGGCCTCATGGAAAATATGCCTTGTTGGGCCCTTTGTATGAGTACTTCCTACACACTTCATATTGTTCCTGAAAAAAAAATCACTTCTACTCTGCTTATTTCCAAACTTGGGTCCAAACACCTCAGATCCTGTCATCTTCTGAGAAGATATATCCTTCTAGAAACCAACCCATGAGCTAAATCCCATCACTGTTATCTAGGAAAAAATTAAAATAAAAGCAATAAAAACTTTCCACAGCAACATAGTAATTTGGGGTCAAATGTAAGGGGTCAACGGTCCTCCACTTCCTTCTTCTCCAAAGGGATGTGGTCATAAAGAACATTAGGACAGGAAAAGAGGGCCCCAGTGGCTTAGCACACTCTGAGGCTGATTACATGTATAGAAAGCACAGAGCTTTTAGTTCCAGAGGACAGTGCCAGCTCCCTCCCTCTGCTGCTGCCTCTCGGAGCTCCCACCTGCCCTCTGAACTCCTGCAGAAGCTTCCCCCACATCCTCACTGCCAACCCACCAGCCTTAGCCTGGGCAGTACATTTTCTACAAACACTTTGTTGTGATGGAGTATTGATAGACTCAGCAATGTAAGCCCTATGATATGTGTGCCCCTAAACAAGTCATGGTGGAGGATAGCAGCTGCCTGGCTCCTTTTTTACAATCTTTCATTTCCACACTGATGGCTCCTCTAATTTGCTATCTTCCTTTCCCAGCTGCTGGACCTCCTAGGGACCAGTGCTATTCACTTTGCCACTGTTACCAAGTCTAAGCTTGCTTTGCCTGCAGCACAACAGGCCAATAAGTCTACAGATGAGGTGTTGGGGCAAGGAATACAACTTTATTTGGGAAGCAGCAGACTGAGAAGATGGCACACTAATGTCTCAAAATAACCATATTATCAGGGTCTGGATGTCAGGTTCTTTTATAAAACAGAGATGAGGGGGAAAGAGGAAGTAAAGCAAAAAGGCCATTAATCTAGCAAATATCTCCTGAAATGTCCAGCCATAGGGAGGGGATGTGTTAATTTCTTCCTTCCTATCCACTCATGGACAGGATCCAGAACAAAGGCATTTTGGTTTAACATTCAGGCAGAGATGCAGGGTTCCCCGAGGCCGATCTTTGTGTCTGTACAGCATCCTTTTAGTGAACAAAAGCTATGTGAAGCAAAGGTTCTGAAATAAAAGAAACAGACCCAACTTGGAGGCACAATTGGCTCTTCCCTGTAATACCACCACTTCCCAGTCACACCTGACAAATCATGTCTCCACTCAAAATTGATGCTGCTCTAAAATCCAAGTCCCACCCCCAAGTACAAGAATCTTTCCCCCCCTCCAACCATCACTTCATATCAAATTTGAATGCCAAGCTTCTCCATAATTCACTAGTCTAATACCAAATTCCTGAGATCATCCACATGAAATATACTTTCATCCACATAAAAGTATGTTTTAAAGTGTAGTTTTCTGTGTCCTATTCCTAGTTGATAGTCCAAACAGTCACTCCCAAAGCTGAGTCATTGTTTGTAATTCAGTTAGGTCTTCGGTCATAGTGAGCAATCTCTTTATTCATCTCTAGTCAGTGGATCAGAGAAGGCAATGGCGCCCACTCCAATACTCTTGCCTGGAAAATTCCATGGATGGAGGAGCCTAGTAGGCTGCAGTCCATGGGGTCGCTAACAGTCAGACATGACTGAGTGACTTCACTTTCACTTTTCACTTGCATGCATTGAAGGAAATGGCAATCCACTCCAGTATTCTTGCCTGGAGAATCCCAGGGATGGGGGAGCCTGGTGGGTGGCCGTCTATGGGGACGCACAGAGTCGACACGAATGAAGCGACTTAGCAGCAGCAGCAGTAGCAGTCAGTGGACACCCTCTCCTGTTCTCTACAATCATTGTTCTAAACCTCTTACATGTTACTCTGACTGCTTCTCAGGGTGTTTTGTAATGCATTTCAGAATGTTTATGGTATGGCAACATGAAGTTCCTTCTTTCTTATAGCTTGGTCTTATTTCCAAATAATGATTATAAAATCTGGAAGTAGATGTTGCAACTAGACTATTATGTTTATCCAGTCCATCAATTCAAGATGTATAGGACTGAAAATAAACTGATTTTTTAAGACATTAGTCAAGAATCTTCCAAGGATGTCTAGAGATATAGAAAAGAGGTAGTTTGGGGAGAATTGGAGGGGCCCTGGTATCTACCTTTATTTGGAAGATGATGGACAGAAACAACCTGAGAAGCTAAATTTAAGGAATAGGATCACTATTATGTCCCAGCAGCTGAAGGTGTAGCATCTCAATAGCATCATATTCTCACTTGGGTAGAGCACCTTCAGGCAAGGAAAAGCCAAGGACATAGAAAATGTGCTAATGGAATAAATTGAAGCAAAGATATTAGGTCATCAAGTTTGTGTCCTTTTCAGTAACTTCTCTGTAGCATTTGATGCTGTCAACTCCTCTTCCCTCTCCCACCTGAGAAGTCAGTGATGTTAGACTTTAGATTCTTTTTCTGATTCCTTGCCATTTCTCTTACAGTTCATTAATCTTTCTATTGCTAGCTCCTCTTCTTCCTCCTCATACTATAAAAAGAGATTTATCAAAGACCAGTTCTTGGCCGTTTCCCCTTTCATTTATTATTCTGACTTCAGTTATTTTGAGACAACTCCCAAATGCGTACATATCGAGCCTTGTCTTCCTCCAGGCTCCTTCATTTCCAGAGTCCATGCTTTCAAACATTGCCTCACTCTTCCTTTCTTAACCTATTGCTGTGCCCTATTAACCTGGTTCCCCCTAACCCAGTATCCCCCCATCAATCCATTTTATACACTGCAGGGATTTACAAACTTCTGTAAAGAGGCAGATGGTAAGTAGGTTAGGTTTTGTGTGCCCCAAACAGGTCTGTCACATATTTTTCTGTTTGTTTATTTGATTTTAAACAAACCTTTAAAATATAAGAACCATTCTAAGTTTATTGGCTATAGGAAAACAGACCAGGGGCCAAATTTGACCCTCAAATTACTGTTTGTTAACCCCTGCTGTATAGTACAGAGAAGGCAGTGGCACCCCACTCCAGTGTTCTTGCCTGGAGAATCCCAGGGACGGGAAAGCCTGGTGGGCTTCTGTCTATGGGGTCGCACAGAATTGGACACGACTGAAGTGACTTAGCAGCAGCAGCAGCAGCAGCTGTATAGTATTGCTAGACACTCTTGCTGGAGGATAGAACCAGTTCCATCAGTCCTTTGAATATGGAGTATAATGTGTTGCTTATAGTGCCAGTTTTATATTTCACCACTTTTTTACAGACCCCTCATACTAACCAAGCTAATTTTCTTGCAGTCCTTTTTTAATGTCCTACTTCCTTGAATTTGTTCAAGTGTAGAGCCCTCTCTTTAGCCATAGCCAGTTGCCAAACTCATGCACATATATGCACATACATGCACACATGTGCGTGCACACACACACACACCTAGAAGATACCTCACACCTTTATTTGTAACTCTCTTGTGGCATTTATTTGTACTTTTAAGTTATTTATATATATAAAAATATATATCCAGCTTTCCATGTAAGCTGTTAAGAGCAGAGTCTCTAATTTGTTATTCTGTTTCCCCTGCATTCACTATCCCTAACTGTGCTTATTGGATCCCAATAAACCTTTGTTTAATGGGTGTGAGTGAATGAATGAATTCAGATGAATATACATTAAGGCAGAGAGGTACATATTTAGAATCCACAAATTGCCCTAAAATCTTTACTAATACAGTGTCTTGTATCCTTAAGTTTTCATAGATTGGTTTATGGATGTACATTTGATTTGGGGCCAATTGCGTAAATTACTGGACCTAGGGGAGGTATCTCAGTATGGTGGTTATGAGGAACAAGCTCTCAAAACAGAAAAACCTATATTCAAATTCTGTCTATGAGTCACTACAGATGCAAGTTAGAGTATACATGTAGATACCTACTCTTATCTTTGTTTTTTCTCTAGTCCTGGTTATAATTGTCTTTGGGGCACAGTTTAACTTGAGTCACTTGTCATCCATCTTCATGTTCATCTCCCTTCCTGCTCATCTTCACAGACAGAGAGTATAGACAAGAGGAACCATATAGGTAAAGTCCTCCTTGGTAGGAAAGGAGTGAGCCTGTGTCTTCCTTGTTTGACATCAGTGCCCAAACAAGTGCAGCAGATTTCCTATGGCCACAAAGGAAAAAATTTCTCAGAGCTGAAAAAGGTATTTTTAAGCCAAATGGCTAAAAGTCATAGAGTCATGTATCAAGGTTAGAAAATAGTTCTATCTAACATAGGAAGGATTGGGGGCAGGAGGAGAAGGGGACGACAGAGGATAAGATGGCTGGATGGCATCACTGACTCGATGGATGTGAGTTTCAGTGAACTCCGGGAGTTGGTGATGGACAGGGAGGTCTGGCGTGCTGCAATTCATGGGGTTGCAAAGAGTCAGACACGACTGAGCGACTGAACTAAACTGAACTGAACATAGTACATGGGAAGAAATAGAAATGCTCTTTGAGATCAATGCTGAATTGTACCTAGATCCTTTTAAGTTCATTTAACTCTCCCTATAACATAATTTAAGTTTCTCAGGTGGCGCTAATGGTAAAGAACCCACCTGCCAATGCAGGAGATTAAAAGATGTGGGTTCAATCCCTGGGTCGGGAAGATACCCTGGAGGAAGGCATGGCAGTCCACTCCAGTATTCTTGCCTGGAGAATCCCATGGAGAGAGGACCCTGGACGGCTACAGTCCATAGTGTAGCAAAGAATTGGACACAACTGAAAAGACTTAGCATGCACACGCATAACATAATTTAAGGCCGGACACAACTGAGCGACTAAACACAGCACAGCACATATATGAGATGGTGGAAAGGAGATGTAGGGGAAGTATTACTCCATTAAAAATGTTTCCATATTAGTTCTTAAAACACAGTGGGTAATTTTTGGAAGTTCTGAAGCTCTTTAGGTGATTAGAATATCCTTATCTTAGGAATAAAGATGATGAAGGCTTTGGAGTCAATGCGTCTGACTTCAAATCCTACATCTGTCATTTAATATGTAGCAATAGGCAAGTTATTTAGTGTTTAGATTAGTTAGTTTTCTCTTCCAGGAAGTTGAGATAATGATAGTATTTATGTTATGGGGTTAATTATAAGGGTTAAATGAGTTAATATATGCAAAGAACACAGTGAGCATTAAATAAATACTTTTACTGTAACACTAATGATGATGTCTATATAACACTTTAACAAAGATGATTTTCTTGTCATCTTATTTGATACTGCAGTCAACCTTGCTAAGGTCAGTTTTAGTATTTCCTAGGGAAACCAAGACTCAAAGATTTAAGTATAAGCCCAACATCAGGTAGCTTATTAGAGGTAACCCCAAGACTTGAACCAAGAGCATCTTTCTGCAAGTTCTCAGCTCTTTCCCCAATGTTTCAGCTGATTCCATGTTCTAAATATCAGGTATGACCAAGTTTAAAATGATTTTATGTATACTTACGGCTGATTCATGTTCAGTTCAGTTCAGTTCAGTTCAGTCGCTCAGTCATGTCTGACTCTTTGTGACCCCATGAATCGCAGCACGCCAGGCCTCCCTGTCCATCACCAACACCCGGAGTTCACCCAAACCCACATCCATCGAGTCGGTGATGCCATCCAGCCATCTCATCCTCTGTTGTCCCCTTCTCCTCCTGCCCCCAATCCCTCCCAGCATCAGAGTTTTTTCCAGTGAGTCAACTCTTCACATGAGGTGGCCAAAGTACTGGATTCATGTTGATGTATGGCAAAAATCATCACAATATGGTATTACTCTCCAATTAAAATAAATTAATCAATTAAAAAAATAAAATAGGAGCTCATTTACTCTTTCATTTCTATAATAATCAGAGCAAATATTTACTAGATTTTTAGAGTCCTGGAAAGAAAAGAATACATTATTGATATTCCTGGAATGCCCTCTACCCCTATACAGTAGGCATTATAGTCCTGTAGGGAAAATGTAAGCACAGTGTCCAAATCACTTGAAATTTCTTCATCAAGGCATACTGAAATTATTCTTTTCCAGCATAATATTTTAATCAGGCTAACTAGGAACCCCAAATTAAAGATCAACTCTCCTATATTCTCATAGCATATTCATTGAAATAAAAAAGAAATTTGAATGAAATTTCACTTACACAATTTCTTTATAAGACAACCAATAATAATGAGAAGAACACCTTTCATCAAATGATGCATGACGTATAATGCCTTATAATAGAAAAAGGTCTGTTGCACTCCTTGTGTTATTTGAGCTGCAAAGTAAATGGGACAAGAATTACATCTTTTTTTTCAGTTAGTTAGAAAAATTAAACAAATTGAGGAAGATTACAGAAGTATACAGAAAATAGCCATTGGAGTTTTAACCTTATAATCCAGGTCTCAGATTCTTTCTCATAATCAACAAAAATGCATAGAATTTTAATGCCTCTTTCAACCATATTCATTTAAAAATACTAATTGAGTAAGGAAGTGGGGAAATATAGCAAGTATTTTCTTTTACTAAGAAAAATAAAATAATGCAATAATTAAAATATAAATAATGTACAGAAATAAACACGTTGTATTATTTTATTTCCTTTAAGAGCTGACTTACTAAATAATTTACTTGACAATTGGTTTGAGTTCCAACTCTAGAAAGACTGTTCATCTTACTTCCACTCTTTATTTTCCCTAGCCTCCCTGGTCCAGTGTCTCACCATTTTCTCCTAGATCTTTGGTATCTGCTTGGTCTCACTGCCACCAGTCTCTCCATTCCAACTAACACTCAACTGCTCAATGAATCCTTTTAAAGAACATCTCTTATGACTTCCCATCTACTCAGAAACCCATATCTCACTCTTCAATGTTTTCCAAAGTGAAGAAAACCCACTACCAATTGCATATGAGATAATTTCAGGTAGAATGCAAATTCATTTTATTATTTTAAAAGGTATGTTTTTATTTACATATGTATTAGAAATGATTATAATAAAACACAAAACCACAGATATTAAGCCTTAAAAAATAAAAGTTTTAAAGGAGTATCAGTTTGAAAAAAGATCTAATTGTCATATTAAGATATAAATAATGGCAGAAAGATGAAAATTGTACAAGAATGACTGTAGGTTGAAACATACTGGTTTTCAAAATTAATTTTCAGTTTCTTAACCTAGCGTTCAAGATCCTCTGTGATCCAGATCTAGTCTACTTTTCTGGTCAACAGTGAACAGTACTACTACTTTTGTCCCTTATTACTCTAGTCACCATATCTAATTTTCTTTGAGAGAAAAGACTGTGCCTAATACATCTTTCTGCATTTTGTGCAAGCTCTTGAATCCTCTCTCAAAGTTAAATGCACTGGGTCCTATAAGCAGTGGGACAGAGTTCACTCCTACCCTTCAGCCTATTCCCAAACAGGAATTTTTCTATTCTAAATGGGAATACATGGACTAGTGTTTTCCCTGAATTCAATAGAGCAACAAATCAGCCTACTGTCCAAGAACAACTAGAAGTCTCTAGGGAGTTCTGTGAATCCTCTGAAAATGTACATAAGATTCTGCGTGTGTATGCATTTCATGGAAAGAATGCATTCAATTCTCAGATTCCCCAAGGTATGACTAACTCCAGAGTTAAGAACCACTATATTAGAGGCCTCTCCATGGCAGCAACCAAATTATAATCATGGGAATCATAAACTTTGCCTCACATTCCTTCTGGTTCCTCAGAGATATCCCATTTAGATAAACATTTAAACTCTGAGCAATTTTTAAATGTGTGAACTTCCACATTTTTCAATATGAGTTTTGTAGAGATAACCTCTTCCATGCTAAATAGTCAATCATGCATTTTAGGAAGATATCCACTTATAAATGGACTGTGATCCAAGGATCTATTTACATTCCAGAATCCATTTTCTGATATAGCAGTGTAAATAATTTAGCAAAACTCTGGTTTGTTATAAAAAGGCTAAGAACAGGAAACCACAAAGTGTTGTAGGAAGGAAGGAAAAGATTGTCATTCCCTTCTTTGGGACATCCTCATCATCTTCCTCCAGTGTTACCCATCCCCCACCTCCTATAATTCCACGTCCTGCCTGCACAGCATCTTATCTGGAAATCTGAAGTCCCAGCAGCAGGACTGAAAGCTCTTTGACCTCTGTAACTTGCTTGAGCTTCCAACAGCGGAAACTTACTGAACCAAAGGAATAATTGATTAGGGGACTTTAAGGTAGTAAAACAAATTAAGAGGGAAATACAGGCAGGAAGGACAATGAAAAGGTAGGATGTTGAGTCTTTTTTGGAAATCTTCTAATGTCAACTCTCATATTCAAATCATTTCCAAACTCTGCTCCCTACAGCATCTTCATGATGTGGAAAGACCCGGAGAAAAGGCATGCTGAACATGACGTAGCTACCTTTTCTCTGTTTTAAATTCATCTTAGTTCTCCAACCCTTTCCCAGTAATACTTCAGTCAACTAAAGTTAACTAAAGTTTGAAAATTACTTCTTCAAAATAGACAGTGTTTCCCAGCTTATTCCCTTCCTCCTCTTCTTTTATTCCATAGTTCTTTCTTTTAATTTAGTTAAAGTATAATTGATAAACGAGCTTCCCTGGTAGCTCAGACGGTAAAGAATCTGCCTGCAATGTGGGAGACCTGGGTGCAGTCCTTGGGTTGGGAAGATCCCCTGCAGGAGGCATGGCAACGCACTACAGTATTCTTGCCTGGAGAATCCCACGAACAGAGGAGCCTGATGGGCTACAGTCCATGGGGTCACAAAGAATCGGACGTGAATAGGCACAGCATAGTTGATTTCCAGTGTGTTAATTTCTGCTGTACAGCAGAGTGACTCAGTTATTCAAATATATATACTTTTTCATATTCTTTTCCATTATGGTTTATCACAATATTGAATTTAGTTCCCTGTACTGTATAGTAGGTGCTTGTTGTTTATCCAGCCAATGTATAGTAGTTTGCATCTGCCAATTCCAAACTCCCACTTTTCCATCCCCACCCAACCTCCTCTTTGGAAACCACAAGTCTGTTTGTTCTCTATGTCTGAGTAAGTTTCTGTTTCATAGCTATGTTCATTTGTGTCAAATTTTAGATTCCACATAAAGTGACATCATATAGTATTTGTCTTTCTGACTTTTTAATTTATTTTTAATTGAAAGATAATTTCTTTACAATATTGTGTTGGTTTCTGCTATACAGCAACATGAATTAGCCATAGGTATACATATGTCTATACAAAACTGTACAAAAAAGATCAATACAAAAAAGATCTTCATGACCCAGATAATCATGATGGTGTGATCACTCACCTAGAGCCAGACATCCTAGAATGCAAGGTCAAGTGGGCCTTAGGAAGCATCGCTATGAACAAAGCTAGTAGAGGTGATGGAATTCCAGTTGAGCTATTTCAAATCCTAAAAGATGATGCTGTGAAAGTGCTGCACTCAATATGCCAGCAAATTTGGAAAACTCAGCAGTGGCCATAGGACTAGAAAAGGTCAGTTTTCATTCCAATCCCAAAGAAAGGCAATGCCAAAGAATGCTCAAACTACCGCACAATTGCACTCATCTCACATGCTAGTAAAGTAATGCTCAAAATTCTCCAAGCCAGGCTTCAACAGTACATGAACCATGAACTTCCAGATGTTCAAACTAGATTTAGAAAAGGCAGAGGAACCAAAGATCAAATTGCCAACATCCATTGGGTCATCAAAAAAGCAAGAGAGTTCCTGAAGAACATCTACTTCTGCTTTATTGACTGTGCCAAAGCCTTTGACTGTGTGGACCACAACAAACTCTGGAAAATTCTGAAAGATATGGGAATACCAGACCACCTGACCTGCCTCTTGAGAAACCTGTATGCAGGTCAGGAAGCAACAGTTAGAACTGGACTTGGAACAACAGACTGGTTCCAAATAGGGAAAGGAGCACGTCAAGGCTCTATATTGTCATCCTGCTTATTTAACTTATATGCAGAGTACATCATGAGAAACGCTGGGCTGGAAGAAGCACAAGCTGGAATCAAGATTTCCGGGAGAAATATCAATAACCTCAGATATGCAGACAACACCACCCTTATGGCAGAAAGTGAAGAGGAACTAAAGAGCCTCTTGATGAAAGTGAAAGAGGAGAGTGAAAAGGTTGGCTTAAAGCTCAACATTCAGAAAACTAGTATCATGGCATCTGGTCCCATCACTTCATGGGAAATAGATGGGGAAACAGTGAAAACAGTGAGAGGCTTTATTTTTTGGGCTCCAAAATCACTACAGATGGTGACTGCAGCCATGAAATTAAAAGATGCTTGCTCCTTGGAAGAAAAGTTATGACCAACCTAGACAGCATATTAAAAAGCAGAGACATGACTTTGCCAACAAAGGTCTATCAAGTCAAGGCTATGGTTTTTCCAGTAATCATGTATGGATGTGAGAGTTGGACTATAAAGAAAGCTGAGCCCAAAGAATTGATGCTTTTGAACTGTGGTATTGGAGAAGACTCTTGAGAGTTCCTTGGACAGCAAGGAGATCTAACCAGTCCATCCTAAAGGAAATCAGTCCTGAATATTCATTGGAAGGACTGATGCTGAAGCTGAAGCTCCAATACTTTGGCCACCTGCTGCGAAGAACTGACTCATTTGAAAAGACCCTGATGCTGGGAAAGATTGAGGGCAGGAGGAGAAGGGGACGACAGAGGATGAGATGGTTGTATGGCATCACTGACTCAACGGACATGAGTTTGAGTAAACTATGAGAGTTAGTGATGGACAGGGAGGCCTGGTGTGCTGCAGTCCATGGGGTCACAAAGAGTCGGACATGACTGAGCCACTGAACTGAACTGACTAATACATATCCCCCTCCCTCTTGAATCTGACTTACTTTGTTTAATAGGATAATCTATGGGTCCATCTGTGTTGCTGCAAATGACATTATTTCATTCTTGTTATGGCTGAGTAATATTCCATTGTGTATATGTGAACCACATCTTCTTTATCCATTTTTCTGTCAGTGGATACTTAGGTTGTTTCCGTGTCTTGGCTATTGAGAATAGTGCTCCTATGAACATAGGGATGCATGTATCTTTTCTCACTATAGTTTTGTCAGGATATACGCCCAGGAGTGGGATTGCTAGATCAAATGGCAACTCCATTTTTAGCTTTTGAGGGCAACCTCCATACTGTTTTCCGTAGTGGCTGTACCAATTTATATTCCCACCAACAGTGTAAGACACTTCCTCCACCTCTGATTACACAATTTTACACAAACCTGTAAGTTTTATTGTGTTTTTGACCTACAGTGTTTGCAGGAGGAAGAGGAGAGTAGAGGGTTGAGGGGAAAATAAATAGGAAGAAATTAGAGAGGCTATTTATATACATAAGTTACCGTAAACCAGGTGTCTGAAACCAGATACTTTCTACTTTCTTTTCCGTGCTAATCAATGTGTATAAAATACCTTCTATCATTTGAACTCATTTGCTCACACTTCCTTCTATATTTGTATTTATGCTTCTTCTTATTAGATGTGAGGCTCGGTAAATGAATACATTCATCAAATTCCAAAGTTTCAGGCAGGGCCATTAGCCTGGTGTTGATCACATGTTGCTCAATGTATCATTTTCCCAAGTTTCACCAAACCCAAAACTTGACCTGAGGAAATTACCCCAATCAGAGAAGACAAACTGCACAAAGATCACTGCTGCTCTATTATCTCTGTCATTTAGTTTTGGGTTTTTACTTGACCATCTTATCCCTCAAAAAGAATTTAAATATTGTATCCACCAGTCTCCTTTCCATTAAATAATATTCCCTTTCTTTTTCATTCTCACTTGGCATTTGTGTTTTCTTTATTCTCTGCCCATTTGTCCACTTCCAATGTTTGTTATTGGCACATGGCTATCAACCGTGGGGCCAGTGCTCAGCCCTTATTCTGGAACTGGTCTGTCATCTTCATTCCATAGTGATGTGACTTACACTTCAACCTTCCCTATGCTTGTGGGCCTTAGCATTTGCCTGTGGCAGCCACATAACTGTAGTTTCCTTCCCCTACTTCTTCTCCTTCTTTTTAATTCGTAGAAACATAGACATATAATTCACAGAAGCATAGAGGCTTAGAGTATTAAGAAACCGCTTAGTAGTGATTCTCAGCCTTGGCTGCACATTAGAATCACCTGGGGAGCTTTAAAAACTGCTGATGCCTAGACCCCACACCTGGATCCCTCACTCAGTTCTGGAGTATTTCCTGAGTGTGAAAAATGTTAAAAAGCTCTCCAAGTGGGACTTTATCATATAAGACAATGCTTTCTTCTGCACCATTATCACTTACGTGTTCTATTTCCTTCTGTGCCTTTGGGCTTAGAGAAGGTTTAGCATAATTTTCCACAAGGAGATGGACTCATTTTTCTGTGAAATAAATTAAAAATCCACTTATATGAAATACATTATTTTCCAAAGATACCAGCAAATGAAGTATCATGATCCAATGAGAACACACCTGGTGGCACTGGGCGGAGAAAGAGCATTATTAAGTAAAATTGGCTCCTACTGACTTGATTTTAAATGTTGTGATCACATCCTCCTCCACCCTCCTCCAAACACTTGGCCATGACTTACAACAGTGGTGAGAATGACTGTTGGGGTCTCACACCACATTATGGGCTCTCTACACATGCCAGTGATAAGCCATGCAACGATAAAAGACAGGTAAGAGGCTGAAGGTATCACTGAGTCATGGAGGAAAGGGAAGAAAGGGAGGAAGTAGAGGAGGAAAGAAAAAAAGGAATAATCCATCCCTGGCAATGGCAACGGCAAACCACTTGCCTGGAAAATCCCATGGGCTGTAGTCCATGGGGTCGCGAAGTGTTGGACACAACTGAGTGACTTCACTTTCACTTTTCACTTTCATGCATTGGAGAAGGAAATGGCAACCCACTCCAGTGTTCTTGCCTAGAGAATCCCAGGAATGGGGGAGTCTGGTGGGCTGCCGTCCTATGGGGTCACACTAGCTTGCCAGTTGCTTTTTGTAATTTTATCTTCGCTACAATACCAAGAGGCAAATAATGCCATCCCTATTTTTACAGATTAAAAGGGTTCTTGGAGTGACTGGAGGCCACTCAGCTAGTAAGTGGCCTGAACGGCCTCCTCCAATCACTTCTGCCTTACTGTCATCACCTGTTCAAAGTCTACTGCCCTAGTTTTGAAGGGGACATAGACTCTCCAGATCTGAGTGAAATAAAGTTGCAAGTGGGAGGAAGGGCAGTCTGCACCCAGAGGAGGAGCGCTACATCTCTCATCCCTCTGGGTGGAGGCAAGCTGACTTAGGATCCAAGAAATGGAGTTTGAGTTTTTCAGGCAGCATGTTGACCTCCAAAGGGATCTGGGTCACAGGAAAAACAAATTCCAACAGAGGTCCCAGCAGGTGCTATTATACATGAATGCAAAGTCTTGAATGGTGAATCTCGTTTGCCAGGCTTCCCCAGGAAATGGGCTGGAGGACTTCTATCACTGGGGACAGTTTTGGTTGTTGTGAGAAGGCAGAACATTCACAAAAACCCACCATTCTTTCATCTAACAACACTAAGACACAGTCAAATGCTAATAATTCAAACACCTAGATAAACCTGTACTACAGCCAAATGGCATCATTTTGTTTCCATAATTGTAGAGAACAGAATGATAACCAAAGGGAGAAATCTCTTACAATATAGTATTTAGGGGTGGGAGGCGGCCAACTCTCAAGAGAGATTTTCCCAAGGAATGATTACCAGTGTTCACCCTGTTTTTCTTGCTCTAGCTCTGGTCTCTCATCTCAGTCACTCTGGTCTTCTTTCACCTCAAACACCCCTGAGGCTTTTTTGGTCTTAGACATTTGCTTATATCTTCCATTTGTCTGAAACCTTTCCTTCCAGCCTTCATGTTGCTGGCTCTTATTCTTCATTTACAGCTTGAACATCACCTCCTCCAGGAAGCCTTCCCTGACCACCCTATAAAAGCAGTTCCCCCCCTTTTTTTTAATTTAATTTTATTTAACTTTACAATGTTGTGCCACAGGTATACATGTGTTCCCCATCCTGAGCCCTCCTCCCTCCTCCCTCCCCATACCATCCCTCTGGGTCATCCCAGTGCACCAGCCCCAAGCATCCAGTGGACTGGCGACTCGTATCATATATGATATTATACATATTTCAATGCCATTCTCCCAAATCATCCCACCCTCTTCCTCTCCCACAGAGTCCAAAAGACTGTTCTATACATCAGTGTCTCTTTTGCTGTCTCGTATACAGGGTTATTGTTACCATCTTTCTAAATTCCATATATATGCATTAGTATACTGTTAGTATGGTGTTTTTCTTTCTGGCTTACTTCACTCTGTATAATAGGCTCCAGTTTCATCCACCTCATTAGAACTGATTCAAATGTATTCTTTTTAATGGCTGAGTAATACTCCATTGTGTATATGTACCACAGCTTTCTTATCCATTCATCTGCTGATGGACATCTAGGTTGCTTCCATGTCCTGGCTATTATAAACAGTGCTGCGATGAACAAAGGCTGTGAAAAGAGACAAAGAGGGTCACTATATAATGATCAAAGGATCAATCCAAGAAGAAGATATAACAATTATAAATATATATGCACCCAACATAGGAGCACCTCAATATGTAAGACAAATACTAACAAGTATGAAAGGAGAAATTAATGATAACACAGTAATAGTGGGAGACTTTAATACCCCACTCACACCTATGGATAGATCAACTAAACAGAAAATTAACAAGGAAACACAAACTTTAAATGATACAATAGACCAGTTAGACCTAACTGATATCTATAGGACATTTCATCCCAAAACAATGAATTTCACCTTTTTCTCAAGTGCACATGGAACCTTCTCCAGGATAGATCACATCCTGTGCCATAAATCTAGCCTTGGTAAATTCAAAAAAAATTGAAATCATTCCAAGCATCTTTTCTGACCACAATGCAGTAAGATTAGATCTCAATTACAGGAGAAAAACTATTAAAAATTCCAACATATGGAGGCTGAACAACACGCTGCTGAATAACCAACAAATCACAGAAGAAATCAAAAAAGAAATCAAAATTTGCATAGAAACGAATGAAAATGAAAACACAACAACGCAGTGCCCCCTTTTCATTCCATTATTTGTTCCCTAGTAGCATTTACCACCAGAAAAGGCGATGGCACCCACTCCAGTATCTTGCCTGGAAAATCCCATGGGCGGAGGAGCCTGGTAGGCTGCAGTCAATGGGGTCGCTGAGAGTCAGACACAACTGAGCAACTTCACTTTCACTTTTCACTTTCATGCATTGGAGAAGGAAATGGCAACCCACTCCAGTGTTCTTGCCTGGAAAATCCCAGGGATGCGGGAGCCTGGTGGGCTGCCATCTATGGGGTCGCAGAGTCGGACACGACTGAAGCGACTTAGCAGCAGCAGCAGGAGCATTTACCACACTTGACAATCCTCTCATTTATTTATATTTGCACATATTTTTGTTTATCTGCACCTTTAGCCTCTACAAAAGCATATCTGTCTTGCCTAGCATGTCACACATTTCTAAATACAAAGTAGATGCTCAATTTAAATATTTGCTGAATAGCAAACAAAGCCTATGTCTGCCATGTCTGATGCTGTGTCTTCTCCCCCTACTCTTTTTTATAACTACTCTTTAGGGTGGGCTCTATTTCAGACGCTATGCTATTGACACTTTGCTCATATTTCATTTAAGACTCAAAACACTCCTATGTTATAGATGTTATTTCTCTATTTTACAAATTAAGAAATTAAGGTTTGGTAAATTAGTATTCTTGCCTAAGCCAAGATCATAACTGAAACAGCCAGGATTCAAACACAGGTGTGTCTAATTCCAAAGCTTGTGCTCTTTTAAACAGGAATGTTGGAGAGGACAAATAATCTTTCCAAAGAACTAAACAACAATGCTTCTCATTTATCTTTCTTCTTCTCCTTTTATTTGTTCATTCCTTCTCTCCATGTCCCCACTTAACATTGGCAAAAACATGCACATTCATTGGCAAGAAACACAGGGAAATAATCCCTGACTCAGATAGAACCTTATAGAAATCATGAAGTCAGAAAGCCATGTTGAATGGCAAGCTCCTTTCCATGGTAATCATGGAAATCTCCTCTTTTAATACTTACATTTCTAGAGCCTCAATGCAGTGTATGCCCCTGGGAGGGCTGAGTTCTCTGAGGAAAGAGTACAGGGTCCAGATAACACCCTCACGTGCATCCCCAAGACTTAGGGCTCACAAGAACCAACTTGCAAGTTCTACCACAGACAAAAAATGAGTCAGAGTGTTGGAGGTGAGTACCCCTATCCTGACATAGATAAATTTTGAGATTGCTGGGACTGTCACTCACCTACTCATAGCTTTAAATGCCCATGACCCAACTCTGCCTAAGACAAAATGTTTCTCAGCAACTCGATTCCTAACCAGACCTCAGCTTTCTGCCATCCATGAGCCATAAGCTCTTCGTCTTCCTCTTTCACTGGTCTTTAGAAGTTCTCCGTCTCCGTTACAGCTGTTTTATCACCTCGTGGGTTGATTCTGTCACTCTTCCTGATTAGGAATACTTTGTAGCTCTCATCCCCAATAGGATATGACAGAGCACAGAGAGACTTTCTTAACCTTGTAACATGCCAGTCAACTCCAAGACACCCTGTTGGCATGGGCACATAGAAGGGTGGGAAGCAGAGCAGATGCCAGCACAGCATACATCAAATACAAATAAACATCGGCATTTGCAACTGAAGCTCACTGCAGAAGACTAAGTAGGAAATGCATGTCTTTTTAAAGCCAAATCATTACACATGCCAACAAATTATAAGCACTGATCAGAAGTCCAGAATGTACTCAAGAACCACTCATGGCATCCATGGGATGCCTTCAGCTTAGAATATACATTCTAAGTTCATGTTCCACTCAAGGTCTCCTTCGGGGAAAGGCAATCTGTTCGTTACCTGCAATAGTTTTTTCAACAGACTACTTTTGCAGTCATTCATTCCTCAAATCTCTGTTGAATGCTTGCCACATGCCAAGCACTATTCTAGCGACTAGGGATACAGCAGTATCTGTCCCCATTCAGCCTCCGTTCCGGCAGAGAAGAAATACAGAAAGTGTTATCAACTCTTCCAAGTCTGGCTCCAGCAGAGGTCCCCTGCCCAGTGTCCTTTCAGCCAATACAATGAGACACATTTGGTGCAGAAGCAAAGCAAAGTTTTAATCTTTTGATCAGAGAATGGAGAGCTGGGAGCTCACGCTGTAGAGTACACGGTCTCCAGAGAGACCATGGGTGGGATCCCTTTATGTGGATCTTGCCATCTTGGAGAGGGAGGAGTTCTAGTGGCAGGTGGGCAGGGCTGTGCTCCTCGGCTGCAGATCGCAGTACCAGGCACAGGGTCCGTGCACAGCTCCCTGCCACCGTCACTGCATTGGCGGCTGTGGCACTTAGCACAAGGTGCACCCAGCTGAGGTGTCAGCACAGGTGTTTGTCACCATGAACTCTGATCTGAAGGGCGAGGCGCAAGGCCCCTGCCCACGGTACCCTATAAGCAAGGACACTAGACTAAGCACAAAGGCAAAAAAAAGGTTAGAGTTTGCTGTCCAGATTCTATTTTTATTTCCTAGGCTTGCTAATGGGCTTTGCTGGTAACAAAATAATAAAATAAAATAAATATATGGCAAGGAATGATCTTGTGCATTTAATGCATCAAGTATCACAAGGATTAAAAATCTGCCACCAGATTTAGCGAGACAGAATTCATTGGTGGCCTTAAGAAGCATGGTTTTGATGGTGTTGTGGGCAAAAATCCTATGAATAGGGTACATTCAAGAGAGAATGAGACAATAAGAAATGAGACAGTGAGAATAGAAACTATAGGTGAAGAATTTTGAAATAAAGGAAAAGAAAAAGTGGGAAAGAAACTGGAGGAGAATGGAGCTCAAGAGATGATATCACAATAACTTTTCCATTAAAAAAATCTCCCATGATCTTAAACATTTACTCTATCCAGTACTAGAAATATAGAACAGAGATTTTAGTACTTCATTCTCTTCTAAACCCAAGAGAAATGGCATCAAAATACTTCCAGCCTGGGGCCACTGAGGAATCAAAGAATTCAAATAATAATGACAGTCTTAAAAGCTGCCATTTTGAGGGTGCTTTCAGGATTAAGAAATTATATACATGTTTCCCCTTCCTTATTTAAATCTGAAAAACACAGTAAGAAGTTGATATTTTTGTCAACTTCCCTCTCTAAATTTGAGAGAGGCTAAGTAATTTGCCCAAGGAACACAGAGTTATGGAATAGCGTAAGATTTGAGTCCATACTTGTTTGAATAAAAATCTCGTGTTTTTTCTTCTCTCTTCTAGTGTAAGAATAGACTTCTGACTCTCCAGCCTAAACATCTTACCTAGAAATGACCTGATCATATGAAACATACAGCTAGATGACCCCTAGTTCCTTCTAGCACTGCTTTTCTTACCTTCTGTGATTCATTTACACAGAATTTTTTTTCCTTACTTCAAAATCTTTTTTTTTTACAAATAAACTTTATATCTCTTAGTGAACAGTCATCTGAAACTTGATTTTTAATGTAGTTTTGATTCAGTTTATTTTTTCCAATGTGAAAGTAATATCTGCTGATTGAAAATGTATTTTTTATAGAAAATTTAGAGACCACCAAAAAATAAAAGGAGAAAAAAAATCAACACAGGCTCACAAGCACCAGTCACTTTTGTTGTTTCCGTCTGTGTTTTTAGGGCTTCCCTGGTGGCTTAGCTGGTAAAGAATCCACCTGCAACGCGGGAGACCTGGGTTAAATCCCTGGGTTGGGAGGATCCCCTGGAGAAGGGAAAGGCTATCCACTCCAGTATTCTGGCCTGGAAAATTCCATGAACTATGTAGTCCATGGGGTCACAAAGAGTCAGACACGACTGAGCGATTTTCATTTTCACTTTCTATGCTTTTATGCATAAATTTTTAGATTTGTTTCATTTTAAACACAGTTGTAATCAAGTATATATTTCTAAAGTGAAATTTTTCACTCAACATTAAACTATTTGCATTTTTCATACCATTCATAAATGTACATTTTTCAGAATTAAAATACTCATTATGTTACAGTGAAAGCATTAGGCTGAGTTTTATTAGGAAAAGATATGGAAAGTGCACTTAAGTTCCTACAGTCCTGGTGTTAGAAAAGAATAAGTGTCTGATTATAAGGATACATGAGTCAGTACTGCTAGTAGCTTCTTCCACCATGATTCTCAAAACTACTTTCTGTAGTGGAACCACCTTGGCAGGTGTAAATTTTAGAATCGGCCTGTCAACAATGTAATGACCTTGCTGAGAACACTTTAATAAACTTTGGATTAAGAAGCAAGCCGACCACACCTCTGCTTAACAAAACCCTTCCTAACCATTAAAACTGCACCTGAATGCTGCTTATGAGCGTGTACTGAATATTCCAGCATTTGAACAGCAGATTATGTAGGGCCAACCTTTACTACTTGTCCCTTTTCACTCATGAAATTTATTTAATACAGTTAATTTGGATCACTTAATGCCCAAACAGTTTATTGGGCAATTTGCTGGTGAGTGGCATGAATTATTAGATTTATCATGGAATTTAACCAACTAGAGAACCTTTGTTCCTTAAATAGACAGTCTATGTGAAGGAGCCATAAGGTAAGAAGAAGTGGCACGACAAAAAGAAATATGAAGACCCAGTTTGTACTTGACATCTGTGATGAATGCAGCCTTTCACTCATGTACCTGCCAGTCCTACCTTGTTTGATTTTGCTTTCTCCACGGATGTGGTTATAATCTGGCCCTGGTTAGAAAGTTCCATTGTAAGCTTCCTGTTTCCAGCCAGCAAGCTTACTTATATACCAGCTATTGACTCACAAAACGGTGACCTACTACTGAAGAGGTCCTGGGTCACTGTATAGTATATTCTTTATGTGCAACAAAAGCTATTTCAGGGACAATATTCCAAACACCAAAGAGAATCCCCTTTAATTCTTTCTCTCATATATGTTCCATTTCTCTTTTGGTCTTTCTTTGCCTTTTGTTTTTGCAAGGAATGTTACCAGTGAATCTGTGCCTGATCAAATGTAGTTCATTTTATAAAATACAATTGAACTCAAACTATTGATGAATAGCATTTTTTTTCTTTTCCGGATTGTTGTTCCCTAGAAAAAGTGTACTTTCCGGACTGCTTTGTCTCTCACTAGGATTTTTTTTATTTTTTTTTTAATGCATTTGGGTGCAATAAATATACCCCTTGGATTTTGGTAAAGCCTAAATATAGGTAAATGTTTAAGGGAACATGTAAGGGTAAATGTTTAAGGGAACATGTAAGGGAAACAGTGTAATGTAAGGGGAAAAAATGTCTTTTTCAGAAGAAGACATACTCAATACCTCAAAGCCTAATTTTAAGTGGTTTATAAAACCCCCATGACTAGCATTTATTTTGCATAGGAAGATATTTGAGAAAGAGAGCAACCATTTGGGGGAATGAATGATTTATAATAGCAGTTGTTGAAACAACTGGCAGTCAGCCTGTCCAAACATTTTCCCAGATTTATAACATAAAATCACCATATCAGAATGAGCCTGCAGGGAGCTAACACAACCAATTGACAAGCTGTTCTACTCCCTGTTAAGGCTGAGCTAGGCCACTCTCCTTATGGATCCCAAAACATTCAAAGCTAGGCCAAGTTTTTAAGCTCTCAGGAGTAATTACCTGTTTATTATTATTTCATCTTCCTGGCATTATAAAAAAGCAGTGGTTATTTGTACGGAGCAAGACAAAACAGTTATTTTTATGCTTCTGTTTGCTACCATGAGCTCTTAACACCTCAGGGTGAATCTTCATTTGTGTTAAATGTTAGCCTGATCCCCTGATTTAGTATACTAGTCTCTCCATAGAAAGTTAAAGGACTTTAACAGAGGTCACTAAAACAAAGAAACTATAGGAATCATCAAGGTTAAATCCACCCATTCCATTTACAGATGAGGAAACCAGGATTTTAAATAATAACATTAATAGCTACAGCATTTACTGAGCATTTACCTTTTCCCAAGTGGCTTGGTTTTCTTAGCCTGTCTGTCAAGCCAGTTTAGTTTACGCCAAGGTCTTTTCTGACTGTTCTACATGTGCTAATTAACATTTCCCACAACGGCCTATGAAGATGATATTGTTAGTGTTATTGTCTTATAAAACAGTTACATAGCTTGCTTGAAGTCACAGAGCCAGTTAAGTGGCTTAATCTATGGGTATATATCATTATATTACATTGTCTGTAACTGTGATATAGGATAATTCTCATACATTACAGTACAATTGTTATATATCTGTTGAAACTTACAAAAATTCATTTTCCCTAAAAGATTCTATGCATTTTGTATTTCATTAAAATATGTTGCAATAAGTCCATTATGTGCTGATAAGGAAAACCAAGAAAAAATAATGTGCCATAGCCCACATAATAAAGGTCTTCTGATTTTACTAGATATTGGATTAAAACAGAAACCTTACATGTGAGAGGGTGTTCAGAAAATATCTGTTGACTCCAAATCTGACTTTCTCTCTCAGAATCATAATAGTGGATAATATGAGTCCAGAAACTGCCGAGGTACAGCCCCGGCTGATCCAAGGTATTTGAAGCGGGGATGGTGTTGGCGAGGATCAGGATACAGTAGCTTCAATTAGATATTAATTAGAGATATAAAGAGTAATAGAATGAGGATAGCTCAGCAGGAAAATTCAGTGGAGAAAAGAGGCTGAGTGGCTTGGTTTATGCGGGAGACCAATAAAACTTCAAGATAAGAAGTTTGCACCACTTACGTAGGCCGCAGGCGTCCTTCCATTCTCCCAAAGGAGAGGAGACACTGAGGCCTCCCCAGTCGGATTTTAGAAGCCCAGGCATAATTAGTAAGCATGGCGGGTTCCGTGCTCCAGATGGAGACTCAGCCAGAGTTTGAGAGAGAGCGAGCGACATGGGGAGACCAGTCTTTCAAGGAACTGATCCCAATTTTTTATTTTCTGTGGTCTACTTTTATACACTGAGATGTTATGCAAAAGTCACGTGGGGTCAGCAGTCCTGACTTTTATCAAAGTCAGGTGCTTCATACAAATGTATACAGAGGTCTTAGGGGTGTTACATCATCTTCTGGCCAGGGGGCCTGCTGACAATTTATGACCCTCTCCTTGTGACAGCGGTCAGTCAACCAGGACACTTATTTCTCCAGGGGTGATTATTTTTAAAAAAGACTCCACCTTCCGAAGGTACCAGATAAAGTTACATTCCTATAGGGTGAGGGTGTACTGGGTTTTATTTAAGGATAGAATTTACTTAGCCTAAGGTCTAATGTGATTTATATCAAAAGTTAATACTTATTTCTTCTATATATTCATTAATGTGTGTAAGGGAAGGGGATATGGAGACTTAGCAACAAACATTGGCTCAACAAATGAAAAACCCTTTACCAATACAATTTCTAATCAGCCCACTATACTTATACTAATGGTTTTCTAACTTTTCTAAGGAACCTGTTTTTAGAAGGTTTAAAGCATCTCGTGCCTCTCACGGTTGGGAGGCTGTGAGCAATCACATGTGGCCGGACAAGCCTGTCAGGCAGGCTAGAGAACTTTCAGAGGAGTTTGTAGGTTAAAACACTCTTGTCATGCCCAGGAGTTTTTATTAACTGGAGCTCTAAGTTAACTTCTTCTCCAAAAGAGGTGGTGGGAGGCAGCCCCCCGTAAGGTCAGAGGTATAGGTGAGAGCACAAAGTAGTAAAGTAGGCAGGCTCTGGTTATGGGGGTAGATGCTCGAGGATTTCCAGGGGGACTCCTGAGGCTCGATCCCGCCTTTGCATATGTCGAGCCTTCTTCCTCATGACCTTTGCCATGGGCGGCTCCCCACAAGAAACTATATTTTCAAAGCTAAAATCTAGACTAGATGGCCTTGGACATGAGTTACAAGCTGGGCAGAACATTTGAAATAGGGACAATTCTGGAAAATTCCATTTGCATAGTGAACGTGTGTATTTAATGTGGGTGTTTGGTGTGTGTGAGTACAAAATGCAGGATGCCATTTTTCAACTTCTTCTGTTTGATACCTAATAAAAACATTTATAAATTTTAAAAACCTGGCTATTTTAGAAAACTATAGGTAAAGCTTAATAAACTTTGAATTAGAGATCAGGAATGTCCAGTATTCTCTCACACGTTAGCGTGAGTAAGTCACCATTGACGAGGAGGACGTCTTCTCCCTGGATCTCTCCCAGTTCCAGAAATGCCTCCTTTCCTTGTCCATATCAGAAAATATAGGATCAGTCACTATAAAAAGGTATGTTTTAGATGCTTGATTTAGAAAACTGCTAAAATATGCTTTTTCTTTAAGAGAATTTCGAGTTCTCTCCCAGCCTTTGTCACACTGGCCTGGGTGGTTCTGTGATTGCTAAGTATGGTCAGTGAAGCAGTGCTTGAAAAGCAATTGAAACTTCAAGTTGACTGGGCCCATAACAGCAGCCAGTCTACTTGAAAATACATGCTGGACTCCTTGAAATGGAACTTGTCATGCCCAGCAAAGCTGGTGACTGCCTGTCACATCTGGGAATTCTCAGAGGAATTGAACTAGCCTGACAGATCCTTCGCATCATCAGGCACCTCCCCACTGGTGACTTGGTCTTCTTCCTCATCGGTTCCTGGTGGCATGGTAGTCGTGCTTCTAGTGGCCTTTTTTAAAAGTTGATGAGATACTTGATAAGATATTGTCTTGAATGACTAAAGGATTTGTTATTCACATGATATTTCTTTTTTGGAAAAAAAAAAATTCTTCCTATTGCCCAATTTATTTTAGGCTGCCTCAGTTCAACCATAGAGTTACCATATCTGTGCATGGGGTGAATTTGGCCTTACATGCTTATTCAGGTTGATAGTATAATTATGGAGAGCCACTAATTGTGTCGCTTCCCAGGTGGTTCAGTGGTAAAGAATACGCCTGCCAACACAGGAGACCCGGGTTTGATGCCTGGGTGGGAAGATCCCCTAGAGTAGGAAATGGCAACCCACTGCAGTATTCTTGCCTGGAGAATCCCACAGACAGAGGAGCTTGGTGGTCTACAGTTTATGGAGGTCTCAAAGAATCAGAAACAACTGAACACACATACACACACACACACACACACACACACTAATGATGTCATTCTCTCAAACACACTCTACTGCCTAATTAAAACTAAGTTTTTCTTTTCTAAAAGGTGAATAAAAATAAAATCCACTTTCTTTTCAAGGAATTAGAAGTATCCATTATACCTGGTGTAAACGGACTAGTTTCTCTTCATTCAGAATTTCAGGAACCTGCTGAAAATTGTGTCATTTTTCCCCACAGCTAAATGTAGCTTTGTTTAGCTGCTAATATATTATATTGTTTATTTCTTTAAACAAGTGTGGATGGAAAGACTAACTTTTCTCACTATCTAAGAACAGGGAGGCCTGGCATGCTGCAGTTCATGGGGTCACAAAGAGTCAGACACGACGGAGCAACTGAACTGAACTGAAGAACTATATTTGCTTTTTATATAAATTACTCTTAGGATGTAGTTTTTAAGGATATATACTTTGAACTGAGCTTCCCCTAGCTATGGTTACCATTCCATTGAAACAAATCTCTATTTGGAATCACAATACCACTAAACTTTAGTAAAAGTTAATTAAATTATATATCTACCCAATTACCTGGGTAATTTTACTTTGCCAACAAAGGTACATATAGTCAAAGCTATGGTTTTTCCACTAGTCCATACCGTGAGAGTGGATGTGTGAGTTGAACCATAAAGAAGGCTAAACGCCAAAGAATGGTTGCTTTTGAGACCATCCTAAAGGAAATTAGTCCTGAATATTCATTAGAAGGACTGATACTGAAGCTGAAGCTCCAATACTTTGGGTACATGATGCGAAGAGCTGACTCATTAGAAAAGACCCTGATTCTGGGAAAGATTGAAGGAAGGAGGAGAAGGGGATGACAGAGGACAGAGGTTGAATGGCATCACTGACTCAGTGGACATGAGTTTGAGCAAGCTCCACGAGATTATAAAGGACATGGAGGCCTGGCGTGCTGCAGTCCATGGGGTCACAAAGATTTGGACACGACTGAATGAATGAACAACAAAAATTACCTGGGACATGAGTCAAAGGAAAAGTGATCCCAAAGGCTGGCACAGTACAAAAATATAAATAGTATAGATATAAAATATAGATACAGGAAATATAGACTTATTCCTAGGTATGTTTGTGTGTGTATATATATATGTGTGTGTGTGTGTGTATACAAATATATCACTATACAAGTGATAGTGCACTGCCATTTTAAAGGCTCCTAGGGATGGCAGAGCCTGGTGGGCTGCTGTCTATGGGGTCGCACAGAGTTGGACACGACTAAAGCTACTTAGCAGCAGCAATTACATATATTACATGTGTAATATAGGGCTTCCCTGGTGACTCAGATGGTAAAGAATCTGCCTGCAATGCAGGAGACCCGGATTCGATCCGTGGGTCAGGAAGATCCCCTGGAATGGCAACTCACTCCAGGATTATTGCCTATATATGTGCATATTAACCAAGAGTCTTTAAATATATATATGTAATTGGAGGAGGAAATGGCAGCCCACTCCAGTATTCTTGCCTGGAGAATCCCATGGACAGGAGCCTGGCAGGCTACAGTCCCTGGGGTCACAAGAGTTAGACACGACTTAGCAACTAAACCACCACATACATATATATTTCATATCTATCTACATTTATGGGTGTGCACACTGTCTGGTGCTTAAAATATTTAAGCACCTAGCTAATGTTTTGGAAGGACTGAAGGGAGAGAAGGAATAAGGAAGAAAAGAGAAGGGGAAGCTGAAAACATAACTGAAAGAAATGGAGGGTTTGCTTGAGAGAGGGACTCAGCATTTGAACATTTCTTCCATGTTCCCATGTCTCTCCATGCATAACTTTCAAGCTAAGGAATGTAATGCTGCAATGGACTGATAAGGAAGAGATTTAAAGAGAAAGAAATATCTCTCTCTGATGTCCAGAAATGAATAGCAAAGTGACAGACTCAAAGACAAGTGCTGGATAGAAAATAACTACATTCTATTTTGCAGCAGTTATTTCAATTTAATACAGTGGTTTTATAATTGTTAGCTTAAAATGTATATCTTTCCATGCCATTCTACCACACCTATTTTTGGTAAATTGACTTTCTTTAGTAGCTTGGTTTATTTCATGTTATTTCCACTTTGGGGCATCTAGGAAATTCTCTATTTAAAATAAACCAAAGTCTAAAAGAGCTGATGATCAATAATAGAATATTTTTGGATAATCTGACTAATCAGTAGGTGCTCTTGCCATGTAACAAAGAAGAGGTCCAAGACTGACTAGTAATCCTGTCTCTTTCTTTGTATTCAGTTTGTTTTTACCCTCTCCATAAACTATTTTCCAGAAAATAAGAGGAGATGAATTCTGAACTTTGGAGAGCAAAAGGGAAAAGGGCTAACAGTCATGATTCTTTTCATCTAGTGGATATTTTTCTGTCACCTCTACTCACTGAGTAGAGGAAAGTACTGCATAAAATAAGGGGAAATGAGGCCCCAGTAACTGCAGTGTGAGAACTGTCAGCCCCTACTGACCTATAGGACTCTGCTGCTGCTCTGCCTGTTTTATCAGCAAGCTTTATTTGTTTGAAAGCAATGGCCATTGACATAAAATATGGACATTACCTCTGACCTCTGCGGTTTCCATTCATTCTCCTTCTGTCCCTCCATAGAATCCAGGGAACTCTGCTGGGTCACCTCACAGAATGAGTGGAAAGTTGTTCAATAGCAGTGTTTGAGCACAAAATGTAAGAATTTCCACTGTGTGACTTTGAGTAACTTACTCTCCCTTTCTAAGCTTTAGGTATCTCTGCTGGAAGATAGGAACAATAATACTGAGGGTCATTGGGACGATTAGTGAGAGCTGTACATGTACAATGTTTAGAGGAGTGCTTGCACACTGCAGCTTTACACGACACTATTATTAATAATAAGTGAAAGTTGCTCAGTTGTGTCCAACTTTTTGTGACCCCATGGCCAGTACCCTGCCAGTCTCCTCTGTCCATAGAATTCTCCAGGCAAGAATACTGGAGTGGGTAGCCATTCCCTTCTCCAGGGGATCTTCCCAACCCAGGGATCGAACCCAGGTCTCCTGCATTGCAGGTAGTTTCTTTACCATCTGAGCCACCAGAGCTCTCTTCTATTCTCATCTTAGTCAGACTTGCTAATGTCACTTAGCAACTGCTCTCCTTAAAAGTCTGGACATGTTCAGTTCTTAATTCCCTGGTAGGGACTAACAGAAAGAGTTCAAACAAGATTAATTAGAAAATTTTCCTGCTATAAGTATGACAATGCTTAATTTATCTGAAGATCTCTTATACAGAAACCTCAACTATGCAGAACCAGGAAATAAGTGGGGGAAAAAAGAGTTATTTGAATGCTGTCATTAATATCAGACAGTCTGACACTAAATCCCACAAAGGCAAAGGTACTAGATGCCAAGCAACCACCACTCTTCTGCTCAATTGCCACTAATCCTGCCCTTTAGGGCTCAGGGAAGTTTGTGAGAAGAGTTTGTCAGACTGTAGAATGAGGAACTAGTAAATAGCAGATACGGTCAGAGACCATTTCAGTAGGACCAAATAGCCCTATCTTTCCTGACAGTCAATAATACTGAGTGAAGTAAGTCAGTTAAAGACAAATATCATATGATATCGCTTATATGTGGAATCTTTAAGAAAAAACAAAGGTATAGATGAACTTACCTACAAAACAGAAACAGAGTTATAAATATAGAAAGCAAACTTACTGTTATCAGGGGTTAAACAGGAGAGGGATAAATTGGAAGATTGGGATTAACATATAAACACTACTATATAGAAAATAGGTAAGTAATAAGGACCTACTGCATAGCAGAGGGAACTCAAATGAGTAGAAAAGTTTCTATCCAAGAGAACTAACTTTTTTTTTTAACTAACTTATTTTTAATTGGTGTCAAGCCATAACCCATACTTAACTAAAAATTTCACCTCTGTAGAACACTTCATTCTTTCAGTTCAGTTCAGTCGCTCAGTCATGTCCAACTCTTTGCAACCCCATGAATCGCAGCACACCAGGCCTCCCTGTCCATCACCAACTCCCGGAGTCCACCCAAACTCACGTCCATCAAGTCGGTGACGCCATTCAGCCATCTCATCCTCTGTTGTCCCCTTCTCATCCTGCCCCCAATCCCTCCCAGCATCAGTATCTCCAAATAAAATAGTCATCATCATATTACTGTACAATCGGTATAACAGGAATGTGTGAAAAATGCTAGCATTTGATGGCACTGGTAAATGTAAACATTTTTCTGAGGGTTCTTTGTGGGAAGGGCTATGCTGGTTGAAAGGTACATTCTTGATCTAAGAGAACTACACACTCAAATTGTACAGAATTGCTTCTGGGATGACAGCATATTTACTATTGCCAAGTCTTGTGACTCACAAAACCACTGTATGTGTGTATATGTGTATGTGTGTGCATGTGCTCATATCTCCCTGTTGTCATGATAGGATGTAGGTAGAACATTCTTCCAGTTTTGCTGTCTAAAAAGATCAGCTTGATGAGAGCTTCTCTTTTCTCTGTCCTGGTATCTCCATGTACGCACACATTGCTCTGTGGCAGTTATAACCTGAGAAGCTGTTGTTAGCCTCAAGTTTTACCAAATCTTTCCCTTTCCCTGCTCTTCAGAATCTGCCCTCGGGCTTTGGTGTAACTTATTCAAAGGCATTTTATAATACCAAAGAGTTCATCTTTTTGCTCACCAATGCAAAGGTTTTGAGGGCATGTGGGCAGCAATGACCCTACTCATTTTGGTTTCACTGCCCCGCAGAGCACTATATGAATCACCCCCTACCTTGTAGGGTGCTGCCCTAGGCCAACACTCCTCCCAAGCCATCCTGGCTTTTCTTTTTCTCTTAAGACCAACCCCATGCTCTCAGCACCAAAGCTAAAATTTAATAGTCATCTTGTATTCCTTTCTGTCTCTTGACCCCTGAAAATCACCCCACCTTGTGATTCTTCTTGATGTCCCTTGCACTGAGCCTCCACTCCATCACACAGCCACCTCCTAATCCAAGCCCTTATTACTTCATCTTAAATCTGATGCAGCAGCCCTGAAGCTGGGCCTCACCTTCAATTTGCACCCTGAGATTAATTTGCATCTTACAGTCTTTGACTTTAGCAAGATAGCCTAAGAGGCTAAAAGCATACTCTTTAGAGCTGAGCAAATCTGAGATCCAGTCTTGACTATGCCATTTACCAGTTAAGCACTCTTGGGTACTAATCTGATCTCTGAGCCTGGCAGAGTTGATGTGAGGATTAACAAGATGATATATATAAAGTGCTTGGCACAAGGCCTATTGAATTATGTCCAGATTCCTTAACACTGAAGATCATTCACAACTCGTAAGTCACCTTCTCTTTACTTGCCTTGGAAGTCACCTTCTACTCCAGCCAATGGAATATGTGACGTTTTAATGTTCACTCTTCTCTTATTTTCTCTTACCATTGTCTTCTGTTCCCTACCACCGCCATTGAACTTCCCTATTAAATCTAGCTATCCCACAAAGTGCAGATCAAATCCTTGCCTTCTCATGAAATCTTCTTGAGCCATACCAGTCAGAAATGACCTTTGCTTCCTCAGCCTCTATATTCTTTCCCTAGTTAGAATTTTCTCATCACCCCATCACAGCTTCCTGATTTTGATTATGTTTGAATCTCTGCTTCTGCTTCTGCTGCTAAGTCTCTTCAGTCGTGTCTGACTCTGTGCGACCCCATAGACGACAGCCCACCAGGCTCCTCCATCCCTGGGATTCTCTAGGCAAGAATACTGGAGTGGGTTGCCATGTCCTTGTCCAATGCATGCATGCATGCTAAGTTGCTTCAGTCATGTCCGACTCTGTGCAACCCTATGGACAGCAGCTCACCAGGCTCCTCTGTCCATGGGATTCTCTAGGCAAGAATACTGTAGTGGGTTGCCATTTCCTTCTCCACTGAATCTCTATTTCTCCCCCAAATATTTTTACATTTGACCTATGTATATATGACATGGAATAATAAAGTAATCCTAATAGAGATGAAGAGGAAAGAATTACTCTGTTTACAAGGAAAGCTACCTCTCCTAAAAAGTAATACTCAAAAAAAAAAAAAAAAAATGATGAATCCCAAAATCAGTCTGCAGATTTTTTTGCAAAGAGTTTTGACTTGGAGCAGTTATAGCCATGGTTTATGCAATGGGCAGCAATGAGAATAAACACAGCCATTCAGTGAGAAGATAAAGATGGTGTGTCGAAATTGTCCTCAGGAAGACAGAGGGATTACTTGACTTAAGGAGGAAACAACAGAGCTGATAAACAGAATTGTTCTTTCTTGGAATCAATTTAGTCTGAGCTTGAAAGAATAAAATCTTTTCAAAATAAAGCTCACTGTAGGTTGGTATAATATGACGGTCAGTGGGCCCTAGACTAATACTCCTTTTCACCATTTAACAAATGTCATGTTCTTCCGTTGTCAGGTCAGAAAATGCAGCTTCATGGGAGGACTTCCATTCTTCCATCAGCTTCATTTTCATTCGCCAAACTAGTTTAAGGGGAAACCTACTGGGGCTGCTTTTTGTTTCCCTTTATATTTCTGTTCTTGTTATATGACAAAGGAGATTCTTGCTTCTTATTCTTCTTTAGTGGCCCTAGAAAAAAGCTGTTGAGAAAGCACAAATTGAAATTAAAAAACTGCTAAAGGAAGAGGAGAAAAACAGCATCTCCAGGCTGGGCATTGTGTAAATAAACAAGAAATTTTCTCTACCATGGGACTGATGGCCAGACATACAGGAACACTGGCAAGCATGCACACTTGAAGGCAGGGGAGGGTCTGGGGAGAGTTTGACTTCCAGTAAATGGTCTTTATGATATTTTTTCTTTTATTTGCCATTGCTTGAAAAAATAATCATCATACTAAAATATAATTTTGCATCTCTGTTTTCAGATGCTTTCAAATATACTCACTCAAACACACACACATAATTCAGGATTATCTTGAGTCCTGGCATTGGCCCAACATGTCCTTCAAAATACAGGTTTGTGCAAACATCCATGCATCAGCCCAGAAGGTTTTCTTTCTTTACCCTCTCTCAGGCTAGGAATGTATTTTAATACTGCATTATGACCACATGAGGACATTCTTGACCAAATGGCAGTATCTATTTTGTTTATGATTAGCCTGCAAGGCTATGAGTGAAGTGAATCCTAACTTTTTAAGATGTAGTGCTGAGCCTATCCTGTCTTTACTGGTGATACTGGGGATGGTTATTAGGTAAAAAGCTGACCAGTCTCTGGCTGGGAAATAATGCAGAGACACACAGGCACCTGAACCCAGACACTGAGTGTGTAAGATTGCAGCCTTGCCCCCTGAGGGGGCAAAGAGGAGTATTTACTCTCAGATATGTTAAAGAAAAAAATAATCTGATACTTGTTAAAGATGGTAAGGAAGCATTTATTCAAGGGTGTACTGCAATAGCATTTTGCAATAAAGAAGAGCAATTGGGCAACTGGGCAACCCTCCAGTACTCTTGCCTAGCAAATCCCACGGACAGAGGAGCCTGGTAGGCTGCAGTCCATGGGGTCGCTAGGAGTCGGTCACGACTGAGTGACTTCACTTTCACTTTTCACTTTCATGCATTGGAGAAGGCAGTGGCAACCCACTCCAGTGTTCTTGCCTGGAGAATCCCAGGGACGGGGGAGCCTGGTGGGCTGCCGTCTCTGGGGTCGCACCGAGTCGGACACGACTGAAGTGACTTAGCAGCAGCAGCAGCAGCAGCAAACAGAACAAGGAAAAGTAGGGATTTATAGCTACAGAGTTGAAGGAGGAGGGTCCCTGAATGGAAAATTACTAAGAGGGTAGGATGCTTCTTGCTAAACTGACCTAAAAGGATTCTTGTTGAAGGCAGGCCAGGATGATCAAATATCACCTGGGGTGAAAGGGGCCAGGGAGGTGGCACAGTGGGAGAGGATGAGAAATTTTGCCAGATACTGAGGGTGATAAGACATTGAGGGCAGAGGATTCTTGCTAAAACTAGTCAATCAATGCAGAGATGAATGTGGAAGCCCAAAGGTTAGAGCCTAGTGGAGGAGAGTGTTCAGAGGAGCCTGACTAAACTTTGGTCAGGGAGACAGTCTTTGTATACATTATACAGTTCCCATCTGAAAACTACAGGCCAGATTTGAACTCAGAATGAAGGATTCATTCCACAAACATTCACTGAGCACTCACGATGTGTCAGTGATGCTACTGGGTAACAGGAATGTAGAGATGGAGGACATATTCTTGTCTTCCAAGAAATCAGAGACTATGGGAAGAGGCAGACAAGCAAAGAGATTTATGCCCTTGAAACAGGCTGTCTAGATTCAAACGCACCTTTCTAACTGCATGAGCTTCCACATGGAATCCAATCTCTCTGGCCTCAAGGTCACAGCTGTGAAATGGGAATAACAGTAATTAGATGATAGAGTTTTGTGAGACTGGCTGAAGTCATGTTATGAAGTGCTTGCAGTGTTTGGCTCATTGTGTGACACACAAGCGGCCTCAATAATATTGCTGTCACTAGTGTTGGCATTGTTTGTGGTACAGTGTCAGAGGTATATTCACATAATTCTAAGGAAGTACAGAGGACAGACACCTAACCCGAGTAAAGGATGATCAGAATCAAGATGAGTTTGCAGGAGGTCATGCTTAAACTGTGCCTGGGAGGACAAAGGAGTCAGACACAGCTTCAGGGGCAAGATGTGCCAGCAGAGAGAATAGACAGGCAAAGCCACCACAATGGGAGAGAGAAGGCCTGGGGAACATGAAACGGGAAGGAAATTAACAATTTTGGGTCCATACCATATCCCAGAAATGACACTATATAATTTTAAAAGATAATTCCACATAGAGCTTTGCAATAATTTTTTTATAAATAGAGAGGCAAAAAGTTATCACCATTTCACATAAACAGAAACTGAAGCCCAAAGAGGGCTTCCCAGATGGTGCAGTGGTAAGGAATCTGCTTGCCGATGCATGAAACACAGGTGCAATCCCTGGGTCAGGAAGATCCCTTGGAGAAGGAAATGGCAACCCAGTATTCTTGCCTGGAAAATTCCATGGACAGAGAATCCTGGTGGGCTACAGTCCATGGGATCCCAAAGAGTTGGACACAACAGTAGCACCTAAGCAGTAACCTAAGATTACATGTCTAGCAACTGTCATGATTCACTTCTGAATCTTTATGAGTCTAAATCTTACATTCTATACACAATCTTTCCTCTCCAATCCAGAGCATAAAATGTCTCAGAGTTCCAAGAGGGTTGTGGGGGACCATGTAAGATGAGAACTCAGAGGCTAGACCAGTGCCCACAGTATGGCTTTGGGTGTTTCCTTGAGTCATGAAAGTGACAGGGTTTCCTGAACTCAGGAAGGGTTGTCATGTGCCTCTTAACCAATTTCATAGGTATAAGAGCTGGGTATTTAATGGGTTAAGTATCAACAATATGGTATGCGTGGTGTGGAACAGAGATTATACGGACTTGGTCCAGCAACATAAAAGGGGAACATTTAAAAATGATGATTCGTTTCTATGAGTTTGACTGTTTTAGATTCACATGTAGGTGATATCATACAGTATTTGTCTTTTCTCTCTGACATCTCACTTAGCATAATGACCTCAATATCCATCCATGTTACAACATGGATGCAACATGTTGTTGCAAATTGCAGGATTTCCTTCTTTTTTGTGACTGAAAAATATTCCATTGTATACATATGCCACATCTACTTTTTCCATTCATCTGTTGATGGACATTAGGTTGTTTCCAAATCTTGGATATTGTGAATAATGATACAGTTAACATGGAGTACAGTATCTTTTCAATATCCTGTTTTCATTTTCTTTGGACATATAACCAGAAGCGAGATTGCTAGATCATTTAGTTAGCTCTGTAATAGTAATCATATTGCAATATACAAATGTATCAAATCAACATAGTGTACATTTTAAATTTATAGTGCTTTATGCCAATTATTAATATATCTCAATTTTTTTAAATTGTAATAGTTTTCCCAAAGCTAATAGATTAGATAAAGCAGCAAATGGAAACAAGATTTTTCATATAGAATCATCCATAAAAATCAAGTCCCTTCATAGGGATATTGTTAAGGGGATACAATTAATGTATCACATAGAAAGCTGAACCTATCAGATGCCCCTAATGCTGGTTTCTGCCATTCTGAGCACAAAGAGAGAAATTATGTGATCTGTAAAGCTAAAAAGAACCCCAGTTATCACCCAGTCAATTATTTTTTTGTGGATGGTAAAGCCAAGATTCAGAGAAGTAAGGGAATAGACCAATATCTCTTTGAAAACAGACATATGTCATAGGAAACTTGTCTTTGTTTAATCTTGTCACTTGTTTTCTTTTTGTTAGCCACACAAAGAAACCTCGGGAATCTGAAAGTATTTACAAAGGTTGAAATGGGTATTTTCCTCTAAAACATCCCCCCCCACCCTTTATACTATATTCTTCCACAGGCTCTAAAGTGAGTATTATTTAAACAGCTGTCTTTCACTGCTCCATCAGCGAAGGTGTAGAAAATCAGCCTGGAAGAAAGCAACTCCCCCAACCTCAACAAGCTTACATGCCCTGCCTTCCAGCTATTTGTTTCTGGCCTTGCAGGACATTTGCTGCTGCTGCTAAGTCGCTTCAGTCGTGTCCGACCCTGTGCGACCCCATAGATGGCAGCCCACCAGGCTCCCCCATCCCTGGGATTCTCCAGGCAAGAACACTAGAGTGGGTGGCCATTTCCTTCTCCAATGCATGAAAGTGAAAAGTGAAAGTGAAGTCACTCAGTCCTGTCCAACTCTTAGCGACCCCATGGACTGCAGCCTACCAGGCTCCTCTGTCCATGGGATTTTCCAGGCAAGAGTACTGGAGTGGGGTGCCATTGCCTTCTCTGCAGGACACTTAGTTCTGTCCAAAATATCCATAAGAAATTTGGTCCACACCAAAATGTCCTTGATACTTAGTTCTTTCCAAACCATTTCAGTTCAGTTCAGTTCAGTTCAGTCGCTCAGTCGTGTCTGACTCTTTGCGACCCCATGAATCGCAGCACGCCAGGCCTCCCTGTCCATAACCAACTCCCAGAGTTCACTCAGACTCACGTCCATCGAGTCAGCGATGCCATCCAGCCATCTCATCCTCTGACATCCCCTTCTCCTCCTGCCCCCAATCCCTCCCAGCATCAGAGTCTTTTCCAATGAGTCAACTCTTCGCATGAGGTGGCCAAAGTACTGGAGTTTCAGCTTTAGCATCATTCCTTCCAAAGAAACCCCAGGGCTGACTTCCTTTAGAATGGACTGGTTGGATCTCCTTGCAGTCCAAGGGACTCTCAAGAATCTTCTCCACCACTTGGCATGGACCCAATATGTTCATGGATGCTTTGAATAGGACCAAAGTTCAGGGACTTTTTTGGCATGAACCAAATGTCTTATGGAGAAATTGGACAGGATCAAATGTCTGCTAACCACTTTAGCAGATGATGATCCTTATGCTTGGGCAGGAAGCGAAGAAGCAAAATGTATCTTTTCCTAAAGTGAGAAAGTAATCTAAAATATTCTTTTTACCCTCAAAGACCTCTTTTACTGGATAAGACTCAGGGTTGCCCTAGCCAAAGGGTTTCCCATGAGATGGACTCAGTAACAGGTAGCATGCCCTCCCACTGGGCAGGTTCCCAGAGGGTTGACCAGGGGTATCTGGTCTATCAACTTTGGAAACCGTCAACAAGATTGTTGCCAGGGAAACTGGACTGATTTGAAAAGGGAGGAAAGAGAACCCCTCAATCTATGTCATTTTGTGATGGCTTCTGGGCATCACTTCCCCTGGAGAGATCACAATCAAAGGACTAGTTGGGCTGCAGAGGTATATGATGTCTTGGTAATTGTGACAAACTCAGAAAAAGATGTATGAGAAATAAAAAGCATTTCAGACAAGCAAAAGTTAAGAAAATTCAGTACCACCAAACCAGCTTTACAACAAATGTTAAAGGGACTGATATAGTCAAGAAATTCAAGAGAAGAAAACAGATCTACAAAATCAACCTCAATTAAGAAAATGGCAATAGGAACATATATAATCAATAATTACTTTAAATGAAAATGAATTAAATGCTCCAACCAAAAGACACAGACTGCCTGAATGGACACAAAAACAAGACCCGTGTATATGCTGTCTACAAGAAACCCACTTCAGACCTAAAGACACATATAGACTGAAAGTAAGAGGATGGGAAAATATATTCCATGCAAATGGAAGTGAAAGCTGGAGTAGCAATCCTCATGTAAGACAAAATAGACCTTAAAATGAAGAAGATCACAAGAGATAAGGAAGGACACTACATGATAGGGGATCAATCCAAGAGGAAGACATAACAACTGTAAAAATCTATGCACCCAACATAGGAGCACCTCAAAACATAAGACAAACACTAACAGACATAAAAGGAGAAATTGACAGTAAGACACTAATAATAGGAGACTCACACCCCACCCACCCCAATGGACAGATCATCAAAACAGCAGATTAATAAGGAAACACAAGTCTTAAATGATACATTAGATGAGATGTATCTCATTGATATCTTCAGGACATTCCATCCAAAGCCAGAAGAATACACCTTCTCCTCAAGTGCATATGGAACATTCTCCAGGATAGACCACATCTTGGGTCACAAATCAAACCTCAGTAAATTTAAGAAAACAAATCATATCAAGCATCTTCTCAGACCACAACACTATGAGACTAGACATCAATTACATGAAAAAAAACTGTAAGAAACACAAACAAATGGAGATTAAACAACACGTTTCTAAATAACTAACAGGTTACTGAAGAAATCAAAAGGGAAATCAAAGAATTTCTAGAAATGAATGACAATGAAAACACGACAACTCAAAACCTGTGGGATGCAGCAAAAGCAGTCCTAAGAGAGAAGTTTATAGCAATACAATACTACCTCAAGAAACAAGAAAAACATCGAATAGAAAACCTAACTTTACACCTAAAACAACTGGTAAAAGAACAGAAAACCCCAAAATTAGTAGAAGGAAAGAAATCGTAAAGATCCGAGCAGAAACAAATGAAAAGAAATAAAAGAAACAATAGTAAAGATTAATAAAACTAAAAGCTGGTTCTTTGAGAAGATAAACAAAATTGACAAACCTTTAGCCAGACTCATCAAGAAAAAAGAGAGAAGAATCAAATCAACAAAATTAGAAATGAAAAAGGAGAGGTTACAACAGACAATGCAGAAATACAAAGGATTATAAGAGTCTATTATGAACAACTATATGGCAATAAAATGGATAACTTGGAAGAAATGGACAGATTCCTAAAAAGTTCAATCTTCCATTACTGAACCAGGAAGAAATAGATATATGAACAGCCCAATTACAAGTACTGAAGTTGAAGCTGTGATCAAAAATCTCCCAAAAAACAAAAGCCCAGGACCAGATGGCTTCACAGGAGAATTCTATCAAACACTTATAGAAGAGCTAATGCCTATCCTTCTAAAACTCTTTCAAAAAATTGCAGAGGAAAGAACATTTCCAAACTTGTTCTATGAGGCCACCATCTCCCTGATACCAAAATCAGACAAAGACAGCATGAAAAAAAGAAAACTACAGGCCAATATCACTGATGAACATAGATGCAAAAACACATCAAGAAGCTCATACATCATGATCAAGTTGGGTTTATTCCAGGAATGCAAGGATTCTTCAATATATGCAAGTCAATCAATGTGATACACTATATTAACAAATTGAAAGATTAAAACCATATAATAATCTCAATAGATGCAGAAAAAGCCTTTGACAAAATTTAGCACCCATTTATGATGAAAACTCTTCAAAAAATGGGCATAGAAAGAAGCTACCTCAACATGGTAAAGGCCATATATGATAAGCCTCAGCAAATATTATTCTGGTGGTGAAAAACTGAAAGCATTGCAACTAAGTTCAGGAACAAGACAAGGGTGTCCACTTTCACCACTGTTATTCAACATAGTTCTGGAAGTCCTAGCTACAGCAATCAGAGAAGAAAAAGAAATGAAAGAAATCCAGATCAGAAAAGAAGTAAAGCTCTCACTGTTTGCAGATGGTATGATATTGTACATATTATACCCTAAAGATAGTATCAGAAAATTACTAGAGCTAATCAGTGAATTTAGCAAAGTTGCAGGATACAAACTCAATACACAGAAATCACTTGCATTTCTATATACTAACAATGAAAAATCAGGAAGAGAAATTAAGGAATAAATCCCATTGACCATTGCAACAAAAAGAATTAAATATCTAGGAATAAACTTACCTAAGGTGACAAAAGAACTGTACACAGAAAATTATAAGACACTGATGAAAGAAATCAAAGACAACATAAACAGATGGAGAGATATTCCATGTTCCTGGGTAGGAAGAATCAATATTGTGAAAATGACTATACTACTAAATGCAATCTACTGATTCAATGCAATCCCTATCAAATTACCAATGGCATTTTTCACAGAACTAGAACAAAAAGTTTCACAATTCATATGGAAACACAAAAGACCCCAAATAGCCAAAGCAGTCTTGAGAAAGAAGAATGGAGCTAGAGGAATCAAGCTTCCTGATTTCAGATTATACTACAAAGCTACAGTCATCAAGACAATATGCTACTGGCACAAAAACAGAAATATAGACAAGATAATAAGCCAAGAAATAAACCCATGCACCTATGCGTACCTTGTTTTTTACAAAGGAGGCAAGAATATACAGTGGGACTTCTTCAATAAATGGTGCTGGGAAAACTGGACAGCTACATGTAAATGAATGAAATTAAAACACTTCCTAACACCATATACAAACGTAGACTCAAAATGGATTAAAGACCTAAATGTAAGACCAGAAACTATAAAACTCTTAAAGGAAAACATAGGAAGAACACTCAATGACATAAATCAAAACAGGATGCTCTATGACCAAACTTCTAGAATAAATAAATTTACTTCTAGAGTAAATAAAAACAAAAGTAAACAAGTGGGACCTGACTAAACTTTAAAGCTTTTGGACAGCAAAGGAAACTATATGCAAGGTGAAAAGACAACCCTCAGAATAGGAGAAAATAATAGCAATGAAACAACTGACAAAGGATTAATTTCCAAAATGTACAAGTAGCTCATACAACTCAATGCCAGAAAAACAAACAACGATATCAAAAAGTGGGAAAGAATGTTGAGCTTTATGCCAACTTTTTCACTCTCCACTTTCACTTTTATCAGGCTTTTTAGTTCCTCTTTACTTTCTGCCAGAAGGGTGGTGTCATCTGCATATCTGAGCTTATTGATATTTCTCTCAGCAATCTTGATTCCAGCTTGTGCTGCTTCAACCCAAGGTTTCTCATGATGTACTCTGCATATAAGTTAAATAAGCAGGATGACAATATACAGCCTTGACGTACTCCTTTTCCTATTTGGAATCAGTCTGTTGTTCCATGTCCAGTTCAAACTGTTGCTTCCTGACCTGAATACAGGTTTCTCAAGAGGCAGGTCAGGTGGTCTGGTATTCCCATCTCTATCAGAATTTTCCACAGTTTTTTTGTGATCCATACAGTCAAAGGCTTTGGCATAGTCAATAAAGCAGAAATAGATGTTTTTCTGGAACTCTCTTGCTTTTTCCATGATCCAGCGGATGTTGGCAATTTGATCTTTGGTTCTTCTGCCTTTTCTAAATTCAGCTTGAACATCTGGAAGTTCACGGTTCACGTATTGCTGAGGCATGGCTTGGAGAATTTTGAGCATTACTTTACTAGCGTGTGAGATGAGTGCAATTGTGCAGTAGTTTGAGTATTCTTTGGCATTGCCTTTCTTTGGAATTGGAATGAAAACTGACCTTTTCCAGTCCTGTGGCCACTGCTGAGTTTTCCAAATGTGCTGGCATATTGAGTGCAGCACTTTCACGGCATCATCTTTCAGGATTTGAAATAGCTCAACTGGAATTCCATCACCTCCACTAGCTTTGTTCGTAGTGATGCTTTCTAAGGCCCACTTGACTTCACATTCCAGGATGTCTGGCTCTAGGTCAGTGATCACACCATCGTGATTATCTGGGTCATGAAGATCTTTTTTGTACAGTTCTTCTCTGTATTCTTATTACCTCTTCTTAATATCTTCTGCTTCTGTTAGGTCCATACCATTTCTGTCCTTTATCGAGCCCATCTTTGCATGAAATGTTCCCTTGGTATCTCTAATTTTCACAAGAGATCTCTAGTCTTTCCCATTCTGTTGTTTTCCTCTATTTCTTTGCATTGATCGCTGAGGAAGGCTTTCTTATCTCTCCTTGCTATTCTTTGGAACTCTGCATTCAGATGTTTATATCTTTCCTTTTCTCCTTTGCTTTTCACTTCTCTTCTTTTCACAGCTATTTGTAAGGCCTCCTCAGACAGCCATTTTGCTTTTTTTCATTTCTTTTCCATGGGGATGGTCTTGATCCCTGTCTCCTGTACAATGTCATGAACTTCCGTCCATAGTTCATCAGGCACTCTATCTATCAGATCTAGTCCCTTAAATCTATTTCTCACTTTCACTGTATAATCATAATGGATTTGATTTAGGTCATACCTGAATGGTCTAGTGATTTTCCCTACTTTCTTCAATTTAAGTCTGAATTTGGCAATAAGCAGTTCATGATCTGAGCCACAGTGAGCTCCCGGTCTTGTTTTTGCTGACTGTATAGAGCTTCTCCATCTTTGGCTGCAAAGAATATAATCAATCTGATTTCGGTGTTAACCATCTGGTGATGTCCATGTGTAGAGTCTTCTCTTGTGTTGTTGAAAAAGAGTGTTTTCTATGCCAGTGCGTTCTCTTGGCAAAAGTCTATTAGTCTTTGCCCTGCTTCATTCTGTATTCCAAGGCCAAATTTGCCTGTTACCCCAGGTGTTTCTTGACTTCCTACTTTTGCATTCCAGTCCCCTATAATGAAAAGGACATCTTTTTTGGGTGTTAGTTCTAAAAGGTCTTGTAGGTCTTCATAGAACCATTCAACTTCAGGTTCTTCAGCGTTACTGGTCAGGGCATAGGCTTGGATTACTGTGATATTGAATGGTTTGCCTTGGAAACGAACAGAGATCATTCTGTCGTTTTTGAGATTGCATCCAAGTACTGCATTTCTGACTCTTTTGTTGACCATGATGGCTACTCCATTTCTTCTAAGGGATTCCTGCCCACAGTAGTAGATATAATGGTCATCTGAGTTAAATTCACCCATTCCAGTCCATTTTAGTTCTCTGATTCCTAGAATGTCAACGTTCACTCTTGCCATCTCCTGTTTGACCACTTCCAATTTGCCTTGATTCATGGACCTAACATTCCAGGATCCTATGCAATATTGCTCTTTACAGCATCGGACCTTGCTTCTATCACCAGTCACATCCACAACTGGGTAATGTTTTTGCTTTGGCTCCATCCCTTCATTCTTTCTGGAGTTATTTCTCCACTGATCTCCAGTAGCATATTGGGCACCTACCGACCTGGGGAGTTCCTCTTTCAGTATACTATCATTTTTCCTTTTCATACTGTTCATGGGGTTCTCAAGGCAAGAATACTGAAGTGGCTAGCCATTCCCTTCTCCAGTGGACCACATTCTGTCAGACCTCTCCACCATGACCCGCCTGTCTTGGGTGGCGCCACACGGCATGGCTTAGTTTCATTGAGTTAGACAAAGCTGTTGTCCGTGTCATCAGATTGACTAATTTTCTGAGATTATGGTTTCAGTGTGTCTGCTGTCTGATGCCTCTTGGCAACACCTACCATCTTACTTGAGTTTCTCTTACCTTGGATATGTGGTATATCTTCATGGGGTATCTTTATGAAAGAGGTAGCATCAATTTTCTGTAACAGAACCAAAAGCAGGAGATAGTAGATAACAGGTTGTTCTAGTTTCAGCCCTGTTCTTCCCTGGTGGCTCAGATGGTAAATAATTTGTCTGTGTTGCAAGACACTTGGGTTTGATCCCTGGGTTGGGAAGATCCCCTGGAGAAGGAAATGGCTACCCACCCCAGTATTCTTGCCTGGAGAATTCCATGGACAGAGGAGCCTGGTGGGCTATAGTCCATGGGGTCACAAAGAGTTGGACACTACTGAGTGACTTTCAGTTTTTCACTTTCCAGTCCTGTAGAGAGCCCCACTGAAATTTCCACCAGAAAATGAGTAGATGAGGCATTTAGCCTGTTCCTGTTGTTGGCCTCATCATGAAATCAGCTGTTCACTTTTTCCTGTCCTCCCTGTGTGTCGGCTTAGAATCACAAGGTGCTCTTTAGGCTATGACGGAGATTCCAGACATGGACCTGAGGAGCCTTGATTAGGTTCATGACCAGTATTCAATAGTTACCACATTGTGACATGACTTACATGCTAAAATAGACCAAAAAAAGACAAAACAAAACAAGAGCATCCAAAGCTTATCTTCACCAAATGATTTCATTTGCACCACGAACTTACTTGAGATAGCACTGCCTTGGGACCTGTACAGCATCAAAAGAATAAAGTGAAAATATGGGAAACATAGGCAAAACACCCTCTAACATAAATCACAGCAGGATCCTCTATGACCCCCTCCCAGAGTAATGGAAATAAAAGCAAAAATAAACAAATGGGACCTAATTAAACTGAAAAGCTTTTGCACAATGAAGGAAACTATAAGCAAGGTGAAAAGACAGCCTTCCGAATGGGAGAAAATAATAGCAAATGAAGCAATTGCAAAGAATTAATGTCAAAAATATATAAGCATTTCCTGCAGCTCAATTCCAGAAAAATAAATGACCCAATCAAAAAATGGGCCAAAGAACTAAATAGACATTTCTCCAAAGAAGACATACAGATGGCTAACAAACACATGAAAAGATGCTCAACATCACTCATTATCAGAGAAATGCAAATCAAAACCACAATGAGGTACCATTTCACACCAGTCAGAATGGCTGCTATCAAAAAGTCTACAAACAATAAATGCTGGAGAGGGTGCAGAGAAAAGGGAACCCTCTTACACTGTTGGTGGGAATGCAAACTAGTACAGCCACTATAGAGAACAGCGTGGAGAGTCCTTAAAAAACTAAAAATAGAATTGCCATATGACCCAGCAATCCCACTGCTGGGCATACACACCAAGGAGCCAGAATTGAAAGAGACACGTGTGCCCCAACGTTCATTGCAGCACTGTTTATAATAGCCAGGACATGGAAGCAACCTAGATGTCCATCAGCAGATAAATGAATAAGAAAGCTGTGGTACATATACACAATGGAGTATTACTCAACCATTAAAAAAATGCATTTGAATCAGTTCTAATGAGGTGGATGAAACTGGAGCCTATTATACGGAGTGAAGTAAGTCAGAAAGAAAAACACCAATACAGTATATTAATACATAAATATGGAATTTAGAAAGATGGTAACGATGACCCTATATGAGAGACAGCAAAAGAGACACAGATGTAAAGAACCATCTTTTGTACTGTGTGGGAGAAGGCGAGGGTGGGATGATTTGAGAGAATAGCATTGAAATATGTTTATTATCATATGTGAAACAGATCGCCAGTCCAGGTTTGATGCATGAGACAGGGTGCTCAGGGCTTGTGCACTGGGATGACCCTGAGGGATTTGATGGAGAGGAAGGTGGGAGGAGGGTTCAGGACGGGGAGCACATGTACACCCATGGCTGATTCATGTCAATGTATGGCAAAAACCACTACAATATGGTAAAGTAATTAGCCTCCAATTAAAATAAATCATTTTAAAAATAAAATAAAAATAAGGGAAGTGAAACTGGGAGAAAGTGATGAGGTCAATCTGAACTTCAAGATCCTTTTTCCAAAAAATAAGAGCTTAAATTCTTTATGGTGGCTGGTGGTGGTTTAGCTGCTAAATCATGTCAGACTCTTTGCAACCCCATGGTCTATAGCCCACCAGGCTCCTCTGTCCATGAGATTCTCCAGGCAAGACTACTGGAGTGGGTTGCCATTCCCTTCTCCAGGGGATTTTCCCCATCCAGGAACTGAACCTGGGTCTCCTGCATTGCAGTAGGATTCTTTACCAACTGAGCCACTGAGGCTTCCCTGGTGGCTCAGACAGTAAAGAATCTGCCTGCAATGCAGAAACCTGGGTTTGATCCATGAGTTGGGAAGATCCCCTGGAGAAGGGAATGACAACCCACTCCAGTATTCCTGCCTGGAGAATTCTATGGACAGAGGAGCCTGGCTGGCTATAGTCCATGGGATTGCAAAGAGTCAGACATGACAAGAATTTTCAGTGGTAGTAGTGGTGCCAATAGAGATGGGACTTCTGACCTCGCTTGTAGCTGCTCTGCCTCCATGTGTGAAGTCTGCCCTTTCAGCATATGCTGTCTCTTCCCATTACGATTTTGGTGCAACTGGCTTTATGAGAGCTGCTACCCTCTCTGCAGCACTTTTAGTAATGGAATTGGAGGCCATTACAACATATCTGATTCAAGGTCAACACAAGCTTCCTTTTAACTACAACTAACCGCTTATGTAATTTATGTATTTTTTATAAAATACTCATTTCTAGCTATGAGACTCATTTCTAGTGACAAGATCCCCAAACTTCTGGAAATCCATCCTAATGACAGAATGAATTAGCCATTCACTATTCACAACCCTATACTAAGTGGCCGTTGATTGTGCCAAAGTGAAAACTGAAGCCACTATCTGCTCAAAGACCTTGTGTTACCAACCAGGATTCCTGTTAGGATCCTTATCGAGGGGTTTGTATTATTCTATATCTTGATGAACATGGACTTTTGCACTTTCTATAAATCACTCAATTATTTTGAATTATCTGGAACATTAATAATTCATCAGGGAAATATTCTGCTACGCTGATGATTTTTAAAAGTCATTGCATTGTGATGATTGAATTACTTATGAGCCTGATTCTTTCCTTCTCTTCCTGCTTCTATTCTCAGGAAACATATCTCCAGACTTTATTAAGTAATTTAATGAGTAAATAATAAATATTTTAGAGACGTGTCCTTTAAGGAATTTCCATATGTAGCATGTTTGATGTCTTTAAGTCTATTGGTTTACATTATTATTGTTTAACTTTTCTAAATTCCTAAAAAAATCATATGAACTTTGCTGATTATCTGTTGTGTAGCCATGGTATTACTCTAAAATTCTCAGACATGTTACAAAGCACTTGTTAAACTCAGATATCATCTCTTCCATATCTAACACAGCATGAAATGATTGTGAAAATGTTCCTTTCTATTTTTGATAGATTGAGCCAAAGTGTTTTTGCAGCTTATAAATGTCTTTCAGTTTGATATCATGGTTATTTTCATTTTCAAAAGCCAGCCTCAATCTCCATGTCTACCTTCACAGATTTATTGCTCACTGTGACATAAATATAAATCACAAATTAAGCTAATTTGTGATTAAAGGGAGTCAGTTTAATTTTCTCAGTATTTTTTTTCTGTGCCTTTATCTTATTCAACTATACCTGTGGGCTTTTATAAGTGGGAAGTCCATGATTAATTCAGCCACAAAATCTCTTATTTTGTTATTTAGGTGGTGACTGTACTTGTTTGCTGCTCAGAAAATGAACAAGATTATCTTCAAACATAAAATTACTTATCCCAAATCATTTCTGTATTTCTGGGTCTTTTTTCATTTTTCTGTAATATATTCTTGCTTCAAGTCTTTGTCTAAACTATGATTTAGTCCAAAAGGCACCAAAACACTGTGGTGAAACATATGGGTCAATACTTTTGGGTTAATTGGTGCCACCTATATCTCATAAAAGTCATATTAACACTTTTGCTGTTGTTCAGTCACTAAGTCACGTCCGACTCTGCAACCCCCTGGACTGCAGCACACCAGGCTTCCCTGTCCTTCACTATTTCCCGGAGATTGCTCAAATTCATGTCTGTTTAGTCGGCAGTGCTATCTAACTATCTCATCCTCTCCTGCCCTCTTCTCCTTTTGCCTTCAATCTTTCCAAACATCAGGGTCTTTTCCAATGAGTCGGCTCTTCGCATCAGATGGCCAAAGTATTGGGGCTTCAGCTTCAGCATCAGTTCTTCCAATGAATATTCAAGGTTGATTTCCTTTAGGATTGACTGATTTGATCTCCCTGCAATCCAAGGGACTCTCAAGAGTCTTCTCCAGCATTAAAATTCAAAACCATCAATTCTTTAGCACTCAGACTTCTTTATGGTCCAACTCTCGTATGTATGCATGACTACTGGAAGAACCACAGCTTTGACTATACAGACCTTTGTCAGTAAAGTGACGTCTTGGTTTTATTACACTGTCTAGGTTGGTCATAGCTTTTCTTCCAAGGAGCAAGCATCTTTTAATTTCATGGCTACAGTCACCATCTGCAGTGATTTTGGAGCCCAGGAAAATAAAGTCTGTCACTATTTCCATTTTTTTCCCCATCTATTTGCCATGAAGTGATGGGACCAGATGCCATGATCTTAGTGTTTTGAATGTTGAGTTTTAAGCCAGCTTTTTTACTCTCTTTTATTTATTATATATTGTATTATATATTATATATATTAACACTAAAGCTTCAATAATTTCTAAAACTCAGTCTGCCTAGTTTCTATCACATAATGTTTGATTAAGTGCTTAGCAGTAATATAGTGTCCAGGAGACTCTTGTGTTAAAATTTACTCTTAATGCTTAAAATACTCTTGATCTGTAGCCTAACAGACCTGTTCATTTTAGCTGTTACCATTTGTGTGTGGAATGTGATACTTTTTACTTTTTGGTTTCTCCAAACCAGTTTCCTGAACACAACTCTTTGGTGATGATTTATCCACTTAACAAATATTTACTGAGCAGAGACTAGCAATCTTGTCTGCACATGGATCTCTCTTTAAAACAAAGAGACATATGTGCAAATAAGGGCAATGAAGGGTTAAAGTAGTATGCTAGACAGCCTTACAGAGTATTATAAATACACAAAGAGAAGTGAGGGTTCCAATCCTAATTCTATAGAAAGGCTTCTTCAGTAGTGTATGTCAATGAAATTCTTGTAGTTTGCTCACTAAGTAGAAAGAAGGGCTTTCCAAAAAAAAAAGAACTGAATGAACAAAGGCTAACAGGCTAGAAACAACATCCAAACCCCTGAAAGGATTAAGCTGTTCAGCACAAGTGGGGCATCAGGTGTGTGGGGTTGGGTCATGGCTGTGGTGGTGGGAGAGGATGCAAACGCATGATGGTGAAGATGTAGTCAGCAAGAGACAAGACAAAAGAAATTGCCAGGAATGGAATACCAGCATTCCTTGAATGCCCTGCTAAGAATTTTTAGTTTTGTACCATAAATAATTGAGGCCATTAAAATTTTAATAAGAAGGGTTATATAATCAGGAAGATTGCTTAAATAGCTGTATGGGGAATAGAATGGAAAGACCAATAATGAAACAACTGGAATAGTTAAGGTACTACAGACTGAAAATGCTGTGATAATGGGGATGGAGAAAGAAGTTAATAGTGAGAAGCACTGCGGTATGTCATTTTCCACAATCTGACATGTCATATGTTAAGTTACTTTCCCTCTGTCTCTCCTCACTAGACTACACTCTGTGAAGGCAGGGCTTGTTTGTCAGTTTCATTCACTGCTTTGTTCCCAGCTCCTAAACAGTGCCGAGCACAGAGAAGCTCAGCAAAGGTGTGTTCAGTGAATCACTTGTATGCAGAGGGTGAGGATGACAAATTCTTGACTTTAAAGGGGTGCAAAATGAAGCAAGAACAGAAGCAGAGAAGCTGGTTGGCAGATAAGATGAAGGGACAGAAAACAGTGAAATCATCTCATTTTGAACAATTGAACTTGCATTCACGTGAGAATCAGAATTCCACCCAAGCTAAGGCAATCTGTCCACAAGCAAGCTAAAGACATAAAATGTCAAACTGAATTGGGGGGAAAGTTGTGTCTTTCTTTAACAAAAACGTTTGACGTTTGTTGTTTTGAAATCTTGAAGAACACATTAATTTCTCTATATTCCATAGTGTTTTGACAAAATAACCAACCATGTCAAATCAATTTTAGGCTGCATGTTGAAAATACCACTCTTACAAGGAAAATCAGGCTTCATTTACTAAATTGCCTTTAAAATAATTAGATTAATGACTTCTATCTAATTTAAAATTTTTCCTATTAAAATTTTCATTAACAAGATTTGATAGAATGAACACATATGACTATCTCTTCTACCCTTCAAAATAACAAAAAAAACCCAAAATGACAAAAAATATATACCTTAAACACATCCCTATCAGAGCTCAGCATGGACAAAGGTGGAAAAGGGTAACATGTTAGGAGATAATAAATTTTAAGTAATTTCTGGATTATTAAAAGTATAGAAACTACAGTTTTCTAAATAATTATTTCACTTACCATAAAGGATCAAAATAAAGATAGCAGGAGAGCCCTGGGAGTAGAATCAGAATAATGAATTAATGAGCTCCTCTTAGATTAACTAGGCCAAGAAATTCCATACCTACAAATTTTATCCTATAGATATATTAAGCCATGTACATACAATGATATCGCCTGCAGTGGTGCTAATATTGACAAAAGATTGGGAACAACCCATATATTCATTAATAGAAGTACATCCATATAATGAAACATTAAGCACTGAACAGATAATGGTGCACATTTTGTGGCTGAATGGAATGGTCTCCAGGATAGATTGTCAAGTGAAAAAAAAAGTGAAGTATAAAATAGTGTGTACAACTTGCCACCACTTATGTGAAAGGGAGATACATGTATTTCTCTCTATATGTGTATAGAACATCTCTACAACTAATAATGCTGGCTACCTTTCTAAAGGGGTGCTGGAAAACTGACAACAGAAATGATACAGTTAATTTTCACCATATATTTTTCTGTACTGTTGGGATTGTTTTTGCCATGTGTATGTATTATATATGCAAATATATGATACTGTTAAAGGAAAAGAAAGGTGCAGAAGGAAATGATAAGAAAATCTAGACAATGAAAAACAAAATATGATGAAAGAAAACACACAAGAAAATAGTAATTAAATGTAGCTGAATTCATTTCTGCCTTTGAGAGAAAGATTCTACTTGAGTTTTAGAAAAGACAACTAGCCTTGCTGTTTACAAGATACACACCTAAAACAAAGTGACCACAGAAAAGTGACAATCAGATGGAATAATATACCAGACACATCCTAATCTCCCATAAGTGTATGTGTGACAACTACAATATTAACGTAAAACAAAATACAGTACAAAGAAACAGCATTAAATAGGAAAAGGAGACATTGTATGCTGATTAAACGTTCAATCTACCAAGAACAGATTGTCACAAATTTTTTTATCAATATGTATATATTCATACGAAGGAAATAATGTTTATTTTCAAGGAATAATTGTAACCTAATAGAAGATTTTAACATGAGTAATCAGAAAGAAGAAACAAGTAAATATGTAGATATTTGAATAAAAAGTAGTATGTAATCTATATATAATATTGAACTTGTACCCAGCAAGTAGGGAGTAAACACTTTTTTCAAACAAAATAATACATTTAGAAAATGTTTTAAATATATACATACATATATTCTCTCGTATTAAAACAATTTTAAGAGAAAATAAATTGCATATATTTTAAAGTATAAAATACATAAAAAATTACATGAGGCATATAAAAACATGTGAGATACATAAACATATAAATGTATTTGTTAGGAACAAACAATGAAAATAAATTGGCCAGGAAGTCAACTTCTAGGAAAAGAATAGCTAAGGAAGCAAAAGCAGAAGAAACAATGAGCAGAGAATAGTAACTTCAAATTTTAAGTAATACTATTGATCAATAAAATGAAAATCTGATTCTTTAAAATGACAGTGATTTTGATCAAATGAAAGAAGAATGAAAAAACATCCATAGATTTGTAAATATAAAGGAACTTTTTAAATAAGAGAATTACATGTATAATTGTATACCAACAAACTTGAAAATCTAGATGAAATCTTTGACTACATCAGAAAATATATAAAGTTGAGCCTAGGAGAGGCAGAAAATCTAAACTGATTAATAACTGTTGAGAATTTACAAAGATGATCAGTGATCTATCCCTAAAAATGATTCAGTGCTAGATAGCTTATAAACATTCTACTCAATCTGCCTGAAGGAGAATTCCTTCATTACATTTATTGTTCTGGGGCATAGGTAAATTTAAAAAGTTTCCCAATTCATACCGAAAATATACTGTAACCGTTATACCAAAACCAAGAGGAATGGTGACATATACCAACCTAACTTACTAACATAATTGCAAAGATTCTAAATAAAATAGTAACAAATAATATTTTGTAAATTGTTGTTAAATAATAATACATAAATAAATAATAAAAAACAATTAATTAAACAATTAGCAAAATATTATATGCTACTATTTCAGCAATACGTGAACCGTGAACTTCCAGATGTTCAAACTGGTTTAAAAAAGGCAGAGGAACCAGAGATCAAATTGCCAACATCCACTGGACCATCGAAAAAGCAAGAGAGTTCAGAAAAACATCTATTTCTGCTTTATTGACTATGCCAAAGCCTTTGACAGTGTGGATCACAATAAACTGTGGAAAATTCTGAAAGAGATGGGCATACCAGACCACCTGACCTGCCTCTTGAGAAACCTGTATGCAGGTCAGGAAGCAACAGTTAGAACTGGACATGGAACAACAGACTGGCTCCAAATAGGAAAAGGAGTACGTTAAGGCTGTATATTGTCACCCTGCTTATTTACCTTATATGCAGAGTCAGATCGGATCAGTCGCTCAGTCGTGTCTGACTCTGCGACCCCATGAATCGCAGCATGCCAGGCCTCCCTGTCCATCACCAACTCCCAGAGTTCACTCAGACTCACGTCCATCGAGTCAGTGATGCCATCCAGCCATCTCATCCTCTGTGGTCCCCTTCTCCTCCTGCCCCCAATCCCTCCCAGCATCAGAGTCTTTTCCAATGAGTCAACTCTTCGCATAAGGTGGCCAAAGTACTGGAGTTTCAGCTTCAGCATCATTCCTTCCAAAGAAATCCCAGGGCTGATCTCCTTTAGAATGGACTGGTGGATCTCCTTGCAGTCCAAGGGACTCTCAAGAGTCTTCTCCAACACCACAGTTCAAAAGCATCAATTCTTCGGCGCTCAGCCTTCTTCACAATCCAACTCTCACATCCATACATGACCACAGGAAAAACCATAGCCTTGACTAGACGAACCTTTGTTGGCAAAGTAATGTCTCTGCTTTTGAACATGCTATCTAGGTTGGTCATAACTTTCCTTCCAAGGGGTAAGCATCTTTTAATTTCATGGCTGCAGTCACCATCTGCAGTGATTTTGGAGCCCATAAAAATAAAGTCTGACACTGTTTCCACTGTTTCCCCATCTATTTCCCATGAAGTGGTGGGACCAGATGCCATGATCTTCGTTTTCTGAATGTTGAGCTTTAAGCCAACTTTTTCACTCTCCTCTTTCACTTTCATCAAGAGGCTTTTGAGTTCCTCTTCACTTTCTGCCATAAGGGTGGTGTCATCTGCATATCTGAGGTCACTGATATTTCTCCCGGCAATCTTGATTCCGGTTTGTGTTTCTTCCAGTCCAGCGTTTCTCATGATGTACTCTGCATATAAATTAAATAAACAGGGTGACAATATACAGCCTTGACGAACTCCTTTTCCTATTTGGAACCAGTCTGTTGTTCCATGTCCAGTTCTAATTGTTGCTTCCTGACCTGCATACAAATTTCTCAAGAGGCAGATCAGGTGGTCTGGTATTCCCATCTCTTTCAGAATTTTCCACAGTTTATTGTGAAATGCTGGGTTGGATGAAGCACAAGCTGAAATCAAGATTACTGGGAGAAATAATCAATAACCTCAGATATGCAGATGACTCCACCTTTATGGCAGAAAGGGAAGAAGAACTAAAGAGCCTCTTGATGAAAGTGAAAGAGGAGAGTGAAAAAGTTGGCTTAAAGCTCAACATTCAGAAAACTAAGATCATGGCATCCGGTCCCATCACTTCATGGGAAATAGATAGGGAAACAGTGGCTTACTTTAGTTTTGGGGGCTCCAAAATCACTGCAGATGGTGATTGCAGCCATGAAATTAAAAGACACTTACTCCTTGGAAAGAAAGTTATGACCAGCCTAGACAGCATGTTAAAAAGCAGAGACATTAGTTTGCCAACAGAGGTCCAACTAGTCAAGGCTGTGGTTTTTCCGGTAGACATATATGGATGTGAGAATTGGGCTATAAAGAAAGCTGAGCACTGAAGAATTGATGCTTTTGAACTGTGGTGTTGGATAAGACTCTTTGAGAGTCCCTTGGACTGTAAGGAGATCCAACCAGTCCATCCTAAAGGAGATCAGTCCTGGGTGTTCATTGGAAGGACTGATGCTGAAGCTCCAATACTTTGGCCACCTGATGCAGAGAACTGACTCATTGGAAAAGACCCTGATGCTGGGAAAGATTGAGGGCAGGAGGAGAAGGGGACGACAGAGGATGAGATGGCTGGATGGCATCACCAACTCAATGGACATGAGTTTGGGTGAATTCCAGGAGTTGGTGATGGACAGGGAGGCCTGGCGTGCTGCAGTCCATGGGGTTGCAAAGAGTCAGTCATGACTGAGCAACTGAACTGAACTGAATAATACATTAAAACCAAGAAACTTTATATCAACCTATAATATGTCAAAACTACTATTTCAATTCACATCTCCATCAGAAATACTTAAGAATATCTGATTTTCTGCATCTTTGCCAACACCAAGAGTGGTAGGTGAAGACAACTCTGGTTTTCTTGTTTGATTCATCTTTTTTTCTGAGAAAGACATATAAATTGAGTGATATTTTAAACATTTTAACTTCAAATTTAAATTTAAAGATTTAGAGGAGTGGACACATAATATATCAGGTCAACTCAAGGGAAAATTATGAAATAAATTTCATCTTTGGATCCTTCATGTTTGGTCTCCCTCTGGTCAGACTCTTTCTGAGGTCCTTAGATTCTTCAGTCTAAGCATACCAGGATGGGGGCTTGGACAGGTGGACAGCTATTCCCTCCACATTAGCTTTCCAGAAAACCTGTGATGCCCCAGAGCACAATGCCACCTCAGGTTCCTTGATAAACAATAGCACAAATGTCTGTGTCTCTACCACCCCGACCCCGAAATCCTTTAGCAGCTCCATACTGTAAACCTTCCTTTCCCCTCCTCAAAGCTGTTTCAAAGAAAGCCTGGTAATCTGTTATTTCAGAGTAAATTTAATTTATCCATTTGCTGCCTCAGAAGAATTTGCATTTGAAGTGGGATCTCTAATTAGTCGGTGGAATTTAGGCATCTGAATGCCTAGAACGAACAAGTAGGGGAGACGTTTAAGGAGTTCCATTTGATGCCTAATTTCTGAATTCTTCTAAAACAATGAGAGATGTTATTCTGATAGTCTGCAATTTGCTACCAGCTCAGGACACAATAATACCTTTCAGACCTTAGCCAGCCCTGGCTTAAAGAGTTAAAGGTCTAGCCAAAATTCCACTTCTGCCTCTTGGTTCTCTCTGCAGTGGACTTCAAGTTTTCTTCCCAATTCAGGCACTCCTGAGTTCAAAACAGAGAACTGCCCCTCATCTCCCAAGTGGATTTTCTGGGGGCATCAAGAGCTGTTTGAGAGAATGTCCTGATGGCACTTTGGCCAAACTTGTGCTTATGCAGAAGCAGATTTTAGTACAAACCTGCTGGAGCCGGGGGCACCGCCTCGACCCTGACAGAGGTCAAAGCTGTGGCCTGGAGGCCAAACACAGCACTTAAGTGGATTTTGCCTGGCTCCCTCTATATCTTTTACATTTTTTAATTCAAAGGCCTCTGAGGCTTTTCAACTTGTAATCTCTGCCTTACACTCACCCCAGGCTCTGATTGAAGGACATAAACAGATATGAATGGTTAAGCAGCTATTAACCCATTTGGGTCAGGTGCTCAAAGATCTTGTTCCTTTCCTTAGTTCTTCCCAGTATTTAAGGCACACAAAAGAAACAAGACAGCTACCGACTTCCTGGCATAGCTGTCCTTCTAAGTTGATGCTGACCATAAACAAATGACTCTGTCCCCGGGCAGTGGGCTAGAGGATTTCTAAGCAACTGATAGTTGAACAGTCTGTGAGTCTAGGTACCTGTGCTCTTTATCATGGTAAAAAATTTAGAATTATATATTGTTGAATTGCTAAGTCATGTCTGACTCTTTGCGACCCATTGACTGAAGCACACAAGGCTTCCCTGTCCTTAACCATCTTCCCCAGAATTATGTATTAGCCAATCCTATGAAGTTTACTTCCTATGTAGTTAGAAATAAGCAAGCCCCATGAGTTCCCCATTTTATAGATAAAGAAACTTGAAGTCTAAAGCAATTGAATACAGTAGTAATTCAATCAATGTAGATATTCAAATAATCTTTTGGCTTCCTTAAGTAGCTTCCCTCTGACTTGAAAAAAAAGTCTTTGTTATCATTGAGCATGTTTTAATCCTTCACTGCTACCTCTGTACTCTCTGCCTCCTCATTCATCCCGAAAGAATACTTTTCTTACCAAAATTAAAAAGAAAAATGTTATTTTATTGTCTGCTTTTTCATCCTTACCACCTGGATACTGCTAAGTCCTTCTCAAGAAGGTTTAAGGCTGTTGAGAGGACTGAAGGATCTAGAGGCATCACAATATTGAAACCGTTGAGTAGCTATTGCTAGGAGAGAATGTAGTGATGGCTATACTGTGCGCAAGCATAAACACACAAACACATACAGACACAAAGGCACATGGTACCTTTACTGAAGGGCATACTAACTTTTTAAACACTTAATTTCTCAACTCAGTTTAAATTATGACTTACACATTTTTGAAAATTTGGTAAGTTTTTATTCTAAAGCTAAAATGATTAAAGGGGACATTTTTCCTTTGTGTCTGGTTTCAGAGATTGTAACCATAATCAGTGAATTATCTAAATTGGTTTCTGTTTGGAGGCTATTGAGGCATCTCCCTCTTAATGGATTGCAGAGCCCTCTAATTGAATTCTTGCCATGTATGCTTTCTCTGTGGTTAAAAATCTACCTTATAGATATTAAGATAGTCTGTGTTCAAATACCGTCTCATTGATTTAATTTCTCTTGAGGGAAAAAAATGTATTGCTAATGGTCACCTTGTCTCAAATTGCAGATTACAGTATTTCGGATGGGATCAGAAGGACACCAGGACATTGATTTAGCCATCCTGACAGCTTTGCTCAAAGGTAAAGAGTTTCTATATACAAGGAGTACAAAAGTAATTTAAATGGATTAGACAGCAATCTTATGTCTCCTAATAGTGGATATAATCCCAAATAATACCATGACACATCCAATTATTGATAACATAAGGACTTCTCTTGTAACACATTCTTTTTTTAATTTATTTTTTAATTGAAGAGTAATTGCTTTACAGAATTTTGTTGTTTTCTGTCAAACCTCAACATGAATTAGCCATAGGTATACATATATCCCCTCCCTTTTGAACCTCCCTCCCATCTCCCTCCCCATCCCAGCCCTCTAGGTTGATACAGAGCCCCTGTTTGAATTCCTGAGACTTACAGCAAATTCCCGTTGGCTATCTATTTTGCATATGGTAATGTAAGTTTCCTTGTTACTCTCTCCATACATCTCCATATATTCGTAATGCTATTAAATTTCCCTATAATAGGCCTATTATAGTGTGACTTGATTTCAGAAAATTTATAAATTAAAAAAAAATTTTATTTATTTATTTAAATTTTGGCTGTGCTGGGTCTTCGTTGCTGCACAGGCTTTTCTCTAGATGTAGCAAGCAGGGGCTACTCTCTAATTGTGGCATGCATGTTTCTAATTGTGGTGGCTTCTTTCGTTGTGGAGCATGGATTCTAGGGCACTTGGTCTTCAGTAGTTGCAACCCCAGGGCTCTGTAGTTAGGGTTTCCAGGCACTAGGACACAGGCTTAGTTGCTCCACAGCGTTGTAACATCTTCTCAGGGACTGAACCTGTGTCTTCTGCATTGGCAGGTGGATGTTTACCACTGAACCACCAGGGAAGCCGCTCCCTAAAATTTAAATGTGCTACAATTCAATCATGACTACTGAATCATACAAATCTATGAAGTGAAAGGCATGCCTTGTCCCTTGATAATAGAAAAGTGAAACACCGCATTTATCTCCTTGAATCAAAACTCATAGTAAATGGAGATGTGGCCCAATTATCAGTTAAAATATTAGTCATCTTAATATCTTCTATTCAAAATATTTTCTTTCTCTTTCACCAGTTTGTGAGACAAGTGTACTTCACCTTCAAATTAGTCTTAGAATTTATTTGTTCTAATATATAATAGTTGTTTTCCAACTGTTCTGTATGTGACAGACCATATTAAATGCATTTTATATTATAACCAAGTAGTTATACATATGTAGTTAGAAAGCTGAAATAAAGTAAATAAAATAGTATTTACATTTGCTATATGCAATGAAATGGGATATTTTCAATTCTAACCTATTCTGTTCTCTTTAATGCTAATTATATCCCACCAAATTGATTTATGACACACTAATGGGTCATAACCTGCAGTTTTAAAAACACGGCCATAGAAGATTAAAGGAAATAATGATTGCTCTCAGAAATTAACATTTCTAATCACTATAATGAACATTACTTATGCAGCAGTAGATGCTAATGGGAATTTATGCCATTAAAATATTATGGTGTGTCAACTCTATTTTGTGCAGGCTTTGAAATGCTCTCTGATTTTAACCCAGTTGATTTGTGAAGGATATCAAGTGTAATGCTTTTGCTGACTTCCTTAAAGGCCAAGAATATATTTATATCAGTTTCAAACTCTTTTAGTTTGTTAAATTTTTCTTTCCATGTATTTTAAAACTTATGCCTGGACAAGTAACATGGTTTAACATTTAATTTTTATAATTATGCTTAGTTTTCAATTATCTAGTATATAAGGAACCTTTGTGTGATTCAGTTTTTATTCTATCATCTGAGAAAATCAGAAGTAAGGCAGAAAGAGGAAGACAAGAGAGATGAAACTAAGCACTGGTCCACAGATTCAGGACCTAGGGGAGGAAAGAATCAACAGGGAAAATATACATTTGCTGTTCCTTCTTTTTTGTCCAATTGAGTTTCATTTTTTTTTTTTTTAGGATCTGTATATAAAGAATACTATTTACGTGATACAGATTTATTAAGTATGTTCAAAAATGAAGAGAAAAGGGAGTCAAAAAAAAGTTGTTCCAGAGATCTAGGAAGCCCATAGTTTCTCAAATGCTGACACCTGCAGTAGCTTTTGAGACTAGATGATGTCACATCACATTTGTCTTTCACATTAAGGAAACTGCTCTCTGATATGTGTGATCTGAAACTAGAGACTGCACACCCTTCATCCTTCTGTTTTTCAGTTCTGCCTCCTCCCCTCAACCCCTGCTCACACATACACCCAGGGAATTCAAGGAGTAGGAGCAGAATAGAGTTGCCAGAGAAAATGCAGGACATTGAATGTTTAGATCAACAGCAAATAAATTTTTGGCTTAAACTTGTCCCAAATATTGCATAGGACATACTTACACTAAAAAAAAAAAAAATTATTTGTTATTTATCAAAAATTAAAACAAAGCTGGGAGTCCTATATTTTTATTTGCTAAATCAGGTTATTTTACTCAGAGGAGTTGTGACACTATTAATACTTCTGAACTTCAAATACCTCTAGAGATTCTGCAGGAAGTGTAACTCAAGAATCTAAGATCCCCTCATTCTTCCGTCTGCCTCTGTCTCTCAGGCAGGCCCTGCCTAATCATAGCAATCAGAGATTTCCACTGGAAAGAGCCCCAGACTTACCTGGACAAACCATCCAGTGCTTATCAACTTGCTCTGGCAGTCACCTTATCCTATCTGCATCCCCCATGCAGCAGTTTCAGTGAAGCCAGAAAACATCTACTCATAGTAGAAGTTATTTTAAGTGACCCCTTGATCCTTTCTGTGCATAGAAAGAAAAAGTGAAAGTGTTAGTCACTCAGTCATGTCTGACTCTTTGTGACCCCATGGACTTTAATCTGCCAGGCTCAAAGTCCATGGAGTTCTCCAGACAAAAATACTGGAATGGGTAGCCAGTTCTCTTCTCCAGGGGATCTTCCTGACCCAGGGATTGAACCTGGGTCTTCTGCATTGCAGGCAGATTCTTTACCATCTGAGTCACCAGGGAAGCCTTCTGGGCATAGAGTTACTCCCAATTTTTTCCTCTTTTCTCAGACACCTTGGAGGTCAAATCATGTGGGTGTATATTCTTTTACTTCTGTACATGCACTGAAGTGTAATATGGGATGACAGCTGTCCTCTATAAATGAGGAATTATTTTTCTTTAGGTTTAATCTTCATTGGTAAAGTTCATCTGTGGCATAAAGAGAGAATAACTTCTATTGCTTACTTCATTTTCTGAAAAGTATCTTAGAAGAGAGTGCAGAAATGATAGAGTCCTCCTCAAAACTGTCAAGATCATCAAAAACAAGGGTAGTCTCAGAAATTGTCACAGCCCCAAGGAGCCTAAGGAGACCTGATATCTAAATAATGTGGTTTCCTGGATAATATTCTTGAGTAGAGAAAAAAAGAACATTAGGTTGAAACTAGATAAATCTTAATAAAGTATGTACTTTAGTTTGTTTATTTTTTTTAATGTTAAGGGAAAAATAACTTATGCTCTCATATATTATGGATCTGAACAATAGACAGACTGTAGCAAGAAAACACACTTCTTCATGTCAAAGTGACAAAAAAAGGAAAAATCATCTTATGGAATTAACTGTACAAGTCAAGTGCAGATATAATCAAAACATCCACAGGCAGTATTTAAAGAGTCTTTATAAATCACACAGGCATGGATAATGTGCATGTGATCAGTCACTCAGTCGTGTCTGACTCTTTACTACCCTATGGACTGTAGCCTGCCAGGGTCCTCTGTCCATGGGCTTTTCCAGGCAAGAATACTGGAATAAAAATTCAAATACCAAGAAAAATAGTCAATGTTCTAACTTTAGAAAAATTTCTAGTAAGAATGCTAGTGATTAGATTAAATCATACAAAACAGTGAAAATCACTATTTTCTGAGCCATTTTCCTTTAAAACTGCTATTTGGCAAAACTAATACAATATTGTAAAGTCTAAAAATAGAATAAAATTTAAAAAAAATAAAATAAAAAATAAACTAAACGAATAATAAAAGTAAATAAAATCTAATGTTTTGAAACTACTTCTGAATGCATCCCCCTCCAACTCTATTAACTAGAAAATGCATAATTATTGTCACAAACTAGTACTGGCATCAATACACAATTAGTCTTGCTAAATAACTCATTTTTAAATGGCTTGATTAATCCTTGATAAAACAAAATGCTGCTGTGCTGTGCTTAGTCACTCAATCGTGTCCAACTCTTTGTGACCCAATGGACTGTAGTCCACCAGGATCCTCTGTCCATAGAATTCTCCAGGCAAGAATAGGGGAGTGGGTTGCCATACCCTCCTCCAGGGGATCTTCTCAGCCCAGGGATTGAACTAAGTCTCCTGCATTGCAGATGGATTCTTTACCATCTGAGCCACCAGAGAAGCACAATATTCTAAACTAGTTTATGTCCAATAATTCTTTACACCAGATACATTTCATAAGTAACCAGCACCTTAAAACGTTTACTGAGGAACTATCTTTGCTTAAACTTAGATGATTCATGAATAGGTTTTATGGGAATTTATTATGGCCCTGCTTTGAAAATTAAAAAACTATTTCTAATTATGTGTTTTATCTTTACCACCCTTTTTTTCTGTGTGTAGGCAGCTTAAACAACACATGCATGATTGCTTTCCTTTTAATATTGTCTTTTTTAAACCCCAAACTGTTTAGACAGCCTTATTAAGACCAAAAAAAGGACATTCATATTGATACTTTCATCACGTATATGCAATGCAAAGTTACCATAGTTATTAATTATTATACAATGGAAATAGATGATATTTTTTCCAAAAGAGATCACCAAAGTCAAAATGTGTGGCATATTTATTTTAGGCTTAAAAGGGCATAGGAGGTAAGCTTTTGGAGAACAGTGAAATATTTCAGTTAGAGATGAAATTCACTCTGTAATTTTTACACTGTAGATTCTTTGCAAAAGTATTATTAAACCTTTCTCTATATGAGACCACTTTTAATCTTCCTCATGTGCTTTCACTATTAACCAGGCTCCCCCAAATCCACTGGTTTCCTGATGGTTCATTTTTATCTCTTTAGCCAAATCTTTAACATTGATATCATGGAGCATATTGACCATGTGCACTAGAACCTCAGTACAGACCGTGCAGACCTATGTCTGCTACTGGACTCTTATTTTTACTTCATCCCAAAGCCACCTTGAAGCCACAGTACCCCCTTTCACATGTCTACGTGCTCACTCAGTTGTGTCCGACTCTTTGTGACCCCGTGGACTGTAGCCTGCCAGTCCTCTATGTACATGGGATTTTTCAGACAGGAATTCTGGAGGTGGGTGCCATTTCCTTCTCCAGGGGATCTTCCCAACCAAGGGATCAAACTCATGTCTCCTGTGTCTCCCGCATTGCCGGCAGATTCTTTACTGCTGAGCCTTTGGGGAAGCCCTTTCACCTTGCTACTCCCATGCCTTTTACAAACTTTAAAATTGAGGCAAAGAGTCTAAAAGACATTCAGGATCCTTAGGCAAATCAATAGCAGAGCCAAAGCTTTCACTCAGGTCTCCTCACTTCTTTTCAATTTTCTTTACATTACATGTATGAGTCTTGGGAACATCCGGGATTCCTTGGCTTTACAGTGCCACAGAGATCTCAGACATTTACCCCTGTGACTCCAGGGGTACCTGAGTGATAATAGATCAGAACATCTGCTTCCCTCAAGCTCTGAGAACACTTATCAGGGTCCTCAGCTACCAGACGATCCTAGCCGCACGCACAGTACCTTAATGATGAAACTAGAATGTCCACAATTTAACCTAATGCAGTGGAAGAAAAGTACAGTCTGACACTTGTTTTACTTTTAAAGAGTACACCTCTGGTGAAATATTGATTCAACCAGGAAATTTTTAGTCATATGTGACAGAAACATAGTTCAATTTATGCATAGTTCTCTTCAAGCAAAGAGAAATGCAGTACACCAGAAACTAGCATAACATTGTAAAGCAATTTTCCTCCAATTAAAATATTTTTAATTTTTAAAAATAAATAAATCATAAAATTGAAAAGGGGAAATAAAAAGGTATGTCATTTAAAAATAGAAAAAAAGAAATACAACAATTCCCACAACCAGGCGGTCTGAGACTTGTTGTGCAGAACAGCCATCAGCAGTAGCAGGCTTACATCCAACCCACTGAGCAAACCCCAGTTCAAAAGAGCCATCTTTTCTCATACTTGCAATGAGAAGTCCCAGGGAGCATTTGAATTTGCTTGCATTGGTTCAGCACCCATCCCTGAATCCATCACTGTGGCAAAGAAGATGGGAGAATCCCTGTGAGCATGAAATGAGAAATGGGATCAGCTCCACCCAAGCCTTGGAGTTATGGATTTCCAACAATAACAAAAAAAAAAAAAAAATGAGGCTCTATAGCCAGGAAGTAGAGGCGCAAAGGGTGCTGAGAAGACCAAAACCAACTAAATATATATGTATATATACATGACTAACAATTGTATTAAAAAAAGTATTGAGGACCAAAGAGTGTCAGATTTACCTAAGATGCAAGCACTTATGCACCTTAGGGGAACAAATTCTTCACTCACTAGACAAAAATGGAAACTAGGTCAAATTAATACTAATCAGGGTCAGATATCCACTCAAGCCATTCTCATATAATTCACTTCAGGTAGACCTAAATATGCAAATCTATGAATATTATTTACTATATAGTTTCTTTTTATCACTATAGTCATTATCCCTTTCAATTTTAATCATCTGTACTTGATTATTTGATTATTTCTGCTAAAAATTTTAAAGGTGATTACATTCTTAACACTTTTCCCCCAATACCAAAGTCTATCCTTTAAGAGAAAATGATTTTGTAAGGACCAAATCACCTCAGGCTTTCCGAACTAGACTCCATCCACCCCATCCTCCACTACCACCCCAACCCCTCAGAATAGTACTTAGCACAGGGATACCACCCAGTAAAGGGATTTTTAATAGTACGAATTACAGATACATTCAAAGCATCACTACTCCCTGATTGAACAAATTGCTTTACGTCATTGAGGCTTGGTTTCCTAATCTAAAATAGAAATAATTGTCACACCTCACTCATAGTCATTTTAATAATTGTAATTAATAATGCAAGTAAAACACTTAGCAGAACCTGGAAAGTTCTGTTTAATAAATGATAGTCTGACTAATCATGCTGATGATGATGCCAAACTAGAAATGAGAACAAGAGCCACATCTGTTTTACTCACCACCATATACACAGTGCCTGGCACACCATCAGTATCAAATATAGATTTTTGGGATATGTGAAAAATGATCAACAGACTTCGGGATCAGATGATGTGTGTGTGTGTGTGTGTGTGATTTATATATATATAAATCCTAGTTCTTTGCTGCGTATAAAATTGACCAAGTTATTTAACTTCTGTATGTCTCAGTTCCCTCAACTATGAAAATGGAAACTATGACAAAAACAACCACCTTTCTCATGAGGGTGGATTTAAGGGACTGGAAGCTCTTTGAGGGCAGGCACTATGCTTTCTTCATAGTAAATACTGAACACTTAGTGCTTTATCAAGCAGTGGCTCAGTGGTCCAGGAGTATGATTCTTGCTTAGGGTGCAAGAGGTCCCGGGTTCAAGTCCTGGACAAGCCCTCTTGGACTTCCCCAGTAGCTCAGCAGTAAAGAATCCGCCTGAAATGCAGGAGCCAGAGGAGAGGTAAGTTTGATCCTTGGGTCAGGAAGATTCCCTGGAAGAAGGGAATGGCAACCCACTCCAGTATTCTTACCTGGAGAATCCCATGGAGAGGAGCCTGGCAGGCTACAGTCCATGGGGTCACAGAGTCAGACATGACTGAGCACACAGTGCTTTTACACTCTTTCTCTTCTAAAACAGGCTTTTGAATTCCTAGGGAGTTAGGATGTCCCCCATATCCAAAATCCATCATAATCATAAAATCCTAATTTTGAAATGACATATAAATTTGAGAACAACAAAAACCCTTGAGCATACATGTAAAGAACCAGAACAGACCACAAAAATAAAGTTAATCTTGAAAATGGTTGAACACATGCCCAGCCTCCTTAAAATGAAATTAATTTTCTGGCAATTTTATTTTCTTGCAAATCCAAGTAGATCTCAGAGCGATAAGAGAGACCAAGGTAGATAGCAATTTTGGACATTTCTATTTGTCTTTAATAGAAGAATGCAATAAAAGAACTTACATATCTTAGTCCTTTCATTTGTATAATGTTTTACAATTCACAAAGCATTTTCACATAAATTTTACCATCTAATCTTTATGACAACTCTGTGGAATGGTTGCCAGTTAATTTACCTCCAAACTGGGTCTTCTGAGGCATGAAAGTGGGAGAGAGTGATAATTAGGCCAGAACAGCTAGAATCAAGGAAGAATGCCCAGACAGATTGGGAAGTGTGATCACTCTGACTACAAACTCCACCTTCCAATTAGAAAGTTTCCAGAGGAAAAGAATTTTGTCTTCTTTGCCTTCATATTCCAATGCCAGAAAAAATGCCTGACATACGCTTAGCATTCAGTAAATATCCACTGATTGAAAGAAGCTATAGTCCCAGGCCAATCTGTAACTGGCCAAAATCATATAAACAATGAAGATGCAAACTGAACCTCCCTATGAAAGTTCACTGAGGTGGACTCCAACCTTTCAACTCAGTGACTGACAGAAATGCAATTCTACATCCTCCCCAGGATTTCTGCAAATTCTTGAAAGATGAAAGTCCCCTTGGTCACCCTTGCCTTCAGGTTCCTGATTCTATGTGTGTTATTTCTGTTTCTCATCACAAAAGACAAAATGTAAAACTCAGTCTTGCCACAGTTTCGAAAAAAATAACAAAATTACTCACCCAAAACTTTTTGTTAAAAGCTTTAACAGACTTTTATAAAAGCATAATAAACTTCTAAGAATATAGGTAAGGTTGGAAGAAAAGTTCAGTAATGCACACAACTCTTAATCACAGAGCAAGCATCTCCAATGTTGATAGCTTTTGGCTATTTCACATAGGGACTTTGCATGGATCCTTCCCATTTGAATCCCCTTTTGTCACACTGTCCCCCTCTTCTCCCACTGTCCTCTTCTTCATGCTCTCCTCTAAGGGTAAAACAAATGTCCTCTTCAAACAGAGCATTTCATCCCCATTCTCTGACATTTTGGTCCTGCCCTGAAAGGCTCATCTACCCTAGGCAGCTTTGCAGGATATTTTTACAGACAGCTTCCTCCCTAAACAGAGTTCTGGTGCCAGACTCATAGGAGAGAGTGACTTCTTCAACTCCTTTGATATAGGCAGTAAGTGAAGAGTAGGGCTTTGACTCATGTCCCTAATCAAAGGATGAGAATATTATGTTCTTTGCTCCAGGGCCATAATCACCAGCAGGAAAGTACAGTGTATAGTAGGTGCAAGTGTTTGCAAGAACTATGAACATTAGGGCCCCCAGGTCTGCAGTTATGGACAGGCCATTTCTAGCAGATTTTCAAAGTTATGACCATGTCCATAAGATTGTCTCATTGTAGAATTATAAAGCTGGATAGAACTATAAAGGCTTAGGACAGTGAGAGGTCTCTGCTGGTGAACTGGAATCCAGGTCTGCAGATGGCCAGGTCTGTTCCTCCTTCCCGACATCGTGCAGCCAGTTCTGATGGCAGATGTGGTCATCTCAGCTCCTTGTTACACAGAAGCTAAACACCTTTTACTCTGCAGCTCTCTTGGGCCTCAGGATTGGCATGGGCACAGCTAATTACAAACCCAGAGCTCCCTGGCAGCTCTTGGCTTGTGAAGACATCATCATTGCCCACTGGCCACAGTGCTACAGAATTGTACCTTTTCTTCCCTAACTTGCCGGAGAACAATGAATCAGCCTCATTTGTTAAATCAATTATTGAATATTCTGAGTTACATAACCATGCAGATTGGCAGGAGCATAATTCCAAAATGAATGGTTTCTATAGTACAACTAAAATGTAAGAATAACAACTAGTATGGCGCTTACTGTAGTACAAGCATTAACTAATGTAATCCTCACAATACTACAATGGGACAGGTACTATCAGTATTACCTATTTCACACTTGAGGAACTGAAGCACATATAAGCTACCACGACCAAGGTCACACAGCTAAATATTGATAGAGTCTAGACATGAACTCAGGTTATGAGTCCAGAACACTTGCTCTGCATCCTAAGCCTCTATGGCCAGGACTGCATATTAAGGACTGCCCTCATTTTTTATATCTTCTGAAAAATAAGTAAAATTTCTTTGATGCATAAAAAAGTACAGATAGATTCCTAGATAACTATGGTTCACTGAACACGAGTCTACTGTTGTTACTGTACACTGATTCCCTCTAAAGCAAGAGTAAATGGTCATTTATTAAAAGCACTAGAGCAGAAAAAGTATTTTGTGTTCACCACACTGATTTCTTTCTTCACACTGGAGACTAACATCCTAGCCTTCCTTGCAGAGAGGTTGGGACCATGTGACGGAGCTTTGATCAAACAGATGTGATCAGAGGTGATGTAAACCATTTCTAGACATGGAATATGAAAAGCAGACGTAAGAATGGAAAATAACACATGGAGAAAAAACTGAATATCAAGCTGACTTACACTTCAGTATGCTCGAAAGGTCCAGAAAGTTGGGGCACAGGGAGTCTTCTAAAAGAAGCAGCCAGAGTGCCATATCCTGTTGCCTACTCCTAATTCCTCTCCAACAAAAAAGCAAAGATATATTCTCTGAAGAGGGTAAAATGTGTTCTCTGCACCAGGAGACAGCAGGTGAAAGGTGAGGGCCAGGCTATAGACTGAAAGCAGGGTGCTAAATATTGGATGCTAAACCCCAGCCCTCTCCCCCTTTTGGTTCCCAGCATGCTAGTGGCTGAGGGGCGGGGGTCTTCATTCTCCAAAGAGGAGACCGAAAGGGACTGAAAGGTCCTTTTTTTGTAAACTTTTATCCTCCTAAGAGAAAAGACCTAAAGATATTAATATAAATGATTCTCCATTTAAGGAACCAGCTTATCTTACAATGAGGTTCATAGTTGATAATTTCCATTCATGTGCTCAGGACTTTCAATCAGCACTTTAGCACCCACTCTTAAGTATGAACAGATGTCGAACTGTAACCAGGCATATAAGATATATCTCTAACGTAGCGGACAGATATGCAAACAAATAAACAGAGAAATGCAATTTGGTACAAACAGAACCAATGTAGGAAGAAAAAAACTTCACCAAAACTATGATTACTACCCTCAGAGAAATCAAGGGAAATCTTTAAACCATTAAAATATGAACAGCATCTTATATTTAGTTCAAGAACTAAAAAGAGCCCTTAGAAATTAAAAATGATCATGGCAAACTAAAAATAAGTGGAAGAATTAAAAATACAGTTGGAGAACTCTCCCAGAAAAGGACAGACAGAATTAAAGATAACGAGAGAACAGAAGGTCAGAAATCATTAACATAATTCCAGAAAATGTCCCAGAACTCCAGAACACAGGTCACCAGATGATAAAAACCCACTGAGTGCCCAGAACAATGAATACAAATAAACCCACACTAAGATAGATTATCATGATATTGAATAATACAGGAAACAACAACAAAACCTCTAAGAACTTCCAAAGAGAAAAACAAGTCACATGCAAAGAACCAGGAGCTAGGATGATGTCGAATTCTGAACAACAGTGCAGAAGGCTGTTGTGAAATGCCTTAAAAGTTCTGAAGAACATTTATTTGCAATCTAGAATTCTATATTAATCTACCAGCTACTTGTAAACGTAGAATAAAGACATTGTCAGGCATAAGTTGTCAACACATTCACTACCCACGAACCATTTCTTTGGTACTTTACTGTAAGGTGTGCTCCACCAAAATGAAAGAGAAAAAAAAGCAAACACGAAACTCAGGAAACAGGAGCTCCCACACGTGAGAAGTGCTGGAAATCCCTGGATGATGTGAAAGGCGGGCTCAAAGCAAGAGTTCTGCACCAGGCATGAGAGGTAAAAGCAGGAGCCGCCAGACCTCCTGAAGGCTCAAGCCTTAGACTGGCATAGTGTCACCTCTGCTGCATTCTATTGGGTAAAGTGTGTCAAAAGACCAGCCCAGATTTACTGTGAATACTGGAAGGTACAGTTCCGTGGAAGCCATCTTCAGAGACCAGCTTCCACAGAGGACCAAAGTAATCAGCTACAAGAAGTGGTTGCCTCTGGAGAAGGAGGATTGGGATGATCAGATTCGTGATATTTTCTAACAAATCTTGTAGGATGGATGACTCTAAACTCTGTGTATGCATAACCTTAGTAAAAATAAACTGCAAAATAGTCCCTGGATTATATCGTTCTCGAAGAAAGAGAATGAGTAAAAAAAAAGAAAGAAAGAACTGGTAGGAAATCATCAACGCAATAATTCCAGAAAATGTCCCAGAATTCCGAGGTATACATTTCTTTAGATTCCTGCTAAAAATTACAATGTGGAAGATGCACATTTTTCTACTGGGACTTCCCTGGCAGTCCAGTGGTTAAGACTGCATGTTTCCAATGCAGGAGTCATGGGTTGGATCCCTGTTTGGGAAACTTAGATCCCACATGCCTCTACATGGCCAAAAGAAAAAAAAAACCTATTTTACTTACATGGCTATGTAAATGATTTCGTTTGTCATATCACAAGCAAGCAGAATAACCCAATATAATGTTTTCCTTTTCTTTTACTCCGTCTTACACTGATAACATTCCTCAGTTTTGCATATTGTACATAATACAGGAACACTTTTATAAAGTATTTTAACATGTTAATGGGTAACTTTTGTAAAGTAATGACTTCTTTTATTGTAGAAAGCAGAAAACACATTTGTTTAAGTAGGTTGGCAAAAAGAAGGAAATAGATGCTTTACCTTGTTAATCATAAGCCATATAATTTTGTTTGTCCTTTCTATTTGCATATGTTATTAGGACATGAGGAAATAACAACAATATTTACACAGATCAGATCAGATCAGATCAGTCGCTCAGTCGTGTCGACTCTTTGCGACCCCATGAATCGCAGCATGCCAGGCCTCCCTATCCATCACCAACTACCGGAGTTCACGCAGACTCACGTCCATCGAGTCAGTGATGCCATCCAGCCATCTCATCCTCTGTTGTCCCCTTCTCCTCCTGCCCCCAATCCCTCCCAGCATCAGAGTCTTTTCCAATGAGTCAACTCTTCTTCGCATGAGGTGGCCAAAGTACTGGAGTTTCAGCTTCAGCATCATTCCTTCCAAAGAAATCCCAGGGCTGATCTCCTTCAGAATGGACTGGTTGGATCTCCTTGCAGTCCAAGGGACTCTCAAGAGTCTCCTCCAACACCACAGTTCAAAAGCATCAATTCTTCAGCGCTCAGCCTTCTTCACAGTCCAACTCTCATATCCATAAATGACCACAGGAAAAACCATAGCCTTGACTAGACGGACCTTTGTTGGCAAAGTAATATCTCTGCTTTTGAATATGCTATCTAGGTTGGTCATAACTTTTCTTCCAAGGAGTAAGCGTCTTTTAATTTCATGGCTGCAGTCACCATCTGTAGTGATTTTGGAGCCCAGAAAAATAAAGTCTGACACTGTTTCCCCATCTATTTCCCATGAAGTGATGGGACCAGATGCCATGATCTTCGTTTTCTGAATGTTGAGCTTTAAGCCAACTTTTTCACTCTCCACTTTCACTTTCATCAAGAGGCTTTTGAGTTCCTCTTCACTTTCTGCCATAAGGGTGGTGTCATCTGCATATCTGAGGTTATTGATATTTCTCCCAGCAATCTTGATTCCAGCTTGTGTTTCTTCCAGTCCAGAGTTTCTCATGATGTACTCTGCATATAAGTTAAATAAGCAGGGTGACAATATACAGCCTTGATGTACTCCTTTTCCTATTTGGAACCAGTCTGTTGTTCCATGTCCAGTTCTACCTGTTGCTTCCTGACCTGCATACAAATTTCTCAAGAGGCAGATCAGGTGGTCTGGTATTCCCATCTCTTTCAGAATTTTCCACAGTTTATTGTGATCCACAGAGTCAAAGGCTTTGGCATAGTCAATAAAGCAGAAATAGATGCTTTTCTGGAACTCTCTTGCTTTTTCCATGATCAAGTGGATGTTGGCAATTTGATCTCTGGTTCCTTTGCCTTTTCTAAAACCAGCTTGAACATCAGGAAGTTCACAGTTCACATATTGCTGAAGCCTGGCTTGGAGAATTTTGAGCATTACTTTACTAGCATGTGAGATGAGTGCAATTGTGCGGTAGTTTGAGCATTCTTTGGCATTGCCTTTCTTTGGGATTGGAATGACAACTGACCTTTTCCAGTCCTGTGGCCACTGCTGAGTTTTCCAAATGTGCTGGCATATTGAGTGCAGCACTTTCACAGCATCATCTTTCAGGATTTGGAATAGTTCAACTGGAATTCCATCACCTCCACTAGCTTTGCTCGTAGTGATGCTTTCTAAGGCCCACTTGACTTCACATTCCAGGATGTCTGGCTCTAGGTCAGTGATCACACCATCGTGATTATCTGGGTTGTGAAGATCTTTTTTGTATAGTTCTTCTGTGTATTCTTGCCATCTCTTCTTAATATCTTCTGCTTCTGTTAGGTCCATACCATTTCTGTCCTTTATCGAACTCATCTTTGCATGAAATGTTCCTTTGGTATCTCTAATTTTCGCAAGAGATCTCTAGTCTTTCCCATTCTGTTGTTTTCCTCTATTTCTTTGCATTGATCGCTGAAGAAGGCTTTCTTATCTCTTCTTGCTACTCTTTGGAACTCTGCATTCAGATGTTTATATCTTTCCTTTTCTCCTTTGCTTTTCGTTTCTCTTCTTTTCACAGCTATTTGTAAGGCCTCCTCAGACAGCCATTTTGCTTTTTTGCATTTCTTTTCATGGGGATGGTCTTGATCCCTGTCTCCTGTACAGTGTCACGAACCTCATTCCATAGTTCATCAGGCACTCTATCTATCAGATCTAGTCCCTTAAATCTGTTTCTCACTTCCACTGTATAATCATAAGGGATTTGATTTAGGTCCTACCTGAATTGTCTAGTGGTTTTCCCTACTTTCTTCAATTTAAGTCTGAATTTGGCAATAAGGAGTTCACAGTCTGAACCACAGTCAGCTCCTGGTCTTGTTTTTGCTGACTGTATAGAGCTTCTCCATCTTTGGCTGCAAAGAATATAATCAGTCTGATTTCGGTGTTGACCATCTGGTGATGTCCATGTATAGAGTCTTCTCTTGTGTTCTTGGAAGAGGGTGTTTGTTATGACCAGTGCATTTTCTTGGCAAAACTCCATTAGTCTTTGCCCTGCTTCATTCCGTATTCCAAGGCCAAATTTGCCTGTTACTCCAGGTGTTTCTTGACTTCCTACTTTTGCATTCCAGTCCCCTATAATGAAAAGGACATCTTTTTGGGGTAAGCCCCTGATAATTTAGGGACTATCAGTACTTAATTCTGAGACTTACTGTTTTATTTTATAGTTGGTATCCCTTTTATGAAAATTCATTTATAATCATTCACATCGACCACAGTAGAAACAGTAGTAAGTCTGTCTGGTAATTGTTCATCCAGGAGCATCTGCATGGCAATAGCATTATTACCATGACAAAATTATTAAAATATTATTATTAATCTGGTAAATGTATGGTTGGAAATATGTAAGACACTCAAAATATTTGCACAGTGCTTTAATTTAACAAAGCACTTTTTTTCATATATTATTCTTTTTAATTCTCAGTCCCTTGAGGGAGATATTGTTGACCTTGTCTTACACAAAGAAACTCAGTCTTGGGAAGAATAAGTAATTTTTCCCAGCTCCTCGGGTAGTATCAGGGATATGTTAGCTGATCACTAGGGCACCTACTATAAGTTATAAAGTGCTGCAAAATCTTCAAAGTCTTAAAATATGGTAGAGTACACACCCCAATGTAAAATGTAAACAAATTGCTAAAAAAGCACAAATGAAAGAGACTGATGGGTTCAGGGAAAGTTGTACTTGAAATGCGCCTCTGCAGTTCAGAATGCTAAGCTTATTATATCAAACAGATAGCCTAGAGAAATCCACAATAAATAGTATGCCAATTATTTTTTCAGAGGAATTTAAAATTAAGATGACTTTTTTGTCTTTTTCCTTTTTCAAATTATTTTCCCATTTAGGTTATCATAGAACATTGAGCAGTTTTCCCAAATGCTAACTCCCCCTCAACTGACAATCAGTGGACAAGAGCTTTTATTGGTAGAGGGAGGGGGTTACATGCAGAAACAGCACAGTCAGCTCTGACAGTCATCTTGAAATTGATTGTTTTTAGTACAGTTAGTCTTCAATTTCCAGATCGGTTTGTTACCATTTCCTTGAGGGCAGTTCCTGGAATTGTGGCAGCTTATGTCATGGCTGTAGTCTGGTCATCATGTAGTTTCTTCCACCTGGTGGGGGTTTCATTATGTACAAAACAGCCCAAAAGACATGGCTCCGAATATGATCTACAGGGTCCTTGACTTTACTTAATGACTAAACTTTTATTAGTTTGTCCTGTTTGACAGTTTTTCTTTGCTTCTGCATTTTCCCACTTCTCTGTTTAAGTTTATTCTTTGACTAAAGTCTTTCTACAAACAAAAGGCAGGTAGTGGACTCAGAGGGAAAGGGTTGATAGGGTCCTGCTGAAGCATATCTGTTTCAAATGGAGATCTCCTCTTTATGACTATCAGGAAGGGGTGGCAATCAAGGTGGGATAATTAAAACGAATGGGCCTGGTAGGATACAGTGGATGGAGCCCAATTTAGAACCAATCTTTACTGTTCCAAAGGAAAAGAAGAACTCTGAATTCATTTTGAGTCACTTCGGAAACTGGCCTAGACTATCATGTAGTCTTCTAAGGACTCCATCCAAAGCAAAGACTAACTAATAGAACCCAAAGGAGAATGCAGATTACATATATGTATTTATTTATATTTATTATAAATATATATATATTTCCTTTGAGAGTAGAAACTTTGGTCCAACCTTATTTCCCCAGGGCCTAATAGAAAGGCTGGCAGAGAATTGGAATTCAATAAAAATCTGTTCAGTAAACGAAAACAGCTGGGATCCAGCTCTCTTCTCTAAAGGCTGTCCTTAGAGGCAGTGAAATGAAGACATCAAGAATTTCAGCCCAGAGTGGGAGTTGGGAGTAGGTGAAATGGGTGAAGGTGGTCAAAAGGTGTAAACTTCCAGTTATAAGTAGTTCTTGGGAGGCGATGTAGAGCATGGTGACTTTAGTTAACAGTGCTCTATTTTACATTTGAAAGTTGCTAATTAGAATAGATTTTAAAAGTTCTCATCACAGAAAAAAATGTGTAACTATATGAGGGTAAATTTATATTGTACACCTAAAACTAATATTGACATTAATGTCAATCATATCTCAGTATAACTGGGGGAAATTTTTTTAAATAAATAAAACTTTAAGCCCATATGGCTTGACCAACCAAAAAAAAAAAAAATAATAATAATATTAAAAGTCGGTATGTGAATTTTAGATAACGTTTAACCAGCAATTTTGGTCCTAATCATAGGGCATTAGAGAATATTCTGGCTTCTTTCATTAATGCAATGTGGGTTATTTTGTGATAGAGGAAGCAAAAGCCTGTTTGCCTATTTCCTTTTTTGTTGTAGATCTGATGAGTTTCATAAAACTTTTAAAATTTCTATGAATCAGGAAAAATACTCAGCTCTTAAAACTAGATTATCTGAGTTTGAATCTAATCTCTGAACAAACGAGCCTTCTCACCTTGGACAAGTTTCTATGCCTCTGTTTCCTCATCTGTAAAATGGGGATAATGGAGCCTCAGCATTTGTTGTGAGAATTCAATACTTTAACATTTAGAAACAGTCCCTGGCACAAGCTAAACATGAAAGAAACATTAGTTATTATTCTCTCTCTTATTAACTAAAGATAAATCAAAAACCAAATGCCCATCTTCCCACAAAAGGACTCTTTCACTCAGCTGCCTGGTTTCCTTTTATAAGCCAACTCTGAATTTCATCAGCTGAAGTCAATCCAATCTTTCCTGAGTCCTTTTAACTTTCTCCTGGGAGTCTACCTAAAGTTATTTTTACCAAGAGGAGATAGTTATCATTCAGAGCAAGAAAATAGAGCAAAGAATAGATTGTCCACAGACTTCACATACTTTTTATGTTTCAAGCCTTTAATTTTTTTTTTTTTTTCAATGTAGCAGCCACATTCCTAAGAGAGGCTCACCAGGGTAGGTGATGTCTTTGCTCTGGGAGATAAGTGAAGGTGTATCCTAGCAATCAAGTCACATGGCAGGGCCTTTCAGCCACTTTCCTTCCTCCTTTGTGGTTTCCATGTAGGCAGAAAATCTGAAGTCTTTGAATGGATGGGTAAGATCATATTGCATTTAGTTGCAAAACTTACAGGTAGAGTAAATTGATAGAAATGAATAGAATCCCTGAGAACGATATTTAATTCAGGCAAGATTCTTTAGATAAGACAAGGAAAGGCCCAAAGACCCTAGCAAAAAGAAATGTTGATTGACCGATATAGGGATAGGCGTCATCATCCTATACGTCACAGAATCATGGCACTGAAACACTGCAAGGTCAGTACCTCCTGACCCCTCCTCCCACCACCAAGACCATCAAGCAAGATCATACGTAAGTATCCAAGTCAGATGACTCACCTAACCTTTTAAATTTGTAAACTCTCCCAAAGAGAGTCCACACTTCTATTTACAACCCACCTTCATCAAGAGGCTCTTTAGTTCCTCTTCACTTTCTGCCATTAGGGTGGTGTCATCTGCATGTTTGAAGTTATTGATATTTCTCTTGGCAATCTTGATCACAGCTCAAGCTTCATCCAGCCTGGCATTTCACATGATATACTTCGCATGTAAGTTAAATAAGCAGGGTGACAATATACAGCCTTGATGTACTCCTTTCCCAATTTGGAACCAGTCTGTTGTTCCATATCTGGTTCTAACTGTTGCTTCTTGACCTGCATACAGGTTTCTCAGGAGGCAGGTAAGGTGGTCTGGTATTCCCATCTGTTTAAGAATTTTCCACGGTTTGTTGTGATCCACACAGTCAAAGGTTTTAGCATAGTCAATAAAGCAGAAGTAAATGTCTTTCTGGAATTCCCTTGCTTTTTCTGTGATTCAGTGGATGTTGGCAATTTGATCTCTGGTTCCTCTGCCTCTTCTAAATCCAGCTTATACATCTGGAATTTCTCTTTTTTTTTTTTTTTTTTTTTAGCTATTTAACACTATTTAATATTGTAGGTATTGGCCCATGCAATTAGACAGGAGAAAACAGATACAGAAAAAGAGTGAATATATGTGTATGTATAACTGACTCATTTTGCTGCACAGTAGAAACTAATACAACACTGTAAATCAACTATACTCTTAATTTTAAAAATTAAAAAATGAAAAAGTAAAGCTATCTCTGTATGAAGATTATATATGATGATATATATAGAAAACCCAAGAGAAGCAATGATAAACAATGATAAAAACAAACAATATAACAAATCTGTAGGATAACAGGATATAAAGACAACAAAAATAAACCACCCTCTTACAAACAATAATAATAAGATATAAGGAAAGAGGAGCCCCATTTGTAACAGCAACAACAAAAAGGTAAAATACTTAGAAATAAATTTAACAAGCAATGTACAAGGTCTATGGAAAGAAAACTCTTAAAAACTACTGAAAGACACAAACACAGTTTCAATAAAGATACTTCTTCTTCTTGCATAAGATGACTCAACATTATAAAAATATCAAAATCACCTCCCAAGTTAATACTTCTGTATAAGGGTGACACTCCAATTTGCTGGGGGAAAATATGGAGTTTTAAATAAATGCTGTTGGGACAACTAGATAGCCATTTGGAAAAATATGAAATTGGGTCCATATCTCACACTACACATCAGAATAACTCTAAATGGATCAGAGACTTCAATGCATAAGATTGAAACCATACAAGTATTAGAAGAGAACGTGGATGGGTGGGGAGCAATACTTTCTAATTATGATTCAAATCCAGAAGCAATAAAAGACTGATAACTAGTTTGAAGGACTTTGAGCATTACCTTGCTAGCATATGAAATGAGTGCAAGTGTGGTAGTTTGAACATTCTTTGGATGTATATATTTGTTTTTATGTTCCTTGATGTCCGAAATACTGAATATTCTACCTTTCTTACCATTCCATTATCTCCTTCATTAGACCCTCTTACTTGTTCACTCTGCCTTCTGTCAAATGTAAAAAGTACCATGACTTTAAATCACATATCTACATGAATAATCTCCAGATTCACCTCCAACCCTAACTTCCCTCTCTGCTCCCTTTTCTAATTGTCTAATGGATAACTCCTTTGGTTGTCAAATTCAATCAAATTAATTGTCATGAGCATAAATAGAAATAAATAAAAATATTCTTTCCCCCCAAAGCTGATTTCTACCATTTATGTTCACATAGCAGCCATCCTTTTGATTATCAAGGTTCAGAGCCTTCATCAAGTTTTTTTCTCTTGCTAATGCAAATTCTTGCTAATTTTGGGCATTTTAGCCACCATAATATCTTTCATGTCTATTCCTTCTTTTCCTTCCTTGCTTAGCATCGTTAGGCCTTCAGGACTTTTGACCTGAATTATTACAATGGCCTTTTAAGGAATCTTCCTGCTTCTTAGTGAACATATTCTTGTCCATCTTCTATACTTCAGTTTGGAATGCAAAGATCTGATCAGAACACTCTTGTACCTATAAAATCCTTCAGGACTTCCAGTATAGGCAAGGCAACATAAATTTATCATTCTCTTTTTTTCCTAGAAAGCTTCAAAAATCAATAATGAAAGAGGAAGAAAACAATAAGGAAACTCCATTTTTGGTGAACTAGGAAAGATTCCAAACTATCTGTATATGTGGGGCATCTGTGGGAGGAAAGGGTAAAAGCTGGGGTGAGAGAAACCAGCGGTGGCAGTCCTCAGAAAGCACCAACAAAATTGTAATTACTAGGTTTGAGGAACACCCTAAGGTACAAAGTTCTTTCCTTTGTCTAGAATAGAAAGTGTAAGAACGAGAGTGAGTTGGACAGTGGTAGGAGACTCTCCCGATCCTGATTTAGTACATATGAATTGAGGAGATGAGCCACATACAGAATTAATCAGATAACCCGAGGGAATTTTCCTTTAGTGACGCTGGGAAGAAAACCTTCCAGCTGCAAATACTAACTAACCTTCAGTGCTACTCTGGACCTTTTATGACCCAACTCACTAAATGATAAACACAAAAAAGGAATTAGCATAGAGATAGATTCTAAGAAAAAAATAACAAAAGAGCAAAATGTGTTCACAGAAGACTAATTACTCTAAAAAAAATGTTTTTGGGGAACAGATGAACATTATGAATAAATATTTTACCATGAACCCTAAAAAAATTAAATCTCAATGAAGCACTTATCCATGAAGAAATACTTCAGAGCTGGAATACCAAAATTCAGGTGAGAGTAGTCAGGTAGCAAGAGGAGATCAAGTGCTCAGGAGTGAAGTGGGGGGGCGGGGGTGGGAATAAAATGATCACAGAATTGCAGAAGAAATGGGAAACAGTACAAGATCAAATATACATTTTGAAAAACCTAGTGCTGAACACAAAGACTAGAAATGAGGGAAACAAAAATGAAATTAAATTAATAGAGTTAATTGGGATTAAAGAGAAGTTATATTTATAGAAGATAGATCCAACATAAACATAACTGGTGACTCCAGAGAAGAAAACCAAAATAATGGATCAAAACAAATACTTTGAAATATAATTACATAATTTAAAAATATAATTTAATAATTTTTTATTAAAGAATTTTAAAACCCTGATCTGGATATTGAAAGGGCCACTTTATGCCAGGGGGAAAAAAAAATTGGACTCAGAATCTTCAACACCCACACTTAAAATCCTAGTAAAGTGACTGAACTTCAAAGAAAAATAAAAGCTACTTTGGGTCTCCAGGAAAAATAATCAAGTCTTTTATGAGGTGAAAATCAAGCTGGCTTCAGACCTTCTTTCAGTATCATTCAATGCCAGGAGACAACAGGGGAACAGATTTTATATTGAACCGATGTCATTCAACTGTAATGACTACTAAAAAAACAAAACAGTCTAGAACTTTGGAAATACTTTTCTCTCAAATTCCTCTTCAAAAAAATATTAGAGAATTCAAGCTACCAACCAAGAGATGTTTGGTTGGTAAAATCACTGTGAGCATTGATACTAAATTCTAATAGAACTAAGATAAAAATAGGAATTTGAGTAACAGACAGGAATATAAATATTACTTCCATAACAAGGTAGAAATAATACAGCAACAAAAAAATTGAGTGAAGGAAAAAAGGATGAAGGTAGAATTGCTTGGCTTTTTGCCCAGTATAATATAATGTTCCTTTTGCCTAAGGAATATAGCTTAAGACACAACTCAAGTATTAGTAAAAAGAAATGTAATCGTATTTGACAGCACAGAGTATAACATAACCTAATATTCTAAGATTGGACGGTGGAGGAAAGGAAAGGGAGAGAAGGTGCATGTACACGCACTAATTTTATCATGATCACAATAGAGAACTAACGCATGCTGTCTAGAGAAACATAACGGCGAGCTCCACGGTAGATCAACTGAGTCAGAATTACCATTTAAACAAGATCCCTAGATGTATCATATGCATGTTAAAATCTGAGAATTGATACCATACCAAATTATCATAAACTTAGTGGCTTGAAATAGCAAAATTTACTCATAATTCTGGAGGCCAGAAGTCTAAAATTAAGATGTTAGCAGGGTTATATTCCTTCTAGAGGCTTCAGAGGAGAATCATGCCCTTGCCTTTTTCAGCTTCCAGAGGCTGTCTTCATTCCTTTACTTGTGGTTCTTGCCTGGCATCAATCTTACATCAATCCAACTTGTTGCTTTCGTCTTCACATATCCTGCTACTACTTTGATCCCCTTGTGTTCCTCTTATAAGAACTCTTGTGATTATATTGCGTTAGGCCCACCAGATAATCCAGGACAATCTCCCCATCTCAAAATCTTAACTTAATCACAGCTACAAAATTCATCTGCCATATAAAGTAACAGCTTCACTGGTTCCCAGGATCAGGACATTGACATCTTTAAGAGGTGAGGGCACCGTCAGCCTACCACAAACTCCATTTGTTCAAGTCTCCTTCATCCATCCCCTCTCTCAGCAAATTCTACGTCCTCCTTAAGGTGGCTCTGACTCAACTGACAACAAGTGCCCTGGACCTACTTGTATAGATTTCACAGCACTTACCGCCGTGTCCTTTGATATAGTGATTTGCATATTGGTCATATCTGTCCTTTTTTCTCATTCTACCTTCATTCTTATTAGATTGCAGTTTCCTTGAGGGAAGAGTTTGGGTACATGCTTCCATTCCCACTCGCTACTGAAGGTACACAGCTGATTTCATCAAGGACTTCTTAATCGACAAATCCAGTGCTCACTTTTGGGTTCATTTATTCATTCAACAAATAGTCATTCAACATCTATTATGTGCCAAGCCCTGTTCTGAACTCTGAGAATACAACAGTGAATAAAGGAGGCGCAGTCCCTGACCTCCTATAGACATCCTGGTAAAGGAAATAAGTACCAGACTAATAGATACATAAGCTGGTTCCCAGTAATGAGAAGAATTATGGAAAAGGAAGGCCAGTCTTTTTCACTTGCCCTCTTTGCCACCTCTGCCCTATTGACCATTCCCTCTTTCTTGAGAACCTCTCTTCCATAGTTTAGGACACTGTCACCACTAGTTCTCTTCCTATCCTTCTGGGGGGGTTTGTTTTATTTTGTGCTTCTTTCTAAAAAGTTGCTGTACTTTCATACTTTTTAAGTATTACTGTTATTCATTTACCCATCCTCTGCACTCTTCTTGTCACCTTCATGCTGCTGCTGCTGCTGCTGCTGCTGCTAAGTCGCTTCAGTCGTGTCCGACTCTGTGCGACCCCATAGACGGCAGCCCACCAGGCTCCCTCATCCCTGGGATTCTCCAGGCAAGAACACTGGAGTGGGCTGCCATTTCCTTCTCCAATGCATGAAAGTGAAAAGTGAAAGTGAAGTCACTCAGTCGTGTCCAACTCTTGGCGACCCCATGGCCTGTAGCCTACCAGGCTCCTCCGTCCATGGGATTTTCCAGGCAAGAGTACTGGAGTGGGGTGCCATTGCCTTCTCCACACCTTCATGCTAATATTCCCCAATTCTCTTTCTCCAGGCCTGACCCTTGCCCTGCCCCAGACCTCAATATCTAGTGGCCTCTGATCATTTCCACCTGGATATACCACAGGCATTTTAAGCTCAACATATACAAGAATGGATTTTTCTGCCCCCAAATGCTTGTGTTAATCTTGCATTGCCAATCTCAGTTGGGCTTCCAAGCTAGAGACAAGGTGATCACCTTTTACTTCTCTTTCTCTCTTGCCTCCCACTTTAAATTTCACCAAAGCCTATCAATTTTGCTTTCTAAGTTTCCCTCCATCAAAGATGCCTCTTCAGATTCTCATTATACCTTTCCTAGAATATTGCAAAACTTTCCTAACAGCCTCTCTTCGCTCTATCCCAATGCTCTTCCAATCCATTCTTCACACTTCTCCCAAAGTGATTTTCCTAAGACATAAATCGTACTGTGTTGTTTCTGATACAGAGTCCTCCCGTGGTTTCTGTATGACTTAAGGATAAAACAAAACTCCATATCATTTATAAGTCCTCCTATTCTAGCTCCATCTTTCTCTGCTTCTAACTTATACTATACCCCAAACGTTGAATCTTCAGTGTCTTCCCATCAATTTTCCAAATTCACTGAGCTATTTAACTCCCCAGTCTTTGCATACGCTATTCCCTTGGCTAGAATACCTTTCCTCATCTCATTTGTTCTAGTGAACTAATCCCCTAAAACCACATGTGGCCATTAATCATGCATTTAAATCCTCCCTGATCACCTGAAAAAAGAGGAAATAATAAAACCATATTTTAATTCTTATACTTGCTTGTATTCATTTCTATAGCAGGGCCTTTGCACTTGATGTTTCCTCTTCCTAGAATGTCTCCCCCAGTCCCTGCCCATTCTTCATATGATGGCTTTTTCTAATCATTTAGGTCTTTGTTCAAGTATTATTACTCTCAGGCAAGTCTCCTGTTCACTCATTTTAACAGAGCAGCTCCACCACCCTGATCATTATCAGTACCGTCCTTAGACCTGTGTTTTAAAGGGCCTTCTCCATGGTCACCTGGGATCCAGCACCAACCAGGGCTGCAGTATGATAGGCAGGAGGGGGAGAGAGGGTGGGCACTGAGCCCATACCAGACCTGCATAGACCCCAGACCAATTTCAATACTTCAGGGCATTTTTGAAACTTCTATTTCTTACACGGGGTCAATCAGATGCCCCAAAGAACTCTCAGAGTTGTGCTGTGAAGTATCCAATGGCTCCATGTCCAGCCCTGGTTTCAGGAGGGCAGCCTAGCCAGCAGATCACTCCAGCTGACTGGTACACTACTTTTGTCCTGGGGTCATGTGAAATGGGTCACCTGAATGGTACTGCCACATTTATTTGGAATAACTCAAACTTTTTATGTATACATAGGTCCCATATAACCTGGGAATCACACTGTTCCTTCATAGCACTTATACATTCTGAAAGTATACTGTTTAACAGTTTATTTATCTATTTTCTGAGTGTTACACCTCCAGTAGTAAAAGTAAGTAGAAAAGAGTGACCTTAGCTATCTTGTTCACTATCAGACATTCAGTGCTAAACAGTCTCTGGCACCAAAGTTATTCGGTAAATATCTGTTGAGCAGGTAAGTGTATGATGGCATTAAATAGGGTATTTAACTATAGACTTCTCTTCATCTCTAGAATATAGGCTCTTGGGATGAAGAATTTTGTCTTATTCACCTTGGTCTTCATACTGGCATAGTGGTTGCCATATGTGAAGGCATGAAGTCAGTATCTTTGAATGCATAAATAAATGAATAAGCAAACGAATGAGTGAATGAATGATGATGTGTTATTTAGACTCGAGGTTCTTAACCTTGTCTTCACAGTTCTAATGTGTAGATAAGGATAAGAACCTCTAGTTCTTAAAAGCTCTTTTAAAACTTTTAAAAACTGCGATGCCCAGGGCCAGTTAAATCAGAGTCTCTGAGGAGGCATCACAGGCATGATTCCTTAAAACTCTCCAGAAAATTTCAGTGTACAACCGCGGTTGAGATTAGAGTGACCAGCCATCCAGGTTTGTGCAGGACTAAGGCATCTCCCAGGATGTAGAAATTTCTGTGACAGTACCAGGCAAACTAGGATGGTTGGTTACCCTAGTTGAGAACCACTGATCCAAACTGTCATGTAGGACTGTTCCTGAGTGATATATTTTCAATTTTTGAAGTCAAGACTCATCAGTTTCATGCTTTCATTTGACACTTATCCAATTACATTCAGGCAGCTTATGTTGACCTCAATGACTGCTTCCTGCTATGTGTTCTTCTTCAGATTTGTGTGACTACTATTGACGTGGGTGACATACAAATGGCAAAGGAAATGATTAAACCATTACAGCGGGTCAGCAAGGACCAACAGAGCAGCTAAGCTTCCTTACCTGGAGGTAGCATGAAGTGCTGCTTTTCCAAATGCAATTCCAATGAGCCTTCACTTTTTATTCTCCTTCAAAATATTGACAGTACATTCTGACATATTCCTATTTATTGCTTATTTATGTCAGTTACCCTGGTATGAGCTTACAGTTCCTGCCGTTGTCTGAGGAGACAAGAAATACTTTTCTTAATGGAAAAAATCCCTATGTAAATTGAATTAATATTAATCAGTCCAATTAGTATAATTCCTAATTAATTTAGTACAAGTATGTGATTTCTACTGAACCCATCAATGTCTGGACAGCAGAATCAGAAATACCCTTTGACTTGTGAAGGGAACACAGCACCAAAGCTCTCTAGGGCCTTGTTATTCAAAGGGTGGCCCTAGATCAGCAGCATCACCTGGGAGCTAATTAGAAATCAGAAACTCGTGTCCCACCCCCAGACCTACTAAATCAGAATCTTTAGAGGTGGGGCCCAAGAATCTGTGTTTTAAAAAGCTCTCCAGTTTATTTGTATGCATGATCAAATTTGAGAAGGGCTCATCTAGAGAACACTTGCCTAGTTCTTCACATCATTATCTCAAAGCCCAGAGGGAAGAGGTCAGGGTAAGCAGGGAAAAGAAGCATGTAGCATAGTTTTCCCAAAATTCTGCTGCACATTGAAAATACCTGGAGAACTTAAAAATTATCAGCACCTAGTTTGCCACGCAAGGCACTATGATATCATTGGTTTGGGGTGTGACCTAGGCAGAGGGATGGTTTAAAAGATTCACATGTGATCCTAATGTACAGCAGAGACTGGGAATCACTGATACAGCAGCCATATCCCCAGCTTCTTGCTTTGGGCTTCTGCTGCCAAAGAACCCAGAGGAATGGGCAACATCAGCATTTTCTGTCCCTCCTTCCTTCACAAACATCAGAATCAGCAGTGACTCTGAATCTCACCACTGGCATTATGAATGTTTATTCTGTTTCCTCTCTGTTGGTAGCTGTTTGATCTTTAACTTCTCTGGACCTCAGTATCATCTGTCAAATGGAGACAGTAAGACCCAATTCCAAGGATTATTTGGGACTTTACATATGATAACATGTGAATGTGCCAAATTTGCAATCCAAAATATCTGAGCCAGGTGAGAGTGTTATCTCTTTATGCTGCTCCCCTGATGGTACAGGAGGACATCCAGCAGCATGAAGTCGGGAGCATGTTTAGGGATGTCTCATGCCCAACACACCAAAGATATCAATGAATTGAAATAACCCTGTTTGCATGTGAGTTCATTTATATGATCTCATTTCAGTCTCACATCTCAGCTGGGTAAACAGGATAACTCTTATTGTCCCTATTTACAAACGATAAAACAATGGTTTAGAGAGGTCCAGTGCCACACAGCAGCAAACAGCAGACTCAGATCCTCTGACTATAACCCAGTGTTCTCTCCACCGAACCATCCTCAGTCTCACATCCAGCTGCTTGGCAGTTTGCATTTTTGGACAGGGTGCATTGACCTAGACCAGCTCTGTCGCAGTAGACCATTGCTGTGATGCTGGAACTGTTCTGTATCTGCACACTCCAATTCAAAGGCCACCAGCACACGTGGCTACTGAGCATTTTAAGTGTGGCTAGGATGGGTGAGGAGTTAAGGTTTTAATTTTACTTAATTTTAATTAATTTAGATTAGTCACGTATAGGGGCTTCCCTGGTGGTTCAGGGGTTAAGAATCTGCCTTACAATGCAAGGGACACTAGTTCAACCCCTGATCTGGGAAGATCCCTATGCCTAAGTGCACCTAAGCCTGTGAGCTGCAACTACTGAGGCTGGGTGCCGAGAGCCCCATGCCCCACAACAAAAGAAACACCAGAGTGAGAAGCCCATGCACTGCAACAAAGACCTAACACAACCAAACATAAAATAAACTCGCTAAGTCACTTCAGTCGTGTCTGACTCTTTGTGACCCCATGGACTGTAGCCTGCCAGGCTTCTCTGTCCATGAGATTCTCCAGGCCAGAAAATTGGAGTGGGTTGCCATTTCCTTCTCCAGGGGATCTTCCTGACCCAGGGATCAAATCCATGTCTCTTATGTCTCCTGCACTGGCAGGCAGGTTCTTAGCACCACCTGGAAGCTCTATAAAAAAATAAGTAAATCTAAAAATAAAAAGTTGCCTGTACTTAGTGCAGCTCTAGTGACAGAGCATGGAGAAAAATGGGAAACTGAGAAGTTATTCAGTGGTTTATACTCACAAATCAAAGTAAACCTCAGCCACTTTTTTGCCTTTCTCTTAAAAGATCTTAACTCTTTTTCAGTAGAGTGTTAAAGCTGGCTCACTAGTTGGTGAGGACACCATCACGATGCAATATACAATTCAAATCCTTGAAACCTGTGATTGGCCAGCAGAAACAACGTATATTGTAGAGCAACGCTTATCAAACATCAACATGCACAGCAATCACCTGCGATCTTTTTGAGTACAGATTCTTATTTAGTAGGTTGGGTGGGGCCTGAGGTTCTGCATCTCTAACAAGCGCCCAGGTGATGCGGCTGCTGCTGCCCCAGGGGCCACACCTTGACTAGAAAAACTGTAGAGCAGCGATCAGGTTAATAGTGTCTTCCTTACCCCGGGGGGCATTTTTGATTGTCATGACTTGGTGGCAGAGGTGATATTGGCATCTGTTGGGTTAAGTCCAGAGATGGAACTAAATATTCTACAACGCATAAGACAGTATAATTATCCTGCTCAAATTGGCAATACTGCCAAGTTTGAGAACCCGCGCTATACAGCCAGGTCTACTTTTCAGGAAGAGGAGGTGGATTGGAGAGTGTTGGAGCAGGTCTTCTTGGTATAACAACTGACTGTGTTCTCTCTCTCTTCTGCTTTTGTGTATGCAGGAGCCAACGCCTCAGCCCCAGACCAACTGAGCCTAGCTTTAGCCTGGAACAGAGTCGACATCGCCCGCAGCCAGATCTTTATTTATGGGCAACAGTGGCCGGTAGAGTATATGTCATCACCCCTGAAAAGCACGCTTGCTTGGGCAAGGGTATTTGTTTAAGGTATCTCTGAGAGCGACTCCAGAAACCACTGCTTTCTCTTTAAGGTAGAAATATTCCTTTGTAGCTGTCCTCGGCTCCCTTTCTCATATTTAGGAAAACACTGCCACCTGGTGGTACAACACCAAATGTTCCAAACATTTCCATCTCTCAAGGCCTTTGGTAGCAATGTTTAGCTGCAACTAATGCTATTTCTTTTATATGCCTTTTTTTTATATAATACATGTATGAAACAAAATTGTATTAATTAAAATTAAGAAAGGAGTGGAATTAGCAGTTTGTTTCTGGTTGTCCTGGAGGTTGCTGCTGCCGCGTGATGGCACCCCAGGCTGGTGTGGGACCGGGTCACACGACAGGATGCAGAATTTGCAGGCTTCCACGTGCAGGTGCCATCTGGTCCTGGAGGCTGAGCACAGGTCCTCCCTGTACCCAAGAACAACAGAGAGGCAACCAAAGCTTTATATAACCGTTCTTGGTTTGTTTCCCTCAATTGGGTCTACCAAAAATAAAAACTTGGAAAATTGGCCATTGGCTGGTGTATGCCTGTATCCCCAGGAGACAGCCAGCAGTCTGGAATTTGATTTCTGTGCCTGGAATCACTGAAGGAAAACACCCCGTGTACAGGTCTTTTTCAACCCTCTCTGTCCCAGAGAGCTTCTGCCTGGGATTGAAACCCTCTGGCTTCCTTTAGTGCCAGTGGATTACTAGTGTAGAAAGATTTGTCACAGAGTCTCTGAGAAATTTTGTGAAAGAAATTAAATAAAACCCTAGTAAACAGACCAAATGACCTAAATAGTTACTGGGTCTCCCTGTAGAAATGGGCAAGATGGAGGCAAGGTAATGATGCTCAACTAAAAAAAGAAAAAGAGAAAAAGCAGTCTACTTTCTGGCCTATTTATTAGATCCCTCTTCTTAAGTCAGTCAGGAATCTAATTTAGAGCCTAAGTCGTGAAGTCGCTCAGTTGTGTCCAACTCTTTGTGACCCAAGGAATTTAGAGCCTAAGGAAGATGAAAATGAAGATAGCAAAATACTCACTTTGGCACTTTAGTGTTTTTGTAGAAGTTTGGTTAGAGAGTTGGAAGAGGAAAAGCCTTGTAAACCCTGAACCTTCTCAGAATCTAGAACAAAGAAGAGGTTTAAAGGGGAGAAAATAGCTTTTAGAACTAGACAGCCCTGTGTTTTGTTTGCAAAGACAAGCCCCAAAATACAGGAGAGAGTGTGGGTGTCCCAAAAGTGAAATTGAGATACTCTTGCTAGCATGTCCTTGGAGGTGCTAAAGGTTTACCAGATGTCAAAGACATCCATTTCTAAAGTTTTCAGGAAAATGCCAGAAAATTTTATCTTTAGACCTTAGGGCAGACTAACTCAGTGACTTGATTTGCAGGTGGGGTCTCTGGAGCAAGCCATGTTGGATGCCTTAGTTCTGGACAGAGTGGATTTTGTGAAATTACTTATAGAGAATGGAGTAAGCATGCATCGTTTTCTCACCATCTCCAGACTAGAGGAATTGTACAATACGGTAGGACCAAGCTAAGGCACTTTTTATTTTCTCTAATTTTTTTGTTTTACCTTCTCCTGCCCCCAACATGAATGTGAGTCCCTGCCTTCCCCTCCAAATGCATGGATCATTTTTCACAAATGCTCCCTTAGACAGCAAACACCAAGTCACCAGAAATCCACTTGTTTTAACTGCTCAGTTGTCAGGATCTAAGAGGCAGAAAGTTACATGATCACCAAAAGGTAATGTTCTCAGGTCCTTATGCAAAACTACAAGGCTCTGGAAATTAGAACATACTTTGTTCTGTAAACCCACAGTGTGTGAGACAATGAGCAGAGCAGGACTGATTTAACTCCAACCATCAAAGGAGGCCAGTTAACTATCCTGCACCATCTTGTTATCCTCAGCACTATGAAGTTCATTCACTGCAGTATAACAGGATAAAATGTAAAAACTTCTTGTTTGGAGTTACCCAGGAAGATTTTTTTGCTTTGTTTTTATAACAATTTGTTAATTCATTCACTGTGGATATCAAGAAGTAATCAAAAGAAAAACTGCTATTTATGAAGTTTTTGAGAGTATTCAGTGAGTTAAGTACATCAGCTCTGAGCTGATGCTCAGAAAAATCCAATGAAGTTTAAAGAATATTGTTTCTCTCCATTTTATAGATGAAGAGACTGAGGCCAAGAAGAGAATTGGCTTATTCAAGATTCAAAGTTTCTAAGTAAACAAAGGAGCCAGTATTGAACCAAAACGTCTTTCTCAGAGACCCTCATTTGTCACAGTGTTCCTTTGTCCCACCACCCTCAGCACTAATGAGATGGAGCTTATTGACCTCTCCCCAGCCAGAAGCAGGGATTAGCAGCTGCCAGCTTGGCTCTATAAGATTCCCACTGCGGGAAGCAGAAAACAACTTAGCAGAGTGGCCCCACACTTCTGTTTTCTCTACAGTATTTTTTCAGTTCAGCACACTAAGGCTTTCAGTAATAATGGGCCAAAATGGCAGAGTGGAAGACCTAGCCTTTGTTCCTCCACAAAGATCAGCAATTAGACAGCTATTCACAACAAAGACAGCTCTAGGAGAGCTCAGGAGTCCAATTAAGAAAACTTCAGCAAAACAGTGGAACCAAAAAAAAAAAAAAATCTGAAAATAACCACACAAAAAAGAGAAGAACAGCTTCTTTGTGCCTGTATCACCCTGTCCCCTGAGGCTGGCGCTGCTTGGTGCCAAGAGGAAGCTCCTCAGCTAGAAGGAGTCCCCCCTCTGGAAAAGAGACTGGTGAGCCTTTCAGAGCACCGCACAAAGGATTCACCCTACCCAGAGACCTGCAAATCTGAGACATTCTGTGATGGCCGGGAACACGGTGTCAGCCAGGCTGACAGCTGAGTGACCACAGTTCCCAGTGACCTACTCTGTAGAGCACCCTGGCAGCTTTCACTACTAAAGAAACCAATGGCCAGCAAAGCCTCCAGAGAACCCTGCAGATTTCACTGGTTTTTGCTCTACAAATATTTGCATTCACAGACACCAGTCACCTGAGCCCCTCATCACACCTTCCCCTCTCAACCCTGTTGGATCCTGGGGTCCACCCCAGTGGCCAGCCCAGGCCTCTGTGGCTACATAATTTTAAGAACCCAGCCTAGACCCCCACAACTGTCCCCCACTACTGTGCACACTGTGAAAGCTAGCACCTCCAGCCAGGTACCCACACATGGCTGGGCTGACAGCCAGCACCAGGGCCATGGAAGTACAAGACCCTAAAACTATAAGACCCTGCAGCCACACAAGTGCACACCAGCAGCCAAGGCTGCATGTGGGCCCGGATTCAGACCTATCTCCTGACACTCACCTGCATCACTAGGCTCATCTGCAGCTGGCCCCTCCAGCTGTGCACCTGCACGTCCCAACCCTGCCCCCTTCACTGGCCTCTACTCCAACGCACACAGCCATGGGGAGACCCTGCAGCTCCAGGGGTGCATGCCAACAGTCAGAGCCTCTAGGGCTGCTTGTGGGCCCAGCTCCCTCCCTATCTTCTGTTACTGGCCTGCATACTAGGATTGCTTTCAAAGAGCTTCTTAGCTGTGCCCCTGTATCCCACTGGCCAGACTTCTTTCCCTGGCCTACACTGGTCTACATGCACTCACGGTAACACCCTGCAGCCACAGTAATGCACGCTGACAGCCAGGGCCCTGCATCTGCCAACGCACCTGCAGTTGGCCCCAGCCCTTGCTGTTAGCCCAGGCTTCTGACACTGCATGTATGTTTGCAACTGGCTCCCACCATTATACAGGCACCTGCAGCTGGTCCCTGCAGCCAAATGTGCGCACATACCACTGACTCCAGCCTCCACTGCTGCCTGTTTTGGCCCCTAGCTACTAGACCTGTTGAAAAGCCCAGCAGCCCTTGCAGCCTTGCAGAAACACAAGAATAAACAGTCTGAAGTTAGGAAAAGGGAGGAGATAACACAGGGCAGAAATAAATGAAAGAGACTAGAAAAGCAATTTAAGAGATCAATGAAACAAAGAGTTTATATTTTGAAAAGATAAGCAAAATTGATAATACTTTCGCTAGAATTACCAAGAAAAAAAGAAGACTCAAATAAAATTATAAATGAAAGAGAACACATTACAATTGATACCACACAGACACAAAGGATCACAGGAGACTACTATGGACAATTATAGGCCAACAAATAGGACAACGTAGAAGAAAGGGATAAATTCCTAGAAACATACAACCTACTAAGTCCAAGTCACCAAAAAAACGGAAAACTTGAACAGATCAGTAATAAATAACGAGATTGAATCAGGAATCAAAACCCTCCCAACAAAAAAAGCAGAGGACCAGATGGCTTCACAGGTGACTTCTACCAAACATTTAAAGAATTAACTCCAATTATTTTCCAATTCTTCAAAAAATGAAGAGGAGGGAATGCTCCCAAACTTAGTTTATGTGGCCAGCATTACCATAATGGCAAAGCCAGATAAGGACACTGCAAGAAAAGAAAACTACAGGTCAATATCTCTGATGAATATAGATGCAAAACTTCTCAACAAAATACTAGCAAACCAGATTGAAGCACATTAAAAAGATCATCTACCATGAACAAGTGGGATTCGTCCCTAGGTGCAAGGATGGTTCAACAAATACAGATTAATAAACGTGATACATTACATTAACAGAAAGAAATATAAAAACCATATGATCATCTCCATAGATACAGAAAATATATTCGACAGAATTCAACACCTTTTCATGGTAAAAACTCTTAACAAATTGAGTATGAAAGTAATACACCTCAACATTTTAAAGGCCATATACGACAAACCCATATATGCCTTTGAAACTGAGGCTTTTGATCTGTGGTGCTGAGGAAGACCATTGAGAGTCCCTTGGACTACAGGCAGATCAAACCAGTCAATCGTAAAGGAAATCACTCCTGATTTGGACTGATTGGACATCCAGTCAGTCCTGACTGGAAGGACTGATGCTGAAGCTGAAACTCCGATACTTTGGCCACCTGATGCAAAGAACTGACTCACTAGAAAAGATCCTGATTCTGGGAAAGATTGAAGGCAGGAGGAGAAGGGGAGAACAGAGGATAAGGTGGTTGGATGGCATCACCAACTCAGTGGACATGAGTTTGAGCAAGCACCAGGAGTTGATGGATAGGGAAGTCTGGCATGCTACAGTCCATGGGGTCTCAAAGAGTCAGACATGACTGAGCGACAGAACTGAGCTGAACCTCATACTCATTAGTGAAAGACCAAATGTTTTCCCTCTAAGATGAGGAACAAGACAATGGTGCCCACTCTTACCACTGCTATTCAACTTGGTACTGGAAGCCCTGACCAGAGAAATTAGGCCAAGAAAATAAAAAGAAATAAAAATTTTCATATAAATTGAAAAGAAGTAAAATTTCTCTGCTGATGACAGCATCTTGTATACAGAAAATCCTAAAGACTCCACAAAAAAAAAAAAAAATGTTAGAACTAATAAATTCAGTAAAGTTCAGTGTACCAAATCCACATACAAAAATCAATTGTACTTACATACACTAATAGTGAACTATCTGAAAAAGAAAAAATAATTCTGTTTAGCATCAAAAACAATAAAATACTTAGGAATAAATTTAAAGAAGTGAAAGATCTATACATCAAAAACTGTAAGACACTGATAAAAGAAAGTGAAGAAGGCACAAATAAGTGGAAAGCTATTTCATGTTCACGAATTGGAAGTCTTAATATTGCTAAAATGTTCATACTACTAAAAACCATCTATAGATTCAATGTAATTGTGATGGCATTTTTCATAGAAAGAAAAAAAAAATCCTAAAATTTGCATGGAACCACAAAAGACCCTGAACAGCCAAAGCAGTCATGAGAAAGAAGAACAAAGGTGGAGACATCACATTTCTTGATTTCAAACTATATCACAAACATACAGTAATCAGAACAGTAATATTGGCATAAAAACAGACATGTAGACCAATGAAACACAAACAAGAGCCCAGCAATAATCCCACGCATATACAGTTAACTAATATTAGACAAGGGAACCAAATGTAGAAAACAATATGGAGGTTCCTCAAAAAACCAGAGCTGAGGCATGGGGGAAATGAGGAAATACGGCCAAAGGGCACAAATGTTCAGTTACAAGATGAATGCATTTCAGGGATCTGATGTATAGCATGGTGACTGCACTTCACAGTACAGTGTTTTATATTTGAAACTTACTATGAGATTCAGGTCTTTAATGTTCTCACCATAACAACAACAAAATGATTACTGAGTTGAATATGTTAACTAACCTTATTGCCATAGACATTTCACAATATATCCAAGCATCAAATTATCACATTGTACACCTTAAATTTACACAATATTCAGTTCAGTTCAGTTCAGTCGTTCAGTCGTGTCCGACTCTTTGCGACCCCATGAATTGCAGCATGCCAGGCCTCCCTGTCCATCACCAACTCCTGGAGTTCACTCAAACTCACGTCCATTGAGTCAGTGATGCCTTCCAGCCATCTCATCCTCTTGCCCCCAATCCCTCCCAGCATCAGGGTCTTTTCCAATGAGTCAACTCTTCGCATGAGGTGGCCAAAGTACTGGAGTTTCAGCTTTAGCATCATTCCTTCCAAAGAACACCCAGGACTGATCTCCTTTAGAATAGACTGGTGGATCTCCTTGCAGTCCAAGGGACTCTCAAGAGTCTTCTCCAGCACCACAGTTCAAAAGCATCAATTCTTCGGCGCTCAGCTTTCTTCACAGTCCAACTCTCACATCCATACATGACCACTGGAAAAACCATAGCCTTGACTAGACGGACCTTTGTTGGCAAAGTAATGTCTCTGCTACACAATGTTACATGTCAGGAAAATTGGGGAGGAAAGAATAATGGGGTTTTCAATAAAATAAAATACAGAATTGAATGACCCTCATATGAACAGAGAATCAGGGGAGTAGGGTGATTTATTTCAACTACCGGAAAGAAGTAAGTAGGAAAGTTATAGATCAAGAAAGCCCAAGAGATTTCATCACTCCAGTCAATGATAATCAACTATCCCTAGAGTACTCTGTTATTTGGCAAAACTAATACAATTATGTAAAATTAAAAAAAAAATATATATATATATAGCTGTACAGCCCAAAACAGAAATAAATAGAATTTCAAAGTAAAAAAAAAAAAGAAAAGAAAAGGATTATGGGACAATGGATAGCCTAAGGGAAAGAATAGCTAACATTTATTGAGTGCTATAGTTATAGAAACACTTATAAACACTTCATCATTTAGTCCTAACAAAAACCCTACCAGATAAGTGGTATTATTATACTCACTTTAGAGATAATAAGACTGAGACACAGTTAAGCAGTTTGTCCATGGTCACAGCCGGTAAGCGGCAGGGCCAGATTTGGAGACAAGCATTCTGACTCCAAAGTTTGAAGGTTTAATCCCTACAGAATACTGCATTCCTCAGTGGAAAAAGAGTTCTGATGAGTATGTCTGCCTGAAGGGGCTAGTAGTCGAGGCAGTACACAGGGATTGTCTTGAATACTTGAATGTGTTCCAACAGTGCTTAAGGATTTACCATCACTGTTCAAGATCTTCCAACACAGTCACCAGATTTAGCAAATAAAAATATAGAATTCCCAGTTAGATGTGAATTTAAGAAAAACAACAAATAATTTTTAGTATGTCTCAATTATTGCATGAGACATACTCAAAATTATTTATTGTTATTGGTCAAAATGTACAAATTTCCAAATTTATTTATAAAGTAAGTCACGATAATGTACAACACAGTGACTATAGTTAGTAATATTATATTGCATATTTGAAAGTTGCTAAGGGAGTAGATCTTTATGGTCCTTAGTACAAGAAAAAAATTGGGAATTATGTATGGTGACAGATACTAAAGAAACACTGTAATGATCATTTTGCCACATATGCAAATAACAAATCATTTACATTGTATGCCTGAAACTAATATGTTATATGTCAGTTATACCTCTATTTAAAAAGGAAAAGATGAGAAAACATAAAAACAAAAGTTGTAAATCAAAAGATTAAGAGATGTAGTTACATTTAAAACTTTTAATTTGATACATAAAAAATACATGAATACAAAAGAGAACTACCAAATAGACCATCAATATGACAAAGAAAAAAACAGTTCAACATTAAGAATTAATAAAATGAATGAAAGTTAAAACACATAAAAAGAAATTATTCACTGTCTATCTGGAATTCAGATTTAACTGGGCATCCTCTATTTCATCTGGAATTCCTATCCTGAAAGACAAGAGGATAGCAAACCACTTACTTCACTCTTACCTTAAGCAAACAAACATTTTTTTTTCCCCACAATGGCAGAGTTGAATGTTGGGATGAAGACTGTATGGCCCACAAAGTCTAAGATATTAACCATCTGGCTGTTTACAGAAAAAGTCTGCCAAGCCCTGCCTTAGCCAGTTTCTCATTCATTATGTGTAATAAACAAGTTGCAATTGGCAGTGTGCCAAAGTATAATTCTAAAGCACTAAATTGGCCCTTGTGTCTCCCCCTGCTCCACAACTAACCTCTTGAATAATGTTTTGACCCAGCTGTCATCAGAGTTGATGGCCTGTTTTGCAAAGTTTGAACCTAGAACCTCAAATGCTTTTTCTTGAGGAGCCACAATCCAAAAACCTGCCCCAGTGTTGGTTTAGAAAAGACAGGTACAACTGAGCAACTAGAACAAGGTTCATCTGATGAACTGCCCCTCCACCAGAAACCCTCCCTCCAGATCCTTCTTTCCTTGCCAATGAGAGCCCCTGCCTAGCAAAACCATTTGATTCTTCTTTATTGTTTTCAGAGACATGGGCCCTCAAACACATTGTACCACTTGGTCAGGGATGTCAAAAAGGTAAGAACCCTCTGGACTGCAGGTCGGAGGCTCTGTCTTGACTGCTTCCTGTGATTAGAAAGTGCCTGTTTTGCATGAGCTGCCGGAGTATTCCTGTCCCTCTCAGAACCCCCTCATTTCTGGACATGGTGTGCGCGTTTGTCTTTTAACTCTGAGACATCTCTGCTTCTGATGCAGCTGCAGTTTTATTGCCAGTCTCTGTGATTTTAGATGCTTTCACTGGACATAATGCTTTGGGATAGTGGAACTCTAGGCTTTCCCCCCATGCTGTGTGGATTTATGCCATTACCTGTATTTTCCCATCTGCTCCTCACGTTTGCGGAGCTCATTTCCATGCCATCCAACCGACCATGAAAGGCGTATTTATTTACTAGCTCCTGATACAGTGTATCACTGCCACTTCTTAGCATGACACAGAGTATAAGCATAGCTCAAAAAGTCTCAGAAAAACAGAGACTACAACACAAATATACATTCCATTCTGTTAACACTTTATTTTCTCTAATATATTTTTTCACATTCATCATCCAGTTTGATGGGGGTGGGGGAAAGTCAATTGGTTTGGGTCTAGTAGGTTTATTCCCAATTTAGAAATGAGGTTGAAACACAAGGAGGTGAGAACTATTTTGAGTGGTTAGTAAGGAGCTAGAATTAGAACTCAGATCCTTTAATAATCATTATTATTATTATTAATTGGAGAAGGAAATGGCAACCCACTCCAGTACTCTTGCCTGGAAAATCCCATGGATGGAGAAGCCTGATAGGCTACAGTCCACGGTGTCTCAAAGAGTTGGGCGAAGTAAAATGGTACCTAAGGTTTAGTGATGACTAAGTGTGTGACATTAATCTGAGCTTTCTATGTGCCTTATCTTATTTCATCTTCACAAAAATTATATGAAAGTAATTATTTTACTATTGTTATTTTTATTATATAGTGTTATCCCCATTTATAGATGAAAAAATGAGGTATAGGGAGGTTACATTTAATCCTAACCAGGTGATGGTTCTTTTGCCCTGTACAAACTCTTTCCAAGGTAGCTTCAATTCTGAACCCTTGGCCGGGTTCCCAGAAAATGACGTTTTCATTCCAAAAGTTAAAAATAGGCGGTGGGACTTCCCCTACCCCATATACATGCACAGACGCACACACACACGTATACCCACCTACCAGTTGGTCACAATTCTTTGCCAAGTCCATAGGACATACTCAGAAAAATCTATAAAGTGAGGTTAAAAAATAAGAGTACCACTCCTTCATCTCATAGGAAGTCATAAACTAGAACTACCCTTTAGGTGTCCTGTAGTCACTTACTAATTTTTCCTTTGAAAGGCCAAGCAAAGGCCCTGGGGCTACTTATAATATACTACTAACCAGTTGGACTTTGCTGGTAATGAGTAAAGGGTACAAAAAGCCTTCTTCTGATGGCCCCTAGAAACTTTCCTCTCACCTCCACACAATCCTACTGAAAAATTTCTCATCTGTGCGAGTGAGTGAAGCCTGTAGTTCCTTCAAAGCAAGGGAAATAGAGGCTGTGCCATCTGTACATTTTACCAATATCACACCTTTCCATGGCTTGCCCCATTTCAAGCCACAAGCGTACCTGCCCTCAACAAACCCATTTCTCTTTTCCTCAAGTCTTCCTATTTAGTTTAATTTATCTTGGCTTAGAATTGCCTGGAAACTAAATAGAGGGAAGTATCTCAGAAGATAAGGTGTATACACCCAGCATATATTCTTTGTCAAGGCACTTGTTGCTCATGTTCAATAAAATGTTTTAGTTTTTCTGAAATTATAAAAAGTAAAATATCCCCCTTATCTTAATCTAGTCTGTGTCCCTGAAGGAATTATGAGGCTCTCTGAAGAGACAGCTGTGCATTTGTCCTTCTGTCCCAGTCACTGGCCAGTCCAGGCCTTCAGAGTTGCTCATGTGCCTCCATCACCCAGTTTCTCAGTGTCTTGCTTGATTTTCAGAGATTTTTACAGTTAGGTTCTACTGAATCTAAATGATCAAAGCCTGTCCTAATAGGTTCTCTTCCTCTTTCTTTTTTCTGAAACCCTATTAACTGCCTCTTATATTTGCTTACATTTAGTAGAAGACATGTAGAGTGTTTTTAAAGTATGGTTTTATTTAACTTCTTAGCTAAAGGTGTACCTCAAAAATAATATAAACTCACTAGAAAGGACAGGATGGTCAGAATTTGGAAGGAAGGACTATCAGTTAAGAGCAGTTTTATTTCTTTTTCAAATGTGATCCCAATACCAGAGCAAGAATATTGTTATATAAGGATTCGTTTATTTACTAATTTAGTAATGGGGAAAAAATGATAACAGATCACTCAGGATAGTACTGAACTTACTTAGGAACAATTTTTCTTGAGAAAAAGAGACTGCCAGTGTGGCTGGGAGAAATGAAAGCCTTTGTCTAGTTTCTTCTCTTGGGAAGAAATAGGGACAGGAAATGCAGACTCCATTTATTTCTATGATAAAGGTGAGTGTCTGACTACTGGAGAGCAAGAATCACAATGGTAGTCAAAGGAGCTGGCAGTGTCTACATTCATGGGTCAAAGGAGCTAAAAATGAGGTTTTTCTGTTTGTGTTTTTTTTAAGAAGTGAATGAGAAAGAAATTAATATTGGTGCACATCTTCTTCAGAAGGTTTCAGATGACTTCCAGAAATTTATGCCAATAAGATATGCAAAATCTACAAAGACGAGGTTTAAAATGCTAAGAAAATCTTGATCAGATCAAACAATTTTCAAAATTAAGGAACATAATAATTAGCATATGTGTGTGCTTTACAATTATAGGACTTTATGTACATATAGTTGATTTAATCTATTATGACAAAAAATTGATCAGTGATAAGTACAAAATGAATGCTGTTCAAAAGTTAGAAACACAGCTCAGATCTTACACATAATGTTTGGTAATCTGTCTATTAAATGTAAATAACACTTATGAACCCAGAGAATACATTTAGGAATTATCATACCATCACTAAGTTAACCAGGATATCTCCAAGTCCAAGTATCCTTTGAAATCAACAGAATTGAACATGGCGAATTTGAAGCTAGTTTCAAAATCTCAAATTACTTCTATCAAGAGAGCAATCTAAGAGTAGTGAAATAGAGTTAGTATTCCACATCAACCAGAAATTTAAAATGATACCAGCCAACCCAGTTCCCTGAGCCATTTTCATGCATAATCCATTGGATGTATCAATGCTTTCATATTAAACCAGAGTGGCCTGAGTCTGTCTGCTTTTCCATGAAATCTAACTTGCATTTTAGTAGCTGTCTGCTCAATTTGTGCCTCTGTATGTTTTAAAGGTAGTTTTTCTTTCTTAAATTAAATGTACTAATACTTCAGATTACCTGAATTATCCCTCCCCATAAAGAAGGGTGATATTTGAACATTATATAGGAAGAGAGGTGAAATTGTGATAATAAAATTCATCTATATGGGAATCAAGACCCAGCGCTTTGGAGGTTTTTAAAGCAAAAGCATTTCAGACACACTGTGGTAAAGAAAGGACGTTTTCATAACTCCATCTGCTAAATTTATGCAAATTTACCAAAGCATTCTTAATTTTTAAAAGAATGGTTGCCCAGTCTACTGCCGTGCCACACATTGAGGGAGTGTCCTCTTTTCCCATGAATTTTCACCAGGATGGTCTTTTCCCCATTCTCCCTTAGTAAAGCTGACAAGCAGCTATCATTTTATACCTTGCATATATCAGAAGGAAACAGTCTTCTTTGAAGGCTTGTTATGAGTTTCAAAGAAAAAATTTTCCTAAACAGCTGAAATCTGATAGTGATATCATGAATTGACATCTGAAAAGCAGAGTGCATTTATAAAAGCATATCTAATAAATGAATTCAAATTATTATTTTAATTAAAAGACATCCTTAGGCATGGCACGGATTAAAATTTAGCTTCAGAGTCGTGGCTCATGGCATGAAAAAAGACATTTTCAAGTTGTCAAATTTACCTATCCATGGATCAAAACATCTCTATTTTACTCTCTGGATCGAATTATTTGAATCCTGTGGCTTGCTATGTGTTGTTAAGGCACAGAGCAATGAAATGGGAAATAAGTGTTCAGGTTTTACCAGTTATCAAAGTAATTACCATAAAGGGGGAGCAGGGAATAACAGAAACAGCAGGTAGAATGAATATTACTCCAGGATATTGACTTCCTGTTTGAAAAGGAACCGAGCAAAGGAAGACTCCTCCAGAGGTTTTTGGACATTACCTGTGGAATACGAGGTGGCATTTTTTCTTTTTTTCAAAAAGGAAGTGGATGTTATGAGTACAACTGTATCCCTACGTAACCACTTACCCTCCCTTTTCTCTAAGCCTCTATCTCTACTAACCAAATTCCAGGGATTATTGGAAACTGCCTCAACTCTGCAAGCTCTGGACAGGTCTTTGCCCAGTGACCTGGCAGCAGAGATATAAGAACGGCCTGCCAGGTAGTGATCAAACACCTGAACCTTTAGAAATAGAACCTTGAAGGAACTGTGTCCACATTGCCTGTTTTCAGAGCACAAACTGAACCAAGTACAGAGAGACGCCTCATTGCCTTGGGTTAGGTGACCATCGCCTTCTTGCGGTCAAACAGAATTCAGGCCAGTTCCTTTCAGGCCATCCCTCAAAGCTCAGTAACCTAGAATAGTCACAGAATCTTTTCTCCTGCTTCACACCAGACTATACAAAAATCACTCTGAAATAATCAAGCTTTATATAAGAAGTCTTTAGGAAAAGTATATTCCATCACCTATTTTGGTAGTAAGTAAACCTATCAGCCCTTTATGAATTTGCATAAAATTCTGCAAAACATCACCAATGTTTATAGAACATTTGCAATGTTGCCCCTTAAAATTTTTTATTTATTTTGAATTTTACTATTATCTCTTTCCTGACAACCCATTCTTACATCTCAAAAGCGTAAATATCATCATTCAATATTGGTCTTCAGGCAATATTGATTCTTGTTCTTAGAATTCAAACTGATGTTCACACATGGTTTCTCAAAAGAAAATATATAGGTAGTAGGCTCACTATTACCCACATTTTAAATTTAGAAAATTGTTACAAGGTTTAAAAATAGGCACAAATTCATAGACTCACTATGATTGTTGTTCAGTCGCATTACAGTAAACCTTTGTTGTGGTGGGGCGGGGGTGGCGGGAGGTCCTGAAACCTGGCACTTGGGCATTACAGACCATAAAGGACAAGGAGTTCAGCCCCTTTTACTGGGAAGAAAACTGAGGCCTTGAGGGAAAGTGGATGATTTGTGAAGGATGGACAGAATTCAGAGCAGTTGACACGCAGCCAGTGCTCTTTCCCCTGCCAGCCTCACAGTGCCAAGGAAAATAGCACAGATGGGGTGAGCCTCCTCTGCAAGTCACCCTTGTAGCAGCCAAATGCACAGGAGATGAGGCTGACCCACACATGCCCAAAGCGGCTCTGGGGCACTGCTAATAATAGCCTCGCATGACTGTCCAGTAAGAGCCAGACAATATGGAAACTGCAATCTTGTTAACCTGCCCAAAATAATGGATAAAAAGGGTTGCACAGGTAACATTCTTAAATTCAGTTTAGCACTTATAGAAAGGACAATACATGAAAAGTTACTATCTTAAATCTTTCCCTAAGTTCTGTTTTAAAGGAACCGGATGATTTGGTCTTTCTTGATAGCCTGAGGATAGCTAGAGCTTTCCCACCCAGGAATGACTGGGTGGGAATGTTACTGAGAATATAATACTGAAGAACCCCAAATTGAGACTTGATCCCAAATACATTGATTAATTTCAATGTTTTACTTATTCACGTTTTTACCCCTCCTCCCCAAAAATATCTTGAATGCCTACCATACACCAGGCATTGAGAATGTGAAGATAAATAAGACAATTAAAAGTAGGAAGTTATAAGTTTGATGGTAAGATATAGTTGGCCACCTCTGATTCTGAATCCCTTTCAGATGATTGCTCTTGCCCATAGGAAAGCTCAGTAAGGATAATTGAGACCCACCTTCATAAGCTAATTCCCTAGTGACAATGATTATCTTCGTACACTTTGAATTTCCCAATGCTGCTATGTAACCCCATCTGAACTTTATGTAGTAGACTCAGAATCACCTGGACAGCTCATAAAGTGCATAGCCTCTCATACTTGAAGCGAGACAGGGTCCAGACCTTTGCAGAGTCACCACATTTCCCCGGTGGTTCAGATGCCACAAGGCTAGAAAACTACCACGACTGTTATGAGCCATTTCCATGAAGTAGCAGGAATTTCACATAGCATCCTGAATGCAGCCTCCATTAAAGACAAATCCCAAAGCGGATGCAGTCCTCCGGCCCCTCCAAAATAAATCTAAGAATACAGTGTGCCAGGCTTCCTGCACATGTGGCACCTCTTCCATTCATGGTACAGAGCACCAGGGAACTAAACCTTTCAGATAGTGAGATTTGATCAGCTGTACCCTTTGGAACTCACTGTGAGCTCAGAATTTCCCACAAACAGCTAATTCTTCCATCACCTAACAAAGCAAAGATTTTCCTCAGGCTACACAGAGGTCCCTTTTGAAGTAGAAACCAATAATGAGAAGATAATAATAATAACTCTTCTGTTTTTGCACCTATATGTATAACATTAAACTTACACTGTCGCTCTAGATCTTTAAGAAGCACTATTCTCTGAAAGAAAATATGAAAAACCTCTTTAATTTTGGAGAAATAAAATATTCTATTGATAAAACTTCTCTTATTTCACCCTTCTTTCTTCTTTAAACAGAAGTGATGTTCATAAAAGTCTTTGTCATAACATCCATCATGCTCTCCTTTTATTAAAAAGGTGCCAATTTTTTAAAAATTGTTAATAGAAGTTTTGTATAAAGGATATTCAAGCTCTCAGCATATTTCACCTGATGCAGTCCCTGGTAATAACAACTACTTTCTGGAAGGAGTCTTCACTTAGTGAGCGTGAAGAAATAAATGATCAGCAAGAGGCCAGTAACAGGCCTGGGTCCGAGGCAGAGCAGTGAAGGGGTCTGGGGGAGCATCTGGGAACCTAGTTCCTTGGTGGCTGGGAGTGGTAGAATTTGCCATTTGTGTTTCTTTCTGCTACACTGGTGTTTTTTTCTCCCCAGCTGAAGACTTGAATAAATATTTTGATTTTCTGTTATTGCCGACGATTACTGCATCTTCTTATTTAACTTATGTCTTCTTTCCAAGCGAGAATATCCAGGTTTCGGTTGGATCTATTTTAAGGTGAATTGATTAACCAGCATAATAATACATTAATATGTTTCTTTTTAATTATTATTATTATTTTAGTCTAAAATAGTTACAGAACACATGAAGTAGAATCCCTAGTAAACCCCCTTGTCTCTTGGATGTGTGTGTGTTCCATTCTTCCCTGGTAGGGGAATCTGCCCCCAGACTACAGAATCAGCCTAATCGATATTGGCCTGGTGATCGAGTACCTGATGGGAGGGGCTTATCGCTGCAACTACACGCGCAAGCGCTTCCGGACGCTCTACCACAACCTCTTTGGCCCAAAGAGGGTGAGGCTGGCTCCAATTCCATTTCCTGGCTTCTGGGGAGGTCTAGGATGCAGTAGATTTGGAGTGTGGCTGCTTCCTTGTCTGCAAGGGGGAAATCAGATAAGAAGGCAGCTGTCCTGCCTCTTCTTCCCTCTGCCATCAAATCTGTTTAAAAAAGAAAAAAAATGTACTGAGTGTTACACTCTTTCTTTTTCTCACTAGATCCAATTCAAATCAGAAACTGGCATTGAAAGTGAACTTTTTTAGCTTTTATACATTCTGTGAATTGAGATGACATGCTCAACTTCTAAATAAGTCTTTTGGTACATTAAAAAAAAAGTAATTTTTTCATTTAAAACAGTAAACCTTAATGATTGGAGAATAGTAATTATATTCAAATAATCAGACGGTAAAGAATCCATCTGCAATGTGGGAGACCTGGACTCGATCCCTGGGTTGAGAAGATTCCCTAGAGCGGGACACGGCAATCCACTCCACTATTCTTGCCTGGAGAATCCCCGTGGACAGAGGAGCCTGGCAGGCTACAGTCCACGGGGTCACAAAGAGTCGGATACCACTGAGTGACTAAGCACAGCACACAGCACAATCTTATCTACTTTATCAGTGTTCAAGATTTTTGGTCTTGGGATCTATCCATACCTTTAAAATTATTGAGGACTCCCCCCCCAGTGGTTTTTATCTATGTGAGTTCTATTTAGCTCTATAATTTGCTGAGATGCCTTCTCTTCCACCTTGGTCTGCACGTGTTTTGCACATTCCCAGTGTGACCAGCGGTGCTGCTATGTGTGCTTACACTTACCATGCCACTGAGTGCCCTTTGACCTCAACAAATGTCCCTCTGGCCCCATTCACCCTTGCTCTACTGGTCAGCTGCAAAGAGAGACAGCCAGCATGAATCATCTCAACATATAATATTTCTGAATAATACCCCAAGTCTCCATATTGCAGCAGTCTTTCAGAGGTTTGAGGAACACCTCATCGTTTGATTGAAAGTCTCATTGTTCACTCAAGTGCTTGATGTCTAGAAGATGTCGACCAAGCAGGATGGTTTTAGAAAGATGGAAAAAATCTTGGTCTATAAAAGAGATTATAAACCTGCAGGGTCTACCCTTTAGGCAATCTCATTATACGTCTCTAGTTTCCTAATTTTCTGTAATTCACCAAAGTCACTAAATTTGTAATTCTCTTAGAATTTCCATAAAGAGCTTCCCCTGTGGTGTTTTATTTAGTGAAATGAATAAATGCTATACAGTACAATAGATTTGTTCCATTACCTATTTAAGATACATTAGGATTCTTTTCTTACCTCTATAAAGAAAGATCTAACTTTGTGCATAAAATTTTTTTAACAGCCCAAAGCCTTGAAACTGTTGGGAATGGAGGTAAGTGTTTGTTCAAATTATTAGTGTCAATTTTTTATTCTCTTTATTACATGTTTTAAATATATATATGTTCATTCCAGTGGTAGGACTTAGTACATGATTCTAAAATAAGGAAGTGACATTTTTCCCGGTGACAAGGGGGTAGTCACAGTAGCTTTGAAAATTCTATCATGAGGTTATATTAGCATTGCAAACAAAAAAAATCATATTTGAAATACTAACTTGAAAACCAAGAAAGCATATAGGTTCCAGTAAGTGAAATCTACTCATTCATGGGTGCTTACAAATGGCAACAGACCCAAAGGCCAGAAATTCTTCATAAATGCATCTAACGAAGTATGCAGCAACTCGAGACAGAGTATCTGTCTCCCATCTTCTGTTCATGTGGTTATTACCCTATATCCAGTTGCAAGTATAGGATGTCCTTGTCCTTTCAGCAGAAAGGGTAATGCTGTCCATCACGAGGTACAAATGACCCTACCTGTAGAGGAAACGAATAGATGAAAGTTTTGTTTTGTTTTTTAAAAAGTCCATTGAGAAAGACTTGTTTAAAATTAAAGTCTAACACTGACATGTTCTCATAGGACTGTGCTTCTGCATTTATTATAGCTTGTTTTAAAGTTAGGCATGCATGAACTTGTGAGTTCTTTTAGAATAGAAGCTAGGATAGTTCATTTCTTTCTGTATCTATCCCAGGGCTGGGCTAGTAGCAGATACACAGGAACTATTTACTGAATTGATTGGATTCATTTCTAACTTCATCTCTATGCTTTTTCCCTAAAATTACAGGATGATGTTCCCTTGAGGCGAGGAAGAAAGACAACCAAGAAGCGTGAAGAAGAGGTGGACATTGACTTGGATGACCCTGAGATCAACCACTTCCCTTTCCCTTTTCATGAACTGATGGTGTGGGCCGTCCTGATGAAGCGGCAGAAGATGGCCCTGTTCTTCTGGCAGCATGGCGAGGAGGCCATGGCCAAGGCCCTGGTGGCCTGTAAGCTCTGCAAAGCCATGGCCCACGAGGCTTCTGAGAACGACATGGTAGATGACATCTCTCAGGAGCTGAACCACAACTCCAGGTTGGACAGTCCCACAAATGGGGTGGTCAGGGGAAGAGAAGGGAAGATGGGCCCCAAACACTGGTTGTCTGAGCTACCCAGTACTTTAAGAGGAGGCAGTATCAACCCAATGGTGCACACAGAAGATGGACACAGACAGTTAACATCTGTGGTACACAGTGCTAGATACAGAGGAACACACAGATGCATAGATTTCATTTCATCCTCTTAACTGCCCCAAGAGGTAAGTCCCCTTAAAATACATACTTTACACCTACAGAAAATGAGACTGAGAATTTATGTAACTCGCCCAAGATCACACACTTGTGGTTAACAAGGCTTAACTATGAACTGAGGTCTGTTGCATTTAAGAAAATACACTGTACTCTGATTTGTGGATCTGCCTCACCCATCCGTATGCCTTGAATCTGGGGCCCTGAGTGCAGGGATCATGACTAATTTGACTTACACCCCCATTTCTAAACTCCATATCTGGCACACAGTAGATGCTTAATGGTGTTGGCTGGGTGAATGAATGAATAGACTAGACCCCATGAGGAACAACTAAACCACACACGGCTTGGCCATCGGGTTGCCACTTTCATCATCTAAGTCTCCAAGATCGCCAAAAGACAGCTCCTTATGCTCTCTCTTTCAGGGACTTTGGCCAGCTGGCCGTGGAGCTCCTGGACCAGTCCTACAAGCAGGATGAGCAGCTGGCCATGAAACTGCTGACGTATGAACTGAAGAACTGGAGCAATGCCACGTGCCTGCAGCTTGCGGTAGCTGCCAAGCACCGTGACTTCATCGCACACACGTGCAGCCAGATGTTGCTCACAGACATGTGGATGGGTCGGCTCCGGATGCGCAAGAACTCAGGCCTCAAGGTCAGTGCTCCCAGAAGGCTCTGTCGTCTATGAGGCCCAGGGGTTGGTGGGAGTTTTCCAAGCCAAATCTGCAGTGGTAGTAGGTGTCCTCTTAACTCAGGAGGGGACTTCTAAGCCCCACCTATGCATCAGAATCTTCTGTATAATTGGGCTTTTGTAAAGTATGGAAATGAGGGCCAACCCCAAATTCTGCTAAATCAGAACATCTAGGTAGGACTTCCTGCCAGTCCAGTGGTTAGGACTCCATGCTTCCACTGCAGGGGGCACCGGTTTGATCCCTTGTTGGAAAACTAAGATCCCACCTGCCGTGTGGCCAGACCAAGAGGAAAAAACAACAAAAAAAGAGCCTCTAGAGATAGTATGCATAGACAGTAATATTTCTCAGAATACCCACAGGTGACAATCACACACCGGTACCATAGAAGGTACCATTTACTCTGTCACAAGCCATGCTACACCAGGAGACACTTACCTGGACAACCTTTTACCTCCATGCAAGCCTGAACACCTTGGCCCTCCCTTGGCACCATGTCATAAAGAGACACTGGCTCCTATCAGCTAAACTTAAGACATTTTTTAAATGAAATAAAAATGAGATAGATTTATATGTAAAGATGCTGCCAGATAATCCTGATCTATTCTTCAGTGAAGAAAAACAAGTTGCAGACCAATATGTAGCCTGAGACCATATTTTGTTGTTTTTTAAAGTGCATGTACAGGTATAGTTCTATCCATATAACTTCATATTTTAAAAAAACAAAAAGGATACACAGTAAACTTTTTGTAGTGCTTATCCCTGGGTTGAAAATATAAGAAATAGGATAATCAATGGCTTTCGATTTTTTTATGTTTTCTTCTGTGTTTTACAAGGAAAACATTAAACTGAAAGAGTTTTTTAAAAGACAAAATGGGGAAAGGAGGAGATTGAAAGAATGTTTAAAATGCTTTATTTGTTTAGTTTGTAGCTGTTGCAACTGAAACCAGCCAGGCTTATATTTACCTAGAACAACCTGATCTAGGTGACTCTGAGGTCAGCCCAAAACAAAAGGGCCACCAAACCAGAGCAATCTGCTGACACCACCCTGATAGAACCAGCACCTCTCCCCCACCCACCCTGTCTGTGGGATCTTGGCCCAGAGTCACAGAAGGGTTCCATGAAGTGGGTCATGGGCATTCCAGCACCACACTACAAACAATGCCAAAACTGGCTCTCAGCTCTGAGGACAGGGTGTCATGTGCCCTGAAGGCTGCCAGGCCTGCCATCTGAGCCTTCCCAGGCCTGCCAGGCACCCTGAGGCAGGGTCACCACTCTCCCCTTTCCCTTAGCTGCTCTCAAGTCCCTGGGCACTGAAGCACAGGCTGTCCTTGCCTCCTTACTTGAGGATCATTTTTACTTGCCCTTTATGGCCTCTCTTAGCCCGTCATGTTGGTACACTTTCTTCAAGGAAGGTTGTACTCAGAAGCTTGTACATAAACCATTTTGGGATTGAGGGAAGAGATGGGAGAAGATTTAGGAAGCACAAATCAGGTGTCAGAAACTTGGTCCTGGGAAACAATGAGGTTCTGGATCTCTCGTGTGCTTGGTAGTGAAACACAGTGCTGGGCCTCCTGGGGCGTGGTGCAGGGGGCTTCTCATAGTGATACAGAGCCCATATGTGTGTGTGTGTGTGTGTGTGTGTGTGTGTGTGTGTGTGTGTGTGTGTGTTACTGCTGGATAATACGAAATGCTGCGGGATGCTAAAATGAATAACATGCTTTCTTAAACAGATTTTCTTGAGGTCAACTTAGGACAGTATTTTTTACAGAGATAACCAGATGATACATAATCAATTCCACTTGGCATATTAGTAAATAAATGCCAGTGGACATAACATATGAATTGATTTCACAGAGCTAAGTGCTATCACGCTACTAACTGGGAATCTGAATTTTTTCCTATATTTGCCTTGGGTAGGGTCTTTTTCCTCAGTTTCCTCTGTGCAAAGTAGGTGTTAATTGGGTAAGATGTATTTGAATAAGATGCTTTGTTTTGCCAAAATCAGACTGAGCTACTGTGAGTTAACAGCTCCCAGTCACGTGGGCAGAAGGAATTCTCTTAGCATGAATGGGCTTAGTTATTCAGATATGCAGGTCCTCACTCTGGGCACACCCAACACTCCTACACCCACACATGCCCACAAACACAGACCCCACACCCCAGGTGTTCTGATTCTAAGCAACCACCCTTATCTTAATCCTTTAAATGTGATTATTATTATTATCATTATTATTGCTTTAGGTAATTCTGGGAATTCTACTTCCTCCTTCAATTCTCAGCTTGGAGTTCAAGAACAAAGATGACATGCCCTATATGACTCAGGCCCAGGAAATCCACCTCCAAGAGAAGGAGCAAGAAGAACCAGAGAAGCCCACAAAGGAAAAAGATGAAGAGGACATGGAACTGACAGTAAGAAAAATCTATGCTGTTATTATTGGAGGGGAGAACCACTAACCCACCTCTCCCGTGGATATGACTTAAGATTTAGTAACTCTTGGGGTCACCTTCCCACCAGTTACTTCCATTTAAGTATTGAGAGCAGGGTATTATAAAAGTGTCTTCTCGAGGACTTCCTTGCTAGCTCAGTGACAGGTTCAATCCCTGATTAGGGAACTAAGATCCCACATGCTGTGTGCTATGCATCCTCTCCGCCCCCAGAAAAAGTGTCCTCTCTATGCTCAAGTAACTAAAGGGACTAATTCTAATCCTTTGGCCAGGATAAGTGGCACTCAACAACCCAGTGAAATTCAAAAGCAACACACTCTGAATTTTCCAACCAGGCGATACTTTATAAACAACCAGGTGATGTGGCAGTCTTAGCACATGAAGAGGAAAGGGAATCTGATTTGGGAGCAGTCGGCTCCACTGAGCTGAAACTGTTGTACTGATCAGAAGCTAAGCCTTTATCTGTCTTCGAGGTCAGGCTCACAAATGGAGGACTAATTGAATTTTGAGGTTTGTATGGAAGGCTTTTATTAGCTCTTCCTGGTATAATTATAGAGCATGGATCCTTTGTTCTGTAGGGGGATTGGGGGCAGCTGGGCATGGGACAGCTTCCCACAACTCTAACTGGAGAGCAGTGTGACTGCCACTGGATTGTATTCAAAGTCTAAAAATATCACAGGCTGTTAAAGGGACAAACAAGGCTTCAGAGCTTTGGTGACATAAGGCAACAACTCCTTAGAACTTCCTGGATATCCCCCAGCCTCCACCATCACTCTGACCAGTGACCGTGATGAGCCAGAAGAAGTTGTTTGGGGAGAAAATAAAAACTGGTTTTGCTCAGGTGACAAAAGGCCTTTGGATTATTATCCTCATGGGAACACCCTGTGAATTGTTTTTCCTCCAGATAAATGCCCTTTCCTTCCAGCAGGTTCTTCTTAAAGATCTATTCACAGGCACATTCCCAGCCCCAAGTACAACAGTGTATAAGCATCAGGCCACAGCTTTTCACTCACTGAGTTGAAGTCCAGTGTTTGCTTTCAGTTTCAGGATCCTTCTATAAATCAGTGGAGGCATCTGCTTCCCTCTATGTTAGGATCAAATGACTGTCTTCCTAAATATCTGACCTTAATTTTGGCCTCTGAACCCCTTCAAGTATAGGAAATCATATTTTGATCATTAGCAGAAACATTGGTGGTAGTAATATCGAATCTTTATTAAATACTTCAGCAGAACCCTGCCCCATCACCTATTCACAGTAGGACCTCAGGCACAGTTTCTTAACCTCTAATATGAGAATAACAACATTATTATTAATAGCTCACAGGTACATGTAAACAATGTGAAAAGCTTACATGTAACTAATGTATACTTGTGCCTATCATGAGATAAATGTTTGTTAATGTTGTTATAATGGTGTTAAATGCTTTACTTAACTCATGGAATCCTCAGAGCAAGTTCGCAAAGTAGGTACTACTGTTATACCATTTTACAGATGAGGAAGCTGAGATTCAAGATAGGTTAAGTGGCCCAAGGTTATCCACCTAATTAGTTCCAAATTAGTTTGACATGGCCTTGACTTTGGCGTACATCCTAGGAGGGCTCAAAGTAGGAAACTAGGAAGGTAGTCAGAAGCTAAGGCAGTATTCTTTCTGGTTGGGTCTCAAGGAGGAAAACAGAGACAGCTCCCTCTCCTGCTCCGTTCAGAGTTTTGAGGATCTGATGTTTCAAGAAGCCACAATGAAAGGTGCATCTCTGGACTGAAAGCAAATTTTGCTTCCCAGAGAATAGCCCCTGCTGTTGCCTACTGAGAACCCAAGTAGAAGATACCACAGTAGCATTAATGCCTGAGCTGATTCTCCACAGGCTAAAACAGCAGGGAGAATGAAAGGAAGGAAGGGACTAATGGGCTGGCAAAATCAGAGCTGGACAGCACCTTTTTTTAATGTGGTGCTTCTTTAGACCCTAATGACAAGTTCTGTTACTGCTGGGCCACTGGTCTCAGCTCACTCTGAACAGAATTGGAAAATGCAACTTGTTGACAACTCCACTGCCTTCATAGGACTGATATTTGAGCTTCTGTGTTAAACCGATGTATCCTCTCTTGGAATAGAACATTTTCCCTTGGCCCTTCCAAAGTTGTACATGAAATACCAGCCTCAGTTTGCTTCAGTTTAATAGCCTTCAATAGCTTAGTTCACCTCAAAGGATCTTTCCCAGACTTGACATCCGTGTCCAGCCAGCAAAGATTCTGAAATCCGTGTTGTGCAGTCTTGTCTGTATTCGACCCTGTTGCAATCTGCTTTAAGAAATGTAGCCAAAGGAAATGTTTGACTGCTGGAAAAAGAAATAACAAAATCAGCAAGTTAAGCTGCTTAGGCTGGAATTAATGAAAGGCCAAAAGTGCTTTACTTAAACCATGAAGGACAAGCCTCTCAGAAATGCACTCACTTTGAAATATTTTTTAATATTTACAGCAAAATAGATTGTCCTTTATTTTTGTTTTACCTGCCTTGCCAGGTAAGTGTCTTGAATTTTGCCTGATAAAGTCTCAATATATCCAGAGACCAAGGGCATTGTTGTAACTGTTGAAAAAGCCACTGTCCCTAGAGTTTACCCCAAGATGCTATTCTCTGAGATGCCTAAAACGCTCCAGGCTGCCTTTACTCTCATCTAAGTGTCTACCAAAATGTATTTTGATGCTGTATTTTTGAGCATATAAATAAACAGAAGTAGGATAATTGTGTCACATAGGTTATAAATTATAGAAGGCAAATATCATGTACCTTTAGAGTTTCTTGAGGTTAATGATCAATATTTGTAGAACCCTATTGCTGTCTAGTGTTTATCATGAAGATTGATTCAGCTCACTGATCAAAATAAATACTTAGATAGGCCATAGTATGGAGTCTAACTTATTCATTAGTTCAAGGTAGTTTTCCAGCCAGAGGGTCAATAAAGGAATGGAAATTACCCTCTCCTGTAATTCTCTGGTTACAGGTAAATCATGTGTGATTGTTACATATTTAAGTAAAGTGAATACTTGAGGTAATGACAGAAATAGTTGAAACTAATATTTCATATTGTGGGTAAGGTGGTTTGAAGCCAGAACCAACTGTTGGTTGTCTCCATTACCAACTTCAGGGTAAATTATTTTGGTGATTAGATCTTCAATTTTAAACCCTTATTCCTAGTACTTTTTCTTCTCCCAAGCCCTTGTCAGTCTCTGAGTAGTTGTAAGATTCTACCCTGTTCTCACACTTAATAAAAATTTCCTTTGCCAAACATTGTAGAACTAACCTTATTTAGAACAACATAGAAAGAATTAAAGCCAAGAAATATGGTATAATAGATCCCTAATATCACACTTTTTTCTGGTGAGAGATCCCAACTAAATCATTTCAGTCAAGAGAATCTGAGAAAGTCTTAGTTCACTTTAAAGACCAGCTAATATTTACTGGGGCTTCCCTGATGGCTCAGTGGTAAAGAATCTGCCTGCCAATGCAAGAGATGTAGATTCGATCCCTGGGTAGAGAAGATCCCCTGGAGAAGGGAATAGCCACCCACTCCAGTATTTTTGCCTGGGAAATCACATAGACAGAGGAACCTGGCAGGCTACAGTCCATGGGGTCGCAAAAACGTCAGACATGTCTTAGCAACTAAACAACAACAATATTTACTGAGCACTTATTAAATGCCAGATGCTGATTGATTTGTAGACCAACCCTCTATCAGGTGCTATTACTACCCTTATTTTACAGTTAAAAAGAACTAAATCTCAGGTTAAAATAATTTGCCCAATGTGCCACAGATGCTAAGTGTCCAGATTAGGACCAATCTTCTTTGTCAATGCCTGCCTTTTTTCAAGTTCTGCCTTTTTTGTGACGTTTAATCACTGTTGTTCCTGCTGCTGTCAATAGTGAGAAGGAAATAATTGATTTAAGGAAATCTGCAACAACTTAAAAATGAGGTCCTTTTCAAGTCAGGCCTGACTTCTAGTCCTGCCTGGTTGACTCTCCTATGCAGAGGAATGTAGAGTGCCCGGGAATCACCAAACTAAGGCTTCCCAGGGTTTGAAATCAGGAAGCCAAGGCATATGCCTAAAAGTTGAATAGATGCTCCTAACCTAAGCTCAGGCACTTCAGATACCTAAACCTCTTGAATGTCCATAACCCTTGGACAAATAAGGCATTACTAGTCTAAGGTACCCTTGACTTAAGAGTCATTAGCATGAGTAGAGAACCCAGACCTGCCTGTCTCATGATAAAACAAAAAAGGGGTTGGGAGGAATGAGAGGTTCCTGGTCTTTCCAGGTTATACTTTTTCTGTCTCTCAGAACTTTGGGTATCTTCCAACACCTCATCTTCCAGAGGTTCCAGGGAAGAAGAGACGAGAACAATCAAGAAATATCCCTAAGGCCTTCCATCCCAGGCGAAGGATATACAGATTCTATGTATAATGCAAATGCACACCTAGGGAAGGCACGATCTCCAAATCTCTGAGGACCCTGAACAAAGCTCTCAGGTTCTGGGAACACACTTTCCCATCTGTAAAATGAGCATGTTGAACTGCCTGCTCTCCAGAACCCTGCTGTGATGCTATGGGTCCTCTTCCACCATAGGCGATGTTGGGAAGAAACAACGGGGAGTCCTCCAGGAAGAAGGATGAAGAAGAAGTTCAGAGCAGACACCGGTTCATCCCCCTGGGCAGAAAAATCTATGAATTCTACAATGCACCCATTGTGAAGTTCTGGTTCTACACTGTAAGCATCTTTCCTTTTCTCCTTTTTAATGGATGGCCAACAAAGAGCCAACGTCAGTTTCTCATGCACCTGGGTGGTTTCTTCTGCAAGTCATAATATAAGGACCACACAGGCAGGAATAACAGTCCTAAGACCTTGCTTTTTCCTATAGCTTTGCAAGATTTGTGGAGCTTGTGAGGCAGCTTCCACAGTTTCTATATTTCTCCTCCTTCCAGAAAATAAAGGAAATGGTAAAAGAGCTAACAGAAATAGAAATGAGATGAATATGAGTCAAGTCTAGAAGGGAAATAGAGGTCCTTTTACAAAATGCTTCCATGTTCTGGATGGATGAGTGCTGGATCAGAGTTGCCTATTTTAGATGTCAATCCTGGTTTTAGGGGGACCATTGGTGGGCTGAGCAGAGTGTTAGAAGGAAAACCACTAAAGATGGGGATCAGAAGTGTGTAATTACTCCCAATATAATACGTCATCAAACAACCTTTCTTGCTCTGACGCAAGCAACATGCAAACAAAACAGCAAAAAACATGTAAAGAAACCTACAATCACAGCAAATACTGTCCAGTGAGCATACCCTGCAAATATTTTCTGCCCACAAGATGAAAGATTATCCCTGAAATAGCCTCCTGATAGGGGAGAAATGGCCTGACCGCTAGTTTTCTGCCTCTGTTTTTCATGATATTTTAAGCTTAAGGTAAGTTTTGACCCAGGTCATTTCTGCTGCTCTCCAGCCACTGTGGAGTGGTGCCAGATGAAAAGTAGTGCATCTGCATTTTTGGCCTTTCTCACAACCAGCTACACACGAGTCACTTGAGTCAGCAGCAGGATAATCCGAGTCTGAGGCCGAGATGACGCAAATGACTAGATGAGGTCCTTTTTGTGTGGTCCTGTGTGCTGACACTCAGTGATGACTTTAAGCCAGGCTTTCCCAACCTCATCACTATTGGCATTTGGGGGCAGAATAATTCTTTGTTAAGGAGGGCTGCCCTGTGCATTGTAACATGCGGAGCAGCATCCTGGCCTCTGTCCACTAGGTGCCAGTAGCAGTCTCCAACCCCACATGTGATAAACATACTGTCTGAGACATTGCTAGATGTCTCCTCTCGGGGTAAATGGCACATGTTGAAAATCACTGCTTTAAAGCACACCCTTAAAAGAGGATGAGAAAGTATCAAAATATAAATAAAGTAAAAAGAAGTAAAAATTTTAATTTGTTAACATTAAAAAAAGAAAAATACTCTCCCCTCCAAAAAAATAACTAAGGGATGCAAAAATCATTTCTATTTATATATTGCATGCAGATATTTGTTATTTTCTGACAACCAGTGGCAAGCATGGACTTTGGAGTCAGACAGCCTAAGTAGAAATCCTGTCCGGGCCTCTTTATTATAGTGTGACCTTAAGCAATTTACTTTAACACTCTGTTCCCAATTTTCTTACGATGAGGATAATAATAGTACCTGCTTTATAAGTATTGGTAAAGATTAAATGTGTTAAAATATGTAAAGCACTTAGAACAGTGCTTGGAACACATTAAGCATAAGATAAATGTAACTTGTTATTCCTAGGCTAGACCAATTGCAGAGCAACAGTGTTTTATTCATCCGTCCACTCAACAATGATAGACTATCATTTATTGAATACCTACTATGAGGCACTCTGCTAGGTGCTTTATATATACTTTTCCTAAACTAACAGTTTTATCAAGATAATGTTTTTTATCGTATTTTATGCCCAGGTCTGCCCTTTCTCTTATATTAGACTGCTTTAATTGTCTCAGCCTAGGTCAGAATTTGGCAAACCACAGCTCATGGGTCAAATCCAGCCCACGGCCCATTATTATGGCCCGTGAGCTAAGAGTGTTTTTTATATTTTTAAAGAGTTAAAATAAAACCAATTGAAGATGAATTTGTCACACATGAAATTCACATGTAATTCATATGTCCATAGATAAAGTTTTACTGGGACACAACCCAACCCATTTATTTACCTATAATCTGGCTGCTTTTATGCCCCAACTGTTGAGTTGGTCACTTGCAATAGAGACCATTTGACCCACAAAAACCTTAAACTATCTTAACTATCTGGTCCTTTATAGAAAATGTTTACAGATTCCTTTTCTAGAGCATAAAAGAAGCCAATAGAAGTAGTAGTTTCAGGAATATCTATCACCTGTATAGAGTACGTGATTCTTTTATCCTTCTGAGTCATCTTTTTTTTTTCTTGTGTTCTGTATTAATTTTAACTTCCTTGATTTTTCTAGTTCCCTTCACGTAGCTGAGGCAGTTTGTTAGCCATGAATATTTTTAGATCACAAATGCCCTGGCAATGGTTCTGAGCCTTATTCACATACTGGAATCACCTGCAGTGCTAAGAAAAAAAAAAAAAAAAAACACCTGGGTTCTATTTAATCTATATTTTAAAAGATTCGTGGATTCTTTTTCCTGGAGATTCTAATGTTGTTGGTCTGGGGCACAGCCTAGACATCAGGATATTTCAAAGCTCCCAAGTGGTTGTAATGAGTAGCCAGGGATGAGAACCATTACTCTAGACAAAGGGCTGAGTTTTCAGCCTGGTATTTCTTAAACTTCCATGATGATAAAGGATTGTGTTAGAAATGCAAATTCCTGACCCTATCATAGCCCTACTAAATGAATCTCCAGGGAGGAGCCTGAGAGGCTCTTTTCAGTTCTCAGGTGAGTCTTATAGTCTGGGAAGCACAGGGCACACTGCTTTCCTTGTACAATATACTGCAGGTTGTGGGGCTACCTCTTTGAGAAGGAGGGGAGGGCATGTGTCCAGCTCCTTTCTTCATGGCTGACTGGATTACCCTCCACATACTCCTTAGACCGATGTTCCAGTTATGTCCAATTGTGTTTCCACAATGATTTCCAGAAATCCATGTGCACTGACAAAGCCCAGGCCTCAAGGAAGTAAATGGAGATGTAGAGTGGCAATTGTGAAATGCAGCTGTAAATCAAAGGGCCCATTTGCTTTTGTTTCTTGTCTGTAAGAGTAGTTCCCACCCCAATTTCCAAAAGTATCCCATTCTACATTCCCAAGGTTCTGAAAGGTAAGGCACACCTCACTTCCACATAAAGTGAGTTCCTGTCTTAGCAAGTTTCCAGAGAGCAGGTTGAGTCCTCTTCTGTTCCAGCTGGTTCCCAGACTGGCTTGTGTGAGAGCCTGTTCCTAGGGCCCAGTTGGAAAGGACACCAGTTCAAGGTTCCAGTGGTGCCAGGTCAGAGGGCACCACTGTGCTCTGGGCTTTTCCAGCAGGAGCAGACTCCTTCATCTGCCGACAGCATGCAGCCCTTCCACTCTCTTGTGGCAGTAGGAAAAGGCCCGGGAAGAAATGAGGAATGGCCAAGCCCCACCAGGGACCCCCAGGCAGCTTCAGCAGGCTTTGGTTGCTTACTTTTCATACTTTAGGAGTCATGCATCTTGGTTAATGGAAATTTTATAAAAATACATAAGTAAATAGATTCTTAAAGGATTCCCACTAACCTAAGAATCATAAGGTTATGTTTCTTTTCAAAATTATGGAATTCTACCCACAGCCTGTTAAAGCTTACAGGATATATACAAGTATGTATATATATGAATATATATTCACACATACACCCACAACCATTAAACCATGTTCTGTTAGGGTAATGTGCAGCAAGGCCCCATGAATGTTAGCGAGTTCTAGGAGAGGTTTTTTCTAAGACAGCAGCCTGTCCTCTATTGTACCATTGAAACATATTCAAAGCCCTATTTTTGGAAGTCCATATTTTGAGAGTTGTCCCCAAATAGTATATTGCAGCTTGATATTGGAAAGGAAAGCATTGTAGAGTAGTTATGATTTAAAAAATAGGCAGGAGCTAAAAGAGAAGGTCCTGGAGGAAGCATAAGCCATGAGGTCAGTTTAAAAAAGAAAAAAGAACAGAGGTATGAATAATGAACAGGGGTAAAAAGGAAGGACTGAGGTAAGCAGAGGTAGAAGAATAGAAGTTTCTTGAAAATAGAGGTGCATAATAATATCAGCCACCATTCAGTGGGCTGCGTCAGGAGAGAGATGCATATTCCAGTCTCTCTATCCTTGCAAAAGCTCTGCAGGGTCAGTTGCAAATATCTCCATTTCACAGAAGGAGTCCCAGGCAGGCGAAGTGATTTGCACAAAAAGATACAGCTGAGTGGAGGATTTTTAAATCCAAGTGTCACTGACATCTACATTCCTTCCACCAAACACTAGTCTTTCTGCCAAACAAGTACACTGTACCTGTATTTACAGGACAGAGGCAGATTGAAGGAGTTATTTAAGTATTAAAATGAAGAGGTTCTGGAAGAATTGTGTGTGTGTCACTGGGCCTACTTATGACGAGAGAAGATAATGGTTTGGAAAGTTTTGCAATGAAGTAAGTAAAATGACAAAACCTGGGTGGTTAACAAGGCCCACCAGAAGCAGTGGAATTTGATCCAACAAGGAGAAAGAAGCAACTAAAAAGAGAAGGGTTTCAGGTCAGAAGGAGGCTGAGAGTATATTTTAGCATTTAACCATTAAAGTCCTTTCCTTGCGTTTTGTAAAATACAGAACTCACAGGGACTAGAGAGTGGATGCCAATATATAATGGTAAACAAGAACCGTATAAAACAAATTACACCTTAAACACCATCCTATACGTTTCACACTGAGTAGACAAGATTCTTTTCAGGTGAGGTTTTCATAGTGTGCTAATGATCTCAATGTGGGTGGGGTAGGAGCTAAAGCGTGGTTATAAAGAGTAGTCCTTGGGCGGGGTGGGTGTACAGGAGTGAATCTCGCAAGAAGAGAAGGAGCTCTGCTGACTCTTCAGCATCTGTTCAGCTGCCCTCTCACTTTCATACGTGATCTCCAACATGTATATGCATATGCTGGCCCTTCGAGAGATGAGAAATAGCTGTGTCTGTAAATCCATCAACATAACAAGGTCTCAGAAAATGTCTATAAGTCTTATTCAGGATCTGTGTATTCATTTGTTTTTAAAAAGGAAAGGGAAGGAGGGGGAAGAAAGAAAAAGGAAGATGAAAAAGAAGGGGAGACAAAAAAAGGGGGGAAGGAAAAAACACAGAAAAAGAGAAAGGGGGAAGGAAAAAAGAAAATGGGAAGCAAAAAGGGAAGGGGGAAAAGTAAAGAGGAAGGGAAAAAAGAAGGAAAGGCGGAAGAGAAAAAAAGGGGGTAAGGAAAGAAGAAAAGAGGTCCATTAGGAGAGAAATCATTGTTTTTCTAGCTCTGCAGGGCTGCCAGTACCCCTGTGTCCCCAGCCAGGCTGCATGTTTTTCCACCTTCTAAGCAGCCTCCAGGGCTCCAGAATCACCCTGTACCTCCAGAATTCTCAAGGTCTCAATCCTTTTGCCCACACCATTTCCTATTCTTTGCTAAGCTCTAAAGAGTGCAGATTTGAATTACTCACTCAGTTCCTATTCACAGCCCCTGAGGCCCCTAAAGTTAGCAAGTACAATACTCAACTTGAAGCCTCACCTAGAAAAGGCTTAGCTCTTTGCCACTGCCCACCCTAGAATGAATTTTTTCCTCAGCCTCTTATGTAAGAGCCTCGCCAGCCCTCCCTCCTACTCTCCACTCACTAGACATACCTGAGTCCTCCAGTGACAGTCACCAAACCTGAACCCTGAGGAGTATTCTGGGACACACTGCCACTCAGCCAGTTCCACAGGGTTCAACCTCCAGTGTTCATGCCTCGTGAGAATTAAATCTCACTCCAAGTCACAGTCAGCCTCGCAGACTCATTCTATACATTGCTTGTCTTCTCTTGCTTTGTTTCAAAGGAGAAACCAGGAAGGACTATCCTAGCTTGGATAGGACAGGAAAGTCGTGCCAGGGATGAGGTAAAACCCTCCCAGGGTACTGCCAAGCAAGCACATTAAGATAGAAGGGGAAAAAAAAAAAGTAAACACAGAAGAGAATTAAAGTGGGGCTCCAGGGAAGTCTCGGCTATTTTTATGTTGTTTTCACCAATATACAAGTATAGCATGTGTCTGCCTTTCCTTCTTCTAGACATTTAATCTCCCTGGCATTCTTTAGGCAAAAATTCACTGTGCTGTCCTGGTTCAAGGACGCAAGCCTCATATCTAAGCAAGAGCAGTCCCTGAGAGAAGAGGTTCCCTTTTTAGCCAAGAAGACCCCGGAAATGGGGTAGCTGCAAAACAAAATGGTGCATCGTGACACATTGGTACAAGCAGAATGTGGGGACCCGAGACATGCAAGGTTCAAAAGGAAGACTGAATATCAACTCTTTCAAATATTATGGTCTTTTAAAATTCTTTCGATAGTTTAGCACCTAGACGTTCGTTTCATTGTGAATAATTGGTCCTGCTTGCTGACCTTGTCGTGTCCTGCTGCACAGCGCCCTTGCCCAGGGGCAGGGCTCCCAGGTCTTCGCAGCCAGAGACTGTATTGTGTTTCCTTACAGCTGGCGTACATCGGATACTTGATGCTGTTCAACTATATCGTGCTAGTGAAGATGGAGCGCTGGCCTTCTACCCAGGAATGGATCGTCATTTCCTATATTTTCACCCTGGGAATAGAAAAGATGAGAGAGGTAACCATTTTCCTAAAAGAAAACAGAGGAGAAAGACAGTGGTTAGTTTCCTCTCTGAATGGAGGGGAGTAAGGAAGGTTGGGGTCTAAATTAAGCCGGAAACGATTTCTCTAATGCTGCCACAGAAATAAGGGACTTGATTTCGACCACTAGAGACAAACCTGGGAGGCTTCAGTGTGTGTTTATAAGACTGTCACTTCACGTATGCTTGGGATCTAATCTATATTTTCTGGAGCATCACTCTTGCCCCAAGAAACTTCCAGTTGTCTTCAACACTGTTTACATCTCTCTTTCCTCATCTTGATAAATGTGACTTTTAAATTTTTTTTCTACTTAAATTGTTTTTAATCTTTGAATTTTCCACTTTTAATTCCCATTGCAACCCCTTACTTTGGGTCTTTTTGGACCCAGTCTACCAAATACCTATGATTCTGCAAATGCATTTCAGCAGCTCCAGGAGGAACTATGCCTTCGTTAATTTATTCCCTGGCTTATTCCTTCTCAACCTTTATTATCCCCCTGCTGGGCAATAGCCTCTCTACCAGCCCTCGGCAAAATGAGCATATTTCTTGTCCTTCAGGTTGAGGGTGTGGGTCTCTCTCTTCTCTCCCTCACCCCATCGCATTAAAGAAGCCATCAAAATGCCACCCTCTTGTGACGTACTTGAATTCAAGGCTAACCTTGGCCCATCAGATTCAGAGCGTTTATAATAAATGCAGGCAAGCAGTAGTCCACCAGAGGGCTCTGCAACCCTGCCCAACAGGCTCCCAGAGCTGGTTCCCAAGTCCACAGGGATGGCAGGCTTGTGCAATGTGATTCCTCTGCATTTCCCCCTGAAACTAGTCAGCTGGAGAGACTTTCTGGAAGAATTATTCCCTGTCAAGTCCACTGCATTCTCAAGAGCTCTACTTGCTGTACTATAGTCAGTGGGAAAATATATTGGGCTCCATAGAAAAAATAATTCTTACAAACCCACAAATTCACACTTGCCTTCATTACTGCTGCTTGCTGCTAAATTGCTTCAGTTGTTCCAACTCTTTGCGACCCCATGGACTGTAGCCTGCCAGGCTCCTCTGTCCATGGGATTTTCCAGGTAAGAGTACTGGAGTGGGTTGCCATGCCTCTTTCAGGGGATCTTCTCAACCCAGGGATTGAACCCATATCTGCTATGTCTCCTGAATTGGCAGGTGGGTTCTTTACCACTAGCACCACCTGGGAAATTCCTGCCTTCTTTACTAAGTCAGGTTAAAAGGGCCTTACTATCAGGGCTAAAATGTTCTCCTCCAAGAAAAAGTAGGATCATTTTTTAAAAATATGTATAAATAGTTAAGAGCCCTTCCCTTGGGTTTTTTAACTACCTTGGGATATTTAAATTCTAGCCATCACACCCCCATTTTGAGAGTCCCATTTTATAAGGAACAGGATTTTTGTTGTTGTTAATGGATTCCTGTCTACTCTCAGGCTTTCCCATTCATAATGCCTTCCACTTCCTGACCAGTGTTGTGTATTCCCCATTTGTAAACTGAAAACAGTAATAAATTCGCTGTGGTCTTTGTGTAGCTCTCTGAGAACTGAGGCTGCTACTGCTAAGGGCTCTGTTGCTGTGAAGTGCCAGCTCGCTGGCTTTGTGATTTAAAGCCTTAGATGCATTTTCCTTCCCCATGATAAGCAGAAAAGGGAAAGGCTAGAGCAGGGAGACTGGAATCTCTCCAGGGACTAGACTAGAAGAAGACAGGGAGCAGTCTGTACTCCACGGACTGTTCTGGAAGAAGCTGCCAAGCCGGCGGGATGCCAGGAATCTCCAGGCTGGCTATCCATTTCTCCTGAGGCGGCATATAACAGCAGGGAGGGCAGAGCCTGGAGCCTGGGGTCAGCAGGGGGTCAACCAAGAGCCCTTGTTTCCGAGGCAGCTGTGGGACGGGAGGCACTGACCACCTAAGTATCTGACCTTTTCCTCTCCAGCCCCATGAGGTTGCCCCTCGCCCCACATGCTTGAATGCACTAAAGAAATCCTCAGGTGCCAAGGGTCCCGCCTTGAGCCGCCTCACAGTCAGCACGCAGGCCCTGCAGACCTCAGACGCAAAAGCCTGGAAACAGGAAAAATCTGTAGGCTTCTGCACCTCCAGGGACCTACAAGGAGGGCTTTGTGGTTTCACGTTCTGCCAACCCCTTCCCGGCACCACATTCTTCTGCGCGGAGTCAGCCCAGCAAGCCGGGTGATCGCGTAACAGCACGTAACTGCTGCGCCACGCGTGCTCATCCTCCCACTGGGGCCTTTTCCGGCCACTTGTAAGGTAGATGACGCGGCTATGAGGGCGTCCCTCTCCACAGCTGTGGGAACTAAGACTCGGGGATTGAGCAAAGTTTCTGCATCCCACAGCTATAAAAGAGAGCTGGGTCTTAAACCAGACTGACCCGGCCTTAGGCCCACCCTGCCCGTGGTTACAAACTGGGCTGCTCCCTGGATCCCAGGGATCCTAAGAGAGGTCTCACCTCATGCACTATGCTTTTATCTGTTTCTATGTTGAGATTTCACAAAGATACTTTCACTGTTTTTTAAAAAATATTTTACTACCAACCTTAGGAGAGTGTGGGCCAAGGGTTAGAGAAACTATTAATTTAAGACATTCCCAAACCCCTTAGGACACCTACAGGAGCACACACACTGAGTTTGCCTCGTTAGGATGGATGGGGGATGGGGAGCCATCAGGACAACAACTGTAACAGGAATTCCTCAAGGGCTGGACAGTGACTCCAACCTGTGGTCAGCAGCATGACCTGGGAACTTTTAGAAATGTAAATCGTCAGGCCCAGGATCAGGCATATTAAAGCAGAAACTCTAAGGGTGGCCCTCAGGGGACTGCTTTCACCAGCCCTCCAGGTGATTGCAATGCATTCTGAGGGCTAGGGGTTTAGGAATAAGGTACTAGAAGAATGAAGCTACCAGGTAGCTCCTGGTATCTTGCTCAGCCTTTCAAGCCCCAGTCCTGACTTTCTAAGACCACCCTTCCTTACACTTCAGGCCAAGGCAAGCTACTAAAGTCATTGTGAAGATTCAGATCAATAGCTGCAGATTAAACCTGTCCCATCTTTGCACTCCCTTCTTTGAGAGATCCTGAACTGGGAGAGGGGTGGGTCATGGCTTGAAGAGGTGGAAATCTCAGAGGTAAACACAAATGATTCATGAAGGTAGCCCTGCTACGTAGCTTCACAAGGTTCCTCACACCCTGTGGTACAGAATGGGTGGCAACTCCTGCTATCCAGCTGTGCATTTCATAGAGTGTGGAGCAGCAAAAAGTCCTCTCTGGATTTAAGATAAATCAGAATACCACCCAGCAGTTAAGATATACAAGGGAGTGGATAGTTACTATGGAGTATCTGTACAACAATCAATCAGGCAGTCAACAACTATTTCTTGAGTGTCTCTTATGTAGCAGGCCCTAGGGAACAAAGGGTCTGTCCTCAAAGTTTATAGTTATAGATGAGAGGAGAGATCAAAGGATATTGAGAGGAATGCATGGATAGATGATAGCTAGTTAGCTAGACCAGCATATATGTACACCCGTACATACACATGTATGAGGAAGATTTTCAATGAGTGAAAAAAATCTTCAAAACATAAATAGGATAATTGGGGATGTGGAGACCACTGCAAGGAGGGTGGTCAAGAAAGTTCTTCTAGGAGGGGGAAATATGAGTGGAGACCTTGAGTATAAGCAGTCACCAGACATGTAAAAATCAGGGAGAGGAAAATGCCCAACAGAAGGAACAAGTACAAATGTCCTGAATATAGAATGGATTTGTTATCTTAAGAGCAGAAGAGGGAGAATATGGTGGGATGTTAAATGAGGCCACCATAAGGAATTTGGATCTTTCTGTATTTGTAATGGAAACCATCAAAAGGCTTAAGTATTCAGTTATCACAATTTGCTCTAGTTTTGCTGTTATTCGTCCATCTCTCATGTCTCTCTTTTTCTTCTAAATTGAGGCTTAATTCACCTGTAAGAAAATGAACAACTCGTAAGGGTACAGCTTACTGCATTTTTTATCTACCTATACTGCTGCTGCCGCTAAGTCGCTTCAGTTGTGTCCGACTCTGTGCGACCCCATAGACGGCAGCCAACCAGGCTCCCCCGTCCCTGGGATTCTCCAGGCAAGAACACTGGAGTGGGTTGCCATTTCCTTCTCCAATGCATAGAAGTGAAAATTGAAAGTGAAGTCGCTCAGTCATGTCCGACTCTTTGCAACCCCATGGACTGCAGCCTACCAGGCTCCTCCATCCGTGGGATTCTCCAGGCAAGAGTACTGGAGTGGGGTGCCATTGCCCTCTCCGTTACCTACCTATACAAGTGTGTAATCACCACCCAGATCATGGCTTAGGCTTTTAAAGGTCTTTCTGGGTGCTGCTCAGAGACTGGCTAGGCAACAGTGATGGCCGGGATACCAGTTAGAAGGCTATTGCAGTCATCTGGGCGATGGGATGGGGCTTAGGAGAGGGGGACAGCAGTGGGGGTGGTGAGAAGAGGTCCCACTAGGTTGTATTTGGAAATAGAGCTGATATGTTGATGCAGAGGACATGGGTGTGAAAGAGGGGAATGAAGGAATCCTCCTAAGTTAGTGGCCTGAGTAACTCAACATGGTGATACTGTTTACTGAGATGGAGAAGGATTTTGGAGATTTGCAGTATATTAGGAATCAATACCAGAGAGGGCAATGGCACCCCACTCCAGTACTCTTGCCTGGAAAATCCATGGACAGAGGAGCCTGGTAGGCTGCAGTCCATGGGGTCACTTAAAGTCGGGAACGACTTGAGCGACTTCACTTTCACTTTTCACTTTCATGCATTGGAGAAGGAAATGGCAACCCACTCCAGTGCTCTTGCCTGGAGAATCCCAGGGGCAGTGGAGCCTGGTGGGCTGCCGCCTATGGGGTCGCACAGAGTCAGACATGACTGAAGCGACTTAGCAGCAGCAGCAGCAGGAATCAATAATTTTATAGCAAAACTCTAATGTGTGTCTTAGAATTATAAGGCATCCTAAAGGATCAAACTTACTGCTTATGTACAACTGAGCTAAGCTTAGGTCATCCAGAGCCTCTTGAATAGATACAGGTAGACAAAGAAAAGCTACTAATGTCAGCTCACAGACCAAGCATTTTCCAACTGGGCTGAAAATACAGACAGAAATCAAACCTAACCTCACTCTCTTTCCTGACTTTTAGATTTTGATGTCAGAGCCAGGAAAGTTGCTACAAAAAGTGAAGGTGTGGTTGCAAGAGTACTGGAATGTCACAGACCTCATAGCCATCCTTCTGTTCTCTGTTGGAATGATTCTTCGTCTCCAAGACCAACCCTTCAGGAGTGATGGGAGGGTCATCTATTGTGTGAACATCATTTATTGGTACATTCGTCTATTAGACATCTTCGGCGTGAACAAGTATTTGGGCCCATATGTGATGATGATTGGAAAAATGGTAAGCAGGGTCCTCTGATTCCATGTTATAAGTCCTCAGAGGAGGAGTGGTTATCATAGGAAGAGGGAAATCATTCATTTGGGCCTTCCATCCCTGTCTGAGATGGCCCTAAGGTGTTTTATTTTTTAATTCCTTTCACGTGTTCAGAAGTTTGACTTCATCTATATACATAATTGGAGAATTCACTATCACTCACTCACTCACTGACAAATAAACATCATCTATTTTGTGCTGGGCACCTGAGTGGGAATTGAGTATGTAAAGATCCTCATTCAGTGAGATAGATGATGAGAGAAAGAGGGTGGTAACTACCATATGGTGTGAGAATGCTGTAACAGAGATGTGCATGGAATGCCACAGGGACATAAGAGGTTGATCAGAGGAGGCTTCATGTGGATATCACATTTTAGCTGGATATTGGAGAAGATATGGATATCCACTCTCAATGTTTAACCAATTTCTTTTTTCTTAATGAAGTTCTAAAAAAATGTCTTCTCTGTACACAGATGGAAGAAAAGCCAGTTTAAGATGAGATGAATTATGTTGGGTTTGAGTTGAACATTAAGTTCTGTCAATATATCATGTGTTTTGTTACATTACTGGAAAATGATGTGTTAAAAACTAGGTTCCAGAATGATATTCCTACTTATTCTTAAAAAAAAAAAAAAAGAATCCCAAGTGCCAAGCTAATATGCTTCCCCACATATGGCTTTGGACTTGTTCCAGTATCCCTGGACCATACACTAATTTCTAGACTTTTCTCCATAAAGGCTGAGCCCTCACAGGACAGCAACAGTGTGAATCTGAAAATGCACCAGTAAATCAGCTCTCTCTCCAAACTCAGAAGAGGAGGAATCAGAACCTGATGCCCAGAAACTGGGTGCTTTTATCAGTTAAACCATACACCTCTTACAAAGAGAGGGAGAATTTGAATCTAAAAGAAAAGGGTTATGAGACCTTGAGCAATTTTTTAACAACTCTTTGAGATGCAGTTTACTCATTTCCAAGTAGTAATAATACATGCAAATCTCATAAGGTTGCAGTGATAATTAGAAATAACATATGCTAAGTGGGCAACTGTGTTTGATTCACAGTAGGAAGTTGATAAACTGTATTTTTTATGATTGTTAAAGTACAATGGAAAAAACTGAGCATACTTATTTGCTCCATTCCTAATCCTTTTGAACAAAAGCTTGGTGTTTATAATACCAGCATTGTTTAGAGAGAATATCACAAAGCCTTGAGTTCAGTAGTGAGTCTTGAATTCAGTAGTGAAAGCGAAAGTCACTCAGTAGTGTCTGACTCTTTGCAACCGCATGGACTATACAGTCCGTGGAATTCTCCAGGCAAGAATGCTGGAGTGGGTAACCTTTCCCTTCTCCAGGGTATCTTCCCAACCCAGGGATCGAACCCAGGTCTGCCACATTGCAGGCAGATTCTTTACCAGCTGAGCCACAAGGGAAGCCCAAGAATACTGAAGTGGGCAGCTTATTTATTTTTTAATTGGAGGATCATTAATGAATTCAGTAAGCTTAATTAACTTCCAATTTTAAAAAAAAAGCTTGAGTTACTTACCCAAAACTGAATCCCAATCCCTTTGAGAGGTTTTTGACTAGAAAACAAATCTGTATCTTATTATATAACATTACCTCTTCTGTCATTGTACTTTAGTATTGAATTTGAGACGGTGGTGAAAATGTCCACATCTAAAAGCAGAATCTCCACCTAGTCTATGGGAGAGGTTTAGGAGACAGGATCTGTTAGTTCTCCACACAATTTATATATAACAATGTGTAGATGTATGAATTTTCTGGACAGAGGGGAAAAGGTTCTATGAGACTGTCAAATATATTTTCAAATGTACCCAGTAAAAGTGAAGAAAGAACAGCTACAAAATTAAGCCAAATTTTCTCGACCTTGACACTGTTGCTACTTTGGACTAGATAATTCTTTGTTGGGGGTGGGGTGGGCTGTCCTGTGCATCATAGGGTGTTTAGCAGCATCCTTGACCTCTACCCACTGGGTGTCAGTAATATGTGTGTGCATGAGCACATGCACGTGTGTGTATGCACATACACACGTAACAACATTTCCAGATATTGCTATATGTCCCCGCAGAGCAAGTTGCCTTCTGTTGAGAACCACTGTGTTATGCAAGTACATTATCTGATGGGTTGTTGTTCCTAATTGATCATTACCTTATTTCAGTAAATAAAATTAGGAAGGACTCAAACCAGGCATATTACTTTTAAGAGGTTGGGTCACATTTAAATACTTGAAATAATTAAAGTCACTCTAATGCCCCACGTGCATTTTAAAATTCATCTCTATATTTTTAATAATGACATAATTATTTCCCCAGTTTTGATAAGAATGAAACCTTACCATGGAGTGAGCAAGAGAGATGTACTGCATTTTTCTACATTCTAACTTATTCTTAACTAGTTAGTGAAATCATTCATAAGTAGAAAATGAGTATATTTGGGGACTTTGTTGTCTTTCTAGGGATTTTAAGATAATTAGTTCAGTAATTGAGCCACTGATCCAGAAGATAGGTAAACTATGCCTATAGAATTATCAGTGAGCCAGGTGGACTGCCAGAGTGGAAGTGAAATATGCCTAGATGTGATTATTCCAAAAGCCCCTATTTAATATTAAATAGTGAAGTAACTTACCTGGTCCAGGCACAACTGAAGGCAGCTAAGGTACTTGGACTCAGTACTGGTTAAGTATGTTTCCAACTGATCTTCAGCTCTAGAATAACTTAATAGAACTCTAACCTCTTTTCCTTCATATTCCACTTCTCAGTGGTTCTCTAAGCCTAGTACTAAGTTATACCACTTATGTAATGTGAATAAAAATAACATAAATAGGTATCATTTACTATGCACCAAATACCATGTCAGACATGTCAATCATCATTACAATCCCATGAAATAGGCTTTAGTTTATTCATCTCACAATTGAACAGATTAAAACTGAGCAAGAAACAAAGGCTTCAAACTCCTCTCTCACTCCACAGCGTGACCTTTTTTCAATTCTAAAAATAAGAATAATACATTAACTTTTACCAAGAACTACCCACATTGTTTCACACCTTATATCATTTAATCCTTACAAAAATAATATGCATCATTACTGTTATGATTATTATCCCTACTTTACAAATTAAAAGAAAAAAACCAAGATCAAGCAACATGCCCAAGATCACCTAGTTGTTTTTGCTAGCAGAGCCAAGGCGAGACTTCAGGTATTCTGACGCCTGAGGACACATGCTTGACCACTGCAGTATATGCTCTCCTCTATACAACCCAACCGGAGGATGTTTAAAAGAATGAGAGACAACCAGCACTCTTCATATTGAACCAATTTGACAATTTTGGTTTAAAAGCAGAAGCCAGACCCCAGTTCTGACAATGTCTTGTTTCTGCAGTTCACTCCAACAGACATCAGTATTTATATGGAAGTTATGATGCCTTTGAAATATGTGAAGTTGAGTGTTTGGGAACAGTGTGTGTTTGATTGTTTTGACCCTTTGAATAGGTATTACGATCAAGCTAAATGGAAACAGTCCTGAGAAATTAGATTAGAACGGTTGCTGTATTTACTGGCTGAATTTTCTTGGATCAAACTAGGTCCTAAATCTCATAAGTAAACACCTTCCTCTCCCCACCCACCTTTTAATCAGTCTAAATAAACATAACAGAAAGGACCCTTTTGTGCTTTTTCATTAATAGAACTTTTTGTAAATAAATGATGAAAGAATTTTGCAAGATAAGAGAGAGAGGGGATGAGAAACGGACCCATGTTTCCTATAAAACTGCTGACTCATTTTAAGAGTTCTGAGGCTACTAAGTTGTGAAAAGAATAGCATATATTTTTAAGGACAGTGAACAGATATGAATGAACATCAAATTTTGAGAGATTTAATTTCAAAGTCAGACAGTACTTGAGAGATTTTGAAGTTGCCTTGCAAGTTGATTAATTAACCTAAAATGTATTGAGCCCCTAGTGTCCTGAGGCCTACAGGAAGGCTGTAATGTTTTAATTCCAGTAACTGGCACCATGGAATGTATCCTTGCAAAATGAAATTTAAAACTAATTTAAAGCCTTCATTGCCACTGATAAAATTATCATCGGTCTTTCTTTGTGAAGGGGCATTCCTTCAGGAAATTTGATATCCAAGAGAAGACAGTCTTTTGTATTAGGTGGTTTTATGCAAGGAATAGAAACCGATCTCCTACTAACTTAAGCCCATGAGGGATGACTTGATTTACAGCAGGATGGAAGCTACTGCACCCAGGTCCCCAACCACCATCACAACCCAGTCTCCTTCCCTGAAATACCTGCTTCATTCACTCTGATCTGTTTCCGTAGTGGGAAACAGCCTTAGACACCCTGAATTCACTTTATTACAGAGAGAGCAAGGGAACTTCTCTCCCTACTTCAGTTAAAAAAAAAATCCAAAGAAAGATTCTGGTTGGCCTGTCTTGTGTCACATCCCTGCCTCCTGTCACTGTTGCCAGACAGCAAGTTACCATGATTAACCCATCCTGGAAAAGACACCTACCTTTAGGGCCAAAATGGGTGGGAAAAACAAACAAACAGTTTCTGAAAGGAGGAGGCAATGGGTTCTGGCCAGGCAAAATAATAGTTTTTGCATCCTCATCTATTTTCGGTGATAAAAGGAAAGTAATTTGGCATATGAGAAACAGATCCCAGATAACATGTATCATGAAAACAAGCAAAAAAGAAAGAAAGAAAGAGGAACAAGAGATAGCATTGTACTTGAATGGAGTCAAATACAAGTCAAGAATTTTATGAACATGTCAAGATGAAAATCCAGCATTTCAACATCAAGCACAGAAGTAGGCCATTAGGCTACCTGATTCTAATTCCTACAAAAAACACCCTCTGTAATTGATAGGATATAATGCAGAAGAAAGAGCAGAAAGAGTGGTTCTCTGAGAGACTGGTTTGTGGTAGAAAACTGTGCAATGAGGTGGGGGCACAAGAATAAGGCAGTTTAAGATGGATATTTGGGTTGTCTGAGTCTTGTTTACAAATAATTATTCTCTTGGGCTTTTCAGCTCTTGATAAGCCTTTCAGAATTTGGAGAATTTACAGCATGGCAATAGTTGTCAAAATAGTTCAACTATCCCAGTTCCAACTTTGCTAAGAAGAAAGAGACCCAGCAAGGACATTTGTCTTTCCCAGGAGCAGAAAAAATGCTAGTGCTACATTCATAGGCTCCAGCTTCTGTGTCATATGATTCTCATGCCTAGTCACGACTAGGTCCCACAGAAAACAATGGAAGATGAAGGGGTTCTATTGTACGTGTGCTTTTTCTTTTTAAACGATTTTTTTAGTAATTGTAAAGAGTTGTTGGACATTGGTTTCAGTAGACCAAGTGGTTACCTGATCACAGCTCCCTGTCTCAACATCCCTTATCAGCAGTCTCAAAAGTGAACTAAGTTTTCCATCAGCGTCAGCATCACAGGAATACTCAGTCATTCTGGTTTTCATTTGTTTCTCCCTCTGCTTCCCCCTGCTTCCAGATGATAGACATGATGTACTTTGTCATCATTATGCTGGTGGTGCTCATGAGTTTTGGGGTCGCCAGGCAAGCCATCCTCTTTCCCAATGAGGAGCCATCATGGAAACTGGCCAAGAACATCTTCTACATGCCCTACTGGATGATTTATGGGGAAGTGTTTGCGGACCAGATAGACCGTAAGCAAGTTTATGATTCTCATACACCAAAGTCAGGTATTTAACTTTAATTGGGTCATATCTTTTCCAAGTTCATTTGTTTGTTCTCAATAAATGGCTCAAGATAGAGGACTGATTCCTAGTTTGCTATCTTGGAGGAAAAAAAAAACATTTATAGAAGGTGAATATACAATTTTAGCAAAGTAGTCCTCAGGTGTTTTTTCAGGTATGTCCTTCCTGTGACATCTGGTGTGCCAAATTTGACCAAGAATGGACCATTTTAAAAGATCTAAATTCCTTGGGAATTCAAAATCCTGGGGGCCATGTGTTGAATATTTCAATATTAAAAGTATATTATATCATTACTCCCCATCCCTATCCTAGCCTTTAAAAAATAAATTCCTTGGGTTTGACTTCAGGACAAATAAACAATTCTCAGTTTCACCATCAGAATTCAAGAGTGAGGGCAAACAGCTGCGTGGTGTTTTCCTTGCACTGGAAACTATTCTCCAGCTCCTTTTCCCACTGTCTTAAATTATGTGCTATTGAGACTCAAAAGAAGCTAGTATTCATTGCCTGGAAGTATGGAAAATGCCTTAGGTTATAAACTGAGTTGCTTGCTTATAAATGCCAGAAAAAAAAAAATGGTATCTATATCATGAAGTGACTCATTGTGGGGAGTGAGTGCCAGCAGGCCCCCGATGCTTCATGCCCTAATAGATGCTGATTCTCTGTAATAAACACCCTTCTTATACAGAGCTTGAAGATAGTTGTATCCTATGAGTCTGTTCCAGCATTTTATTTGGACCAAATGTCAGGGCACACCAAGCATTGGGAAATTATTTGGGAAGAAACTTCAGAAAAGAAATATCTTTCATTGTGGAGGAGTTGAATCCCAGGAGCAACCATTTCTCATTTTCCCTGAGGAGTTTAGCTCTAGAAATAACATCCTTCCACCATTGTTGAATTAACATTTTTCTAACATTTTTTGCTGACAGGCCAGCCATCTGAGCTCTGGACTGTGGACACGGATTACAGTTATATAACTAGATAGTATAGCTTATTAAGAACAGGAGCAAAAACTAGTCGGCATCCCCCAACACCCACCCCTGCCAGTTTTAGGTAGGACTAAGACTAGGGAAATAAGGACAAATGACCTAAAAGTGTGAGCCCTACAGGCCTGTGAAGAGTATGTGTACAGTAGCCACAGAACACACTAGTCTGTCATTTTCCCTTCCATGATGAGTTTTGAACAAATACTCTTTTCTTCTCAAAATGAGTTATCTGAGGCAAGAAGGTTTTTTTGGAACACCTAATTGGAACAAATACCCATTTCATAAGACTTAGCCAACTCACTGAGCAAAAATTCTAACTCCATCTCCCAGTTGGAATATCTTTGACAATGTGCAGCCTTCACCAAGACAGCTTTCCAGGGACTGGGGAAAACTCTTTTGAATTGATTCTTTCAAATGGTCCCTGAAGGCAACATAACACTCGAAAGCCCACCTGTGATCATTCTTCTCAGCAATTAAATGTGCTATTTTTCCCCAACAATTTGCTTTTCCACTTACATTATTTTGCTTTTCCTATCTCTCCTTTCTTCCCCTATGAGATTAAGCCCCCATAGGTCTGTTGACAATATGACATTTTGGGATGGGAGAAAGAGGGAGGTGTAGGTGTGCTTTATGAGTGGGATTCTGTCCGTCCGTCTACAAGTGGCCATTTATTGATGTTGTACTATGAACACAGCCTAGTGCAACAAACACCACCATTTGGCTGAATCAGAGGATCTATTGTTATTTTAAAGAAGGGCTGATTGTAGTTTAGAACTTGCAAAAACCCTGGAGATGGAAGTGTGGTGTTTTGTGTGAGTGAAGTATGAAAATAGATGTGCCACGTTGTTGAGTAGACCTGTGATGCCCTATGTGTGTGAGAATAAATTTCTACCCCGTATCCTACATACCCCAGTATGTAGCCAACCCAGCCTTGGATGGATGCAACCTTCATGACTCCCTTCCCCCAACCACTTACCTTCCGTTTTGATGTTCTGAAATTGGCTACAGTAGTAGCCACTGTTCTAAGCTAAATCAGCCAGTTTATTGTCTAGAGTGCTAAGGAGTATTTGTCCTTTCTCAAATGGGTATAGAAAGTGAAAGTGAAGTCGCTCAGTCATGTCTGACTCTATGCAACCCCATGGACTATATTTATAGCCCACCAGGCTCCTCCATCCATGGGATTCTCCAGGCAGAAATACTGGAGTCAGGTTGCCATGTCCTTCTCCAGGGGATCTTCCTGACCCAGGGATCAAACCCGGGTCTCCCACATTGTGGGCAGACGCTTTACCCTCTGAGCCACCAGGGTATAGAAGGCTGCCCCCAAATCTGTCATTAAATTTGGCCTGTGTCATTGAATATCCCTGTCCTCTAAATGATTCGATTTCCATGTTGTGGCACTGAGTGGGCCCAAGGGAGATTGGGTGACAGCCCCGCCCTGTCATTCAGAACTGCCCAGGAGACCCGGTACCGAGCTGTTTGAGAAAGGTACAAATCGTTTATGCTGCCCTGCGGTGTCTTGCCTCTTTTCTGTGCCGTGCCCAGGTTGGTTTGTGAAGCATGTGTTCAGGCTAATTGGATTTCATATCCACCTAGACTGCCAGGGTCCACCAGCCCCATCCTGTGGACGTGCCCTGTGGGGGCCTCTCCAAGCACTGCTCATTCTTGCACACCTTTTCAGAGGGACTCATTTGTAACATAATGCACGTGCTCCATATCTAACTCTTTTTGTTTTTAGCTGCAAAAGTGCTGAAGCCATTTCATATTGCAGAAATAATCTTTCTTAATTGGAATGAATGTATTATATGTGATTGTATAATGGGGGCCTTGGGGTGGTGGGGAGGTTATTAACATTTGTCCCACACCTCAGAAGGGAGGACAACTTTAAATGCCCTCACTTCTGGGAAACAGTGTTACCCAACTATAGATTTTTAAAATACATTTCATTTTTTTCTTGTAGGTTGTCCTAAACCCAGAGAATATCAATAAGGCCAAAAAAAAAAAAGCTAGAATGAAACTTCTAAGGTTACTTTCCAAATGTGCTCAAAGATTAAAAGGGAAAAGAGGAAAAAAAAAAAAAGAGTGTAAATTCCCAAAATGACTTCTCACCTCTGAGCCAGGTTGGATGAACCCAAATGATAGTCCAGCCTTAATCTCAATTTATCTTTAGCAGCTGAAACATTTGCTTTGGTGCTGAGAGCAGAAGTGAGTGTTAAAACATGATTGGAAACAGCAGATAATAAAACTCAGGAAAGGAGAGTGACAATCTGCTCTGTCTAGACAGCTTTGCCAAACACCCTGATTAACTGATGGGGGTTGAACTTGCCATCATTGTCTGATTGGTTGGTTCCTGGTTGGTTTTTTTTTTTTTTTTTTTGAATAGCCCCAAAGCATCTCAGGTGTCTGTGCTATATATACCAGCTCTCTAAGACCCAATCTATGGGCTACCATGAGGGAATTTGGTTGCTAAAAGTGTTGCTACCGAATGATGGCATCCTTCTGGGGCTCTCATCAAATGAACCCTCTTGCATGGCTTCTGAGAGCTGGTCAGGATCCCACTGGAGCCTGAGGGGAAAAAAGCCACTTAAGAGAAGAGGAGGTACAGAATAAATTTTCAGCACATTCACTCCAAGGCTGGGGCAAAACTAAAATTAGACGGATTCTAGCCATCTGAGAAATCTAGTTTTACGTTTTGGTGTGTGAGGTGCTTGGAAATACACCTTTATTGGTAGAGAAAATAGGGTGTCTCTGGCTTCCTCAAGTCTCTGAATGAAGGAGACTTCCCGTTATTTACAGGGCATCCTTGTGTTGCGTGCTGTACACACAGATTCTCCAGGCTGTACCAGGGCAGGGGGAAAATGAATCATGCTCTTGAATGCATTAAATCAGCATCTAAATTTAGTCCTTCTTTCTGTCTCTCTGAGTATTTTCACAAGTTTGGTTAGTAATGTGAAAGCAGAATGTCCAAAACTTACTTTCTACCATGACAACTTATTATTTGGTCGTTTCTAGTCACCCTAAATTAACTATCCAACCTACTTAGTGCATAGATCACATTTTTTTTTCTTTTATTGCCTAAGGCCTTTCCATCTGAAATTAATAGGTTATCTAGAGTAAGAGGGATTTTTGTGCTGTCATTTTGATTTGGTTTTGCTCATTTATTTATTTACTAATACAAACAAACAAACCTCTGTAGGCTTGTGGTCTGTGTGATGTTGACTGGATTTAAAGTGTTGCTTTTGTCATGAAACAAGGAGCGCGTATATGCATGTACAGTTCAAACATTCTCCCGTATTACTTTTCTGTCTCAAATTATTTTTGCTCATTTCAGGTGTGGAAATTAGGATAGCACAAGGCCAGTCTCTAAAATATGCCTGCTGTGGTGAAGCTTAGAACAGCAAGAACAGAGAGGGTGGCTATTGTTAAAAGTTTCACTCCAGTTCTGACTGGACTGACCTTCACTAATGAATTCAGAGCACACTAATGCCTGACAGCTATAGCATGGGGAGTGTTGCCTGACCGAAGAAAGTATTTTGGAAAAGACAAACTTGAGCCAAAGCCAACTTTTGGGAAAGGGGGGAATTGTTTTGCTGGGTTTTGCTTTTGCAAATTGCTAAGGAAGCAAGCCAATATGAGGCACCACCCCCATTTTCTGTCCCTGAAAGTCATCTTACACTCCAGAGACTCCCCACCCAACTTGTTTACTAATACAAACTGAGGCTTAGCAGCCTTACAAACAGCAGAACTATCTGCAGACAGGCCATTGTGATGAAATTCAGTTCACATTATGACCAGCATTTGTTCCACTGTCATCAGACTGATTTTAGCCTTTGCTCACAGCTCAGGCTCCATTTTTAATTTGTTCATTCTTCATTCAGTGGAATCCATTGAATCCATTCAATGGATATTTATTTTATTCCTACTGTGAACTGAACATCTAGATACAGCGATGCATATGGCAGAGACATTGTCTCCAAGGACTTTGCAGTCCAGGAGAGGCAGACTGACATGGTCAATGCACATGGGGATGGAGCCCCAGACAGCAAGTAGCCAGTTCTTCCTGAGGGAAAAGGAGGGGCACAGTAGAGGAACCCTTGCAGAGTGGGAAAGTTGGACTGAGCCCTGAAATATAAGTAGATATTTGCTAGGCAGATGGGAGCAGGGAGGTGTGAAGGAGAAGAATGACATTCCAAACTGAGACTTAGCATGGAAAGTTCCAGGCTCAGCAGGTAGTTTAATATGGCTGACTGCAGGGTGAGAAGCAGGAGGCAGGAAGCAGGACAGATGGGTCTGAAAAGAGACAGGAGCATAGATTTTAGAGTAGTTGTACCTCATGCTCAGGGTAGTACCATGCTCTGATACAAGTTTTAGTTGAAGCTATCAAGCAAAAAAGGGTCCATAAAAGGGATGGAGATGGGACCTGGAAGGACCTTAGCTAATATAGTAGCAGTTGGGATGGAGAAGATAGGCAGCAGGAAACTTCAGGAAGGTAAATTCAGAAGCACCAGGACAGAGTCAGATGGTGCAGAAGGTGGTAGTGCAGGAAGTGGATGAGAATTTGAGATGGAGGAGTTGAAGTTCACTCCAAGGTTTCTGGCTTAGTCTAACCAGTGCTGTCACATACTGAGATAGAGGAATCAGGAGGAGGACCTTTGGGAGGAAGGGGATCTGTTTACTTGGAGGTAGATGGAGCTGGAAGTTTCCATGGCAATGTGAGGAAAATCATGAAGAAGACTACTTTGTATGTAGAACTCTGGAGCTAAGTAGCAAGAGCTGGGTTGGAGATACAGATTTGAAGATCAAGAATATAATGACCTGTGAAAGCCATGGAAGCAAGTAAGCTTTCCAAGAAGCACAAGTAGAGAAGGCCAGAGCAGAACACTGAGAATGGGGGAGTCAGCAGTGCAAGAGAAGAGTACAGTTAAGTGGGTGTTTAAAAGTCCATTCAGTTAGACATTTAGGAAATCACTGGTGACTTTGGCTAGAAAATTTTCATTTCAATGGGGAGTGCAAAAATCAATTAAAGTGATTTAAGAGTAAATGAGTAGCAAGATGAAGCATTTACCAGGGAAAGGGAGGAAGAGAAGTGTTTTATATATATGAGGGGAGTGGTGTCAATGAAGTGAGGCTTGGCAAAGAAAAAGTATTGCTTCGTAATCACCCCTTGGGAAAGTCACTGACTCAGTACCTATCAAAGAATCACTTAGGGCCACCTCTTTGCATAGTTCGGTTGTCTGTTTTCTCAGTCAAAACTCAGCAGCCCAGATCAGGAAAAACAAATAGCTGGATTAAGTCAAGATTGAAGCTTTGTTGTGCCAATATAGCAAGAATAAAGGGGCCTAGGGATTTTGAAGAAGCTTGCAAGGGTTCTTAAAGTTGTGCATTATGAACTCTAAGATGGAGGGTGAAGAAAATAAAGGTACAATGTTGGTAAGTATTTCCAAATTAAAAAGAGTAATTGAAGGACTAGACTTCTAGCCTGAATACCAACTATTCTGAGAACTAAGGTTCCTCAGAGTAGTGATGATAAGATGCTGTGGTCAGAGAATGGTAAGCTGGTACTAAGGTGGGACATTTAGGATAATGATAAAGTCCAAGAGTGGCTGTATGAATGGGTTCCAGGATACACTGGAATTGAGGTCCTGCATAGTGAAGCTAGCTGCTTCTGTGTTTGTCACTACAGGTATTGAAGTGTCCATACTAATGACACAAGATGGAGTAGACAGGAAGACTCTGAGCAGGATGACCTGGAACTCAAGGGAGAAAGGGCTTTTTGCACAAGAGTGAAAAACAGTGGTTTAGAAGAGGCAAAGTATCAGTGAGAATGCAGACAGGACTTACGGGAATCTTACTGGCAGATGAGCAGAAATGTGTGATTTCCATTTGAGAAGGTTACGGGGAGGCAGTGTCTTCCTGCAAAAGAATTTTAGCTAAGGCAAGAAAATGTAGTATAAGTATAAGAAAGCAGAGGAGTCTGTGTTCAGCGGTAAGGGTTTTCCAGAAAGCTCTGGGGAAAGGGAGAAATAGGAAAATTCAGTGGGCAGAAAGCCCAACATCGTATGAAGACAATAGCATAAGGCAGGATAGTTAAGCGGAAGAGTTTGCATTGCAAAAAATAGAGATCATGGGTAAGAAGTGGTTGTGAGAATAATTTTTTCAGATTGAGGCAGCTGGAGACTAGAGCCTGGTAGCATAAGAGGCAGATGAGGATGATGAGATCTAGTCTCATAGATAGACAAGAGTGACCATTGTTCAGGTTTCCAAGATTGTGTTGGAGACAAATTATTCTGTTGCCCAAGGAGTGGGTATGGCTCGTAGGCCTCAGATGCAGCTAGAAAAATCAACTGTATTTTTATTACAATTCTGCTTATTTCTATTTTACATCCTACCCTCTTACACTAGGGGGAAATTATGACCTCAGGGTCACCCCTCTTTACTTTCCCTGAGGTAGATTAATGCTGGGGTGGGTCAGGTTGTAGTTTTGAGTCATCGTCTACTCATGTCCACACAGTTTGCTTCTAAAATGTCCATTATACTCATCACTGTGCAAATCTAGTTGACTTATGAGGTCTTCCCGCAGTCTCAAATCCTAGACATTTTCTCCCTCTGGGACTCTGCTATCCCATCTGAGCTGCCAGGAAGACCATGCAGCCCGAACCTACGAAGTACTTGCAAACTGGCATCCACTCTGAAACAGCCTCACATGTGTGCATAGACACATTTCTCTCCTTTCCCCTGCAGTCTTGCTCCTGCCAGAACATTTTCACGTGTTCCCTAGTTTCTCCTTTGTGTTTCCCATTCTGTTATATACATATACATTACATATACATATTAGAAAAGGGCATGGCAACCTACTCCAGTATTCTTGCCTAGAGAATCCCATGGACAGAGTAGCCTGACAGGCTACAGTCCATAGGGTTGCAAAGAGTCAGAAATGACTGAAGCAACTCAGCATGCATACATATACATATACATATACATATAATACAAATGCTTGAAAGTGCAGAGAGCTTATACATCTGAACCACAGAAGGAGCCAGAGACTTGAAGGCTGTCTCTGGGTTGTGCCTTGCAACCCCTCCTTCCCTGATTCAGAGCCAATACCTGCTTGCAAGACAAGCAGGAAAAATGAGTGAGCATTTCGGAATGCTATCCCCCACATTGATTTAACCATCTTGTAAGGAAAAACAGGATGCCCCAAAGAAAAATAAACTTGTTGGCGCCAGGCATGCTAGCTGTAATCTCTGTGTTTCAAAGGGAGGATTGTGTGTGAATGGATCATGATGTACGTCATAATAAATCATCTCACAATATTGCTGTGGGATTTCCCAAGCTCTCAGCATGGTAGTAGGTCTTGTAAGTTCTTCTAGACTAGCCCTGTCCTAGAATCTTCTGTGATAGTGGAACTGATATAGACCTGTACTTTTTATCACATGTGGCTAGTGGGCCCTTGAAACGTGACTAGTTGAAGGAAGTTTTAATTTAAAGGGCTGTGTGTTGCTAATGGCTACCCTACTGGACAGCACAGTTCTAGTATATAAAAATCCTTCAAAACACCAGCTCGTTAGAGCCAGGAATATATCTGCCTTCTTCCCTGCTGTAGCCTCAATGTCTCAAACTGCGTCTGGAACAAAAAAAAAAAAAATAGCTCAGAAAATAGTTGACGCATGAAATAAACCCCTTAATGTAAGGACTAGAAAGAGAGTAAAGTTTTTCTCTGCTTTACACTGTTTTAAAAAGAAGATTTCAATGTAACATAATGGAATTTGAAATTTTTCAATTGAGAGAATGAAAAAGAGTTACATTTGTTAAAAAAGAATGTAAAATTTGGATGAATTAAATGTAGTGATCATGGATTCATACTTCAAACACACACACACACACAGAGAAAGTGAACTCAGCTGGGATCATAGAGTTGATAACTTCCTGCAATATAGCTGAATTTGTATTCAAGAAGAGAATTACAGCCCCATTTAAGAAATATTTATTGAACAAGTCATCATTCTAGACTCTATGCAGAGATAGAATGTTGGATAGCAGAAGAGAGGACGGAGGGAGCAAGACCAGAAGAAAGGGAGGAAGGGCAGGAGGGCGGTCAGCCCTCAGTTTGTTGTTGAGTGCCCCTGAGGAAGGAAGACAGAGCTGTGTGAGCCTAGTGGTGGGACTGGATGAGACCGGAGCAGAAACCCCTGCCAACTCTGCACTGTGCCACACTGGAGGTGGTTGCCATGCATCCCGTAACAACGGCCCTTTCCAAAGGCGCAGTGTTCTGACCAAACGCACCAAGGCAGATGGCTGATTTGTACTCAGAGCAGAGCAAAGCACATCCCGTCTGATAATGTGGCAGGATTTTAACTGATGTTTATTAACAACTGAAAAACAGACTGACCTCCACACAGGTTAACTATTAGCAGACAGTCCCAGCAAGATTCACATGTTAATTGTTTTTTTCTCAAATGTGACAAGATAAACCTGCAGCCTCAGTAAGGAAGGGGGAAGGGGGGAGGAAAGGTGCTCAAGATCTTTTACAAGATACTATCCAGTGGAGCGTATAGCTTCCTGCCGTTAGATTTCAGACTCTGTCTGGCAAGTGACGTTTGACTGAATTGCTTGGCATTCAGCCAGATATTTGGTATCTAGGATATCAGGCCTGAAGTTAAGATGAGGACATGCTTCACAGAAGACCCCAATATCTTAAGGTCAGATGCAGAATTTTGAGTCTTTGCCGTGATGACACACTCAGTTCAAGTGGATAACATCCACTGATGAGTTAAAACTAGAGGGGGCTATTTCTTAATCTGGGTCATCATGATGTGATAGCAGGATGTCATCCTCACAGTGTAATATAAAAAGGAATAAAGCAGACATCCTGCTATCACATCTTCCAGATTCTAGTTAGAATAGGTTCATTCATTCAGTGACATTTACTGAGCAATTCTGTGTGCCAGACACTGTGCTAGGAGCTGGGGATTAAAAAGAGACATACATTATTGCCTTGGCTTTGAAAAATGTCTAATGGGGATGGCTGACAAGTAAACAAATCAATACATATTTCCATAGAGATGATGTTTAAGGACTTGGCTCAAAGGAAAGAAAATACTTTCATTTGAGGGTGGGCGGGAGTGAGCGGGACATGGTGAAGCAGGGAAAAACAAGGGAGGGCAAAGTACAGCCAGAGAAATTCTCCTGGAGCTAACAGTTAAGCCGGATCATAAAGGGTATTAAGAGTTTCCCAGACAGATCATAAGAGAGCATGCTAGACAGAGGGACCATTGTGCACACAGCTCGAGAGAGAAGACAAGGCATACACGAAGACAGCAGAGCAGTGAGCCTCCCTCCCTGGACTAGTCAGGATTAGTGCCCCCCACAAGGTGCTCCCAAGCCTCCTTTACCTACCCTGGGTTAATGTATGGCTTTTCTTCTTTCTTATGTGTATCTCCCTGCTGGACTATATGCATTTTGAGAGGGTGAAAGCCACAATTTGTGTGCATCTTTTCCACCATATTTGAGTGAGTGAATGGAGAAGAGGTTAGAAAGGCAGGTTGTGAAGCCTTTGTATGTTAGGCCAAGAAATCTGAATCTTTTCTGATGGGAAATGCACAGTTTACCTTGTGTGGAGCTCATTTCTAAGTTAAAGCTCCAGTTTATGGAATTTGCATGTTGTGACTGTCAAGTGGTGATATTGAGGTTGGGAAATACACAACCATGATACCCATTTCAGGGAAGTTAGATGAGCCATAGAAAAACCTTTTGTTCCAAAATGTGTTTTAAAAAAGAAGTAGCAAGTTTTGATGGGTCAAAACATCATCCCCTGAATAGGTTAAATCTACTGACTCTTCTCCTCTTGGTGTGAAATATTTGAATCTTTCATCTTAACCTCCCCCACCCACCCACCCACCCACCAAAGTAGCTGAAATCAGCATTCAGGGGAGGAAAGTTAAAATGGAGGCAGGTAATGAAACTGATGGCTCCAGCAGGAAAGGCAGACTTTGAGCAGCCAGAGGGCTTCGTGAGGCGACTCTGTGCCTGGAGGGCAGAGAAAGTGAAATGGGTGTGGGGACATTCAGAAAGAGAGGTGGTGGCAAAAACAGCTATGCCTACCTTGCAGTTTTGCCAAGGGCCCTGGCAGATGCCCGGCTTGCCTCCAAAAACAGTCTTCCATGCTGTCTGCAATAAATTGCTGATGCCTGAATTTAAGTATCAGGACTGCTTGATGTTCTAAAAAGCCTCAGGCTCCCCTAGTTCAGGCTGCAGATGCTGGAGTTCCCCACTCTAGCTTCTCCAGTTCAGTCAGGTTTCTTCTCATCTACAACCTGGCTCTCCCTGTGAGAGGATTAACAGATACAAAGGAGAGGAAGGAAGAGAGAGAGAAGGAGTACGCATTCAGGTACCACCCTCTCTCACCTTCTCCTTTAGTTCATCCTTCGTTTATCTTCAGGTCCATTAAAAGTCTGCTTTCCAGGAAACTCAAGGTTCAAAAAGCCCCAGGAAAGCCAACAGAAGCTAGAATACCCTCAGAGAAGTTTTCTTGTGACCACAGAATCTCCCACCGTTAAGTCTACCGGACTAGTTCTCAACCAGGAGCAATTTCACCGCCACCCCAACTCTCACCCCAGGGGGACATTTAGCGCTGCTTGGGAGTGTCTCTGTGTATCTCAACTCAAAAGATGCTACTGGCATCTAGTGGTAGAGGCCAGGGATGCTACTACACAGGACAGCCTCCTAACCAAAAAAATCATCCAACCTACAATGTCAGTAGTGCTGAGGCTGAGAAAACCTTGTCTATCAGAATCCAAAATTCATTTTTTTAATTGTTGCTTCGCGAAGAAAAATGGCACCAGGTAGGTAGTTGCCATCAACATCTGCAAAGCCCTAAAGGACAGATCTGAGAAGATCCCAGGTCCTCACAACCTGATGCCAGGAACATAGTGTTTTAGGCCCCCATCTGCCATCCCTTACAGAATTTCTCAACAGCTCTCTGCGCTCTGCTCACTCAGTTGATCTTCAGACCAAAGACCAAGTTCGGACATCATGCAATTATGATGTCAGAGTAGTCAACATGATAAGCCACTTTTAGAAAGGCCCCATCTCCTGTTCTTGGGGACCAGTTTTGAATGGAATAAATCTAGCTACCACTGCAATGAAGTATGAGGAAAACCCAGAAGTCTTACCTATAGTTCACAATTCACTAAATATTTTGCTGATCCAGGTAGAGACTAACAAACTTCAAAACTTCCCAAGTTTGTATCTGAGAGATGCCAGTGGTTTTTTAATAGGAAAGCAACATCCTGCATGACTAGAGAAAGTGGCCTGAGTGGCCTTGGAAGTCCCGTGAAATCGTCCCATTCAGCCAGTCTAGCTCATCATCTGGGATGAAGCAGGAAGGAGAACCACACTCCCCGTGAGCAGACTCAGTAGGTACAGCTACTGGCCGACTTAACACCATGGGACCAGATCCAAAACCATTTTTAAATATTTGCTGCAGCCAGTGATTCTCTCCTGAGTAGACCACAGGATCCAGCTTTACAAAATCACAGTCCTTGAAGCAAAGGAATGGAGTCTGTGGCATGCCCTTTTTAATATTCTGAACAAGGGCTTTATAAATAAAATGCCACTGTGAATTGAGTGGTTGCAGTACAGCTCCAGGAAAGCCAGTTGCTGACAAGTACTGCAAAGTCAAGGATGCCACCTGAGGAACATAGCGTTCAGCAGCCAGAGGAACTGTGTACGGCGTATGCGGTTCTATCATACAGCGAGAACTTGAATATACAGGACGGGGACTAAAAGACGAGATTCTTTTCAGTGAATTTAAGATTATAAAACCTGTCAGGAGTCAACACGAGATAACCAAGTGTCGAAGATGTCACCGCTCTTTGAAAAGTGTACAGCAATTGCACTTAAGCAGATCGTACCAAATATAAGGATGCCTGAGTTCTTCATTAACTGTCAAGTGTATTACAAAGGCTGTGTCATGAAGTTCATGGGTTTCTTCTGGCATTTCTAGGCAAAGGGAAGTCAATTAACATTTGCTGAGATCCTGTTACAATGGCTGGCACTGGACCAGGCTCAGGATATTCTGAAACCTGCTGAATCCTGATATACTGTCAGTGTACAAAAAGAGTAGAGATTAAGTAAATTCCTTACGATGCACAGCCAGGTTGGTAGAGGCAGAATTGGAACCCAGACCTGTCTAACGCCTAACTCTGTGCTCTCATCTCTACATTGTAACAGAAGGCTGCTTTCATCTGATTCCACAGCTCTCCTTTCTCCTCCACACCTTGCTCCACTGACTGGACCGTAGGTATGCATTTATTTACCTAGAAACTACTTATCAAGTGCCCTGCTTGGCCCTGGAGAGAAAGTGGTGCACAAGAGAGGTTTCATCTTTCCCTTATTGGGAATTACGTTCTCCTGAGGGCAGGTGAGGTAGATAGTAAACAAATAAATACTTTGGGAGTAGTAATAGGTTCCATAAAGAGAAGGTCATGGAGTCATTGGGGTGAGGATTCAGGGTACAATTTTGCATAGAATGGGAAAGACCTTGAAGAGATATTTGTACTGAAATATAAATGATGAAAACCCAGGTGGCAAGAACTGGGGAAAGAACATTCCAAACAGAGGGAGCCATGACATGGTAGGAATGATCTAGTTGTGTTTAACTAGAATCAGAAAGAATGCCTGTGTGACTGGAGTTGAAGATGCAAAGCAGCTCAAGTTTGTATAATACATTTCGGTGGAAATCCTGGGTTTATATGTGTGATTTAATTCTAGGTTGTTGTTCAGTTGGTAAGTCATGTCCGACCTTTTGCAACCACATGAACTGGAGCATGCCAGGCTTCTCTGTCTGTCACTATCTCCCTGAGTTTGCTCAAATTCATGTCCATTGACTCAGTGATGCCATCCAACCATTTCATCCTCTGTTGCCCTCTTCTCCTCCTGCTCTCAATCTTTCCCAGCATCAGGATCTGTTTCCCAGCATCAGAGTCTGTTCTTTGCATCAGGTAGCCGAAGTATTGGAGCTTCAGCTTCAGTTATCAGTCCTTCCAATGAATATTCAGGACTGATTTCCTTTAGGATTGACTGGTTGGATATCCTTGCAGTCCAAGGGACTCTCAAGAGTCTTCTCCAACACCACAGTTCAAAAGCATCAATTCTTCAGCGCTCAGTCTTCTTTATGGTCCACCTCTCACATCCACACATGACTACTGGAAAAACCATAGCTTTAACTATACGGACATTTGTCGGCACAGTGATATCTCTGCTTTTTAAAACGGTGTCTAGGATTGACATATATCTGTTCTTCCAAGGAACAAGCGTCTTTTAATTTCATGGCTTCAGTCACTGTCTGCATTGATTTCAGAGCCCAAGAAAATGAAATCTGATACTGTTTCACATTTTCCCCATCTATTTGCCATGAAGTGATAGGACCAGATGCCATCATCTTCATTTTTTGAATGTTGAGTTTTAAACCAGCTTTTTCACTCTCCTCTTTCACTGTCATCAAGAGGCTCCCTAGTTCCTCTTCACTTTCTGCCATTAAAGTGGTGTCATCTGCATGTCTGAGATTTGTTATTTCTTCCAGCAATCTTGATTCCAGCTTGTGATTCATCTAGACTGACATTTCACATGATGTACTCTACATATAAGTTAAATAAGCAGGGTGACAATATACAGCCTTGACGTACTCCTTTTCCCATTTGGAACCACTCTGTTGTTCCATATCCAGTACTAACTGTTGCTTCTTATCCTGCATACAGGTTTCTCAGGAAGCAGGTAAGTTAGTCTGGTATTCCCATTCTCTTTAAGAATATTCCATAGTTTGTTGTGATCCATGCAGTCAAAGGCTTTAGCATAGTCAAGGAAGCCAAAGTAAAAAATTTTTTTTAATTCCCTTGCTTTTTCTATGATCCAGCAAAAGTTGGCAATTTGATCTCTGGTTCCTCTGCCTTTTCTAAATCCAGCTTGTACATCTGGAAATTCTAGGTTAGGGACTGGATTTAAGAACAGATCAGCAACTCTGTAATCATTCAGAAACCAGCCCGCCATCATATGCTGATAGGAGGGTGGAGAATCTTCCAGAAACCAGTGGCTTCCAGAATCAAGAAGGAAACCCCCCTTTGGCCTCACTGAAGGGTTCCCTCAACACTGGGATGGTAGTACTGTGGATGCTCTAAAAAAAAACTCATCGTGAATGAATTAGACACCCACATGGAAAACTCACTGTACCTCCCAAGAGGAAATTTACCTGTCTCTGTGAGTGTGTCAGATAGCCTCCATCATCAAAACTGTGAACATCTTAGTAACGTAAACAAGGATACACACTTGTAAATGAGACATGCTCACAGATGGGTCAGAAGATTACAAATTGTGAAGAGACAAATAAAAAATGTTAGCCATGAGAAACCAGCACCATGCACTGGATATAACACAGTCAAGGGGAAAACATCTTCCAGAAGAGTTTGCTGTGTGCATGCAGAGCTCAGTTATGAATGACTTGAGGCACTGTAGCAGGGACAGCCCATGATGGGACCAAGAGCTGGATACTCTGAATCCCAGTTCTGTCACCTCCAAGAGCTCTGTGACCTTGAGCAAGTTGGTGACCCTCTCTGTGCTTCAGTAATCTTAGCAAATTTAGGACAGTAAGGAAGTTTGCCTTGGTGTACCTCTTCCACAGCAACACTATTAAGAAAAAGAGCAGTCATTCCCACATCAGTATACTAAACCCAAGAAATACAGGAGTTCATGCATATTAGTGTTTATGATGAAGCTAAAATCTGCATCTGTGTCAAAGTGTGATGTGTTCAAATAAAACATTAATGAATAATGGCCCTGGTGATGTGCAGATGTGCCAAATTAATGAAATTTGGGGAAAGAATGGAACAAAATTTGCACTTTAAAAGGCACAATATCAAGGACTTCTCAGAGATAAGGTGGTATTAGTGGTAAACAAGGCAAGGGTGAAGTGAAAACGCTTATAGAGTTGAGTCCTATGTAGCAGATGTTCACCAAGCTGTTGCTTAAACCTCCAGTCCCTTGCAGCAGGGAAGCCAGCTCCAAATAGGTGCAGGAGCCTTGAGCCATCCAAACAGCAAGGTGCTTTCCAGCATCCTCTATTCCACTGTGTTCTTTTCAAACAAACCCATTGAAACAGTTATGCCAAAACAAGCTGTCTCAAATAGCATTCCTCTCACTTGAGTGGCACAGTGGTAAAGAATCTGCCTGCCACTGCTGGAAGCACAGGAGACATGGGTTTGACCCCTGGGTCAGGACGATCCCCTGGAGTAGGAAATTGCCACCTACTCCAATATTCTTGGCTGGGAAATCACATGGACAGAGGAGCCTGGTGGGCTATAACCCATGGGGTCACAAAGAGTCAGACATAACTGAGCAACTGAGCAGGCACACACACTCTTTTACAGCAACGCAGAACCAAGGTTCTGTCGCTGCTGATCATCATGAAAACCAACGATCTTCTTTGCCCTATTATGTCTGCCTTCCAGCCAACCTGAAAGTCATTGTGAATAGCTAATGCAATTTCTCATCCATTCATAGATTCAGCAGATGTTTAGAACCTACTGTGTTCCAAGCACTATGGTGGGTGCTGGGGTATAGTAATGAGTAAAACCTAAGTAGGGGCATCAGATATCAAACACAGAATCTCACAAACACTTAATCTTAAGCTCTGGTAAGTGTGTGTTCAAGAAATAGAGGTGATATGAGAACATCAAACAAGGAGACTCAGGGAAAAGCTTTCTGAGGAAGTGACTTTTTGAGTTAAGCTGGCGGCCCATTCTGGTGTTCTTACCTGGAGAATCCCAGGGATGGCAGAGCCTGGTGGGCTGCCATCTATGGGGTTGCAGAGTCAGACACGACTGAAGCAACTTAGCAGCAGCAGCATGCAGAGTAAGTAGGAGTTTGCCAGGCAATGAGCAGGAGAATCCAGGAGTAGTCTTGGACAAGGTCCTGAGTCAAGAAGGAGGTAACTCTTGTCGATAACTGGGAGAAAACCAACATGATAGAAACATAGCATACAAGGGAATATATAGTTTGAAAAAAGCTGAAGAGCAAATGAGGGTCAAGTTGTCTAGGACCTTCTAAGCCAGTGTAAGGATATGAGTTTTTTCTTAGATTTAATGGAAAATTTTTGAAAGGCTTGTTGCAAAATTTAGCTGTATTACTGATTGTGGTTGTGGTGTTATATATATGTGTGTGTGTGTATGCATACTTTTGTAAGTGTGTTTATGTGTCTGTGATGTGAACTGCATGATCTGATCAATCAACATCAATCCAGCGGTTACCATGGGGACTATTGAGGGCTCAACAAGCACCAGATCATGCCGAATAGGAGCACAAACCTGAATTCCAGGTTTTGCCCTCATATGCTGGCTATGAACCCAGCCTCTAGCTGAGCAATGAATTGATTGGTCTTAAACTACATCAGTGGTGATTTGGCTTGGTACCATGGTCTCTGTATTTTGGAAATTTTATCTTGTGATTCAAGGAGTGTTTCTGCCTAGCCTCCTTGCTTGGGGGGCACCACTGGTATTTAATAGGTGGGGTTCAGGGAGGGCCCATGTCCTGCAATGTACAGGACACTCACACAGTCAAGCATTGTTCTCTGTCCCACACAGCTCTCCAGTGTTTCTGCAGGCATTCATGTAGGTGAAAAACCTGGATATGATTATCTGAGCCTAGCTCCATTTTACATTTAAAGACACAATATTTTTGCTTGTTTTTAATAAGCAGTAATTTTTTCCAGGAATGAAACCACTGTGAAAATTGATGGCTCTGGTATTCTGTTTGCTTTGAACCTTTCCCAAGGGTTGTTCCCCCTTTTGAAAAATCAGCTCATCAGTGACAATGCTGCCCATTGTTCTTGAGTCTTCTATTCAGTCTACATTTGTGTCTGTCATTCATGCAGATTCTTCACATAGGTGTGAAGGTATCTTCACATAGGTATCTGCCCACTTCACTGTGGCTTGTGGAATAATCACACCTGAGCATTTATATATCAAAATATTTATTATGTTATAAATCACTTTCCTTTTATTCTCCCTGTATTTTTAAAATTAGAATATTAGGTATTTTTCTGTAATTGTGCATACAGGTAAATTATACCATTGATAAATTTTATTTCAGAACAGTAAAGGAAAAAAATACAAATATTATAAAAAAGAGTTGTTGGATCTGATAAAATTGATAGCAATGAACAAGCTTTTCTGGTGCTTCAAAATACTGTGATTTTAATAATCTACCTACCTACTATCTTTGGATAGTCTCTTGGTAACTTTAATGTGTAGAGAATCTATGTAAAATTTTACTTTGTTAAATAGCCCAGAGAGTTATCAAGGTTGACACCACACGAGAAGTCCCGTGGGTGTCATTTGTCCTGGACATAACATGACGGGACGGACGTTTGGCCTTTGTGGTAGTTGTTGTTCAGTCGCTGAGCCGCATCTGACTCTTTGCGACCCTGTGGACTGCAGCCCTCCAGGCTTCCCTGTCCTTCACTATCTCCCTGAGTTTGCTCACACTCATGTCCATTGAGTCAAGTAATGCCATCCAACCACTTCATCCTCTCTTGCCCCCTTCTCCTCCTGCCCTCAATCTTTCCCAGCATCAGGATCTTTTCCAGTGAGTCTGTTCTTCGCATCAGGTAGTCAAAGTATTGGAGCTTCAGCTTCAGCATCAGTCCTTCCGATGAATATTCAGGACTGATTTCCTTTAGGATTAACTGGTTGGATCTCTTTGCAGTCCAAGGGACTCTCAAGAGTCTTCTCCAACACCCCTGTTCAAAAGAATCAATTCTTCGGCTCTCAGCCTTCTTTATGGTCCAGCTCTCACATCCACACATGACTACTGGAAAAAACATAGCTTTGAGACCTTTGTGGTATTCTTCCCCAAATTCTTTAACTCCAGTCTAATCAGGAGGGGAAAAATATATGACAAAATCAAATTGAGTGATATACTTCAAAGCACCTAACCAGTATTCCTCAAAAGTGTCAAGGTCATAAAAAAAAAAAAAAACAAGGGAAAAAAGTAAAAAAACAAGAGGACTGAGAAACTGTCACAAACCAGGAGACTGAGGAGATTTGATGACCAGATGCAACGTAGCGTCCTGGATGGGACCCTGAAAGAGAAAAAAGACATTACTAGAAAATTGATAAAATATTGACCCAAGCCTGAAGTTTAGTTAACAGTAACATCCCAATGTACATCTCTTCATTTCATCAAAAGCACAGTAGTTGTATAAGACTTACACTAGAGGAGACTAGGTCAAGGGTATACAGAAATTCTCTATACCATCTTGGCAACTTTTCTATAAATTTAAAATTATTCAACTTTTTTAGTCCTTTTAAAAAACGTAGGGAGACATTAGGAGTCCCACATTTTAAAAATGTAGTTTTTCTAAAGATATAAAAATGCTCATCATATGAAAAGATAACAATTAAAACAGAAGAAATGTCATATCTTTCTTGGACCCTTATACTCTAGGGTCAATATATGAAGAAAACAAAGACAATAGGGAAACCATTGTCAGCTGATAGAAAACATCTTGTCCTTAGTGAATAAACAAGTGCCAAGAGACATGGTGGAAATGGAGGGAGTAGAGTGGCCGTGTCAATCAAATGAATTGAGACCAAGCTTTGAAGAAGGAAAAGGGCCTTGCAGGCAAGACAGAAAGCCTGGTTGACAGAAGCAGGCTATTCTTGGGAAAAGTTTGCATCAAGTAGCAATGAGATATAAGGGTAATAAAAATAATAACAGTCAATACTGGAGTAGCACTGTCTGTAATCAGGCATTGTCATGTTTTGCAAGTGCTCACTCAGTTATTCCCCATAAACAGTCTATGAGGTAGGATTGTTATTGTTGTTTAGTTGCTAAGTTGGGTCCAACTCTTTGCAACCCCATGGACTACAGCCTGCCTGGCTCCTCTGTTCATGGGATATCCCAGGCAAGAATACTGGAGTGGGTTGCCATTTCTTTCTCCAGGGGATCTTCCCAACCCAGGGATCAAACCTGAGTTTCCTGCACTGCAGGCGGATTCTTTACCACCGAGCCACCTGGAAAGCCCTGAGATAGGATTATTGCCCCTATTTCTAACGGATAAGGAAACTGAGTCACAGAGAATATTATGTACATGTTAGATTGAACTATGAAGTTGCCGTTTTTGTAGGTCAAAATTGTTTACTCTCAGAAATTTCATGTGGTTTGACCTGATAAGTAAATTGCCTAAAGTCCATGGCTATTTTGACAGGCAGAGCTAGACTTTGAACCCTGGCAGCTGGCTCAAGAGTCTGGGCTAAGAGCCTTGTGGCTAGAGGGCCTCTTACAGACATGGCCAACACTTACTGAACGCATACTGTGCACCCAGCGCCATCTAAAGTTTTACACGTATCAACAAGTCATTTATCTTTGCATCAACACTCTTGAGGTAGGTATGATAATCACCCAATTTATAGTTGAGGAAACAGAGACTCAGAGAATTTAAGTGACCTGCCAAAGCTTACACAGCTAATAAAGGCAGAGCTGGGATCTGAACCCAGGCTGACTGGCCCGGGGGCCTGGATCCAGTGCTCCCTGCCTCTCATGTGTTTGTAGATGTGATGTGACAGAATTTGAACTGAGATAAGATTTCACTGCATTTCAGTACTCTGGAGAGGAAAGGCTTTTCCTGTCAAACCTCAGTACAGATCCTCAGGACTTTGCATTGGAAGGATACGCGAGAAAGGGACATTGTATTTTCTGGACAGCTCAAAATGAAGGATGTTGTTATTCTGATGGAGTAGAAAACTGACCTCGTAATTACTTCAAAAATAAGTAAATAAAAGACAGATGAAAGATAATGGAGCAAAAGGAGAGAAAGAGAATGTGAAAGACTAGAAGATTCATTATAGAAGGTATTTTAGATGTTTCTATGCTGGAGATCGGAGAAGGCAATGGCACCCCACTCCAGTACTCTTGCCTGGAAAATCCCATGGACAGAGGAGCCTGGTAGGCTGCAGTCCACGGGGTCGCTAAGGGTTGGACACGACTGAGCAACTTCACTTTCACTTTTCACTTTCATGCATTGGAGAAGGAAATGGCAACCCACTCCAGTGTTCTTGCCTGGAAAATCCCAGGGACGGGGGAGCCTGGTGGGCTGCCGTCTATGGGGTCGCACAGAGTCGGACACAACTGAAGCGACTTAGCAGCAGCAGCAACTTGTTCCTACTCTTAAATGATTGACTGACCATTCAGTGGACATTTGGTGCTTGGATCTACTCTGTTGAACAATCAGTGGTCATGTCAGAATGGCCCAATATTCCATCTATTTAATTTACACCCAGAATGTCTTAGGCAAAGAAGAAAAATCTAGCCACCATTGCTATCCAGCAATGTAACTTTTTAAAGTGTTATTTAATAATATCTAAAACTCTTCTAATCTTAACTATCACGTGAATCAAATTAGCAGAAAAGTCTGAATTATAGAATATTTTAAAATGCAGTTTTATTTTTCCATGTACAATATCTTAGGCTAGCTAGCTATGGATTGTTTAGCAAGAAGATTCTACACAAATAAAGAGTCCAAGAATCTAAAGTAATTTCAATCTCGAGTATAAAATAATTCAGATCACTAGATCTACAAAAACATGAAAACCTTTTTATCTCTTTAACTCTCAAAATAGAGCAAATTAAGGCCCATGAACCATTGTTTATGGATCAATATTCTGGGTCAGTTCTGTAGAAATATAATTTAGACTAGAGCCAGGCCCAAACAGGCCTAAGTATAAAAAATATTAACGAATTCATATGAATATTTAATTATTTAAATTAGGCTGCAGTGACTGTATCGCTGGCACCACTCTGTCCACTTGGTCCTGTACCTGCCATAAGAATGGCAATTCTTTTGCATTTTGAAGCACATAAGCATGACTGTGAACATCTCTGTTGATCTCAGATGCTGACATACAGACTTCCACCAGTTAGTAAAGCCAGATCCCTTCATTTGATATTCCTCAACTTGACATCACTGGTTCCTGTTGTAATCTGGAACCAGCTGGAGCAGTGCATATCCATGGCAACCATCAGTATAACCAATTCCTTCACTCACCTAGTAACATGAAATAATACAGTATCCTTTATAACACACAGCAGCTAACAAGATTTGGTTTTGCTCCTTGATTATACATTATTGTGGGTTGGCCCTCAGCCTCTTCTCAACAGAAATCCTACTGCAACCCAACACTACTATGTTAAATGAAGCTGTCACTCATGGTGGATGCAAGTAGCTATACCTAAGAAAGCTGCTTATTCTTGGCCCATTTACACACTTTAGTGAAATGGAGAGATATCTGTTTCCATGGCTAAAAAGCAGACTGTTTACACAGTTAACTGGGATAAATGAGACCTATGGAAGGCTTAAATTGAGTCTTCAAGCCTGTGGGTTAAAGCTAAATGATGCTTCCAAGCCTGGAATTATTCATACCCCTTCCAAAGACTATTAGTTTACTCATTTTCAAAGGTACCATTGAACAATAAATAAAATAAAACCTGGGTTTTCAAATTTCTATCATTATATTTGTGGTGATAAATATACATGTTTCTATTTACATTGAATGTATTATCCACACAGATGTGGTTCTAAAATAAGCATATTGGCCTAAAATCACTTCTGGTTCAATTTACTCTGAAAAGTTTTTATAACATGAAAAGAGTATTATTTATGAACATTACCATTTGAGAGCCACTGACCCAGACTAAAAAACGAAACACAAAGATAGTCTAAATACGATGTCTGGGCATAAAAACCTTCATGACTCTAATGTAACTCTCAAGTCCATCACCATGAAAAATAACACAATGTGGTAGTTAAGATGATGAAATCTTAGGTTTGAATCCAGGCTCTGAGTTCTCTTACTAGCTGTGTGTCTTTGGGCAATTCACTTGCCTATTTGTGCCTTGGTTTACTCACCTGTAAAATGGACATAAAAGAATCTACCTGATGTGGACTAAATTGTGTCCCCTCCAAAATTTATAGGTTGAATCCCTAAGCCCCATTGTGATTGCATTGGGGCCTTTGGAAGGTAATCAGATTTAGATGAGATCACGAGGGTGGGACCCTCATGATGGGATTAGTGCCCTTATAAGAAGAGACTGAAGAGACCTTTCTTCTCTCTCTGCCTTCTGCGGACACAGTGAGAAGGTAGCCATTTGAAGCCAGGCTGTCACTGGGGAACCAGATCAGCTGGCTATTTGATCTTGGACTTGTTAACCTCTGGAATTGTGAGAGATATCTGTTATTTAAACCACCCAGTTTATGGTATTTTGTTTTATGGCTGTTTGAGCTAAAACACCACCTTATTCTCTTTTTCATATTTTTATGAGCTGAAAATTATAAAGCATGCAAAATAATGCCTGAAATATAGCAAGTGTTTTCTGAATTGGTTTTCAAATGAAATTTTTTAAAAAAATAAATGAACGGGTGGGAAATTCTAAAGTGTTTCTTTCAGGGTTTCAACCATTTTGTCTTATAATCTTAATAATCTTTTAAAAAAATTGTTACCATGACAAGTGAGCTAATATATATGAAGTTATCTGACATAGAATCTGATACACCCATCTCTAGGGCATTTGTAACCACAGTTGTCTGCTATAAAAATGCTTGTTTTATTAATACTTGAGTTTGAGACTTGTTTCATCAGACCCACATCAACCTGTTCTTTGAAAAGCTGTAGTGAAAATCCTGGCCATCTGCCTTGTCCGTTCAAGTAGACATGGCCTATTGTGGCCCCAAGGAACAATGATCTCACTCAGTCCACTGGGCATTGGTTTTATGTAGTCTTAAGTAGAATTGCATCTTACGCTGGGATTTGGTTGTAGCTAGGTGGTACATTGGAGAAGGCAATGGCACTCCACTCCAATACTCTCGCCTGGAAAATCCCATGGACAGAGGAGCCTGGTAGGCTGCAGTCCATGAGGTTGCTAAGAGTCGGACACGACTGAGCGACTTCACTTTCACTTTTCACTTTCATGCATTGGAGAAGGAAATGGCAACCCACTCCAGTGTTCTTGCCTGGAGAATCCCAGGGACAGAGGAGCCTGGTAGGAGGCCATCTATGGGGTCACACAGAGTCGGACACGACTGAAGCGACTTAGCAGCAGCAGCAGCAGGTGGTACATTAAATGCATATAGAAGACTGTTCTTTGTATCTTGCTAACTAACTTAGCAGTCAAGCTGGATTTTACCCCATAACTTTCTTTAGCTCTCCTTCCTCTTCTCTCCACTCTCCCTCCAGGTGGGGGTGGGGGTGGAAGTGTGTGCACACATATATGCTTATCATTGAGCAAGCCGCCCAGAGTCTGCACATTAACCATTCTCTTTTTATGAAATAGTTGTATAAGATACAGAGAAAGAAAGAACATTCAGTTACAAACTTCCCAAGTTTGCAACCCACAAGCTGGTTCACCAGAACCCAGAGAACATCCTTTGTTTCACAATTAGGCAAGAGATATAGTAGAAAAACCCCAACTTGTTTCCTTTCTATGTAGGACTCAGAAACTAGCCATTTTATATTGCTTTGTGGTTTAGTTTTCAGATTTTCCTACAGGTCTATTCAGATTAACTTGGCCAAAGGAAATGCCTCCTCTGAGATACTGCATGAAGCATAAGCTTAGGAAGATTGGGAAGGCCTTTAAAAAGAATATCATATATTTTTCACATGTCATTAGCTTGTACTTTGTGTGATAACAAAGTGAAGCCATCTGATTTTCAAATACTTGAATCAACATCGTCAACTCAGTTGATCACTTGTGAAAAAAACAGCATCTTTGGTGTGTGTGGGGGGGTTTGTCTAGGTACAGGAGATAAATACAGATTTTATATAAACCATCTATTTCATTTAAAAAGAGGTAACAAGAGGTAGCAACCTTCCTATTTTCATGAAGAAAAGAAATGAGTATTTAAACCCACCCTTTCTTTGCATATGCCTTGTGATAGATAGACACGCTTTTGAATAAAACTGCCTAGAAGTTTTTCAGACTAACTGTGACTACAGCTTTTGGTTAGGTTTCCTGTCCCAGGAAAGGTTAAGATACTTAAGAAACAGAGGGTCTTTGCATGTCCCTAAGCTTACTGTTCATTGACACAGCGGGTACAGCAAATAGTTTGCACTAAGAGCCACCACTGAGGGGTTTAAGCAGTGATGAGAAAAGCTTGGATTGTGTTCTGAAGTCATTATAATAAGAACCTTGTTCCCTCTCCCAAGACTCATACTGTGAGGGCTTCTTCTATCTATAAAAGTTGATTTTGCTCAAATCAGCTTTCCCTCAGCAGGCTGCTTGTTTGGCCAATAAAGGCAGAATAACTGTTGACGTGGTTAGGATTGAAAGAGTGAGCCCGGGCACCTGTTCTCATTAGCCCTCCATCTCTTTATGGTGATGAACACAGAAGGAGTCTGAGAGCTACCACTGCAGACTGTGAAGGACCAGGGTTTAGCTCCCTTTAGTCCACCACCTGGGGACAGAGGGTTGGCCCCTGTTTCATTTAAGGGCATGCATGCCAAGTCACGGAGAAGGCAATGGCATCCCACTCCAGTACTCTTGCCTGGAAAATCCCATGGACAGAGAAGCCTGGAAGGCTGAAGTCCATGGGGTTGCTGAGGGTTGGACACGACTGAGCAACTTCACTTTCACTTTTCACTTTCATGCATTGGAGAAGGAAATGGCAACCCACTCCAGTGTTCTTGCCTGGAGAATCCCAGGGACGAGGGAGCCTGGTGGGCTGCTGTCCATGGGGTCGCACAGAGTCGGACATGACTGAAGTGACTTAGCAGCAGCATGCTAAGTCAATTTAGTTGTTTCCGACTCTTTGCAACCCTATGGACTGTAGCTCACCAGGCTCCTCTGTCCATGGGATTCTCTAGGCAAGAATACTGGAGTGGATTGCCATGCCCTTCTGCATGAGGTCTTCCCAACCCAGGGATCAAACCTCTGTCTCTTATGTCTCCTGCACTGGCAGTCAGGTTCTTTACCACTAGCACCACTTAGAAAGTCCTCACTTAAGGGCTTTGAGGGTCTATTGGGAAAAACAGAAGTAATGAAGAAAGGGCTTACTGAATAAATGAAAAAACTGTCAGGCAGTAGCCAGAATAGATGAGGCGGGATTACTCAGCTGCGTTAGTAAAGCCAATAAGAATTAACAATAAATAGCAATGCCTTATCATGACCTGATTGGATCCTGGGAGATCCTTCCATAGACCCAAGTATGACATTCGTCCTCCCGCCACCCATTAGCGTTCTTTATTCTCTGCTCCTTTCTGTATTATAAGACTCAGTCCTGGTTCTTAGAACACAGCAGGAATGCTTATGGCCCAGGGCCTTTGCCTTAGCCCTGCCTGCGGCTTCAAACACCCTCTCCCCAGACTGATTCTTAGCCAACTCCCTCATCCAAGACTGGAGTCTGCTCCCATTTCACCTTCTTGTTGCCATTCCCAGGCACCCACATGCCCTCATGATCCTTCTCGCCCTGCCTTACTTCTACAGCACTTATCCCCTTCTACAACGCCACTTAGCTTACTTATTTATGATGCTGTTATTTATTTTCTGCCCACCTACCACCTCTCCCAATGCAGGCTGAAGAAGGGCAGGGATCTTTGATGCTTCGTTCACTGGTGTAACCCAAGCACTTAGAACAGTGTCTGGCACATCGTAGGGGATTCATAAATACTTGTGGAATGAATGATGAGGAGATCTAGGCATGTACCATCATCATTATTAATATTATTTCTAGTAATAGTATTTTATCACGCTTAGACATTTTATTAATCATTGACTTGATAGTGTATAGATGGCAAATATCAGACCTGGGACTCCAACTGAGCTCACTGAGATTAGTAGCTTATGTCTAGTAACTTCAAAGAATGCTTAAATAAGATGGGTCACTTGTAGATAGATTCCAAAACAGGAAACATACAAGGATATTATTGAAAATATTCAAACCACAATTCAGAGCAAAGTGCCTTTCCCATCTTGCTCCTTTCTATGCCCCCCCCCACCCTGCTTCTCCACTTGATCAACATCCAAGTTTCTTATATTTAACAGGTAAACTCTTCAAGATAAAAACGTTTGTTTTCACTGATGTGTGCCAGTGTTGCTCTGGGAAAGAAAAAAGTTGTTAGCCCACTATACAAGGGTGTACTGTCATCCAACTCTCTCGTCATAATAATGATAATGTTTCTCTTCTGCCTCAGTTGGACTCCTAGTCACATGACAGCAAGTGATGGGCGCTGGAATCCGAGCCCACCCATAGCAGTTGAGGTTTAAGTAGAACACGAACTAACTATGATCCAGAGTCTTTGTTTGAGGAGCAGGAGTTAAAGTGTGAGATGCTCACATTTTATTAATAGCAGTAAACAGACAAGCAGGCAGAGGGGCCTTCAAGTGAAAAGGGAGAGAGCAGAGTCCGGGATCCAGAGGGCAGTACAGGGAGGACAGGCCCACTCTCAGACAGAGCCAGGAGCATGAGGTCTGAGTACAAATGGATTTCCTCTGTTGTCTGTCACTTCCCAGGGGATTTGTAAATAATGTCAGCAGGAGCTTGTGTTTGCTTGCAAATGCATTCCTGAATGTTAGGGACCACGTTGATTGTTTCCCTTAATGTCCTGTAACTCTGGGGGTGCAATCTGATGGGAGTCGGCAGGAGCCATGGATCATTTCTGTGGAGCTGGTCCAGCCTAGTATTCCTGATGAAATACACAAAGATAGCGAAGCCTGGCCTGAAAGATTGGTGACCAATCCTTCTCAACCCAAAGAGCCCTGATGTCAGGTTGCTGGTTTCTTTTCATGAGACACTCCCTCTGGGAGAAGGCCCTAGCTCTTCCCTCTTCATATGGCCAGTAGGACAGATGTGTGGGATTCTGAAAAATTATGCAGTCCTTCTTTAAACAAGAACAAGAAGCATATTCCTTACTGTGAGGCGTGGTGGCTCGGTGGAATGGACCCACCGGGGGAACCTTCCACAGTCAAGGTAAGGAGGAGGGAGTCACTCTCCTGCACATGGGCTGGAAGGGACACCTGCTTCTGCCCTCGAAGTTCTGGACAGGGTGTCCTTGGAGCATGAGGAATCGGGATGAGAATGTCACAGTCAAGATTCACAGTGGAGGTGGACATGTCACACATTCTGGGAGAGTAAATATATTTGACTTTTTTCTCTGAATGTTTTTGGTTTCAGTTTGAAGAAGAAAGAAGCTTGTCTAATCCTATTTTGCTTAGGCAGATATCCAAGAGAGTGAGATGAGCCCTCAGTAAAATTGAAACTTAAGTGCTTTTTATTTCCACCCTTCCAACCCCTCCCTGAGCCCCTTTCCTCTCTGTCTCCGGGGCTCCTCCTAATTACCATGAGCCCCCAGCACACTGGATCTGGGCCTGCTCTGATGAAACTACCAGCCTGAGAAGCTGTTCCTCTCTGAGGGGTTTATCGCTGTGTCCTCAACTAGAGAAATGTTGCTTGCAAGAAAACAAAACCCACTCAAACTAGATTAAATAAAGATTGACTGTAAGTGTCTAAGAGGAAACCTCAAGAACATTCAAAGACAGGAAACAAAGCATGACGTAAGCTGACTGGAAATGAAGCTGGAAGTGGTTTTGGGAAGCCAGAATCTGAAGACATGACCACTCGACTACTTTTCTGTCTACTTATTTCCAGGCTCAATCAATCAATCATGTCTCATTCGCTGTTCCTCTCTGGCTCTTGCTTCTCTTTCCTTCCTCCCTTTCTTACCCTTTCCTCTCAGATGGCTTGCTTTACTTTTAAATGACTCAACTTGGTCTGACTGTATGATCTCGAGTTAATTAAGTCCCTGCCATCTTCCAACTACAGTCTCTGCACCTGAGTTTAATTTTTTTAATTTATTTTTAATTGGAGAAAAACTGCTTTACAATGTTGTGTTAGTTTCTGCCGTACAGCAACGTGAATCACCTATATGTATACATATAGACCTTCCCTCTCGAGTCTCCCTCCCACCTCACCCCGCATCCCAGCCCTCTAGGTCGTCACAGAGCACCCAGCTGGTCTCCCTGTTCAGTTTAATTTCTAAAAACCAAGTCTGATTAGCCATTGGTCACTCAGTGAATTGGCTCCTTGCCCCTGGATGATGGTGGGACCTGCTCCCTGGGCAATGATGGGATGTGGCCTGAATTAAGGGAGGAGGGTGAAGAAATTAGGAAAAGGCTTTGTCAACCTGAGAGACCTAGGGCTGTCTCTTCTAGCTGTGAGCAGGGCCAGGGGAGTGGAACGTGTATATCAGGCATCTTTGACATTATCTATTGACAACAGATGTTGATATTATCTACTGATAATGCTGTAGGACAAACCACTCCAGAAAGCAGTGGCGTAAAGCTGTAGGCATTTATTAAGCTCAGTAGCCTGTGGGTTGCCTGGATGGTTCTTCTGTCTTGACTAGGCTTGGGAATGTGCCAAGGGCTCAGCTGGCTGGCAGCTGATCCAAAACAACCTCAGCTCAAACAACAGAAGTAACTATGACCAGAGGGTCCTGTGTTTTATCCTCCATTGGACTGGCTCAGGCATGTTCCTCGTGATGATGGCTGAAGTGGAAGAATGGAAACAAAAACACTCGAGGGTGTTTTCAAGTTCTGTATGGGTCACATTTGCTAACATCCCCGTGGCCAAAGAAACTCACATGTCGAGACTCGGGGGCAAGGAAATAGAACCTGCCTGTTTAGTCAGAGAAATAGAACTATCAAATCACATGCCAAGGGAGGTTGGATACAGAGGTAGAGAAATCGGAGCTATTAATGCAATCATTTGCTGCATCATGACAACAGACTCACTGGCATGTACAACAGCAAGTCTAGGTACACATCCTTTCCCAGCAAGTTTTGTACAGGATCTTTTGATAGTAATTCCTGACCACAAATAATGAATTTTGAATCCTTCTTAAATAACAGCAAGTCAGGTGTCTCTAAAGTAAAGAATAAATTTAAAAAATAGCTAGAACACAGAACCAAGATAACGGAGGGCATTGGATGTTCTCTACCTCCCCCCTCCCCTGCCTGTAATTCGCACACAACATACCTAGGCTTGCTTTCTAATTCACTGGATTAAAAACAAAAGCTTATTAATTTAATTGTGTTTCCTAAATAGCTGAAAGCTGAGCATGTGTAACCCTACGCCTCTCAAATTAGAGGCTGTGTCATCAGTGACTTCTCTTCCCTCCTGGTGGTGTCTGGATTCTATGTCCATGCAATGGGGCCTAGTTATTTGTTTGCTTTTCTGATAGGAATGAAAAGAATACAGCTTTTGTAAGTGGCCTTTTATAAGTTAGCTCCTGAGATAGATAATCCAGTCTGGGGCTTATTCTGGTCTTCTGTTCCTTTTCTTAGATTCATAGAGTAATAAAATGTCTGGACTAGATGGGGCTTAGAAATCATCCACCATTTCCCAACCTTTAGTTATTCCCATAAACCACTCACTATTTTGTAACATCTGTCCACTCTGTAGTATTTTGAATTAAGTTAACTCAATTTCAAAACCTAAATTAATTCATTTTTAAAAATTTATATCGTGGCCATAAGCTGAAAACTCAGTGTTATCTGATGTAATAGAAAATGACCATAAAATAAACAAAATGAAAACATCACATTGTTATGAAATTCTGTCCAGATGCTTGGGCCTTCAGCCTGCCCAGTCTTTACTAAAAAGGAAGCTTAGCAAATGTGAAGGAAGTGTTAAAGAAATATTATCCTCAAACTGATGCATTCTCTCTGATGGAGTCTGGAAGATGTAGAGAGGCTTGAAAAAGTCATGACTTTCTCAGTGTCCAGTTCAGCACTACTTAATGCCCTGTTCCTGTACGCTTCAGTCATCTCGGACTTTCTGAGTTGTGTGGACATCATACTGGAGGGGATGTCAATAGTCCAAATCCCTCCATTCACAGATGAAGGAGCCCAGGCCTCCTCTTACGCCTTCCTCATGGTTGCCTTTGTACTGTGTCACTACCAACTTGCCTAACATTTAGGCTAGGGGGAGGGAAAAGAAATGAACTGCAAAAGAAGTAAAACACAGAGCTGGTGGGTAATGCTTTCAATTCTACGAAATCGGAGCTTACCTGGTTTTCAATTATATCTTCTTTTCCTGGTCTCCTTTCCTAGAGGACGTTGGCTGTAGCCTATTGAAAGAAACAGAAAGACCCCCTTTCTTCCATAAAGAAGACTTCTGCCTGGATTTACTGCTATCTAGGCCTGTTGGATCAGGAACCTTCTAGACTGTCCACGGAATTCTCTAAGCCAGAATACTGGAGTGGGTAGCCTTTCAGTTCTCGAGGGGATCTTCCCAACCCCGGGATCTCCCTCTTTACAGGCAGATTCTTTACCAACTGAGCCACAAGGGAAGCCCAAGAATACTGGAGTGGGTAGCTTGTCCCTTCTCCAGAGGATCTTCCTGACCCAGGAATTCAACCAGGGTCTCCTGCATTGCAGGTGGGTTCTTTACCAACTGAGCTATCAGGGAAGCCCTTCTAGATAGATATACCCATACAAAAGGAGGTGTCTCTAGTTCTCTTGCCCAGAAAAGCATTGTGTCAGAAAAAAAGGGTCAAAAAAGCAGGGCTATGTAAGTCTTAATTCCTTGGAGTAAGCCATAGGAGCTGTGCTAATGGCATTCTAAATCCTCCATGTCAAACTGTGGATTTTCAAAATAAGGTGTAGAAATCCTCTTTGTCTCCTTATCTTTCCAAGATGAAATTTTAGTTGAAAATCCTTTCTTTAAAGAAATAAATAGGATAAATGTAGTCATACACTCAACTAAGCTCTTTATTCCATTGCCTATGATTTGGAATAAGCTATAATGCAAAAAAGCAAAATGGCTGTCTGAGGAGGCCTTACAAATAGCTGTGAAAAGAAGAGAAGTGAAAAGCAAAGGAGAAAAGGAAAAATAAACCCATTTGAATGCAGAATTCCAAAGAATAGCAAGGAGAGATAAGAAAGCCTTCCTCAGTGATCAGTGAAAAGAAATAGAGAAAAATAATAGAATGGGAGAGACTAAAGATCTCTTCAAGAAAATTAGAGATACCAAGGGAACATTTCATGCAAAGGTGGACTCAATAAAGGACAGAAATAGTATGGACCTAACATAAGCAGAAGACATTAAGAGGTGGCAAGAATACACAGAAGAACTGTACAAAAAATATCTTCACGATCCAGATAATCATGATGGTGTGATCACTCGCCTAGAGCCAGACATCCTGGAATGTGAAATCAAGTGGGCCTTAGGAAGCATCACTATGAACAAAGCTAGTGGAGGTGATGGAATTCCAGTTGAGCTATTTCAAATCCTAAAAGATGATGCTGTAAAAGTGCTGCACTCAATATGTCAGCACATTTGGAAAACTCAGCAGTGGCCACAGGACTGGAAAAAAGGTCAGTTTTCATTCCAATCCCAAAGAAAGGCAATGCCAAAGAATGCTCAAACTACCACACAATTGCACTCATCTCACACGCTAGTAAAGTAATACTCAAAATTCTCCAAGCCAGGCTTCAGCAATACATGAACCGTGAACTTCCAGATGTTCAAGCTGGTTCAAGAAAAGGCAGAGGAACCAGAGATCAAATTGCCAACATCTGCTGGATCATCAAAAAAGCAAGAGAGTTGCAGAAAAACATTTATTTCTGCTTTATTGACTATGCCAAAGCCTTTAACACAATTCAAAAGCTTATTGTGTGGATCACAATAAACTGTGGAAAATTCTGAAAGAGATGGGAATAACAGACCACCTGACCTGCCTCTTGAGAAACCTATATGCAGATCAGGAAGCAACAGTTAGAACTGGACATGGAACAACAGACTGGTTCCAAATAGGAAAAGGAGTACGTCAAGACTGTGTATATCATCACCCTGCTTATTTAAATTATATGCAGAGTACACAACACTGGGCTGGATGAAGCACAAGAATCAAGATTGCCGGGAGAAATATCAATAACCTCAGATATGCAGATGACACCACCCTTATGGCAGAAAGTGAAGAAGAACTGAAGAGCCTCTTGATGAAAGTGAAAGAGGAGAGTGAAAAAGTTGGCTTAAAGCTCAACATTCAGAAAACTAAGATCATGGCATCCGGTCCCATCACTTCGTGGGGAATAGATGGGGAAACAGTGGCTGACTTTATTTTGGGGGGCTTCAAAATCACTGCAGATGAAATTAAAAGATGGAGAGTTATGATCAACCTAGACAGCATATTAAAAAGCAGAGACATTACTTTGCCAATAAAGGTCCATCTAGTCAAGGCTATGGTTTTTCCAGTAGTCATTTGTGTATGTGAGAGTTGGACTATAAAGAAAGCTGAGCAGTGAAGAATTGATGCTTTTGAATTGTGGTGTTGGAGAAGACTCTTGAGAGTCCCTTGGACTGCAAGGAGGTCCATCATAAAGGAGATCAGTCCTGGGTGTTCATTGGAAGGACTGATGTTGGAGCTGAAACTCCAATACTTTGGCCTCCTGATGTGAAGAACGGACTCATTGGAAAAGACCCTGGTACTGGGAAAGATTAAGGGCAGGCAGAGAAGGGGACAACAGAGGATGAGATGGTTGGATGGCATCACCGACTCAATGGACATGACTTTGGGTAGACTCCAGGAGTCAGCGATGGACAGGGAGGCCTGGCGTGCTGCAGTCCATGGGGGTCACAAAGAGTCAAGACACGACTGAGCGACTAAACTGAACTGAACTGATTGAGGCATTTCTTCAGCCATGTATGAAAGAGACTATCTTCTTGAAATATTCTTCTTCGTATTTTTAAACATGATGTTCATTTTATCAAATACTGGTTTCATTTTGAATTTCTCATGCTTTTTGAAATCAATATGATGTACATATTAAGAAAATAAATGCTTCTTTCCCCCGTGCCTTACAGAGTAAAATCAAAAGAGCAAGTGTCCATCTTTGAGACAAGGATACCAGCACCTGATACCTATTATATGAATCAGATTTTTTTCTTCACACTTTGAATTTTAGTGTTCCATACATGTGTTACCTGATCTGAACAGCTTGGACTATTATTTGTGTTAATGAAAGCAAGAAACATTCAGATGTCTATCAGTCTGTCTTTACATTTGTTCACAATTGAGATTCCTCTCAACCCCATGTTGGCTCTTTCTCCAAAAGCAGAGGTAAGAGACTTTATAGTTGAGCAAGTTTTCATGGACATCCTGACCCTGTTCTTACTGTCTTTGAAATACTGACAGAGGTACTAAAGCTTTCTGAGCCTCACTCCTTCACCTTTCAGTGGGGCAGTAAGATCAATCGTGTTAGAGTATTATAAAGATTAGAACAGGTGATGGAAGTAAAGCTTGTAGCACAGGGCCTTTCCTTGAAGCTTGTGATAGGTGGTCACTAGCCTTATTACATTGGAAAGGCCATTTGAGATAGCGAGGAATACATACAGGCCTTGGGGTCAGAGAGGAGCAGGACCCATTTCTGCTTCATTCATAATTGCACCTCCAGAACCAATTCCCACTGGCGCAGAGGAGGAACTCATTATTTTGGGGGATGAATAAATGAATGGTTCTGGCATTATCCCTTATTAGCTGTGTGGTCCTGGGTAAGGCATTTCACTGCTCAGTGCAGTTTCCACAGCTGGAAGGGTAATACATTTGTTATGGACTTGCCGGGAAGCTTAAGTGTAACAGCTGATGTGAAGCGCCCAGCACTGAGGCCAGCACATGCTGTGCTTTCCACAGGTGTTTATTCCAAATTTCTACTGTCCTTCACTTTTGATGATCCCAAATAATGAACAGTTATCCCAAATAATCAGCAGTTCCTACAGAAGCATCCATTTTAAAAGTTGTCTTTTAAAATGGGCAGCAGTCAGTGTCAAGGAGCCCAGGATGTATGTAGGTGGCCTTTCATAAAAAATGTCAGGGTCTGAGAATAGCAGGATATCTAATTTGACCCTTTTGTGTTCCTGGGCAACTTCAAAGTAGTATAGTTTGGGTAAAGGCCAAGCCATGTGGGCATAAGGAGGATCCTGAAAAGAGGCATGGAAATTATCTTTTACCAAGACCTCACTTTCTCATTTTTTAAGGAACTATAAGGAAGGTTCCATTTCTTGTGTCAGTGTCAGTTGATTGGTTGTGCTTTTGGGAGTTTTGTCTTAAAAAGGATCCCAAGGCTTCCACCTCACAGAAGAGTATCATGATGAGTAGCAATGTCTGCCATGAGTTTAAGATGGGGTGTTATGACTGGTGTGCCATGGGATTTATACAATAGCATTCAGAAGGGAGATTTGCTGGTGGCTCAGAAGGTAAAGCGTCTGTCTACAATGAGGGAGACCCAGGTTTGATCCCTGGGTCGGGAGGATCCCCCGGAGAAGGAAATGGCAATCCACTCCAGTACTATTGCCTGGAAAATCCCATGGACAGAGGAGCCTGGTAGGCTACAGTTCATGGGATGGCAAAGAGTCGGACACGACTGAGTGACTTCACTTTCTTTCACTTTCTTACCCATGTCAGGCATGACCCCTTGCAAGTTAATAGCAAAAACAAATAACCAAACATCTATGTTTTCCCCCTCTCTTAGCTTTTTGCTCTTAATAAGAACCATCTCATATTAGCAGGTCATGGTGGCACTTAAGATCTTGAAGTAAATAGGAAAACAGATACTGACCCAGTGAAATTGATCACCTATAACCCTTACAGAAATGCCTGGCATTGCAGGTTAAATGTACAGAATGTGATATTCCTGCCCACATTCTTTTGGCAAATATTTGTTGATCATCTTCTAATTGCCAGGCAATGTTATGGCTGCTATAGTGAACTAAACAGACAAAAGCACTTTTCCCCATGCCTGTCATCTAGTGAGGGATACTGTTGACTTTTATTTTGGCTATTATAAAAATTTATGATTTCAAAAAAAAAAAAGACATTCCAGCCACTCCAGAACATGTACAGAAAAAGGAGGACTTTCTTACTCTCACCTGCGTAATCTGGTTGGTTATAACTACACAACCTCTCATTCTGGAGTCCAGTCATCCATTTCACTTCTACTCATCAATGCACTTTCAGCTTTCTGCCTTGTGATATGCCAGTGTGATCCACATAGATAAACCATAGAGAACCTGAATTCTCAGATGTTTCATCCCTTCTAATTTGGCCATAATTACTTAGATGTAGGTGCCCACTCTGTATCTGTACCCTCACCCTAGGCCTTCTGTGGCCTACTCTATCTATGATCAGCTTCTAGAACAGGGTTTTATTCACTTTGGGAGTAACTGGAAGCTTGGCCAAAGTTTCACAAGTGTGTTTACCCTACTGACTTGATAATAAGTAAAATCTGTACCATTAGTTTGAGTCAGAGGCCCCAGTTGGACAATTGAGCTTTGACCAGTGTAGACCTCTCATGCTTTCTATACTTACTAAAGAAAAAGAGCAACAGAGCCTCTGGCCCCTAAAACCCCAAAATTGTGATTCAACCTTGATGTCAGGTCAGATTTCACATTCCCAGTTGCCCCTTCCAGTCTCTTCATGCTACTCCAAGGCTCCAATGTAGCCTCCCAGGCACGGCATACACAAAATGTCAACACCTTTAATTATTGTGGACAGGGGACAGGGAAGCAAGTGTGATTTTATTAGCCAGGACTAACTGCAAGTGATAGAAACCCAATTCAAACTGACTTAAGGAAAAAAGGAATTTTATGGCTCATATAACTGAAGAATTCTGGTTTTAGGCATGACTGAATTGGGAATCTATTTCTCTTCTCTGTGATGGAGTCACTCCTGGGCAGGCTCTCTTCACTTGGTAGACTTATATTGCAATGTAAAAAGAAAACTTATCTTTAATATGGGTCCCAGAAAAAAATCTCGAGCCTTATGCTCATTGGTTCTTATTGGTCAGGCTAGGATCACGTATCCATCCTTGAACCAATCACTGCCATCAGGGGATAAAGTACATGGATAAATCTCTTTGAGATGGAACTGCAGCTCATTTCACCCAAACTTCTGGACTGTGAGTAGGGGAGGGACAGTTCCACAAAGGGAAACCAAGCTGCCATTACCAGAGGAAGGGGAAATGTTTACCAGACAGGTGGAACCATCAAACATCCTCTAGAGCAGTGGTCCCCAGCCTCTGGGATCTAATGCCTGTTGATCTGGGGTGGAGCTAATGTAATAATCATAGAAATAAAGTGCACAATAGATGTAATGTGCTTGAATCATGCAAAAACCATCCCCTACCCCAGCCCGTGGGAAAATTGTCTTCCATGAAACCAGTCCCTGGTGCCAAAAAGTTGGGGACTGCTGCACTAGAGGTACTGCACTGACTGTCACCAACAGAGGAAGGTGACAACATGTCATTTGGTGTGAAAGTGGCAATGACCACATGTTGACTTCGTGCAAAAGCGTTGGGAGAAAAACCACTCATGTCAGGCTCCAAAGCAGGGAATGAGGAAGTGCAGCGGGAGCTACCAGCCCACGTATTCCCGAACATCCACCTATGTGCCATCTTGGGGTTTATGTGCCCTGGAGTGTTTCCCTGGGAATATGAACCCCAGATACTGGTTGGGACCATTTTACAGTCCAGATAACTTATTCTCCATCCTAAAATCTGCTGCTTGTCCTGCCTTAAGGCACCTCATTCATCTTCATCTGTGGTAGACATCTGTAAGTTTGAGTCATAGCACCTTCTAGTACAGATAAATACTCTGAGCAAGGACATGGCTAGGAGCCATTACAAAACAATGTTTGGCACCAACTGCTGCATATAATGTTTACTGGCTCTTTGCTGATTTTACCAAATGAAGACTGTTTCTTACTGATTCATTTTTATTATCATTATCACTGTCACAAGGATCATCTAATTCATTTATACTGCACTTGTTGTAGAAGCTAGATGATGGTCCTTAAGGCTGATCCTGACTAGCAGCCTGCTTGGTGTCACTCAGGCTAGAGGGGCTATGGTAGTTCTCCTTCTTCAGAGCCCCTCAGATCAGATCAGTCGCTCAGTCATGTCCAACTCTTTGCGACCCCGTGAATCACAGCATGCCAGGCCTCCCTGTCCATCACCAACTCCCGGAGTTCACTCAGACTCACATCCATCGAGTCAGTGATGCCATCCAGCCACCTCATCCTCTGTCGTCCCCTTCTCCTCTTGCCCTCAGTGCCTCCCAGCATCAGAGTCTTTTCCAATGAGTCAACTCTTTGCATGAGGTGGCCAAAGTACTGGAGTTGCAGCTTTTTAGCATCATTCCTTCCAAAGAGATCCCAGGGCTGATCTCCTTCAGAATGGACTGGTTGGATCTCGTTGCAATCCAAGGGACTCTCAAGAGTCTTCTCCAACACCACAGTTCAAAAGCATCAATTCTTCGGTGCTCAGCCTTCTTCACAGTCCAACTCTCACATCCATACATGACCACAGGAAAAACCATAGCCTTGACTAGACGAACCTTTGTTGGCAAAGTAATGTCTCTGCTTTTGAATATGCTATCTAGGTTGGTCATAACTTTCCTTCCAAGGAGTAAGCGTCTTTTAATTTCATGGCTGCAGTCACCATCTGCAGTGATTTTGGAGCCCAGAAAAATAAAGTCTGACACTGTTTTCACTGTTTCCCCATCTATTTCCCATGAAGTGGTGGGACCAGATGCCATGATCTTCGTTTTCTGAATGTTGAGCTTTAAGCCAACTTTTTCACTCTCCACTTTCACTTTCATCAAGAGGCTTTTGAGTTCCTCTTCACTTTCTGCCATAAGGGTGGTGTCATCTGCATATCTGAGGTTATTGATATTTCTCCTGGCAATCTTGATTCCAGCTTGTGTTTCTTCCAGCATTTCTCATGATGTACTCTGCATAGAAGTTAAATAAACAGGGTGACAATATACAGCCTTGACGAACTCCTTTTCCTGTTCTGTTGTCCCATGGCCAGTTCTAACTGTTGCTTCCTGACCTGCATACAAATTTCTCAAGAGGCAGATCAGGTGGTCTGGTATTCCCATCTCTTTCAGAATTTTCCACAGTTTATTGTGATCCACAGTGCTCATATCACCCAATAAATGTGAAGTCTGTTCCCTTTCTGTGTCGCCTACTGAACTGTGAGTTCCTTAGCAACAGGGACTGTCTCTTTAACCCCCCAGCATCTCTTGTATGCAACATATTATAACCACTCAACGAATGTTTGTAGAATAAGTGCTATGGTTAGTGATTGCAAAATAAAGAGCATTAAGACGTAATCCCTAACCTTGAGAAGCTTCAAGTCTATTAATTACAAAAATAATCACTGATGACACCTACTAATGTTAATCATTGTTGGTGTTAAAGTGCTGTGTGCTAGATACTGAGATAAGTGCTCTCCAACACTATCTCATTTAAAGATCTTGATGCTCTCCCCCATATATACCACTACCCTTTTACAGATGAGAAGGCTGAAGTTCATGGAGTAAGCTAACATAGCATCATTTGAAAATGGTGGAATCAGGATTTGAATCCAGATCTGCTGAATTAAAATGCCATGTTTCTAACCACTGAAGTAATACTACCATTCTATAAAGGCAGGATGGAAAAAAATTGGGAGAAGGTGGAATAAATCAATATTCACAGGATTGTCAGAGAGTTCCCAGAGCCAATTATGATGACATCAAAGCAAAGCAAATCTTATATAAAGATGATGAGTTCGTCCAATTTTGTAACTAGTAGGGAAACTAAGCAGAGATCCAGAAACGTGTTAATGACACTATCTGAAGACTCATGGAAATGTGCATAGGCCACCTGAAACTAGGAAGCACCTACTGTTCTCACTGGTTTTTTCCTCAAGGCTAGAAGAAAGTTTTTTTCTCTAGTGGAGGAAGTGTCTGCATTTTCACTAAATATGGGGTCAGTGGGACTTCCCTGGCAGCCCAATAGTTAAGACTCCAAGCTTCCAATGCAAGGCATGTAAGTTCGATCCCTGGTTGAAGAACTAAGATCCCGCCTGTTGTGTGGCCAAAAATGAATACATAAATATGAGGTCAAAAGATGGATGAGTCCTGCCCCTCACAAGTTTATTTTACATTCTCCCAGAATGTAAAGAGAAATCACAGAATGACATTAAATAGAGATAGGGATCACACTTGCAAAAACTATGTGCACTTTGTCCCTTACCCCAAGCACTTCTTTCTGCTGCTCTTTGTCGGCTTCCACATAGAGATCTGAGCCAAAGCCAAAGAAAAGGGCAGCACAGGTCTGACAGCCCCAAAAGAGGTCAAGCCAGGAGGAAGCAGGTAGGATGGTTAGGGATCCTAAGCTTTGCTGAGGAGAGAAAAGCAAAATGAGCTAGTCCATGAGGCCTACAGCCAAGTGGGTATCAGAGACCCAGGCATCTGGTTGAGCACGAGACGCTTTCTTGCCAGGCGACAGGTAGGATTTCTGGAAACGACCTAAGGAAAAAGGTACCAGCAACTGCTTAGAGCTAGAACTGTCCAAGATGAGTAGGCTTGCAGAGCTGTGGCGGATGTTAGTGCTCAGCAACCAAACTGTGTTTAATGATCTCCTTTAGTCACTCAACAAACAGTTTTCACATGTGGATGTGTGTGAATGTGCTATGTGTATAGACTGAGCTGGGTGATGGGAAACCATAAAGAGATATGTTCCCACTGGGAATCTTATGTTGGACACAAAGACCAGTAAATTGGCAACAGTGGTACAGTACTGAGAGGCCCCCTCCACCCCATCCCCACCCCACCCTGCCAAAGGGGCAAACAAAGGGAGCTCTGGGATTATAAGGAAGACAGAATTACTAAGGAAAAAATTATTCATGACATTTGGTAAAGGAAGACTTTGTTCAAGGGGGCTACTGCAGTGAAATACTGTACTAGAAGAGAGAGACTGTGTTTGACTCTGAGTGAAAAATAAAAAGGAAGTTTATAGCCAGGCGCAGGGTGTGGGTCAGTGGATGGAAGATCACTAAGAGGAAACATCAGGAGTAAGGGGGGTTCTGGCTTACCTGACCTAATGTATTTTTACTGAAGACAGGCCAGGGTGATCACACTTCAGATGGAGGAGAGTGGAGGATGAGGAATGTGATCAAATGTTGATGGTGATCAGATACTGAGGATGGGGATTCTGGCTAAATGTACTTAGCAGAATTCTTGCTAAAATTGGACAAATGCAGAGACAAATGTGGAAGTGCGCAAATTGAGGTCACAGAAGAGCCTGAGTCGAATTTGGTCAAGTAGAGGATCTTTGTCAATACCTATCCCAGTCCTGGTCGAAAAGGAGCAGCAAGTTAGCCAAAAGCTAAGTGAGCACTGAAGAATGACTAGGATTCACCCTGGTGAAGCATGGAGGTAGAAGCAAGGTGTCAGAGGGGCTTAAAGGGAAGCATGACTCAAAATCAGGAAGTAAGAGAGAGCATGACATTTCTGGGAACTGCAAAAACTTGGTCTAGTTTGTGCTCAGAGGGAGAGGTAGAAAGTGGCAAGAGATGGCACCAAGCTAACTACCCTCGGAGTCTGGGCTTCATCCTGGAGTCAGTGAGGGCCTCTATCATTGGGTTTTCATTCCAGAGGAAGAAATGATCAGGACCCCTTACTGAGCTGTCTTGGATCAATAGTGACACAACTGCCAGCAACAAGAAAGATGCAAGCTCTTTGAGAACACCTGATTCCATCCACACCTGATCCTCTTGCAGGCACATCCAAAGGAAGCACTTTGACCATCTTTTCCTGGCCATTAAAACAGAGTCTTGGTAACCTAATATTATTAAAACCCTCATAAGTTGAGAGCATATCAAAAATCACATAATTTTTCCAGCCTAATTTTAATTTAGTAGACTCACGTTAGTGGCACCTGAGAATTACGTGGGGAAATCTTTCAAAGAAATATCGATGCCAGGGCCACCTTCAAAGATTCTGATTCAGTTATCTGGGGTGGAGCTGGGCATTGGCAGTTTTTAAAGATCCCTAGTGCTGTCAGGGCTGAGAACAGCTGCAGAGCACAGAGCCTAGCCACCTTAACTCCTGAGAAGGAAATGGACTCCCCTTGCCATCCTCCAAGTCCTCCAGCCAAGATTCTCGGTCAACTTTGCACACTTTCCCAGCAGATCTTCAGAAGCTGCCTATATCAGCTGCTATGACTGCTTCAAGCCCCACTCCTCTTTTACAAATAGATGCAAGAGGACCGTGTTCTAAAGCAGGCACAATACAGCTGGAACAGGAAGGCGACCTCGCCTACCCCTGGGCATTCACAGCCATCAGCACCATCTCACTTCCTGGGCTGTGTTGTCTGTGCAGCACTGAGGAGTTTTGTCAAGGATTTGTTTTCCCCTGGATTCACCCGGAAACTCCAAGCAGGCCTCATTAGCACATTACTCACGCTCACCCAAGTCCCACACATCACTTTCCTCCTCACCCCCACCTCCAGATTTTTTCTTTTTCTCTACTTGCTTGTTTATTCAGTGCAGTTGGGTTTTGTTCCCTGTGCCCCAAGAAGCACATTTTTTGGAATGGAAATGCTGCTGGAAAAAAAGCAGGTGGCTCCAGGCTCCAGGGTCCCAGCCCATTGCCCCTTGTCATCCTCCCCGTGAAATGCCATCCATCAGGAGCACTGAGTGACGGTCCTCCTAAATACTTCCCAAAGTGCTGCCCTGTTTTGCTCCTTCCACACTGAGACAGAAAATCATTAACTCAGAGCCCCTGGGTTGTTTCTTGCAGCAATTAACAGCTGCCCTGGTGTTAATTCCCAATCGATAGTCTCTCGATGTTGCTGCTCTTACAGCTGTCGGCTTCTGAACCCCACAGCACATTTTGAAAGTAACATGATGGGGCGATGAGACTCTGCCCCTCCTGAGCTTCTGGAAAGCCCTCACCAGGCTTCTTGGGGAGACCCGGTGCCCCAGGGACTCAGCCAGCCAGCAGGGGGCCCCACCCACCTCTTTCAGATGACAAACTCAGGAGATTGGCAGAACTGACTTCCCTCTGGAGTGGCAGCCCTAGGGATATTCATGAAGCTTTTGTTTGTTTATTTAGGCTTTTCTGGAATTCTTTTCTGTTTGTTTTGAGATGGCTGTATTTTTCCTTCACCTAAAAAAAAAAAAAAACCCGCTCATTCAAATCAGTCTATAATTTTAATCCCAGAACCACACAATTTCTCACATCTTGTCTGTGTTGCTTCCTCCAGCTCCCTGTGGACAGAATGAGACTCGAGAGGATGGTAAAATAATCCAACTGCCTCCCTGCAAGACAGGAGCCTGGATCGTGCCAGCCATCATGGCCTGCTACCTCCTAGTGGCAAACATCCTGCTGGTCAACCTCCTCATCGCTGTCTTTAAGTAAGAGGGTCTTTCTTCAGAACCCGTGGAATGGAGTAGGGAGACTAAGGCAGGAGGGGAGCATGATGTTGCGGAAAGCAAGGGTGTTTCTCACTTGATTGTCTCTGGTCTCTTTTTCAGCAATACATTTTTTGAGGTAAAATCAATATCCAATCAAGTGTGGAAGTTCCAGAGGTATCAGCTCATCATGACTTTCCATGAAAGGCCCGTTCTGCCCCCACCTCTGATCATATTCAGCCACATGACCATGATATTCCAGCACCTGTGTTGCCGATGGAGGAAACACGAGAGTGACCCAGATGAAAGGGACTATGGCCTGAGTAAGCTTTGAGTGACAACCCCCGGCAACTACAGAGCAGGAATCCCCACTGCTTCTATAAGCGATCATGCAAGACCACTGGGCATCTGGTTCCTCTTGCTTCCTGCCCACAGCTCTGAAGACTTGGGAGGGGTAGGAGGGTATGCTCGATGAAAAATGGTGCTGGAAACAAGACAGGAGAGGCTGCAACTGAACATTCTTAACCTCTCTGCTTTCTTAGTGAGATAAAACCAGACTCCAGCAGGGCTGTCTTAGCACCTTCATAGGTTCTAAGCTTCTTACTTGCCAGACATCCCACCACAAGATATATCAACCACGTTAATATGCTCCCAATGCTACTGTATATATAATTTAAGCATCCTGACGTGCAGAGTTGTAGGTGATTAAGTTTGACTTTCTATGATTGTTTTTGGATCTATAGTGTTTTTAGGTCTTAAACATTTCCCAAGCCTTAGGGGGTGTTCCTATATGACTTAAAGAGGAAACCAGCAGTTTTTTCCATAATCCAAGAATAAAAAAGACTTTCCACCAACCACTTTCTAGCCCACTATTTCTAAAAAGAGGTTCAATTGGGGAAATAATCCTTTATTATATAGAATTGTTCCACACATTGTAGAAGATTTAGAACATCCAGCCTCCACTCATTGAATACTAACAGTTCCTGCAAGTTCCTAAATGTCCCCTGGGTACACCCACTGTTAAGAACAGTAGGATCCAGCCCCATACAAGCAACCTCCTGTGGTTTCTCAAAGAGTGTCAAATAGACCACCTACACTAAATCTACTGAATCAGAGCCTTTAGGACTATGGCCCAAGAATCACCTCCAGGTGATTACTAGTGCAACTCAAGTTTAAAACCAAAGCCACTCAATAATCAACTGTTTCTTTAAGTCTGAAGCTTTTAACAACTTCTTTGACATAGCAATGCCTGACCTCTTCTGAGACATTAAAATTGGAAAGTTGGAGAGGGGTTAAGAATTCCAAAATTCACTGTTTCCATTTGAAATACCCATTTAGGCAAGTAGAAAGCTCAGGGGAGAAAAGGTTCAGATTTCCACTGGGCTCTTTCTACCACTGTATCAGTTACTAGTTTGTTTACTTGCTATAAACAGAACACCAGATACAATAACACAAATATATAAGGTTTTGCTTTAACTCACACAACAAAAAGTGAAAAGGTAAATAGCCCAGAGCTCAATAATGACTCACTAAAGTCAAAGACCCCACGCCTATTTTTAGACTCAACTATTCCCTGTCACACTGTCTTGTCTCACAGTAGCAAAATAGCTGCTGTACTTCCAGTCATCACATGTCCATGTTCAAGGCATAAAGAAGTATGAAGATGAAAAAAGGTAGAAAGAATCAACCACATACCTGTAGTTGATCAGGAAACCAGAATCTCTTTCCAATACCTTTGAAAGAAAAAGGCGGTGGAGGTGGGGTGGGGATTGAAATGTCAACCTTTTCCTGCAGCAGATTTTTTTTTTGTACCTTGAGCCAAACTGTGTTTCTTGGTTGCTACTCAAACTTCAAGGAATACTGGAAATATTTGGCTTTCCAGTCTCAATAGTTGGAAGAGGGAGGGGAAATTGGGTTACAAAGGGCTTTTAGTAAGGCAAATGAAAAATGTGTGTCTGCCACGCTCCTCAGCCCAGGAGTTTTTAATAAACCTTTCTCTGCATAGTTTCCCTTTCCTTTATTTAGCTACATTGTTATCCTTACAACATATATTATCCTAACCATTCTCTGCAGTAAGCCAGGTACACTTAGGTGAGATTCAGAGGTCCAAAATGAATCTAACACCCAGAAAGAGAACAATGATACCAGTCAGCTGACCAGGTTTGGATTTAGTTTGATCTCAGTGAAGGATCGAGGCACTTCCCTAACCTGACTTGAGTTAGGAATGTCATTAGGCCCACAAATCAGGTTCATTGCTTTTACTTCTCTGCCTCATATCTCTCATCTTTTCCACAGAGCTCTTCATAACTGATGATGAGCTCAAGAAAGTACATGATTTTGAAGAGCAGTGCATAGAGGAATATTTCAGAGAAAAGGATGATCGATTCAACTCGTCCAATGATGAGAGGATACGCGTGACTTCAGAAAGGTGTGTTCTCTGGGCGCATGTCTCCTGGGGATGTTTTATACCATGGCATGCTTTATCAATTGATTTTGTTTGCAGGACCACAAAGAAAACAGATCCCTCCGCCCCTTTTTGCTTATTTTTATTGTACAAGAAATCATTGAGCTTATGAGAGAACAGAACATTGTCTGAAATGTCTATAGATCAAAATCCCAGACTTGTAAGTCCTAGGTTTCCCAGCAGGCAGTAGAAGTTGCCTTCTTGGACACTGGAGATTGTTGAGTCCAGGACAGGGCAAGAGTTGTTGACTCAGACCAGAAATTGGAAAGTTCAGACCTAGACACAAATCAAGAGAGTCCCAGCCCAACTCAAGGCTCTCATCAAGTTTGTGTTTCATGTAGATCATTGAGCATCTTCTCCAAAGGTCAAGATGGTCCTAGTGCCTGGCTTATATGGGTGCTCGGTGCCTTCTGAATAAACAACAGCAAGAGACTTGTGAATTAGAATAATTGTTGAGGGTGTTTTTTTCAATTTTTTTTTTTTTTAATTCTTATAGAACAAGGCAAAAACAAAGAAATAAAAGCAGATTTTTTTCTACTTACTTATTATACACTTTTAGATCTCACTGACCAAATAGGTTTATAGACCAGTAGGGCTGTAAGAAAAAAAATCTCAAAGAGAAGAGAATACTTTAAATTTAATAAATCTAACTTTATGCAAATAAATTTAAATTTTTCTGATTTTCCTCATTTTGCTGTAGTCTAATACAAACTTCATTCCAGACTGGCATATTCCAGCATTTGGGGCACTGCTTTTCTGAAGAACACCCCAAGTATTACAAAACACTAGTGTAACTTTAAATTTTAAGCACTTGCAATATAGAGATGGCAGAAGTTACTTATAAATAGTGGGGAAAAGGATGATACATTGATGACATCAGTTGATATACGACTCAGGCTTTTAAGATTTGAGTCAGTCACGTCTAGTTTTCATGAAATGGCATTTTGTCTGTTTAGCCACTTCATATGTTTTCTCTAAGGGCTCTGCAGAAATGACACAAATGGCATTTTTTTCTATCCCTGCCCATTATTTATTTAAGGAATGCAGTCTAGATGAGTGGTTATATACACACATGCCATTTAGTGATTATATCCATAGGTACTAGCCAATATTAATAAATTTTAAAGCCATGCACAGATTTTATACACATCTGTCATTGCAAACTAGAACATTTTATGATGATATGATGTGAAGCAATTTTCTAGCAAACAGAGGAAGAAGCTGCAAATCTGAAGACCTCTCTCATGCTAAGGCCTTGAAAAAGTTATTTATTAATGGACATATTAGCCATGTAGTTCCCATAAAATTGTGCCATGTGGACACTTTGTCCATTACTCAGGCATATTTGCAAAGCATGTGTCCAGGACCCTTTGCAATGGCTTTTTGTATTCAGAAAACCGCAGACCTGGGAGAAAAGAAAGATAGGGGGAGGAGTATTAAGATGCAGAGAAGTCCTTGTCTCTCTGGGGAACTAGCATGAGAGGTGCAGACACCAGGGCGTGCAAACTGTGGCCTGTCATAAAGCCCCTTTGAATGGGAACATGGAGGAGCTAGAGCACCTCCACCTGAGGCTCTCACCCCACATTTACAGATGCTTCCAGGAGACTTCTTCCCTGAGGCCCTCTTCCTCTCTGGGGAGTTACCGAGCCCCACCCTTCAGGAAGGTGACCAAGATGAACAATTCCCAGAAATCAGGACAGAGTGCAGGGCAGCCCTCCCTGTGACCTAGGCCTTAGCTGACCTTCTGGAGTAACAGGGCCCAGAGGGCCAGGGTGAGTTCACAGCTAAGCCCAGGTGCCAGAGAAGTGAATCTAAGCCCAGGCCTCATTCTGCTTCTGTAGCTTCTGTCTGTGTTTATTTGAAGTTCTGCTTTTGGTGGTGATGGTAGTAGTTTTGCATCTGCAAATGTACCAAAAACAATGTCTTTAAACACTAGAATTAGACTCAGTACAATAGAAACACCATGAGGTGCATCGGGGAATGGAGATCAACCAAGGGAGGGAGGGGATCCATATTACCCATTTCACACATTCTCCAGGACATGTCCTTTCTAAGTGGAGTGGCAGGTGAAATCACCTGTCCTGTTTTACATGAGCTAGCTGGCTAGCTAGGTAAATAGATAGATGGGTAGAGAGATGATAGATAAGTATATATAAACTCACATTTGAATACATATGTTAAATTTATATAAGTTAACTTCATATATTATATATTTTATACTTTTCTCCTCATATTAGATAACCTCAACACAGAGATTTGAAATCAGAAAACTTAAGAGCTGGTTCTTTGCTCTGTTTCTCCCCTTGCTACTACCTTTAAAATACAGTTAATTTATTCAAGTTCTATTTGCATGAATCTCTTTAGAAGTAAAAATGTACTTCTATAATTGTCTATTTAAATGGATAATTATTAAATTATATTTTTGTCACCAAATAGTATGTATAGGAAGGACCCAATACAATATTCAGGAGATCATTAACACCTTGGAGGAACTGATTCTGAGAAACTCTTGTCTTTGCCATTTTTATATAGCAATGACCATGATGTATCTAAAGCAATACAATTCCAAAATATAGTGAGCTAATTGATTGTAACCAATGCCGTTACTTATTTGGGACAATATCTAGCTAGTGATAATTATATTAAAATAGCCAAAATTTTAAGCTGTTAAGCAACATTGGTAACTACCTTCTTTTCTGAGGATTTTTTACCCTGGCTTACAATAACCAATCCTTGGAGTTTGTGCCATCAAATTCTGTGCTCATCATCCTTTACCTAGTGGGTTCTGTTTCAATACATGTATACTGGGGCTTTTACTGTGTACCAGGCAATAAGGCAGAGCTCTGTCCTCAAAAAGCACAGTCTCACTGAGTTCTAGTGTACACCCAAGGCAGGAACAGCCAGAAACATCTAACTCACAGTTGTCAAACCTTAGAAGGCCGTAAAATCATCTGGAAAGCTTGTTGCAAGACAGGTTTCTGGGCATCCACCTACATCCTTGGTTTCTTTTTTTTTATATATATATATATCTCCTTGGTTTCTGATTCACCGTGTCTACAGTGGGGCCTGAGAATTTGCATTTCTAACAAGTTTCCAGTAATGCTGATGGTAATGCTAGTCCTGCACCACACTTTGGGGACACTAATGGAATATAATGGATAAGCTTAAGGTCCCAAGTAGGATAGGACAGTGCAGAATTATTCACTGTGGAACATACATCAATAAAATTCGGTACCTTACATTTGGAACAGTTCTGGAGGTCATTAAATACAGATTGTGTGTGTGTGAAAGTCAGTCCTTCATGTCCGACTTTTTACGACCCCATGGACTATAGTCCATGGAATTCTCCAAGCCAGAATGCTAGAGTAGGTAGTCTTTCCCTTCTCCAGGGGATCTTCCCAACCCAGGTCTCCCACATTGCAGGAGGATTCTTCACCAGCTGAACCAGAAGGGAAGCCCAAGAACAGATTACTTGTACCCAAAGCAGTGTTTCTCCCACACACCTGACCAGCAGCAATTTAACAAGCATGTACTGAGCAGGGCCTGGGGTTGGAGTGGGGATAGAAGGATTTTGCTTTGAAAGAATGTATGATCCAGTTACAGTCAGCCTCTAAAGCACCTCCTGAAGGAGGAGAAGCTGCCTTAGATACCAGCCTCATGAATAAATACAGAAAAAATTACATTCTACTGTCTCTGAAAAAATGTTTCACATATGGTAATATCACCATCATCTCCCATTTGCTTTATCGTTTCTAAACTAAATATCCCAAAATCCTTTAACCACTTAGCATGTGTACAGCAGATCTTCCACTACCCTGCCCACTTTCTCAATATACACTTTGAATTTTCAACATCACCCTTTAAATGTGGTATCTAAATGGAACCTAATTCTGTGTTATAGTTAGAGCCTAGACTCAATGCCTTTATTCATTCACTTACTGTTTTTAATTATCTACCATATGCTAACCTAATACTTACAGAGTACAATAGGAAAAGAACATGTAACAAGGGAAAGAACATAGTAAAATGGAAAGATTTTAATACTAATTCTGCAGTAACTAGCTGTGTGACCTTGAACAAGTTACTTAACTCCTCTGAACCTATGTCCCAATCAGTAAAATGGGGACATACCTGTGGTATTAATACCTAACTAAAATTTTAAAAGTTACTGAAATAACATACATGAAATATTATGTTTTAACTGGTAGTTATTATTTTTGGATCTACACATTTTATTTGCTATGGGATTGCATTACTATCATAGCAGCCAAGTCATATCTTTGGTTCAGAGTGAGCCTACAATTAATTAAAACCAAGCCTTTTTTACATCAGATATTTCAAATATCTTCCAACTTCTTTGGAAATGTTTGTTTCTAACCTAAAATCAAGACTTAGCATTCATTGCTATGAAATTTGTCTTTAATTCCACTTCCTCTTTGTGTGCTCAGTCACTTCAGTCATGTCCAAATCTTTGCAACACCATGGATTATATAGCCTGCCAGGCTCCTCTGTCCATAGAATTCTCCAGGCAAGAATACTACAGTGGGTTGCCATGCCCTCCTTCAGGGGATCTTCCTGACCCAGGGATAGAACCCGCATCTCTTAGGTCTCCTGCATTGGCAGATGGTTTCTTTACCACTAGCACCACCGGAGTCCCCACCTCCCACCCTCCACTTTGGCTCATTATTATAGCATTTTAAGGATGACTTTGGATCCTGATTTTATTGTCTGTCTACTAATTTTTCATCCCATTGTTTTTATATCATTGTTTGCTTGATAAATATACCTGCTATGCCTTCAACATAATCTACCAAAATCTCACCAGCATGAATCAAGTGAACCAAGACAGAACTAAGATACTGCATGACTCCAGTGAATCAGGTGAACCAAGACAGAACTGAGATATCGCATGACTCCAAAAACTATCTTTCATGATGATACCAGTCCATGTTATACCATCTCTCACTTGGTTAATCAGCCAGCCAAGTATTCACATTTCTCCAGTCAACCGAGTGTATCAACCCATTTACTAAAATCACAATTTACTTTATGAAAAATATTGTGCATCTATGTTTCTTTGTTAGTCTAGATTATCAAAAGAGAGACAAGATTAATACTGAGCCTCCTGTTAATTAATCCTGTCTCTTTAAAGTGCCCAAAAGATAGCATCAGCTTAATTACTTAAAATGGGCTTCCCAGATGGCTCAGTGGTAAAGAATCCACCTGCCAATGCAGGAGACTCAGGACACATGGGTTCAATCCCTAGGTTGGGGAGATCCCCTGGAGAAGGAAATGGCAATCTGTTCCAGTATTCTTGCCTGGGAAATCCCATGGACAGAGAATCCTGGTGGGCCACAGTCCATGGGGTTGCAAAAGAGTCGTACCTGACTTAGTGACTAAACAACAACAAGCCATTCTACAATGCTGCCTAGAATTGATGTTAAACTCCCATAATTCATAGAATCAGGAATGTTGAGTACTGAGAAAACATTTCCTATCTGCAGTCTCCTGGCATTTCTTTTTATTTCCCTTTGACTCTTAAGGGTCACCTAGATTTTCTGGTGATCATAGATGGAAGTTCTTTTCTGGTCCCTTTAACTCATTTAAAGCAGGTTTTGCAAACTGGTCGCTCGTGGGCAGCACCTGCCCACAGAGGGCTGTTGTGTTGAGCTGACAGTGATTGTTAAAATTCACTCTGAATGCCTTTGGCCTGGACATGCTCTCTTCTGCCACAGAACCTTCCGCTGGTCTCTTATGCTTTGCCTGCTTCACGTACTTCCTTGATCTGCCCTCCCATAGGGATTTGGTCCTCAGACCCCTAACTTACAGCTTCCAGTTTATCCTCACCATCACCCTACCTGTTGGGCTCCATTTTACAGAAGTTTCCGTTTGAATTTTCTCCTTGACAATAACAATTTAGGCAAACTGTAATATACATCATTCCTTGTTATCATCTTTTAATCTAACATTATCTTTCCCAAACCAATAGGCTCTGTAGCCCCCCTTTTCCACTTTACCTAGATCCAAAAAGTATTAGACAAAGACTATTAATAGTATTTTACAGTTACAATGTTTAATAACAAAGAGAATAATTTAGAATATATGAAATTTATAAATAATCCCCAAACAGTGTAAGTCATAAAAGAGGAGCTTCAGTCACTTGCCACTGTATCTTTTTCTAAAGCTGATCTTTGCTATCTCCATTGATAGATCCAAGTTTAACTTTTCTCCCCTCTTTGGGTCCCAGAGTTAATTAGAAGGATAACTGGCCCAAAGGGAAGGGTCGTTGTCATCTTTTATTCACTAAGTCGTGTCTGACTCTTGGCAACCCCATGGACTGTGGCCTGCCAGGCTCCTCTGTCCATGGGATTCTCCAGGCAGGAATACTGGAGTAGGTTGCCATTTCCTTCTCCAGGGGATCTTCCAACCCAGGAATCAAACCCAGGTCTCCTGCATTGCAGGCAGATTCTTTACCTAATGAGCTATGAGGGAAGCCCATAGGAAAGGGGTAGGTAACCCTAAAATTCACAAATTACATTATCAGTCTATGGATAAGCAAGAGTTCACTTTAGCTGCTCTGCATCATTGTCTTTGATCAAAAAACCTGTATCAGTATACCCCTTGCCCCTATAAGAGCCCCCACAACTGGGCTCATGTGATCTGAAGTTGTTTCTGCTCTTCATCCTACACCCATCCAACTGCTAGCACTCCAGGGAATATTTGAAATTTAGAACAGGCATGACCAGCCAGTTGTCTTTTTCCTTTTACCATAGTTCCTTTCATCACATTTTGAGGTTATCAGGAAAAAAAAAAAAGAATTTTCTAGAAGGTAGGCACACACAATACAATAATCCTTCAGTTCAGTTCAGTCACTCAGTTGTGTCCGACTCTTTGCGACCCCATGAATTACAGCATGCCAGGCCTCCCTGTCCATCACCAACTCCCGGAGTTCATTCAGACTCACGTCCATCGAGTTGGTGATGCCATCCAGCCATCTCATCCTCTGTTGTCCCCTTTTCCTCCTGCCCCCAATCCCTCCCAGCATCAGAGTCTTTTCCAGTAAGTCAACTCTTCACATGAGGTGGCCAAAGTATTGGAGTTTCAGCTTTAGCATCATTCCTTCCAAAGAACACCCAGGACTGATCTCCTTTAGGATGGACTAGTTGGATCTCCTTGAAGTCCAAGGGACTCTCAAGAGTCTTCTCCAACATCACAGTTCAAAAGTATCAATTCTTCGGCACTCAGCTTTCTTCACAGTCCAACTCTCATATCCATACATGACTATTGGAAAAACCATAGCCTTAACTAGACAGACCTTTGTTGGCAAAGTAATGTCTCTGCTTTTGAATATGCTATCTAAGTTGGTCATAACTTTCCTTCTGAGGAGTAAGCGTCTTTTAATTTCATGGCTGCAGTCACCATCTGCAGTGATTCTGGAGCCCCCAAAAATAAAGTCTGACACTGTTTCCACTGTTTCCCCCTTTATTTTCCATGAAGTGATGGGACCAGATGCCATGATCTTCGTTTTCTGAATGTTGAGCTTTAAGCCAACTTTTTCACTCTCCTCTTTCACTTTCATCAAGAAGCTTTTTGGTTCCTCTTCACTTTCTGCCATAAGGGTGGTGTCATCTGCATATCTGAGGTTATTGATATTTCTCCCGGCAATCTTGATTCCAGCTTGTGCTTCTTCCAGCCCAGAGTTTCTCATGATGTACTCTGCATAGAAGTTAAATAATCAGGGTGACAATATACAGCCTTGATGTACTCCTTTTTCTATTTGGACTCAAATTCAGACTTAAATTGAAGAAAGTAGGGAAAACCACTAGACCATTCAGGTATGACCTAAATCAAATCCCTTATGACTATACAGTGAAAGTGAGAAATAGATTTAAGGGACTAGATCTGATAGATAGAGTGCCTGATGAACTATGGATGGAGGTTCATGACATTGTACAGGAGACAGGGATCAAGACCATCCCCATGGAAAAGAAATGCAAAAAAGCAAAATGGCTGTCTGGGGAGGCCTTACAAATAGCTGTGAAAAGAAGAGAAGCGAAAAGCAAAGGAGAAAGGGAAAGATATAAGCATCTGAATGCAGAGTTCCAAAGAATAGCAAGAAGAGATAAGAAAGCCTTCCTCAGCGATCAATGCAAAGAAATAGAGGAAAACAACAGAATGGGGAAGACTAGAGATCTCTTCAAGAAAATTAGAGATACCAAGGGAAAATTTCATGCAAAGATGGGCTTGATAAAGGACAGAAATGCTATGGACCTAAGAGAAGCAGAAGATATTAAGAGGTGGCAAGAATACAATAATCCTTAACATATTGCATATTGAAGTTGAAATTTTCTGTGCTGCCAGAATCTTCTTTTGAATGCCCTTTTCCTTATCACTTTGGCCGTTAGAGGCTGGTTGTCTTAGGACCTGGATTTCTTTTTTTAACCAGTCTATAATAGAGTGCCCTTTGATGGACTTCTGGCTGTTGCTTTCTTGGCCTCCTGGGAAGAAGAACCACCTCATACCTTTCCAGGTTTCTGTTGGGTGCCTATTGTGATTGTGTCTTGAGTTATTCTGAAATAAGTCACACAAGATCTGGAAATTTAAAAGAAGGAAAGAAAAATAAAGTGTCCCTCCCATACAACATCTTTCTTTCCAAATCCCTTTTTATTTTCTTACTTAGTCACTGCCATATGTATCTCCTTGAGGATTCCTTTTGATCCATAAAATCTTACCATTCTTACCTCCATATGATTTCCTGAGTTATTTGACCAGAGTCAGCTCCTGGAAACTACCCCTATGAGCCAAAACTCTTGATTTGTTTCTCATACCTATTTATATCTGTAATGCATGCCCATTGACAAATTAACTTTTCAAGAATTCTTTTTAAAGATTAAGGGAAGAACTCTATGTATGGAATAAGCGTATGTAAGTTTGACTCTAGGAACTTTCCTCTTTTTTATAACTCCTATATTAAACCCCTATCACTTATATCAATGACCTAACTGACATACAGTCAAGTGATTAAACACATCCAGGATTCTGAAAGAAAACAGATCAAACAGTTCTGTTTTTTTGTTTTTTGTTTTTTTTTAAATTCAAGTCTTACATTCCAAAGCACCTCAGAGCCCACAGGAAAGTTAAGATTTGGTGAAGAAGAGCTCCTTGATCTTGTTCTAGAATGTTTCCCTCCCCTAGTTCTACCCCCTGGAGCCATACTTCTTTATCTTTGTTCTTGAGGCTCCCACTGGGCACCTCCTTGCTTTCCCAGAGGACCCCCTTCTTCCTTGTACCTCCTCTCTCCCTCCCATTCCTTAGGGTCCTTAGTGTCTGGGTTCTGTTTATTCCCCACAACCCAGTCCTTACTCTTTCATTGCCTCTTGGTGCCTTAGCTCAGCCTTTCACTTGCTAGTTTTCTCTGCAGTGTTGGATTCTGGAACTAAAGTGAGGTAGGGTGCGCAGGGGGGTCCCCACAGTGCAGGGAGATATCTTCCCATGCCCAAAACAATAGCCACATGCAGTTATACTCAGAGAACATCTTTATCTCTTTCCATACCAACCTTGTATATACCAGACTCCAGGAAAGGACAGGAGAGGGAGGAAGAAAATTATCCTGCATTTTGTAACTCTGCCAACACTGAAAAACTAGCTGGACCCAGTACCTAAGTATCCCAAACAAAAATCCTCATTCTTCAAAAATGTACCATCTGTCCCACTCCTGCATTTAATGAAATAGTATTTTTATCTACTTACCGAAAGCATATTGCATTGCAAAAACGAACTGTAATACTTGCAAACTCCATAGGATAGATGATGAAAAAGTCAATTGTAAGTCTCTAAGACTCACAAAATTATTATTGTAAGTAATTTGTTTCTTGGGCTACGTGTATACCACAAAACAAGTGAAATAGTAAAAAGTTGAATTTTCTTTCTGAACCATCTGTGCTAGCTGGATGAGTAGCATTGGGTTTGCCAGATACAGAATTGCTCAGTGTACAAGTCTTTTGGAAATATACCTGAGCATCATGGCAGAGTGTGCCTAGACCCTAGAGGTGCTAAACTGGCTATGGAGCAGCAGAAAGGAGCAAAAAAAAAAAAAAAGTTTCTGAAGCAGGGCTCTTGAGAGCAGTCCAGAAACTTAGACTGATGAAGGGAAACTGAGAGATAAAAGAGCAGAGTGAGTTGTGGGGGGGCAGGGGAGGGTGTTGCAAAGGTAAGAGAATCACATATTCCCACTCTGGCCAGCAGAAGTAGGCTTTTATACATGTTTGTGTTTTTTTTCTAAACCTATAGGTCCCTCAGAGAGAGAAACCACATGCCTCTTATATCTCCTTCTGGCATTGAAATATATATTCTTCGCAGATAGAGGTGTTGCTATTGTTAACACACCACCACCACCACCATCACAACAATTGGAGGGACCTAGCTCTAATTCCTATCATCTTTTGTAAAGCATGCAGCCATGTTCCTTTTAAGGGTCAATGGTCAAGTAATTTGCTGTGCATATTGGAAGAATTAGGAAAGTATCTTTATCCTCTCAAAAAAAGTTGTGAATAGATCTTTTTTAGATTCTCCAAGATTTGCCTTTTGACATTTAAAAGTGAAAGTTTAAGCTCAAACCAAAACTTGCCTTTGGTTTGTCCTTTCCAAGTTAATTTGAACAAGTGAAAAATATGGCACAATTTTATTTTAAATATGTGGTCTCTGTCTTTATAAGTAAATGGCCTAGCAACCCATTAAACAATTGAAATCAAGTTTGTCACAGTGATTTGTTCAGTGAGCCTTTCTTGACATCTGGCAGGTATTGGGCTGTCAACATGGAAATGCAAAGAGGAATATGAGACAGATCACACCCTTAAGAATAGGGACTATAGAAATAACTGGGATAGAAAGCACCTGGATCAGCTACCTGGAAAGACAGAGAGAGGCATAGGATGATTTATTGATAGCCACTCTAGAGTTTACCAAAAATTATGTAATCTTGGCTAAACTTCTTGATATTTGTTTATCCTTTATTAATGAAAGGATGGGGTTAAATAAGGTCAACCCCAGGTGACTCAGTAACAGGACCATATCAGTTCCTTTGGAGGTACTACTTTCTAAAAAGATTGTTGTGAATAAGAACAACAACAAAAGATTATTATGTATATGCAAAATAAACATAATCCCAGTCCATAAAATACAAATTTTACATGCACACTACAGTAAGAATAGCTACATTCTACAATTCTACTGCAAAACTGGGTAAAGTCATCCAAATGAAACATTCTCATTTTGCTGGTGACTGTTAAGCCAACATCCTAGTCCTTATTTAGGTCATTGAACCCTGCCCCAAGCCACAGTGAAGCCAGGAGGGCGGCAAAGAGTGGGACTTTGGCCTCACTCCTCTTCAAGACCTCCTTGCCTAGGTGTTTAGTTGTTGGGACTGAGCATGAAGTTTCCCCGAGGGAAAGGGAATTAGTAGCTAGAAACTGCTGGATTCAATCAACTCTCAAGCCTTTTCTAGCTTAGAAAGATTGGAGTTCTGTGATTCCCAGTGGCAGGGTCACAGCCATCCTCTCCTCTCCACCCCTTCTCACTACCCTCACCCCCTCAGTTCCCCCCAGTAGGACAGTGATGGCACTAAGTTGGGGCACAATTTTAAGCCCCTCTGTCCCTGCTCCACAGCCTCCTGCAGAGAAACTACCCAGAGTGACTCTGGTTCTCTCTTCCTGCCCAGGGTGGAGAATATGTCCATGCGGCTGGAGGAAGTCAACGAGAGGGAGCACTGCATGAAGGCCTCGCTCCAGACCGTGGACATCCGGCTGGCGCAGCTCGAAGACCTCATCGGGCGCATGGCCACAGCCCTGGAGCGCCTGACAGGTCTAGAGCGGGCTGAATCCAACAAAATCCGCTCGCGGACCTCCTCGGACTGCACAGATGCAGCCTACATTGTCCGCCAGAGCAGCTTCAACAGCCAGGAGGGGAACACCTTCAAGCTCCAAGAGAGTATAGACCCTGCAGGTGAGGAGACCTTGTCCCCAACTTCTCCAACCTTAATGCCCCGTATGCGAAGCCATTCTTTCTATTCAGTCAATATGAAAGACAAAGGTGGGATAGAAAAGTTGGAGAGTCTTTTTAAAGAAAGGTCCCTGAGCCTACACCGAGCTACTAGTTCCCACTCTGTAGCAAAAGAATCCAAAGCTCCTGCAGCCCCTGCGAACACCTTGGCCATTGTTCCCGATTCCAGAAGACCATCTTCATGTATAGACATCTATGTTTCTGCCATGGATGAGCTCCACTGTGATATAGGCCCACTGGACAATTCCATGAACATCCTTGGGCTGGGCGAACCAAGCTTTTCGGCTCCAGTACCTTCCGCAGCTCCTTCAAGTAGTGCCTATGCAACTCTTGCACCCACAGACAGACTGCCAAGCCGGAGCACTGATTTTGAGGACATCACTTCCATGGACACTAGATCTTTTTCTTCAGACTATACCCACATCCCAGAATGCCAAAATCCATGGGACACTGACCCTCCAATGTACCACACCATTGAGCGTTCCAAAAGTAGCCGCTACCTAGCCACCACCCCCTTTCTTCT